>NC_092750.1:15864739-16467863 GCF_047496795.1 Chiloscyllium punctatum | reverse complement strand
ATATGGAGCATAGTGGGCTAGTGTAGGTTAGGTGGGCTTGGATCGGCACAACATCGAGGGCCAAAGGGCCTGTACTGCGTTGTATTGTTCTATGTTCTATGTTCTATGTTCACCCCCATCATGAAGGAACATGTGATCTGGTTTCACAGTGCAACTCGAAGGAGGAAGGGAGTGAAACAGGGAGGGTTAGGGAGAAAATTCTTGAGTTGAAGCAGCTGAAGGCACAGCCGATGAGGCCAGAGATGGAGGAATGTCAACTCCTTGAAGGGTTGAAGCACCAGTGAAGGTTAAAGACAGGAAGAGTCAAGACCACAGGTCAATTTGGATTAAAATTAATTTGAGACATTGCTGGAACAGGAGCCATTGTAGTCAGTGGCTAAAGGGATCAAGAGATATGGGGACAGTCAGGGTATTGATGGGCAGCCATGATCATATTGAATAGCAGAACAGGCTCGAGGGGTCAAATGGCCTACTCATGCTCCTATCATCCATGTCCTTATGACTGATGGGTGAGCAGGTACAAGATAGCATAGGTATTTATCAGTGTAGGTTGTGGAATCCCCTTTTGGTGATAGCACAGGGATCAGTGAAACACCCATTTTGCAAGATAGGATAGAGTCTATCTGAATGGATGTAGCTGTAGGCACCAATCATTCCACCACAGTCACGTGGTACATTGTACGATTCCTACAGCTTCTCTCATAAACTTTTAAGCACACAGCATTCAGCTGGAGTCCAGGCACCTGAGTAAAGATTCCCATCAACTCTGATAGGCACCCACTAGCTTTGAACTATGCTCAAAGATGATCTGCATTAAAAGCACATGGGGCAGATGCTTAGCTATTAAATAACTGGGTAAAATGGGCACCATGAACACAGAGTATACAGTCTTTTTCTGACTTATGGATCAAATAACTGATACCCGAGAGCAAGCAATGGGCTGTAATCCAATCAGGCAGTTCAAACAGCTTACACACAGGGTAATGGATACCTGCGAGTGAACAAATCTAATCAAGGTGTTCAAGTAACGTCAAAGACTGCGTGAGGAATCTTTCAAATTAACTTCAACTTGACTACTCCCTAAACAAATCACTGCATTGTATTTAATTTATAAGTGGTAAGTTCAAAGTGGAGTTTCATTGAGTTCTGTGTCTATTTTTCACAAACGTACTGATGTTGACTGTCGTAAAACAAAATTGGTGACTGGATTAGGCATTACAACAATCGCAGTCAAGAAATAGTCAAGTTGCTTTCAGTCTATTCAGTAACCAGTGTATGTTATAATGGGCCAGCTCCTTGTGTGCTGTCGTATTGCTCAGTATTCTCAGAAAGGTCTCTTCTCTTGCCAAATCTCTCATTAGCACTGCCTGCATCTCGCACTTAATGAGAACCTGAGAGAACGAGAGCCTTAAGAAGGTCAAAAGGTGGGGAATGATGCAAAGGTGAGAGCTTCAGTAAGGAGATCTCAGCTACATACCTTGACAAGTGGGCTGAATATGTAGGTGGGCCTATTATTGGATGTCAGCAGATTATAAAGTCATTCAAGCTGCCTAGAATATCAAACTTCATTGGTTCAAACAAGACCCCTCTCCAATCTAACAACTGGTTTACTGAAGTGGAGTGGTTATGTTATTGAACGTTGCATTCAGGAGATATGACCTAATTAGCCAAGAATCATGAATTCAAATCCTAGTTTAACAAACTGAGTTCAGTTTGGAGAATCTGAGCAGAAGATCCAGCAACAGTCCAAATCCCCATCTGAACAGGAAACAGTGGACTCGGCGGGTCAATGGCTGTGGCAGTGATAGTGCAGAGAACAGGGCTCTCGTCTGCAGTCGGCCTGAAGCAGGGTTGTTGTTGTTATTTTCAGAGTAGGGACTCCTTACAGCCCGGGATAACTTGCAGAGACCTTACTGGTCTGGCTTTGAAGACCCCTTGAACAGAAGATGACCACTATTTATGTAATTTCTTCTCATTTTTTTTGAAACTCAAAATGGTGCCAGATTGTGGCTTCAAAACACTTTTTATGAAAATAAATAAATAACTCAAATCAAAGTACCTACAGTAGGATTGGCTGTTGAGTCATGTGTTCTGGTTGGCAAATTGGAGGAAATTTTATTCTCTGCTCATTATTCGGAACTCTGACGGTGAAATGTGCCTCTTGCCAGTGCTCTATGTTTTCTAATGCATGGATAAAACTGTTGAATAGAGATTTCAGTTCAATTTAGAGGGAATATAGTTGCAGACAAAGTCTGCACTCAATAAGAATAACTCACCAGGTAGTATATTGAGTGGTAGAATAAACAGAACTGCACTAAATCATGACAGATTGAGCTTATATTAAAATCTTATTAAATGCAGCATGGTTTGTTCAAGGTTCTACGCTATTTAGTTTCATTAACATGAAGACAAAAGATTTAATGTCAGATGAGTTCCCCTGACACAATATTTATATAAAATCCTAATTTGCCATAAAATATCTTTCAACAGAAACCAACGTTAATCTAAAATAATTAGGTATGTAGCAGAATATATCTTTCATTGCCTGAAACATTTGTGTCAAATTTGAAGGTGTTTTTTTTGCAGCTAACAAATACCTCTGGGAATCGAATGGAGTTTCTCACTGCCAGAGAGAGGCAAATAGATGAAAGAATCTATCTCTGCAGTATGGATTGGATTTGAAGTCAGGTTTTGAGAGAAAAAGTACACTGTTCTAACCCGCTGTTCTCCCATTCCTCGCCAGGCTCTTGAAGAAAGGGAAAGCTTTGTGTGTCACCCTGTCGGAATTGGATCGGATCCCAGCTCCACAAAACATTAAGAATCGTTTCTTATATTTCCAGGCGCCTCTCCTCACCCTCAACGACAGAAAGAGAGGACGTTCTTCACCCTCGTCTATCTGAGCTTAGCAGCTTTTAGAAATTTAAAAACTCATTCCAGCATGCAAGAGAACTCACTCGCCTTGTAGGCAGCTCAAACAAAAAAAACAAAAATTCATTTTTAATTCTCGTGCAATTATTTTTTATCACTAACCCAGATGTGTCAATTGATTCCAGTTAATTGCTATTGATGCAGAAGTCTCTTGGAGGAGATAAGATGATAATGATAAGGGAGGATCTGCACGAAATATGTCAAGGAGATTTCTCAATCTTCTCCCTCCTTCTTACTTACAAAAGGGATGATGGAGACACTGCTCACTGACATTAGCATTTATCAGCACTATCATCTCTGATAACTTCCTCCACTAGTTACCTTGTTATATTAAAAGAGACAGTGTCCCTTCAGTGTAGTCTACACAGACTCTGTTTCAAAGGTTTTTAGGGATCAGATTAGAGTAGAGCATCATTATACTGTGAAGATCAGCCGCCATTCAACATCAAGCATATTAGTGATGGCATGGTATCCCGATCTCCTGATAAGCCTGAGTTTCTGCAGTACAAGAAAAGCTCCAAATCTGATATTTCAGGGCTTTGTCATAAACACTACTCCTCAATAATGTTAGGTTGTCTTCAGTACGGGGCTCAGTGCTAACACTCTCACCAAGGAACTGGAAGATTGTGGAAACAAGTCTCACCCCAGAGACTTGGACACAAGATTCAGTCTAACACTATTATTATTATAAGACCATGATTCTGTGTGTGAGAAATCATGTCTCACAAACCTGATTGAGTTTTTTTTCAGGAAGTAACCAAAAAGGTTGATGAGCACAGAGTGGTGGACGTTGCTCACTTGAACTTTAGTAAAGCCTTTGACAGGGTTCTACATGGTAGGTTGATTCGTAAAGTTAGATCGCATGGGATTCACAGTGAACTTGCCAATTGGATACAAAATTGGCTTAATGGCAGGAGACAGATGGTGGTAGAGGGTTATTTTTCAGACTGGAGGCCTGTTGCCAGCAGTGTTCGATAGGGATCGGTGTTGGGCCCACTTTTGTTTGTTATTTATATAAATGATTTAGATGAGAATACAGAAGGCATGATGAGTAAGTTTGCGGATGACACCAAGACTGGTGGTATAGTGGACAGTGAAGAAAGATATCTAAGATTACAGAAACATCTTGATCAATCAGTTCAATCGGCCAAGGAGTGGCAGATGGAGTTTAATTTGGTAAAATGCGAGATATTGCTTTTTGGTAAAACAAACAATGGCAGGATTTGTACAGTTAAAAGTAGGGCCTTGGGTGGTGCTGTAGAACAGAGAAACCTGAGGGTTCATGTATATAATTCTTTGAAGTTTGTGTCACGTGTAGACAGGATGGTTAAGAGGCATTTAGCGTGTTTGCCTTCATTGCTCAGACCTTTGAGTGCAGGAGTTGGAACATCATATTGAGCTTGTACAGAACATTAGTGAGGCCTCTTCTGATGTACTTGCACAGTTCTGGTCGCCCTAGAAAGCGAAGGATATTATTAAGCTAGAGAGGGTTCAGAAAAGATTTACCAGCAAGTTGCCAGGAATGAAGGGTTTGAGTTATAATGAGAGGCTGGATAGGCTGGAACATTTTTCACTGGAGCGTAGGAGGTTTAGGGGTGACTTTACAGAGTTTTATAAAATCGTGAAAGGTGTGGATAAGGTGAATGGAAGATGTCTTTTCCCTAGATTTGGGAATTTCAAGACTTAGGGGGTACATTCTTAAGGTGAGAGAAGAAAGGTTTAAAAGAGACATGACAGGCAATTGTTTTACACAGAGGGTGGTTTGTGTCTGAAAGAACTTCCAGAGGAAGTGACGAATGTGGGTAGTTACTATGTTTAAAAGACATTTGGCTAAGTACATGAATAGGAAAGGTTGGAGGGTTATGGATCTAGCACAGAAAGGTGAGACGAGTTTAGTTTGGGATTATGTTTGGCATCGACTGGTTAGGCCAAAAGGCCTGTTTCCATGCTGTATAACACCATGATTCTATGATGGTAAGATATAGGAGCAGAAGTAGGCCATTCAGCCCATTGAGCCTGTTCCACCATTCAATGAGATCACGGCTGGTCTGATAATTCTCAACTCCACTCCCCTGTCTTATCCCAATAGCCCTTGATTTCTTTCTGAACAAAACTCAACCTATCTCAGTCTTGACTATACTTAATAGTTCAACCCTGACAGTCCTCTGTGGTAAAGAATTCCAGGGATTCACAATCCTCTGGGAGAAGAAATTCCTCCTCATCTCTACCTTAAATGTATATTACTGTATTCTGACATTATGCCCTTTGGTCCTAGTTTCACCCACAAGGGGGGGGCAAGCTATCTGCATCTGCTCCCTTCCCACTTCCCGAAGAATTGTGTGTGTTGCAATACAGTTGACTCTCATTCTTCTAAACTCCAATAACTCAATCAACTCAACCTCTCCACAGTCGCTCTGGATAAGACATTAAACTACAGCCCTGTTTACACTCCCAGAGGTCATCAAAGATCCTTGGCCCTATTTCTAAGAAATAAATAATGAGATCTCCCAAGTGTTCAGGACAACATTCATCCATTGATTTCAATCACCAAAAACAAACTATCTATTCATCATGGCAGTGTTTTTCTTCTCTGAGACATTACTGTGCAAAACTTCCAACCCCAATAAATCAAACACATAGAATATGAATGGGAAACATTTGAAGGGATATGGGTCAGGAGCAGGCAGGTGGGACAATTTTAGTTTGGGATCATAATCAGCATGGACTGGTTAGACCGAAGAGTCTGTTCTATGCTGTATTACTCTACAACTCCAACCTAACCAGAATATTCCAATTCAGAAGCCAGAACGAAACAAAACTTGCAATTAATAAGCACACCCTCTGGGAGATGCCAAAATATCTCTCAACAATTGCTGGAAAAGCTGAGCAGGTCTGGCAGCACCTGTGGAGAGAAGTCAGAGTTAAGGTCCAGTAACCCTTCCCCACAGGCTAATGAATTACTTTCAAAGGATGGACACTAACATCAAAGAGAATTCGTCCAGCATTCAAATGCCCTCAGCGATAGCAGTAAGTTTCAGAATTAGAATGAGAAATGTCAAAGAGAAGGCAGCTACACAGTGAAGTCAGCATCTCCAACAATCTCTGCTAAGCTCACCATGTGAGTTAGAAATATACAGACATTTAACTGAAATTTTTTTTTTAGGGTTCACTAAACCTCATTAAATAAAAATGATTAATGTTTTAGCAGAAGAACCAAGGAATGAATTTCAGAGGAAGATTTCTATCTCCCTTCCACAAGGATTCATATCTAGAATCCCCAAAGTGTGGAAGCAGGCCATTCAGCCCATTGAGTCTCCTCTGACTGTCTGAAACGCATCCCACCCACCACCCTACATTTCTCATGGCTAATCTACCTGGCTTGCACACTACGAGCAATTAACATGCTCAATCCACCTAACCTGCACATCTTTGGACTGTGGGAGGAAACTGGAGCACCTAAAGGAAATCCACTCAGACACAGGGAAAATGTGCAAACTCCACACAGACAGCTGAGGCTAGAATCAAACTGAGGTCCCTGGTGCTAAGAGGCAGCAGTGCTAACCACTGAGCCACCATGCCGCCCTCAACTTATGATTGGTTAACTGAACAAAGCACAGAGTTGAAAGGGCTGTGCATCCACAAACACATGCCTAATCTCTCCCTGTTCACCAAAAGTTTATTTATTCACAAACGTTCAAGAAACAAGATCCAAGTTGAGGGAAATTTCATGATCAATCTCTCTCAAGTAAGGTATAAAAATAAGAGAGTAAAATAATGTGCCAACCATGAGTTTACAGTTTAACAATCTATCAGGTTTTGCCCATTATAAGAATGGCATGTGGCATTACTGTCTTCTTAAAATATATAGTTGCACACTTTAATTCGGTTTGTTGCTTTGAGCTCCACGACTGGAGATTTGTCAGTGAGTAACATAGAGTGAGGTTTGGAGTTTGACAGTAATCTCGCAGTAGGATGGTGTTCATTCTCCTGTTCCCATGTGTCAGAGAGTCAGAGAGATTTACAGCACAGAAAATGGCCCTTTGGCCCATCGCATCCATGCTGCTAATTACCTAATTATTCTAACCCCATACTGCAATCATAAAACGTGTCTGAGTAACCATCTGTCCTGTGAAAAGGCGATTCAATACATCCAGGGTTCAGAAGCATTAAATTAAACAAAATCATATATAGAATCCCTAAATGTGGAAGCAGGCCCTTTGGCCCAACAGGTTCACACTGACCCTCCTAACAGTAACCCATCCAGATCCATTCCCCAACATTTCCCCTGACTACTGCACATCCCTGAAACACTATGGATACTTTAGCATGGCCAATTCACCTAACTTGCACATCTTTGGATTGTGGAAGGAAACCAGAGCACCCAAAGAAAATCAACACAGACATGGGGAGAACATGCAAACTGCTCACAGATAGTCACCCGAGGCTGGGATCGAAACTAAGTCCCTGGAACTGTGAGACAGCAGTGTTAATGACTGAGCCACCACGCCACCCTTATATATGATTAGATTTTAGATTAGATTACTTTACAGTGTGGAAACAGGTCCTTCGGCCCAACAGGTCCACACCAACCCGCCGAAGCGCATACCACCCAGACCCATTCCCTTACATTTACCCCTTCACCTAACGCTATGGGCAATTTAGCCTGGCCAATTCACCTAACCTGCACATTTTGGACTGTGGGAGGAAACTGGAGCACCCGGAGCAAACCCACGCAGACACGGAGAGAATGTGCAAATTCCACACAGTCAGTTACTTGCGGTGGGAATTGAACCCAGGTCTCTGGCGCTGTGAGGCAACAGTGCAACTTTCACAACCATTGAGTGTCCCAAATCATATTTACAGCCAATGAAATGCCAACGGAATGTGGTCACTGTTGAAATGTAGGGAATATGCTGTACTGTGGTAATTGTTTGTGGCCCTAAAACGTACAGTTTCCCTTGTATCTTTCTAGACTGAAATCCTCACCTGAATAATTAAATAAAGCGTTCAGAATCACAGACCTTCCAAGCCAGTCCACACCAGCACCTAACCTCCAGGCCACCTTGGGCTTTCACCTTCAGGCTGCAAAGGCTGGGATTCTGCACTGGCCTCAGGGGTCCACACTGAGGCTGAGAGTCTATGATGACATCACTCGAGGCTCAAGGGTAGGAGGTAAGAAGAAAGAAGGGAAAAAAAGCAACACAAAAAGGGGAAAAATAAAGAAATTAAGGGGGCGGAGTGGACGCGCTCTTGCTGTGGAGTCCTACTCCACCACTACCTTTTGGCTCGTATGTGAGGAAGGGTGTACTGACCTTGGAGGGGATACAGAGGAGATTTAGAATTACCCTGGAACAAAAGAGCTTGTTATATGAGGAGAAGTTGAGGATTCTGAGTCTGTACTCAATGGAGTTTAGTAGGATGAGGGGAGGGATCTGATTGAAACTTGCAGCCTACTGAGAGGCCTGGATACACTGGACATGGAAAAGATGTTTCCACTGGTAGGAGAGACTCAGACCCAAGGGCACAGACTCAGAGTGAAGGGGTGACTCTTTAGAACTGAGATGAGGAGGAATCTCTTCAGCCAGAAGGCAATGGAGGCCAAGTCAATGAGTGCATTTACGACAGAGATAGATAGGTTCTTGATTGGTAAGGGGATCAAGAGAAGGCAGGAGAATGGGGATGAGAAGCATGTCAGCCACGATTGAATAGCAGAGTAGACTCAACGGGCTGAATGGCCTAATTTTGCTCCTCTATTGAATGGTCTTATGGTTTAATACAGTCACCTCTCATTTTCCTAATCAATCAGTACTAACCCAAATATGTCGAATGTCACCTCTTCAGTAGCAGATTGCTTTAGCACAACTTAAGCATGGCAGCTGATCTCCAGGAAGGCACAGAAATATTTTATAAGGCCTCATTGAAAAAGGAATACATTGACTCCCATGAGGGAGACATTTGCTGCAAGCTGTGCCACTTGTAGAAGTGCCTCAAGGCTCGACGCAGTTAGAAACAGACTGAATGAACTCCGTTACAGAGAAGTAGTGGAGGCAAAGGGAGAGATAGCAGAACACTCTTCTTCTTGCACCTTCCCTCAGAGGAGTCCTTGCACATCATCAACAAAGACCTGGGGTTCCACACCACCTGAGGACACACAATCCTGGCAGACCTAGCCCTTGAGTTAAGAAACTGACAATGAAACATCTACTTGTATTACCTTTCCTCCGTTCCTATGCATTTTTAACCTGGGTATTGCCCTCTCTCCATCTCTTAACAGAGACAAGCGTTTCTACTGCAGGAAGCCTAAAGCCAGCCAACAGGTGGGGAAACGGCACCGGATTTAGGCCATTTGCACGTAGCAAGCCATTTAACAATTGCTTCTGTGTTTTCGGAATTGCTAACAAGTGACAAATGGTGCTCACATTGAGCCACAATACCCAATAATTAATGCCTGCCACAAACAAAACAATTTAGCAACTAGTTTTCTTTAGTGTGTTTGACAATGTGTCAGAGAAAGAAGCATTCACTTTATATGACTGGAATTCAGGATTTGTCAACTGACTTGCTGATCCTGCTGACTAAATGGTGATTAAATAACCCCCTGCAATTGTATTGTGTAATTCAAAGAATTCATCATTCGAACCACAAAGAACTGCTCGATACCTTAACAGCAGATGTGTCTATGTGACGACTCTAGGTGAATAGGGCCCATTGTGTTGGTTGATTCTGGGATGGGCAGGTTGTTCAAGTGACAGCTTTTCATCACCTGCCCAGTGGCCAGCTAGCTCCCAAGTTATTTAATTTGATTTGATTTATTGTCATGTGTACCTAAGTACAGTGAAAAGCTTTGTTTGTAAGCAGTACAGGCAGGACACAATAGACAAGGGCATACAGATCAAAAGACTTGAACTGAGTAAGGCATACAGGTTACATCGCACAGGGCATGTGTGAGGCAAGATCAACTTTAAGAAGGAGAAAGTGAGGACTACAGATGCTGCAAAGTCAGAGTCAAAAGGCGTGGCACTGGTAAAAGCAGTATCCAAGGAGCAGAAGAACCAACATTTCAGGCAGAAGCCATCCATCAGGAATGTGTGTGTATGCATGTGTGGGTGGAGATAAGAGTTAAACGGGTGGTTGGGTGGGACTTGGGAGAGGAGATAGCTGGGAAGGCAAATAGGTAGATGCAGGTGGGGAGTGATGATGATAGGTCAGTGGGGAGAGTAGAGCAGATAGGTGGGAAGGAAGATGGACAGGTAGAACAGTTCAAGAGGGTAGTGCCGAGTTGGAGGGTTGGATCTGGGATGAGGTGGGGGAGGGGGGATGTGCAAACTGGTGTAGTCAATGTTGATGCCATGTGGTTGGAGGGTTTGAGCTATAGGGAGAGGTTGAATAGGCTGGGTCTATTTTCCCTGGAGCATCAGAGGCTGAGGGGTGACCTTATTGAGGTTTATGAAATGATGAGGGGCATGGATAGATAAACAGACAAAGTTTTTTCCCTGGGGTGGGGGAGTCCAGAACTAGAGGGCATAGGTTTAGGGTAAGAGGGGAAAGATATAAAAGAGACCTAAGGGGCAACGTTTTCACGCAGAGGGTGGTACGTGTATGGAATGAGCTGCCAGAGGAAGTGATGGAAGCTAATACAATCACAACATTTAAAAGGTGTCTGGATGGGTAAATGAATAGGAAGGGTTTGGAGGGATTTGGACCAAGTGCTGGCAAATGGGACTAGATTAACTTGGGATATCTAATCGGCATGGACAAATTGGACTAAAGGGTCTGTCCCGTGCTGTACATCTCTATGACTTTATGACTCCATGATTTCAATGCCTCTTTCAAACCACCTCTCAACCAAGAAGAACCAGTCCAGTTTTATAACAGTGTTGTATATTTGTTAAAGGTGCCAGTTAACAGTTTTGAATTCCAGGACCTATTTTATAGCAAAGTCTATCACAATGTCCCTACCTTTCCATAATCTTCACTTCTTCAGCTGCCCCTCAATCGCAAGCCACATAGTAAATCCTGTGCCTTAAGAGAATCATACATGAGTAGAGAACAATGGGAAACAACACAGACATCTTGTTCCAAATGAATGTATTGAGCCCTTTAGTCATGGAGAGTGGTACAGAAACCTCCAGCATCCCTTAACCCTGATTAATCTGCTTAACACTACCACATTCCTCATTGCAGTAGTTGGTTTTAGTGCATGTTGGTATTTCAACAGCCACAGACAAAATGTATCACCGTAGTTAACATATCTATCTATTCCCCACACCACAGTCCTGGTATATAGGTGGCACGGTGGCTCAGTGGTCTGCACTGCTGCCTCACACCTCCAGGGACCTGGGTTCAATTCCACCCTCTGTGTGGAGTTTGCATGTTTTCCCCATGTCTACATGGGCTTCCTTTGGGTGCTCTGGCTTCTTCCCACGGTCCAAAGATGTGTAAGTTAGGTGAATTAGCAATGCAAATGCAAGGCTACAGGGAATAAGGTAAGAGGGGAATGGGTCTGGGTGGGATGCTCTTTGGAGGGTCTGTGCTGAGTGGCCTGCTTCCACACTGTATAGATTCTATAAACTGCTATTAGGTCCTCTCCAGTAGTTATGAGATAGAAGATTGTGGTGGATAGCTTTCTCCCTCCCTCCTCCCCATTCCCCCAGGATTTTAGGGAGAAGTGCTGATCCTTGTGTCATTGTTCTCCATGTGAACAGTATCAGTGCAGAGCAATGGCTGACCACCATACAATATGTGACATCAAGGAAGTTCCTATTCCCTTTCGACCCCAACCTCATTGTTGCCTCTCTTCTCCTAGTGCCCTTGAAATAGCTATGGATAGCGTTAGTAACATATTGTAACTGTCCCACATGCGGTCCTAATGTATTACAATCCCGAATGATATACCCTCAAGTAGTTACGATCTAGGATGAGGAGGGATGAAATGGCTCCCCTTCTTAATTAAAACCTTCTCTCAATTGGTTGCAGCAAATTAATTTTAAAAGGCTCCCTTCCCTTGTGGATACCTTTACTTTTCCATCCAAATGTATTTATCTTTTAAATGGAACCAAATTAGTCAGGTTTCCTTGAGTCAGAGAAGGGATGAGTTTATGAGCTGGCTAACATGAAAAACATAATCAAATGCGGCATACGCACACACGGGTTAGAACTGGGATTTGAGTAAAAAGGTAACAGTTAGAAAGATATAAAAATCAGCCTCTGGATTCTGTGAAGAATAGATGGTGGATTTGTGTGGCCATTAAATGCAATGATACCGGAAATGCTGACAGTAATGAAACAGTTGATTTTAAGATTCTTTGCTCTGCAAGTTATCAAACAAGTTTTTGAGATGTTTCCTTTACAATGATTCCTTCAATAGCTTCCAACACTCAGAGTGAGAGAATGTCTTTCTTTAGCTGGGGCGTGCAATGGTTATTCCTCAACATTTTGCATTTATAGCACACTAGTTTACACCAGCACACCAGCCATAAACACACACACACACACACACCCATCAGGATTTGCAGTTAGTTTTAATCTTTTTCCATTGTATGTCCCTTGTAGGTAAATCGCAAGCATACCTGCAGTTTGGGACATAATCCACACGAGATGGTTTTTTCTAAGACAGGTGGTCAGCCCCTCCTTATCTCTGTCGCCACAGAAGATCACAGTTCATATTTCTCCCCTTTCAATGGTTGCTGGTTGAAGTTTGTTTGGCAAGTTTTAGGTGTGAAATTCCATGGTTTCTCTCAGGACTTTTCCAGACAGTCACTGCATTAACATCTGTAGTAATCTTTTGTTTGCGTGTGTTCTATATTTTAAAAAAAACTATATGTTGTAATTAAATGTTCAATAGACTCACAATAATCGGGGATTGTGATCATTTTGTCAAGGCACAAAGGCATGAATGAGCATTTCACCAATAGACGAAGTGAGGATGGAGCAGCATTGGACAACGTTATGGAATTGGAAGCAGACATTGGCCATTTCAGAAAGGGACACTGAATGTCAGAATGGAATACAGATACAGAACTTGTACATCTGCAACAACCTTTATTTTTATTTAAAAAACAAAGGGCATGTTTTGTGTGAAAATATTCCTTTCCAGCGCTAAGCCTGAGATTTCAATAGAGTGATATCTGCCGAACGCAAAGGCTGGTCTCAGTCAAGCATTCAGTGGCACTGCATGTAGTTAATTTGGTAATATCACAACAAACCATTCGTTCATTTTGACATTAACTTTGTCGTATAAGATTTGCTTTGCTTTAAAATGGCATGATCTACACGACAACATCTCGTGCAAGACACAGCACCTTGTTTGTATACAAAGATCAGATGATAATAATCAGCAACATAATGTGATTTCGGAGGGAGATTCCTCGGTCCTATCTCTGGCACGCTCAAATGCAATCTTTCTCAACACATGCAGTGCATAAGGAGTTCCCTAGTCCGTCTGTCTCAAATGGATGGCAAGCAGGCAAACTACAGATCTTCTGTTATCACTCAATAAGTCACAATCTTGACTGGAACGTTTGACTCCTCTACACAATGTAGAGTGAATTGACTGCCTGAATGCACTAGCAAGTGAGAGTGTTACATTATGTGAGAAAAGCCAGAAATACTGTAGTCAGTGCTGAGTCCGCCTGTCCGAGTCAATGGGGTCCAGTGAGTTATTACGGTCTTCAGAGGACCCCAGGAAATGGAGCAAGCAGTGACAGCTACATTCCTCTACTTTTGCAATAACGGACACTCTCTGCTAGAAAAGTCCAATGTTAGCCGGCACGGTGGCTCAGTGGTTAGCACTGCTGCCTCACAGCACCAGGCTCCCCAGTTCGATTCCAGCCTTGGTGACTGTCTGTGTGGAGTTTGCACATTCTCCCTGTGTCTGCTTGGGTTTCCCTCTGGGTGCTCTGGTTTCCTCCCACAGTTCAAAGATGTGCAAGTCAGGTAAATTGGCCGTGCTAAATTGCCCATAGTGTTAAGTGCATTAGTCAGAGGGAAATGGGACTGGGTGGGTCTCTCTTCAGAGAGTCGTGTTGGGCCATAGGGCCTGTTTCCACACTGTAGGGAATCTAATCTAATCTTCTAGGTGAGCAGTAATGAGGATGCTTCCCTACATCAGATTTGGGGCAATGGTCATTTGACTGAAGTATTGTTGGTACTACTGAATCTCACAGAGTGTCAACACCTCCAGCACTAACAACAACGACTTGAGTTGTGCTAGAACCTTTAACGTCCCAGCACCTGGTCTTTTTTTAGGGAGAATTTCTATCTCTCAGAAGGTCGAGAGTTTTTGGAATTCTCTTCCTGAGAGAGTCATGGTCATTAAAAGATTTTGGTTTGATTTGATTTATTATTGTCACATGTACCCAGGTACAGTGAAAAGTTTTGTTTTGCATGCAGTACAGGAAGACCATACCAGACAAAGACTATAAGGTAATTGAACAGAGTGTGGAATACAAAGTTACAGCTGCAAAGAAGGTGCCCAAAAAACTAGATCAACGCGAGATTTGAATATTGCGAGGGCCATTCAGAAGTTTAATAACAGCGGGGAAGAAGCTGTTCGTGAATCTGTTCGTACATGTGTTTAAGCTTTTGTATCTGATGCCCAATGGAAGACTTTAGAAGAGATTAAAACTTGGGTGGGAGGGGCCTTTGATGACATGGACTGTCTTTCCAAGGCAATGAGAAGTGTAGATGGAGTCAATGGATGGACGATGGGCTTGTGTGAGTGTGTTCACAACTCTCAAAATAGTTTTAAGACAGAGGTAGGGTGATTCTCTTATTAGTCAAGAAGCTAAAGTTCTCAGGGCTAGGTGGGAATGTGGAGTTGTGTCCACAATCAGATCAGCCATGATCCTATTGAATGGGGTAGCAGATGCAAAGGGCTGAGTGGCCTACTCCTGCTTCTAACTTGTTTTTCCTGGGGAGCAATTATCAAACTTTCATTTGACACTGAGCCACATAACCAGATGTTAGGTTTACAGTATAGTTGAAGAGGTAGGTTTTAAGAGGCACCTTAAACTGTGAGGTACATAATGACACAGTGTTGGAGGGATAGAGTTCCAGCACTTAGGTTGCTAGAGGCAGGCCCACCAATGGTGAAGGAATTAAAATGCAAGAGGCAATGGAGTTCAGTCAGCTAATAGCAACACTGGAGTAGATTATCTATGCAAAGCTCTCATGATAGTATCCCTACCTCAGAGCTGGGAGGCTGAAGTTCAGGCCCCACCTATTCCATAGGTGTGTATTAACATCTCCAAACAATTGATGAGGAAAAATATCTCCAAGTCAGTGCGAAATGTTCAGCTAATGAACATTCAATCTGCTAAGTTTGGACACAACAATAGTGTAGTTCTTTACAAAAATTGCTAATTTCTTGATGGGTTTTACACTATCCTTTCAAATCATGTTTTCACAGCATTTCAGAGCCCATTGGTATTATTCTTACCTCAGTTTGGAAAATGCCCTAATCAACCTTTCACAGATATTATTAACACCCTAGGAGCAAGTGGGACTTGAACACAGGCCTCTTAGTTCAGAGGTAGGGACACTACTACTGCACCACAAGTACCCTTATCATAGTTTGGAATAGTCTGTTGTCCTAATGATTTGCAACAATGGTTGGTGAGCCCACTGATTGCCTCATTGTACCTAACAATGAAACAGAATATGATACAGGAAAGACTTGTGCTCTTGTAGCCCAGTGGTAGTGTCCCAACTTCTGAACCAGGAGACTTCAAGTTCCAACTGCTCCTGAAATGTGTAAAAACATCTCTGAATGAGTTGATTGAAAAAATATCTGCAGGAGTGACTTACCCAATGGCACATGGCCCTTGTAGAAAATGTTGGCTTTCAATTCGCCAGTAAATAGTGGCAGAGTGGTTAGCACTGCTGCCTCACAGCGCCAGGGTTCCAGGTTTGATTCCAGCCTCAGGCAACTGTCTGTGTGGAGCTTGCACATTCTCCTCGTGTCTGCGTGGATTGCCTCTGGATGTTCTTGTTTCCTCTCACTGTCCAAAGATGTGCAGGTCAGGTGAATTGCTCATAGTGTTAGGTGCATTAGTCAGAGGGAAATGGGTCAGGGTAGGTTACTCTTCAGAGGGTCAGTTGGGCTGAAGGGCCTGTTTCCACACTGTAGGGAATCTAGTCTAATCTAAAAAAATGGATGAAATATCAAAGGCTTAATCTAGAACAAGTTCTGTGGTCCCTTTATTCAAAACTATCTGGTATTCCCTTATTCACACTTCACTGTCACTCATGGGTTTCTGCATAGGTTATTGCCCTCTGTTTCCTCTCCTCGATTATAGTGATCACTCGTTTAGCTATATTTCAGATATCTCCTTTTCATGCTCCCTTGCCATATTTGTATGGGGAGATTTTGTGGCCACATTGGATAGGATGTGTATAACAAAGTGCAAATTGTTTTTCTCTTATCAAGTGAAGCAATTAATAACAACAGCTTAAACTGAGATAGCACCAAGCACTTTGGACAATGTTGAACGCAGGTAATAACGTCAATTTATTTGTTCAATCAATTAAAACAATGTACATGTAGATAAATGCAGCCACCGTACAATGACAATGAAGGATAACTGGAAGGGAACTACTTTGGTGTATAATGTGCAAACATCAAGAGCTTTCTCTATCTTTGTACACTGCTGAGGTTGGTACTGTCACAGGATTGTTCCTATTGTTGAGATTGGATTGATTCCACATCAGTGAGCTGACAAAAGCGCAGGTTGTCACAGCCAGCTTCAAATCCATGGGCCACTTGTCAGTTTAGATTCCCGACGGCCAGCATAGTTTGAAGTATCAAATGCACTGACCGGGCTGACTGATCAAACGTCACCTGGCTCCAGCAACTTCCTGACTCCTGCAGTCTGCTGAGCTCCCAAACTCATAAAAGTAGGGCCCAAGTTAAGGGACAGCATTATCTCAGAGGGAGTGATAGTATTGCCTGACTGAAGGCGCTGGAAAAGACATATTTGATTGGAGATTTTCGTCTTGCCCTCATCAGGACAATTCACAAGAAATAACAATATAAAGAGAAAGCCATATTTATACTGAATGAGAGGAGAGTGCCGATTGGTAGAAGTATTGCCATGACGATGAAGGAGGTAGATGATGACTGACAGTTAAGTGCCAAGGTTTGTTTAAATTTTAAAACCAGTCAGATTCTGATTGGTCAAGCCTTTGAGAAATGAGCCAGAAAGTGGCTGTGATGGATTTTTGTTGGGTTGAAAGAGGTGCAGAGCCCTTCTCTGCATTATTTTTGCCTTTAATGAGCAGGACCCTGGATATTATTACAAAGGAGCTTTCCTGTACTTATAAGTGTGTCACGCCGCGACTCCTAAACTGTTCCTCAGCATCAATCTTCACACGCTCAGGATTATTGAGTAACTATTGTCCAATTGCAGAATCAAACCTAATGTTGAACCCAGAATTATTTTTGGTGCAGGTACAGAGATAGACTGAGTGAGTGAATGGACGGCACAGGGTTGGGGTGGGTGAGAGTGTGTGGGGATGATATAATAGTGAGAGCGGTAGAGAGTGAGCCTTGGTGGAAGGTGGGTGCAGTAGCAGAGGTAGAGTGAGTGCGAGGGTACTGAGAGAAAATGATTGCAATTACGTTGGCAGAAGGGGAGACTGTGACCTTCTTTCTACAGTGCTGGGCATCCCTCCAACCGGCTTAGACCGAGAGGGCATGGTCTGGTGTCACAGCATCCCCTACTGGGTCCTGCGGGAAGGCAAGGTCCTGTCCCGCAGGACAACTCTGCCCACAAAGCAGGACACCTGGGACAAAGGAACTGGGCAGCACGGCTTCACCCAGAGGGCCCAAAGGCAGATTGTTAATCAGGTGAGAAAACCTGAAGGCCTCACGGTGGCAACAGATTTGACACAACCCAGACTTAACCAAAACATAAAAGTAAGATTCAGCCTTTACACATTTGTTTCTCTTTATCGTATTGCTCATAGCAACAGGACTGGCTGGAAATGGAAAGCAAACTCACAAACAGGAAGCGAAAGGCACTGTAACTTTCTCCCATCACACACTGAGTGCAGCACATCAACCTGTTGGATGCGTTCCTTCTAAACAGTGTCTGGTAGTCTTAGATATGTATCTGGGCCACTCTCTAATGTCTCATTGAGCTGCCAGAGGAAGTGGTGGAGACTGGCACAATTACAGCATTTAAAAGGCATCTGGATGGGTATATGGATGGAAGGGTTTGGAGGGATATGGGCCAAGTGCTGGCAAACGGGACTAGATTGGGTTGGGATGTCTTTTCGGCATGGATGGCCTGGACCAAAAGGTCTGTTTCCATGCTGTACACCTCTATGACTCTATGACTCTATTTCAAGCTCAATATCTCAGGTCATCCAGCTCACCCTCAGTTATAGTGAAACTGTTTAAATTCAATCAACTGAATGCTGAATGCTCTGAATGTGCTGGTCTTCATTAACGGGAGATGTGTATGCCGTTGATGTTTGTTTAATGAAAGAATCTCTACAGGAGGGCTATGATATTCACTGTCTCCTTTAACCACCCCCCCCCCCCCCCCCACCAGAGAATTCAGCACTAAATCAGTTATAGAGTTATAGAATCAACACAGAAACAAACCCTTCAGTCCAACTCGTCCATGCCAGCCAAGTTTCCCAAACGAAACTGTTCTACAAGAACCAAGATGGATTTAGTGCTGGATTCTCTGGTGGGGAGGTGGATAGAGGAGACAGTGAATATCATAGCCCTCCTGTAGAGATTCTTTCATTAAACAAACAGCAGCGGCATACACATCTCCCGTTAATGAAGACCAGCACATTCAGAGCATTCAGCGTTCAGTTGCTCGAATTTAAACAGCTTCTCATTAAATGTGGAAGAGATGGCGCAAAAAATACACAAACAGAACTTGACAGTGCAGCTTAAAGAAATGATTGCATCTCCCAGGAGATGGCTTCAGAGCATCCTCAGCTCAGCTAAAAATCAATTGGTTACAGTAAGTACAGAGGCTGCGAATCACAAAGAGTAAAGCAGCTTAAGAAAAAAAACAACGTGCAGTAATTAACAAGGGACTTGCTCAAAGAAAAGGCGATAGGGCCACTTTCCCCCCCACTGAAAGCCCGTCTTACAATCGTCCTTTTATGCACAACTTTTGTTGCCTCAGTGCCATGGAGTCTTTACAACTGGACAGATAATTGGGTCTCAAGTGGAGTCCGAAGTGGCTCCATCAAAAGGCAACTCTCCTGATGTGTTCTGAAGCTAAAGCAGGCACATCATAGTGTTTTCAACCAACGAGCATTGGATTGTGCTTTCCTACTTACAAAGAGCCCTTAGCAACTTGGCAAGATAGGATTAAAATCACACACGCACACAGTTTGACATTCCATCGCTTGTTCATGCTAGGAAATATGATTCAAGAATTAAAAATGTAACATTAAGAGTACAGCTAAGCACTGGACAGTACAAATGATAGTGCCATTTTCCATCCTGACAGACAGATGGCTAGAGGAGTGATTCTTCACTAACAAAGGCTGATTTCCGCATCATTGCCAAATATTAATTTCTGGGTTTTTTTTCATCCGAGGGGCTTGCTGTGATTACGAGAACAAAGGCATCAGTAAAATGCTGCTTTACAACTGGCAGGCCTCTTCAGAGTCTTGTAAATAATCCATTCATGATCTCCACAAGTCTTACAACATCTGAAAAGGGCACAGCAGTGCCATTGTGCACTGAAAGAGCTTGCCTAACAAAGATGTTAAAAAGGAGGAAAGTAATTTTGCCAAGATTTCCTCCAACACACCCCCCCCCCCCAACTGAAAACCACTTCAATCAGACCCCTCTATTAAATTACACCTTGAGTTACAAGCGAGAAAAAACCTACACTCAAGATAAAATCTAATCTCTTACTTCCACAGTTGTGGGAAGTGCTTCAGTTCGGTTAGGTCTTTGTTAAACTGCGTGCGACAGAAGACTTTCATATGTCACATAATTAATCCCCAGCTCCAGCATAATTTTTTTTTCACTCTCTGATGAGATCCCACGGAAAGGGTGAACATCCTCACCCAGCTCACATCCCTCAACTTCGCTCAGTTTTGAGGATGTCCAGGGCATTCTTTTTTAAAAATCCCTGATTGATTGCCTCATTGTGGCTGAGCGGAGGGAAGTCTCACTGGGCCAGGTGTGGAATGGGATTAGAAGTTGGTTGAGCACACAGCAAAGGTTTTCATGTGTTGAACAGCAGACATTCATCAGCTCTACAAACATTTCCTGTGTTCAGCGGTTTAATGTTGAATGTCAAGTTGAACATTCTCACCGACCATTATCAGTCCTTCAGTCAAAAAAGTCATGAAAATGAGACAGCCAGTTTGGACAGGTAAATTTCTCATCTCGCCTGGCTCATCTCCTAGCCAGAGGTCACTAGTCTCCTGTTGCTGATTCCCAGCAGCCTCTGTTACCCATCCTGCAGCGAGGTCAACTAGGCCTGGATTCACCAGATGTCATAAGACTGAGAGGAAATCTCACTGAAACATCGAAATACATTGTCCTGTCACAGCAGGACAAACAGGGCACAAGGACCATGTTTCCATTTGCTGACGGTTCCAAAACAAGTGGTTTATGCCCTCAGGATACATGATTACCATTTTGAACTGAGAGGAGGAGAATTATCTTCAGTCAGAGGGTGCTGAAGCTGTGCAATTCTCTCCCACAGAAGATTATGCAGAACAGGAGATTGAACGTATTTAAGAAGGAAACTAATGATTTTATTGTCACCTGTATTATTCTGAGAGAAAAACAGAAAGAAAGCTCTTCCACTGGCACCATGATCCAGCCAAGACCAAGAACCAAGCAGAAAGGTATAGCTTAAAGAGTCCTGAGCCAGCTCAAGATCAACGATGCCTGCACTGCTCTCCCTCCTCCACTGCCTCACTGCCGTCTACACTGCCCACTAACATCACAGTCACATCTCTCTCTCTCTCTCTCTCTCTCTCTCTCTGCTGGGCCCACTTCCTCATTATCACCGTAATGCCCTTCTGCCACAGCCAGCACCAGACCAAACCAATGATCAACTCCCCAACCAATCCCCAGGTGCCACCTTTCTGTGCTGATGTCACTTCTGCCAATGTAGCAGCTGCTAATTCCAAAACCAGGTCCTATGCTCAACCCGGTAAAGTACTAGCTCACTCAGTCCGCTCCGGCTTCACACAAGGTCCACATTGGGATCCTGCATATTGTCACAAGGTCTGTGCTAGGATACCTCACAGTCACCATGTGGCTCACACTGGGATCCCTCACCACGAGATCCACACTGGGACCCCTCACCACGAGATCCATACTGGGATCCCTCACCACACGGTCTGCACTGGGATCCCTCACCACAAGATCCACACTGGGATCCCTCACCACGAGATCCACACTGGGATCCCTCACCACGAGATCCACACTGGGATCCCTCACCACGAGATCCACACTGGGATCCCTCACCACAAGATCCACACTGGGATCCCTCACCACGAGATCCACACTGGGATCCCTCACCACAAGATCCACACTGGGATCCCTCACCACGAGATCCACACTGGGATCCCTCACCACAAGATCCACACTGGGACCCCTCACCACGAGATCCACACTGGGATCCCTCACCACAAGATCCACACTGGGATCCCTCACCACGAGATCCACACTGGGACCCCTCACCACGAGATCCATACTGGGATCCCTCACCACAAGATCCACACTGGGATCCCTCACCACGAGATCCACACTGGGACCCCTCACCACGAGATCCACACTGGGATCCCTCATCACAAGATCCACACTGGGATCCCTCACCACAAGATCCACACTGGGATCCCTCACCACAAGATCCACACAGGGATCCCTCACCACGAGATCCACACTGGGATCCCTCACCACAAGATCCACACAGGGATCCCTCACCACGAGATCCACACTGGGATCCCTCACCACAAGATCCACACTGGGACCCCTCACCACAAGATCCACACTGGGATCCCTCACCACGAGATCCACACTGGGATCCCTCACCACAAGATCCACACTGGGATCCCTCACCACAAGATCCACACTGGGATCCCTCACCACAAGATCCACACTGGGATCCCTCACCACGAGATCCACACTGGGACCCCTCATCACAAGATCCACACAGGGATCCCTCATCACAAGATCCACACTGGGATCCCTCACCACAAGATCCATACTGGGATCCCTCACCACGAGATCCACACTGGGACCCCTCACCACAAGATCCATACTGGGATCCCTCACCACAAGATCCACACTGGGATCCCTCACCACGAGATCCACACTGGGACCCCTCACCACGAGATCCACACTGGGATCCCTCATCACAAGATCCACACTGGGATCCCTCACCACAAGATCCACACTGGGATCCCTCACCACAAGATCCACACTGGGATCCCTCACCACACGGTCTGCACTGGGATCCCTCATCACAAGATCCACACTGGGACCCCTCACCACGAGATCCACACAGGGATCCCTCACCACGAGATCCACACTGGGATCCCTCATCACAAGATCCACACTGGGATCCCTCACCACAAGATCCACACTGGGATCCCTCACCACACGGTCTGCACTGGGATCCCTCACCACAAGATCCACACTGGGATCCCTCACCACGAGATCCACACTGGGATCCCTCATCACAAGATCCACACTGGGATCCCTCACCACAAGATCCACACTGGGATCCCTCACCACACGGTCTGCACTGGGATCCCTCACCACACGGTCTGCACTGGGATCCCTCACCACAAGATCCACACTGGGATCCCTCACCACAAGATCCACACTGGGATCCCTCACCACACGGTCTGCACTGGGATCCCTCATCACAAGATCCACACTGGAGCCCCTCACCACGAGATCCACACTGGGATCCCTCACCACGAGATCCACACTGGAGCCCCTCACCACGAGATCCACACTGGTGTCCATCTCTGTCGCTGATGCTGTCTGAGCTCAGAAGAAAAGGTAAGCAAAGGAAAAAGGAACAAAAAGGGAAAAGTGAAGTGATTGGAGCAGAAGAGCTCCAACTCAGGAGACCTACTCCACTGCCATCTTGATGATGTTGATGGCAAAATGGAGAGATTGCTTAAGGGCAAAGTGTCAAGGGAGTGGACAGGCATTGAGATAAAGGATTGTGTTGAACAGACTCAAAAGGTCTACTCCTGCCTCTGTTTTCAATGTTTCTGTGAAGAGGTATGAGTCTATAAGGCAAGTATTAGCAGGCTTGGGAGGCTTCACAGTCCATCGAACAGCTGGCCTTAATCCAACATCCAGTCACCTCTCGCTGGGGAAACCGCACAGAGCCGGAGTCAATTACTGCACCTCTGCTGTGATCCCATCTGGGATTAAACCGGCTCAGCACATCATAGCAATCGAAATCAGGGTTATAACCAATAAGGAAAGGTCAATGCAGCACTCAGTGAGCCTTCAAGTATTAGTTTTAAAAGAGTGTGTTTGGAAATGATAATATCAATTATAGGATTCTGAGGATTTAGTGAATTCTGTTTTGAAGAATGAAGGGGAGATCTACCAGAATAAAAATACAGGAACAGTGTCAAAACTGTATCGCATTCTGATGGATCTTAACCTCAAAGGGTCATCTGCTCAACACATGCCTCTCTGATCTCTCCAAGTTGGACTGAGCTTGTCTACAATGTGAGATTTCTAGTTTTTTCCCATTTCTCAATGTACTTTTGTTTAAGTCATAGCATTGAGCTGATTATTAAGAGCATGATTCTTATTATTATAGAATAAGAGAAATGCAAAAATACAATCCCTTTTACCATCTCCACCTGCACATTAAAACAATGTATATTCAGTATATTGTTCAGAAGAACAGAGAAGCGGGAGTAGGCCATTCAGCCCTGCCAAGACTGCCCCACTATTCAATATGACTGTGGCTGATTAAACACTTTAACGCCTTTTACCCCATTAGACTGCGTGTATGTGTTTGGAAGGAGGAAACACAGGCTCAGAATCTCCACCTGACACTGGCAAGCGACAGACACAACCAGACAGATGGTCTGTTTTAGCCAACACCTGGACATTCGGGGAAGTGCCCATTGCTGAGTGCCGGGCACGGAATGACCTCGGTGCCCCTCGACCCAAATTCAGCAGGCGCTGCTAACTCACCTCGCCCTCAGAGAGGTGCTGCCTAGCTGCACTTCCCTCCCTCCTCCCCACCAGCCCCTCCCAGTCCCTGCGTAGTCCCAGGCTTCCCTGCAGCACAAGGAAATAAGGCCTCAGCAAGGCCATTTGCAAATGCGTAGGCGGCGATGTTATTGTGCACATACACAGACTCTTTCTCCATCAGGGACATGTGTTGCCAGTAACTGATGTCACTGGGCACCTGCTCAGTCTGCTGCTTTGATGGCCACCAATGCATTCTGGTCCATTTCACAATTGTCAATAGCACTGGGATGGATAATCATGTTATATTACCCTTTGATTCAGTCTGTTTCAGTCCCTCCTTAATCCATCTGATCTTTTCAGTCAGTATTGAACTCCTTCATCACAGTAAAGGAGGATAGCCAGTAAAGGGAACCCTCATGTCAGAATTTGGAGGTGCCAGTGTTGGATTCTACAACCACCTGATGAAGGAGCGGCGCTCCGAAAGCTAGTGCTTCCAAATAAACCTGTTGGACTATAACCTGGTGTTGTGTGATTTTTAACTTATGTCTTCCTTTCTCATGTCTATGCTCCCCGCTTTCCTGGAATCTTGATTTCCAGTTTTCCTAAAGGGAATGACTTGGCTGACCATGGCACTGTCCATATCCTGTCAGTGAAGCCTGAAAACCACAGTCAATGATGTTATTGTACAGATACTTAATGTTATAAACACTTGCCTCCACTGTTTTCCAGAGGCTGTTGAGAGATGCCGACACCTCACAACTCGATTAATTACTTTCGAAATGTAGGCAAATGCGGTAACCAGCCAACAACATTGAATCATAGAGTTATACAGTGCAGAAACAGACCCCTCCATCCAACCCGTCCATGCCAACCAGATATCCTAAGTTAATCTAGTCCCATTTGCCAGCATTTGGCCCATATCCCTTTGAAAACTTCCTATTTATAGACCCATTAAATACTTTTAAATACTGTAATTGTACCAGCCTCCACCACTTCCTCTGGCAGCTCATTCCACACACGCACCACTCTCTGTGTGAAAAAGTTGTTCGTTTAATCCCTTTTAAATCTGTCATGTATCACCTTAAACCTATGCTCTCTATTTTTGGATTCCATACACCTTGGGGAAAAGACCTTGACTATTTACACTATCCATGCCCCTCATGATTTTATGAACTTCTATAAGGTCACCCCTCAGCCCCCAACACTCCAGAGAAAATAGTCCCAGCCTATTTTCCCCTATAGCTCACACCCTCCAATTCTGGCAAATTGTAAATCTTTTCTGAACCCTTTCAAGTTTCACAACATCTTTCCTATAACAAGGAGACCAGAATTGAAACAGATTTTCAAAGATGACCTAACCAACATCCTTTACTGCCACAACATGACCTCTCAACTCCTGTCCTCAATGCACTGACTAGAAGAGGTGAGTTTGTTTTGTGTGGTGGTGGTGACTGAACGAGGCCAGGGCACTCCAAAGCAATTGGACAGAGCTAACTTTCAAACTGGCCATGATTAAAATGAATGGCGTATCAGAGATTCAGAAGGCTGAGTGGTCACTTCCCAAGTTTTCTCCACAAATTGTCATTGGGATCTCAAAGATCAATCTTAAACCTCGGAGCAAACACTCGGGACTTCAGCTCAGTGTTTCATCTACAGACAGCACCTGTGACAATACAGCACTCTGCTTAGCAATGCTCAGCAGCACCAGTCTAGCCTATACAAAGAGCTCTCAGCAACAGCTGTGCAATAAATTAAGCTGTGTTTAAAGCATAGGTGCTAAAATCACGAGAGACATGGATAGGGGCAATAGCCAAGGTCCTTTTCCCAAGGTAAGGGAGTCCCAAACTAGAGGGCAGAAGTTTAAGGTGAGAGGGGAAAGATTTAAGAAGGGCAACGTTTTCACGAAGAGGGTGGTGTGTGTATCGAATGAGCTGCCAGAGGAAGTGGTGGAGGCTGGTACAATCACAAGATTTAAAAGGCATCTCGGAGAACGTGAGGACTGCAGATGCTGGAGATCAGAGTCAAGAGTGAGATGCTGGAAAAGTACAGTAGGCTTTTCCAGCACCACACTCTCAACTTTAAAAAGCATCTGGATGGGTATATGAATGGAAAGGATTTAGAGGGATTATGGGCCAAAAACTGGCAAAGGGGGCTAGATAAGGTTAGGATATCTGGTCGGCATGGACGAGTTGGATCGAAGGGTCTGTTTCCATGCTGTAGTGCTCTATGACTCTATGTGCTGCTAGTTTTTTAGACTGATACATTGGAAGCTAAAGGGAGGACTACATACAGTTTCTAGAAATTCTTAGATCCCCCCACATTGAGGACACATCCGGGATATACCTTGGCAATTGATGCAGGAAGGTTGCTTCTACATATGGGAGAGTCTAGGAACAGAGGACATCATCTCAGAGTAAGGGATCACACTATTAAGACACAGATGAGGAGGAATTGTTTTTCTGTCAGAGAGTAGTGAGTCTGTAGAATTCTTTATCACAGAGGGCTGTCTAAGCTGAGCCATTGAGTATGTTTAAGGCTGAGATAAAAATAAGATTTTTAATCAGGCGAAGGAATAAGGGTAAAAAGGAGGAGTTGAGAATGGACTGTTATCTCATTGACTACAAAGGTAGTTGTCAGTGACTGTGGGGAAATGGTAAATATTATACATGGAATGAACTGCCAGAAGAAGTGGTAGATGCAGATACAGATACAATATTTAAAAGGAATTTAGACAGTACATGAAAAGGAAAGGTTTAGAGGGATATAAGTCAAATGCAGGTAAATGGGACTAGTTTAGTTTGGGAAACTTGGACGAGTTGGACCGAAGGTCCTGTTTCCGTGCTGTGCTGCTCTATGGCTCTATGAATGACAGAGCAGACTTGATGAGCTGTCCGGTCTACTACCACTCTGATGTCTTATGGCTCATTCCCGAACAGATCTCCAGGTGAGACAGATTCACACAGTTTTAACAGTCGGATATCATAAACCATTCCACCGACTCAGAGACCATGCTTTGTTAGGCCTCTGATTCATCAGCAGAAGCCGTTTAACACTCTCAGAATATCTTTTAATCTCACATTTCTATAAGTGGGCAGCAAAGGGTGCAGGTGTAGCCTCAAAAATTGTGAAAATTGTGTCAAGACCAACAACGTATCCTAAACATTGAAATGGCTGCCTCACTTACCCATTTAACTACATCCCAAGAATAAAGTGAAGTGTTTTGACACACTCCAGCCCCATGAAAAGGGGCTAGATAAATGCAGTTCCTATTTTTTTCCTTAAAAAGGGTACAATTGGAAGGAATAGTCCTTTACTCAGGATACAGGAGACTCGTGTCTAAATATCTTCCCAGACACTATTCATACCTCTGTCTTATACCCTCACTGGCCTACAACGCCTTTTCCTCTTCTCTCCTCCATTGCATTCATAGATACAACCAATGAACTCTTGACTGGAATAAACCAGCAAGTGCTAGAAAACCTCAGCCAGTCTGGCAGTGAGAAACAGAGTCAGTGCTTTGAGTCCGATTTGACGCTTCCTCTGTGTTAATTTGAGCTTCTTGAAATGCTTTCAGTTAGCTTTCTTGTGCTGAAGCAAAAAATTCCAGCACATGCCAGTAACTTGGCGTGTGCTTCTCCCAAATGAAACGAATTAGAGCTTATTAGCTGATCGATGGGAGAGTTAGAGTGGTGTAACCTGGTCAGGGAAAGCACTCTGTGGATCAATGTTATTAAAGGCAGCCACTCTGTGCGGGAATCCCAGCATCGGGAAAACCGCACATGAACTGATTGTGTCTGCTGGCTTCATGGTGGTCCACACAGAGCTATACACGCACACTGCTAATGCAACCACATCTGAACCACACACACAACAAAAAAAATCGATCTGGTTAAATAGCCTTCATTTCATTCTATTGGGAATAGTTTGTTTTATGTCAGGAATGTGTGTGGGGGGTGGGGGTGCCTGTGCTGTTTTCAGAGAAATGTGGAAATGAGTGGGGAGTGGGGGGCGATGATCTCTGCTAAACACAGCCACTTTTCAAAGCAACAACCCAGTTCGATAGAACATTCCGGAAACTGAAACTTTACATTAAGAACGTCGCCCTCTCAATGGAACCATGAAAACCTTTGAATGGTTCGAGCAGGCCAAGAGGTTGGCCTCAGGAGGGTCCTGCTATTGCCAATGTTCTAGAGAAAGAGTTCAAGGTCTACATCATAACACAGACTACCTCACCAGCGCATTTCAATCTTGAGGAGGGAGGGAAGGGAAGAAATAAAATCAGAAATGCTGGAGAAGTTTGGCAATAAGAGAGAGTGTAAATCTTTCAAGTCCAACAAGGTCTCTCAAAGCAAACAAAAAGCAGTAAAAAAAAACTGTAAAAATCGAAACGATGGAACTGGTGTGAAAGTATCTGTCTTTCTCAGGCTTTGGTCCTATTGAACTGGAAGCCTTAATTCTGTTTTTCTCTCTCCACAGATGCTGCCAGACCTATTGCGTTTATCCAGCATTCACTCCTTTAGTTTCAGAGTGATGATCAAAGGTGATCAGAGGAGACAAGTGCGGAAGCAGACCATTCGGCCCATCGAGTCCAAATTGACCTTCTAAAGAGCATTTGGATTTTATTTCAGGAGTTTTTAAAATTCATTGATAGGATGTGGGCATCACTAGCTAGCACTACACTTGCAGCCCATATCATAAGACCAAGGAGGAGCAGAATTGGTCCATTTGGCCAATCGAGTACGCTCTGTCATTCGAACATACTTGATATATTTCTCAACCCCATTCCTCATAACTCTTGATCCCCTTAATAAACAGGAACCTATCTATCTCTGTCTCAAATGCACTCACTAACTTGGCCTCTGCGCCAATACGTTCCACAGATTCACTACCTTCTGGCTGAAGAAACTCCTCCATATCTCAGTTCTAAAGTGTCATCCCTTCACTCTGAGGCTGTGCCATCAGGTCCGAGCCTCTCCTACAAGTGAAAACATCTTCTCCACTTCCACTCTATTTAGGCCTCTCAGTATTCTGTAAGTTTCAATTATATTCCCCTCTTATCCTCCTAGACTCCACTGATTACAGACCCAGAATCCTCAACCACTCCTCATACAACAGCCCTTTGTTCTTGGTGGTCATTCTTGTAAACATCCTCTGGATCCCCTCCAAGGCCAGCACATTTTTCCTTAGATATGGGGCCTAATGCTGATCACAATATTCCAAATACAATCTAGTGCCAGGGCCTAATACAGTATGTCCATAATTGCCAGAGCGCAATTAGGAATCAGCCTCATAGCTATGGATCTGGAGTCATATGTAGACCAGATCAGGTAAACACAGCAGTTTCCTTCCCTAATCAACATTAGCGAAACAGATGGGATTTTCTGACAATCATGGTCAACATTATTTGTGTTGGATTGGAGTGAACAAAGTTAAAAATCACACAACACGAGGTTATAGTCCAACAGGTTTATCTGGAAGTGCTACTCCACAACCACCTGATGAAGGAGTAGCGCTCTGAAAGCTAGTGCTTCCAAATAAACCTGTTAGACCATAACCTGGTGTTGTGTGATCTTCAACATAGTCATCATTAAGTTCCTTATTTCAGATTTCTGTTCAAATCAAATTCCATGGCAGGTGTTGAACCCAGGTCCCCAGAATAATACCTGGGTCACTGGATTTTGATAGCCTCACAAAAATACCACTACACCATCACTTCCTTTGATAGGTTCTAGCTTTCTTGTTCTCCACTAACCAGTACTTAATTATCACAGTAACTGCTGTGAAAAACAAAATAGTTGGCTGTGGAACAAAGGTTTTGAGACATTTTGTGGACATGATTTATAATAACAACTTTGTTGTGCCTGGGTTACAAATGGTTTTGATTGAAAAACCATTTCTCACTGTGTTGCTGGAGGTGCTTCAAGGGTGAAGTCCTGTCCTCCAGTTCGGGCAGCCGTAAAAAGACCCGATTCAAAAATGATCAGGGGAATCCTAGAATCCCCACAAATGTGAACGCGGGCCATTCGGCCCATCGGGTCCATGCTGACCCTCCAAAGAGCATCCCATCCAGAACCGACACCCACACCATTCCGTATACAGTTTTCCATGGCTAACCCACCTTGCCTGCAAATCCCTGGACACTATGCGGCAATTTAGCATGGCCAATCCACTTAATCTGAGCTGGGGGAGGAAACTGGAGCACCCAAAGTAAACCCACACAGACATGAGGTGTCATAAAAACAAAATGCTGAGAAATGCTCAACAGGTCTGGCAGCAACACAGAAGGGATAAACAGATTTCTTTCTTCAGTCCTGATTCTTTCTGTCCTTATTTCAGATTTCAAGAATCTGTAGTATTTTGCTTTTGTGTTTTACTCTCGTGTTCTCGCCAGTTTTGATCACTCAGCCAACTTCACTGAAAGGGAGCATTATCTCTCTGCTTTTCATGGGAGCTTGCTCTGGGCAAATTGGCTGCCCGTGTTTCCTACATTCCGGCAATGATTACATTTCTAAGGATGCAGAGTAGAATGTTTGGAACATAGAACATAGAACATTACAGCACAGTACAGGCCCTTCGGCCCTCAATGTGGCGCCGACCTGTGAAATCAATCTAAAGCCCAATACACTTATACTATCCCATTATCATCGATATATTTATCCAATGACCATTTAAATGCCCTAATGGTGGTGAATCCACTACTGTTGCAAGCAGGCCATTCCATGCCTTTACTATTCTCTCAGTAAAGAAACTTTCTCTGACATCTGTCCTATATCTATCACCCCTCAATTTGAAGCCATGTCTCCTCATGTTAGACATCACCTTCTGAGGAAACTGTCCACCCTATCTAATCCTCTGATCATCTTGCACGTCTCTATTAAGTCACCTCTTAACCTTCTTCTCTCTAATGAAAACAGTCTCAGGTCCTCCAGCTTTTCCTCATCAGACCTTCCCTCCAGACCAGGCAACATCCCCGAGGCTCCCAGCCTTGTTCCTGATGAAGGGCTTATACCTGAAATGTTAATTTTCCTGCTCCTTGGATGCTGCCTGACCTGCTGTGCTTTTCCAGCAACACACTCTCAACCCTGTCCACAATCACCTCCCTACAGTTTCAAATCAGCACCAGTCCTATTCAGATACAAAATACAAAAACAGTCCCATTCAGATAATGGCTTGTCTAGCAAGATCGATAAGTTGTCCTTTGTCATAAATGTACTGTTCTGAGGTTAGGCCTTCAGGTGGATGGATATCAACCAGTTTCTCTCCAAACAGTTTATCACTTAAATGGGAAAGCATCAAATTCCCCAGGATTTAGCTGGAAGTGAAATAATCCAAAAGAAATAGCCACGAACCGTACAATCAGGTTTTCATGTGAATGGGTTGTGGGGCTTATTGCTAGCAAAATGGAGTTGCAACCTTCCTTTGTGAGCAATTCATTTCTTTGTCCCTAAAGGACATGGATTCAGTTTCTTGCTCGCTGTCATTCATGTTCGTCCTCACGTTGTCTCCCAGACTTATGCACAGCACTGAGAAGATGTCATGGCAACATTGGTGAAGGAAGATTCCGGAATATAATGTCCTAAATGCCTTCCAAACGTCAGCTCCTGACCCAGGCAATGACCTGGAACCAACACTGTCTATTCTCATGTGTATTCCTTTTATAGTATCAGCTTGGTTTAGATGGTGAGCTCTGACCTTTGATTCACTGGATAGTTGGCTGAAGCATCATTTGAGAATATAATCTAGCTTTACACTCCAGTTCAGAGGAGTGCCTAGAGGTTAGAGGTTGTGCTCTTTTGACAACACCCTGTCTACTGGTTTGGAAGCAAAGTTATGAAAATGATGGGAAGGAACGACACTTCATTTAAACCTGGTTTAAATTTGCTGGTTTAGGGATTAGATTCTTAGTTTGGATGCAGGAAGCAAGGTCCCATTTCCCAAGTGAACCTCTTTTGGGATTTTTGGCATTATTAAGAATGTTATGTACAAAAAGAAACGATTATGCTAATCCTTTGTAAAAACACTGGTTGTGCCTCACTTGGAGCATTCTGTTCAATGTTGGACACCAGTCTTTAGGAAAGATGTCGAAGCCCAGGAAAGAGTACACAGGACATTTAATGGAATGACAATGGGGATAAGTGTCGATAGTTATACAGAGAGACTGCAAAGACAGAATCGTTTTGTGCAAAGTACGAAAGACTTGACGGAGATCTTCAAAACCATGAATTATGTGTCAGAATTCTTTTTTCCAAATGCGATCGTGGGGTGTGGAGAAAATGGCATTGTGACGATGTCACTTGACTAGGAATCCAAACTAATGTTCAAATCCTACCAAACCAGATAGTGAAGTTTGAAATCTGGAATTAAAATGCTAGCCTAATGGCGACATTTAATTAGATTAGATTAGATTCCTTACAGCGTAGAAACAGGCCTTTTGGCCCAACAAGTCCACACTGACCCTCCGAAGAGCAACCCAACCAGACCCATTTCCCTACATTTACCCCTGACTCATGCACCCAACACTACGGGCAATTTAACATGGCCTATTCACCTGACCTGCACATCTTTGGACTGTGGGAGGAAACCGGAGCAAACCCATGCAGACGCGGGGAGAATGTGCAAACTCCACACAGTCACCCAAGGCTGAAATTAAACCTGGGACCCTGGTACTGTGAGGCAGCAGTGCTAACTAACACCGTGCCGCCCCAATGGGTTTTGTAAATACCCATCTGGTTCAGTGATGTATTTTCCTGAAGGAAATGTTACCCAGTCTGGCCTGTGTGTGACTCTGGAGGTATAAATATGTGGTTAACTCTTAACTGAGAAGCCATTCAGCTCAAGGGCAATTAGGGATAGGCAATTATTGCTGACCCAGTCAGAAACACCCACATCCTGTGAATGCACTTTTTAAAAATGTGAGCTGTCACATTAATTTCACATTCTATATGCCTATGAACAGAGGGATTTGCTTGGGCGATTCCCAAGGCAGTGAAGTCAAACACATGGCTATGAGTCTGGAATCACGTGTTAGCCAGGCCAGGGAAGGACTGCAGATTTCCTGATGGTTTTTAATAGCTATCATAGTCACCACGACCGAGACTAGCTTTCAGTCCCAGATCTATCAATTAAATTCAAATCCAACCATGAAATATTCATCCAGCGGCATTATCACTGCCTCTCTGTGTCAATTATGAAATTTCCAATGGTAGAAGGGTTGGTAACCAATGGACACAGATCTGAGGTGATTGACTAAAGTTCCAGAGTGCCATTTATGACAGAAATTTTTATTAAAAGAAAACAGCAAGTTGCTTTGATCAGGAATGCACTGTCAGGAAAAGTAGCAGAATCCGATTTAATAATAATGAATTTAAACGCTTGAGGAGGATAAGAAATCAGGAGCTGAAATTGATGTCAGACAATCATGGAGAATAAGTAATAAATTATCAGAAGTCACAGGCTCTTGTGGCATGGTGGTAGTGACTGTACCTCTCGTCCAGAATGTCTGGGTTTAGCTCCCACCTATTCCAGACGTGTGTTGTCGCACCTCCCAACAGGCTGATTTAAAAACGTCTACAACCTGTTCAATATCTGATTCCTCACATCTCCACTGATGCTCTGCTGTGACCCCATTTGCTCTGTCGTCCAAGATTAATTTTACAGTGATGACACCCATAGCTTAAAATAAGAGAGAATTTCACTTCAGATGTTTTATTTTTAATGGACGGCAAATGATCGCAGCCCATGAAATTGTGAGTATCAAATGTTACGGAGCATCGTAAAGTTGGGTCCTTCAAATTAGTGTGTTACTGACGCCACTCTTGTCAATATTTAAGAGCCTAACTTGACTATTTGCCCTCACCTTGCTCCAAATTAGTGCTTTATTCTTTGCTACACAGCAACGTTAATCAATTTATGAGAATTTAATGTGGTATTGTGACACTGTTTTATTGACAATCTTAAAGTCAGGCTATGAAACGATTACCACAGTACTGTTACAGCGAGACTCACTCAACATTAGATACAATAGGTGAGCTGATGACTAGGCTACCCGAATATTAACAAAAATACACACGCTCAGGACGCAATGGAAGCTACTGGGATTTAGTTTCTAGGCAGATTATAGCAAACCCTCATTAAAGGGATGGCGTAATACTAGAGGGAAGGTAAAGGCCTCAAGTTGTCACAATAGCTGCTCTTTGTTCACCGAGCCATGACTCTGACCTAATGTACAGAGTATCATTTTACAGGAATGTCTCTGAATTTCCCCCATTTAAATATTCAACATGACCGTCCATGGGTGCCAAATTATCTGCTGCTGTGCCCATTCTCACTTGCTCACTGCTGAAACTTGCCTTATCTTCCTTGTGTAAGAATCCCTTTGGAACAGTGGTCAGCACTCTGCATCACGGAGACTCTTCCAAGTATGCTGCTGCGAGCTGCAGTATAAATAGCACCAGGTACTGCCAGCTTTACACATTAGTTGAGCCCGGCCTGTTTATGTGCAAGAGCAGTTTTAACAGTGACTCCAGTGGCTCAGACAGTCTGACAGCCAGGAATATGCTTCCTTCATTAATTTGGAATCGGATGACAAATCAGCAATTTGAGCTGGGGCGTCAGTACTGATCAGGAGTGAGAAATCATGCAATCCAGTTGCTAATCTATGGCAGACATAATTAGTAGATTACCTCAGTTGACAGAGTCACCAGATGGTGAGGAAGGCCTGAGTATCTGAGTACTTGCCACACTGCAAGTAGAGACAGTGAATATTACTGACTGGGGGGAGGTAACAGCACTGAAGGAACAAATCTATGGAATGATAACTAATGCTGGTTTACACAGTCTCAAAAGCATAAAATGGTGTAAAAACGCCTTGCTGATGATATTATACAGAAGGAATCCCTACAGTGTGGAAGCAGCCATTTTGCCCATTTAGTCCACACTGACCCTCCAAAGAGCATCCCACCAGATCCACTCTGTTCCCATAACCCTGCATTTCCCATGGCCAACCCACCTAGCCTGCACATCCCTGGACACTGTGAACAATTTAGCTTGGTCAATCCACCCAATCAGCACAACTTTGGACTGCGGGAGGAAACCGGAGCACCCACAAGAGACCCACGCAGACACAGGGTAAACGTGAAAACTCCACACAGACAGTCACCCGAGAGTGGAATTGTACCTAGGCCCTGGCACTATGAGGCAATGGTGCTAGCCACCGTGCCACCCAGACCCCAATCTACCACACGTTGAAGGGTTTCCTGTAAGCTCAATACACAGCCCTGAGACTGGACCCACTCAGGTCAGCACTGAATCAGACATACACTCAGTGATTAGACAGATAACAACACAGAGAAAAGAGGCAACAACTTCAGAACAATAAGTTCTCATTTCAACAGTGGAATTTTAGTTTATGCCCCCTCTAGATATTTTCCATCCACTTGCTCAGATGTGTTAGAACACACTTCTTGAGCAGGTGGGAATTAAATCCTCCTAGCCCAAAGATAGGACACGACCACAGTGCCACAAGACCGATTGAGATGCTACTTCTATAACCAACATTGGTTGACAATTTCACTAAGTTACTGATTTACAAGTGTACCAGTAACACTGAGTTATTTTTCAATAATTCCCAGTCTACAACTGCAAATGGGAAATGGCACAACGGTAATGGCCATTCCTCTGGGCAGAACATCTGGGGTTGACACCAACCTGCTCCAGAGGTGTGTTTGAATACACTGATTAATTTTTTTTATTATTCATGAGAGTGCCCCATCCCTAATTGCCCAGACGGCTGTTAAGAGTCAACCATGTTGCTGTGAGTCTGGAGTCACATGCAGGCCAGACCAGGTAAGGATGGCAATTTCTTTCCCTAATTTTTCCTGACAATTGACAACGATTCACAGTCATGATTAGACTCTTATTTCCCAATACTTATTGAATTCAGATTCCATCATCTGCAGGATTCGAATCCGGGTCCCCGGAACATTATCTGGCTCTCTGGAGTATTAGTCTAGCAATAATACTGCTAGGCCATCACCCTCCCCTTTAGCAAGAGCTTAATTGACTTAGCTATTAGAAACGAGCTGAAAATGTGTTGCTGGGAAAGCGCAGCAGGTCAGGCAGCATCCAAGGAGCAGGAGAATCGACGTTTCGGGCATAAGCCCTTCTTCCTGCCTGACCTGCTGCGCTTTTCCAGCAACACATTTTCAGCTCTGATCTCCAGCATCTGCAGTCCTCACTTTCTCCTCCTTAGCTGTTAGAAATAAAGCCAACCCCCAGATCTTGCACACCAGCCCCAGCAGAGTGATATGAAGTGATGAACAGGCCTTTAGCAATGATAGTGCTGCCACATTAATCACTTCAGCCCTGCAGCCAATAACTGGGATTTCTCAGCACGTTTGTTTTGGAGCTGCATTTGGCGGTGATTAAAAACGGTTAGAAGCTGGCACCAAAGGTCATGAGCAGCAAGACGTGCACGTCGACGGAAAGGAATGCGGAATTTCCCCTCGGCATTTGCCTTTTCTTTTCAAAAGCCTCTGCTTTTTTCCCCCGTTGTTAGCTTCTTAAAAGAATGCAGGACTTTTTTTTTCTCTCCATGTGGAAATTAGTTGCTGACAGGCAGTTAATTGGACATTATAACGTGCCCATGTATTAATAAAGGGTCAGTCGAAGCATCATCTATTCAACAGCAAGGTGTGGAAGGTGTGGAGTTGGGGTTTGGGGAAAGTAGTTATTTAAAATAAATAATTGGCATTGTGTGCTGCTTTCAGATATTCAGTCTATTTTAAGTAGTATAAATGTTAACATCAACATGTAGGCCCAGCTTTTACTTGTCCAGACAAGTGGAATAGTGGTGAGTGATTATTTATGTAATTATAAACCCAGTGACACACTGCGTTTGCTATTCATCATTCAGGAAGGCTTCATTAAAATTAAAATAAACACCAACTTTACTTTCCTTGCAGATTCCAGTGAAGTAAAAGGTATTTTCTCAAGAGGGGACATTTACAAAAAAAAAACAATCCGTTCTGATTTGGGAACCTTTAATTCTCCTCATTCACTGTATGCTGTTGCTGAGGGAGAATAACATTGACTCCACACATAATGAAACCCTCGCCACAGGAGGAGGAAGAAGCTGAGGATGGTGCAGAGTAGAAAGCAAGGTGAAGGGGAAGGGGAACAGAAGTCGTCGCAAAAGTCTAGAGAGGAAAAGAACGAATAAGTTTACATTTCATACACTGGGGTTAACAGCCCCAGTCTGGGATCTCATTCTCAATGTGTTCCACCTGGCCCTTGTCCCAGTCACTACAGTGAAGTTCTGATGTCTTCAATGTCAGGGAAGAACGATCATCAAGTCCAAACTTATCATCTTGTAGGATCTGCCAGACATGTATGAGACCAAACGTAACTGAGGAACAAATGATGATTGCTGTTCATTGTGGGGAATCAGGTGTATATGTAGGGATCTGGCTATATAGGGGGGGGGGGACTAATAATCAGTGGGATTAGTGTTTGCGGTATGTGATCTGGCTAAAACTCAGACTAGAAATGTATAACTGCCCTTTCTCTAACCAGCATTTTAAACTCCAGGATTTGATAATCAAGCCTGTCCCACAATGGTGCTCCCATTTCCCCACACCGAGAGCATTGCTACAGCTACACAAACATGGAGACTCATGAGAACTGCCAACTGATTCAGACACAGCTCAGTGAGAAAAAGGCTGCTGGACCCATCTAATTCATTCCATTTCAGAACATCAATGCAAGTTGATTTTTAAAAATAAATACTGGTGCCAGCAGGATCAAGGAAACCTTTCCCTGATGTTGGAGCAGGGATACAGGACGACAGTGAAAGATGTACAAAAGTCATCTAACATGGTACTATCCGAGCTACAAAGATGTCTCGGTACAAAATCCTGTGTATAACTTAGAAAAACTTAGTTATAAAATTAACCAATCAGCATTATTGCCCTTATAAAGCAAAGAAAGAGAGTGAAAACATAAATGTTGACACTGATCTGCCCCTTGACACCAGGAGTCCCTCCAGTTTGCACTGGTCTCACCCTCGAGACCAGGAGTCCCTCCAGTCTGCATTGAGCTGCCCCTCGAGACCAGGAGTCCCTCCAGTCTGCACTGGGCTGCCCCTCAACACCAGGAGTCCCTCCAATCTGCACTGGTCTCACCCTCGAGACCAGGAGTCCCTCCAATCTACACTGCGCTCTCCCTCAATACCAGGAGTCCCTCCAGTCTGCACTGGGCTGGCCCTTAACACCAGGAGTCCCTCCAGTCTGCACTGCGCTCTCCCTCAATACCAGGAGTCCCTCCAGTCTGCACTGGGCTCACCCTCAAGACCAGGAGACCCCCAGTCTGCACTGGGCTGCCCCTTAACACCAGCGGTCCCTCCAGACCCCAATGGGCTGCCCCTCAACACCAGGCGTCCCTCCAGTCTGCACTGGGCTGCCCCTTGAGACCAGGAGTCCCTTCAGTGCGCACTGGGTATCCCCTTGAGGCCGGGAGTCTGCACTCAGCTTTATTGTAAATCAGTAGTTTAGGACAAATATCAGTTTCCACCTTTTGCTGACGAGAAGTCCGTCCGTCCCCCAGGAATAACTCAGCATTTTCTTCTGAATTAAACTCACCTGCAATTTATGAATCCGCTCAATTAATCAAATTGCCAACAACAATCACTGCCCGTCAGGATAGTGTAACGAACTCAGGTCCTAAATACACATGCCAATGGAAATTATGTTTCCAATAAACTCTGGAGCTGCTCTCGTTCACATTTAAAATAAAAGAACCTGTATTTCTAACAGTGATATTAATTTGCTCCTGATTTCTCATTTGTCCAAATGGGGCAATGGTTTCCTATTTTTTATTTCGGCCTTTATGTCACAACTTACAGAATGTATACTCCAGAATGATGGGCCCTCTCTTTTTCCTAAATTCCCCACAGCAATATTCATATTTGTGAAAACAAGCCACAGCTCAGCTGGTAGCAGTCCCCTCCAAGTGGAAATCCATGGGTTTGTGTTCCAGTCTGGAGAATTGAACACACAATCAGGGCGGTCACTTCAGTACAGTAATGAGGGAGTGCAGCATTGTTAAAGATGTGGTCACTCAGCCTGACCTTTCTCATGGGGGCGCCAGAGGGGAAGTTCCCTGCTGGGAACTGTCTGTGACATGAACTGATTGGAGGAAACGTCCACCAGCGAGATTGGGATTGGAAATGCAGCAAGTTGCTGTCCCTCCAATTGTGGGGACAATCCCTAGAGCAGTTATACACCTCGTATCTCTCCAGGCAAGCTGTGCAGCTGGGATTAGCAAGTCTAAATATGGACAATTACACATTTGCACCAATGGTTGACCTTTGCCCATAATAAGCCAATTCCCTGGATCCAAAATGAATCAGCTAGTTATCACGTTCATTCAAATATCATCTTCTCCTTCAGCTTCTTTTCCACTTGATTACTCCCCACCTCTCTCTCCCCTCTTAGTCACATTCCTTCCTTTTCTTCAGCTCTGATGTCCATCATTTAGACCTGCTTTGTATCCTCTGTACTCTCTCCCTCGCATGTTCATTGCTCAATGTTTATGTCTGTCTAATTTTTCTTCAGCAGCAGGGTGTGCCAATCCAAGCCTCAGTACAGACAGAGAGAGACAAATGATATTGAAAAGTTCAGGGTCATGTTGCAATCTGTGAACCAGAGTGTCATTACACTCTTGGCAAGGGCTGCTTTAAGCTCATGCCTTAAGACAAAATAAAAATTATGACTGAAGTTCTGATGCTGACAGTTTATGCGTCTTGTGAGAGAACTGGCAGCACGTCAATATTTATTTTATTAATTCATGGGATCTGAGCACTGCTGACTGGGTCAGCATTTATTGCCTGTCCTTAGTACCCTTGAGAAGGCAGTGTTCAGCTGCCTACTTGAACCACTGCATTTGATATTAAGTAGACCCATAATGCATAAAGAAGAGAATTCCAAAATTTTGATCCAAACACATTGAATTTCCAAGTCAGGGTGGTGAGTGGTTTGGAGGGGAACTTGTAACTGATGCCATTCCTATGTATCTGCTGCCCTTGTCCTTCCAGTTGGTAATGGCCAGGAGGTGCTGTCTAAGCATCTTCAGTGAATTTCTGCAGTGCATCTTGCAGACATTGAGTGCTATTGAGCACTAGTGGTAGAGAGAGTGGATATTTGTGGCTATGGTGCCAGTCTTCCTTATCCTGGATGGTCTCAACTATCTTGAGTGTTGCGTGCTGTACTTTAAGAAGATAAAATGCAGGATTCCACAGCCTCAAGAGGTTAGCAGCATTGAGGACTGTGAGCTGGGGAGACAGAGAGGTTTCATCAGGTCATTCCAGAGTTTAGGGCCTAGGAGATAAGGCCGCCAGTGGTGGAAGGATACAAATTGGGAACAGTCAGGCTGTGAAATGGGGATGTGGGGCTGCGGGAGGCTGCAGAATACAGGGAGGGGAAGGCTACGGGAAGATTCAAAATTGAAAGAGTGAAAATAACTTAAAATTCACAGCATTGCTCAAACAGAGGTCAGCGTGGGTCAGCGAGCAGAAGGGCGATAAGGGAATGGGATTTTCTACAAAGTGAAGGGAGCAGAATTTTGGATGACATCATGACCACAGAGGCTAGAAGATGAACCAGCCAGGAGCTCATTGGAATAGTCCAGTCTTGAAGCAACAAACCTTTAGGGGAAGTGTTTATGTGGGGCAAGGAAAGACAGGTGTGGGATGTAACTACGGGGAGGGAATGGGGGGAGACAATGATGAGGTTAGCACCCCTCATCTTTCTGTGAAGCTAAGAGGGGCACTGCTGCCTCTTCCAGCTCCAATTGAGCAACACCAACCAAATGAATCTCTGGCCTAAACGGGAGGGGTAAAGCAGGGAGTTTACATCATTAAAGCATCAAGACATTTTAATCAATCCACTCCCAACTACATTGATGGGTTGCGTGTGACTCGGAGGCGAGCGTTTCAGGCAGCCCAGCGTGAAGAGACTGTTCGATAAGGCTAACACTGCCAGGCTGCTTTTCTTCTGGGTTGGTCAACTAGCAGCATGGGATCTGTCGGTGGGACATAGCAACAAAGCTGCTGACAGACCTCGTTCTCCTTTCATGTGACCTCCTTGTTGCTAAGCTACCATGGTGGGCCAAGTTGGGGAGCTAGACCCTAAGAGCTACCTACATCAGGGGGTATGATAACTGACCCAGGCTGTTGGCGCAATACTACATCACTCTTAGTTATATAGCCAACTGATAGCCCTGTCTACCGCAGTCAGTAATGGTCGGAGTTGCATTTTCTGAGACATTCCTATGCCGTGTGCAACGGGGTGTTATGCAAATGCCCAGCTATTCCCTTTCACTGTCTCACAGCGTTCGATACAGGGAACAGGGCAATTAAGAAAGAGTTTAAATTTTGGTAGAGTCTGAGAGAGATTTTGGCACAGGCACCAAACTTCAGTTCATCACTCTAGGCCTAAGCCCTGGTCAATGTATCAAAGTACATGCTCGAAGCATTTGGCAGAGGGTCCAGTTTGAGTAAAACTAAATTGGGTCATATATATTACTCGAAAAGAATTCATTCTATCAGGAGAATATCATTAACCTTCCCTCTCCTCAACAGTAAAAAACTAAAACAATCGCAATATACTCCAATAGTTTATGTTTGTGCTTTTGTTTTCCCTTTCAGCATTTTCCTGTGTATCGTTAGGAGGAGACTCATACTGTGATATCGTTCCATAGCTTGTACATTATCCTCCATGAAGATTTATAGAGGTTTATAAAATCATGAGGGACATGAATAGCCAAGGTCTTTTTCCCAGGATTAGGGAGTCCAAGACCAGAGGGCATAGTTCGAAAGTGAGAGTGGAAATATTTAAAAGGTACTTATGGGACAATGTTTTCATAAAGAAGGTGGTGCGTGTGTGGAATGAGAGGAAGTGGTGGAGCTGGATACAATCACAATATTTAAAAGGCATTTGGATGAGTCTATGAATGAGAAGGGTTTAGAGGGATATGGGCCAAATACTGGCAAATGGGACGAGATTTATTTACGATAGCTGGTCAGCATGGAAGAGTTGGACCGAAGGGTCTGCTTCCATGCTGTACATCTCTTTGACTCTATGAGTTTGTACAAGACTGTTCTAAGGCTGGGCAGGGTGCACTGCAACTTACTGGACCGTAAGGCCATGCACACGCACACGCACGCACACAAATATATACCCACACACTCTGACACACATATCCATAAACACACACTCTCACACACATATACGCACACACACCTATACACAGTCTCACACATATCCACACACACTCACACACAAACATACACATGCACACACACGCACATACACACACACACACACATACATGCACTCTCACACACATAGAGTCATAGAGATGTACAGCACGGAAACAGACCCTTCGGTCCAACTTGTCCGTGCCAACCAGCTATCCCAACCCAATCTAGTCCCACCTGCCATCACCCAGCCCATATCCCTCCAAACCCTTCCTATTCTTATACCCATCCAGATGCCTTTCAAATGTTGTAATTGTACCAGCCTCCACCAGTTACTCTGGCAGCTCATTCCATACACGTACCACCCTCTGCATGAAAAGGTTGCCCCTTAGGTCCCTTTTATATCTTTCCCCTCTCACCCTAAACCTATGCCCTCTAGTTCTGGACACCCCCATCCCATAGAAAAGACTTTGTCTATTTATCCTATCCATGCCGCTCATGATTTTATGAACCTCTATAAGGTCACCCCTCAGCCTCCGACATTCCAGGGAAAATAGCCCTAGCCTAGTTGACGGCTCCCTATAGCTCAAATCCTCCAACCCTGGCAACATCCTTGTAAATCTTTTCTGAAACCTTTCAAGTTTCACAACATCTTTCCGATAGGATGGAGACCAGAATTACATGCAATATTCCGACAGTGGCCTCACCAATGTCCTGTACAGCTGCAACATGACCTCCCAACTCCTGCACTCAATAATCTGACCAATAAAGAAAAGCATACCAAACACCTTCTTCACTATCCTATCCATATGCAATTCCACTTTCAAGGAGCTATGAACCTGCACTCCAAGGTCTCTTTGTTCAGCAACACTCCCTAAGACCTTACCATTAAGTGTATAAGTCCTGCTAAGATTTGCTTTCCCAAAAATGCAGCACCTCACATTTATTTGAATTAAACTCCATCTGCCACTTCTCAGCCCATTGGCCCATCTTAGATCCTGTTGTAATCTGAGGTAACCCTCTTTGCTGTACACTACACCTCCAATTTTGGTGTCATCTGCAAACTTACTAACCATACCTCTTACGCTCACATCCAAATCATTTCTATAAATAATGAAAAGTAGTGGACCCAGCCCCGATCCATGTGGCACTCCACTGGTCACACGCCTCCAGTCTGAAAAACAACCCTCCACCACCACCCCATGTCTTCCACCTTTGAGCCAGTTCAGTATCCAAATGGCTAGTTCTCCCTGTATTCCATGAGATCGAATCTTGCTAACCAGTCTCCTATCGGGCACCTTGTCAAATGCCTTACTGAAGTCCATATAGATCGCATCTGCCGCTCTACCCTCATCAATCCTCTTTGTTACTTTTTCAAAAAACTCAATCAAGTTTGTGAGACATGATTTCCCACGCACAAAGCCATGTTGACTATCCCTAATCAGTCCTTGCCTTTCCAAATGCATGCACACTCTGTCCCTCAGGAATCCCTCCAACAACTTGCCCACCACTGACGTCAGTCTCACTGGTCTATAGTTCTCTGGCCTGTCCTTACCACCCTTCTTAAACAGTGGCACCACGTTAGCCAACCTCCATTCTTCCAACACCTCACCTGTGACTATCGATGATACTAATATCTCAGTAAGAGGTCCAACAATCACTTCCCTAGCTTCCCACAGAGTTTTAGGGTACACCTGATCAGGTCCTGGGAATTTATCCACTTTTATGCAATTATCCACATACACTCTCACACACATACACACACATACACACACAGCAACAGGCAGACAGACCACCTCCAAGAATAGGCCTTATGTCCCATCCCAACTTGAACATTTATCGCCTGCTCCTTGGAAACGGTTGAGTCAAAATCTTCAAAGTGCCCTTCTGCTGTCACTGTGAGAGCCCTCTGCCCATGCAATCACATTGGACCAAGGTGGCATTCATCACTGTCTTCTTGACCAAGGCTGACTTAGCTCGTGACCTCGACATCCCCGAGTCACACTAGTATAGGAACAGGCCATTTGGCCCAGCATTCCTGATCTGACCCCCAGACTCCTCTGCTCCTTTACCACATCTCCATACAGCAATGAGACAGGACCCATAGCTCTTTCTCATCCTTTGCTTCACACTGAGGCACTTTCTCACACAGGCATTAATTTTACATCAATAAACGCTGAACATTTACAGAAACAATGTTGGTCTTTTGTTAAATTAAGGACCTATGAGATTAATACCCAGAGCCTCCTCAGTATCTCATGGGTTAACAGCGGTAGTCATTCTGCAGTGGAATTATTTAATGCTCAGTGATAATAAGCAGTGATTTCATAGAAAACCCTATTTACTGTGACCACATGACAATTAATGTGCTTTAATTATGCATTCACCTCTAATAACCACAGCTGGTAATGGAGGTCATTTGAAATCATATTCTACAACACCCCCACCCCCAGCCCCCGCCCTTCTAATCTACAATTTAACTGAATGCCTTCCCAATTCATTGAGGCAAACACACCAGCCTCTGAAAACACACTCGATTGCTCAACTCCAACTGCAATCCTTTGAGCTCTTGCAGGTTACACAGATATTAAAATATTTATAACATTCTCAGATTCCCAAACCCTACAATTATTGAATTGCTATCAAGGCAAAAATGTTGCGTTCCCAGCCAACGAGAACACCAGTCCAAATATTTCACACTGGCATCTTGCTGAGGAGCTCTGTGGAGACTAAATACTTCAAGCTGCACAAAGACACAGGCTTCCGAATACGGGGACTCGCTTTCTTTTTAAAACAAAAATCCACAACCTGGGATATTGCGTCCCATCCTGGGAACCTTACTACAGGAAGGATGTGAAGACATTGGGGTGGGGTGGGGTTGGGGGGAGCATAAAGGATTCACAAAACAGGAAATGTGTGCAGTTTGGAGGAATTATGATTCAGTGAATTGAACTGAACGGAACCATTTATTGTCATGTGTGTTTGATATAAAATACAGTGAAAAGTCGCCATGCTTTGGTGCCATTCTCACTAACTTTAAACACAGGTCGTTCTGCTATAATGTGCGTTTTGTCAACACGGATTTGCCATAATGTGACTGACGAACTGGGGACACTGTTTCTAAAGCACAAACCTTTAAAACGTACGTTGGCTGCAACATGAACTCAGCGCCAACACTTTAAGCGCCGTTTCTAAAGCGTGAATTTGCTATAACGCGGGGTTGCACCAGAATGCAACCATCACGTTATAGAAGAACAGACTGTAAAAAAAAAAGGAAAGGGAGGTAACTTAAAGAGAAAACTTCTCCTTCTCCGCCATCAGAACCCCACTTCAGGCTTCACCAGCCTTTAGAATATAGAAAAATACAGTGCAGTACAGGCCCTTCGGCCCTCGATGTTGCGCCGACCGAAGCCTACCTAACCTACACTAGCCCAATAACCTCCATATGCTTGTCCAATGCCCGCTTAAATGACCATAAAGAGGGAGAGTCCACCACTGATACTGGCAGGGCATTCCATGAACTCTCAACCCGCTGAGTAAAGAACCTACCCCTAACATCTGTCCTATACCTACCACCCCTTAATTTAAAGCTGTGTCCCCTAGTAACAGCTGACTTCATTAGCGGAAAAAGGTTCTCACTGTCAACCCCATCTAAACCCCTAATCATCTTGTACACCTCTATCAAATCTCCCCTAAACCTTCTTTTCTCCAATGAGAAAAGCCCCAAGTGCCTCAGCCTTTCCTCATACGATCTTCCTACCATACCAGGCAATATCCTGGTAAACCTCCTCTGCACTCGTTCCAATGCCTCCACATCCTTCCTATAATATGGCGACCAAAACTGCACACAATACTCCAGATGAGGCCGCACCAGAGTCTTATACAACTGCAACATGACCTCAGGACTCCGGAACTCAATTCCTCTACCAATAAAGCCCAGTACACCATATGCCTTCTTCACAGCACTATTTACCTTGGTGGCAACTTTCAGAGATCGGTGTACATGGACACCAAGATCCCTCTGCTCATCCACACTACCAAGTAGCCTACCATTAGCCCAGTAATCCATCTTCTTGTTACTCCTACCAAAGTGAATGACTTCACACTTAGTTACATTGAACTCCATTTGCCACCTTTCTGCCCAGCTCTGCAACTTATCTATATCCCGCTGTAACCTGCCACATCCTTCTTCGCTGTCCACAACTCCACTGACTTTCGTGTCATCCTCAAACTTGCTCACCCAGCCTTCAAGCCCCTCCTCCAGGTCATTTATAAAAATGACAAACACAAAAATGCCACGCACTGTAGCTACTGCTGCCTCTGAAGGTGCCAGTCGTGTGTGAATAAATTGGAGATGTGAGCATTGCTTTCCCGGGAGAAAGGAAGAGCTTAGTTTGGGTTGGACAACAGTGTTCAGAATCAGGCAGAGTAGTTCAGGAGAAACTGAGCCCAGAGACTGAAGGGCGAAAGACCGGAAGAGAGAGATTTTAAGTGATGGACAATCACAAAGAAAGGGGGATACCGTAAAAAAACTGTTTCATCCGGCAAGTGTTTAGGACCAGGAGATGCATAGACTGAGAGTGGGGTGGATACAATGATCACTCTCGTTAAAGGACTGGATATCTGAAAAGGGAAATATCAGTTTGCGGGGTCGCGGGGAAAAGGCAGAGGAATAGGGTGAGCTGAGTGGTGCTAGCAGAGGGCCGGTACAGTTATGATGGTGCAAATAGCCTCTTCCTATCCTGTAACCATTCTATCTATGATGGCTCCGTTTAGTTAAAACCACATCCTTGTGCTGGCAGGAGACACAATGGATCCTGCAAGTGTTACTTTGACATTAGATTTTGGGACTGGTGTCAATCAGCTGTATAACTTAGCACAGTAACCCACTACACCTCCTCATAATGTCATTAACCACTCCACGACCCACAAAGAGAGGAAGTGAAGCTACTGTTGTGTAGGCAAAGATGGTAGCCAGCGAAGTTTCCAAAATTTCATTCTCAGCAAAAGAGATTATTCGAATTGCTGTTTGATAGTCTCGGCTTGAGAATCACTGACAAAAGAGACATTTTATTGAAGCTTTATATTGTACACTCATTGGGACATTCAACAAGAATGCCGATATAAAATGGAACAACATTTTATACTGTATGAAGGAGAGTACTGTTTGATTGCCAAGTGAATACTAATTGCTGAAGCCCTTGCCTTGAAGAATGCACTGGTTACAAGAAGACTGACAGTTAACTATCAAGCTTTGTTTAAATTTAAACCAGGCAAGTTGATACTGATTGGTCAAGGCACAGCCCTGAGGAATGACATCATAATGGCTATCACCTATTTTCTTGAATTGAAACACTTTCAATGTGTGTACATGTTCTTTCTGTCTAGTATATATAACTTCCAATACATACGAGTGCGCCACACTGTGAGTAAAGCTGACTCTTAAGGTGGTTGTAAGCATAATTCCCAAAGCACTTTTGATTATTTAGCAAATCTCCAAATCACATTTAATAATGGACTCACATTGTCTGTGTTGCAAGCATAGTCTGGTTGCGTACAGTTGGAAACTTTCTGGGTTCCAAACAGCTAAAGGAACGTGCTGTTTGATGCTATCTGCCAGTCTTTCGAACAGATGACCTGCACACAGTGTTGGTGTGATGCCAGTGATGTAGGTCAAATGAACTAAATGTTCCAGTTTAAGACTTAAGAGAAAGGAAAATCAATAAAACAAAACAAAAATGGGCCAAAGATTGAGTTTAGAAGCTGGAAAGTGTCCAGTCATGAGATAAGATGCTGTTTCTCAAGTTCTCACTGAGCTTCGTTGGTACACTGTCAGATACCAACGATAGAAAGGTCAGTGTGGGAGCAAGGTGCTGAATTAAACTGATAAACAATGGTTGGAGTGATGCTTACTGACTGAACAGAGGAGTTTGACAAAGTGGCAATCCATTCTGTGTTTGGTCTCCTGGTGAAGACATTGGACGAATCTCCTCATTCAATAATGAAGAGATTGCTTTATGAGCAGTGAGAACAGTGTTCTGATTTTAGGGAATTGCAAGTAAATTAGTGTTACATCTGAGAGAAGGTTTTGGGACCTTAGATGGTGACAATCAGGTTCCCCTTGTCCTCCTTCTTTCTATTCAACAGATTATCTGTCGTTCTGCCACCACCAAACACATCTTCCCTCCCCCTTCCAGCATTCTGAAGGGCCTGTTCCTTCCATGGTTCCACGCTCCCCTGCTCCATTACATACAAGCAACCAACACAACCTCTGCCACCTTTCCATGCAATTCGCAAGAGATGCAACTGCCTCGCCTTTGCCTCCTCACTTCCCACTGTCCAAACACTGCCCTGTTTCAGCCTCAAAACAAGGCTGGGGCTGATATTCTCTGCACTTCACTGAAAACAATGATCCAAACTGCTCCCTGCTAAAAAGCTTCCAAATCATTAGACTGGAATCAGCTGTGTACTGCTGCCCCCAAGTGGATAAGGTCAATTAGTGCAGGCAGTGAAATAACACAAGGGCAGCAAGATTGGCAGGGCATTTTATTCCAGGTGACAACATTAAACATAAAAAATAAATTATCGATTTGACTGCCCCCTAAACACTATTTCCCCCTCCACTGATGTCAGTTCAGAGAAATCCATGATGTGGAGATGCCGGTATTGGACTGGGGTGGACAAAGTTAAAAATCACACAACACGGAAATAGATGGTGACATCTTGCAAAATGTCCAGATTACAGAGGAGAAAGTGCTGGATGTCCTGAAACGGGTAAAGGTGGATAAATCCCCAGGACCTGATCAGTGTACCCGAGAACTCTGTGGCAAGCCAGGGAAGTGATTTCTGGGCCTCTTGCTGAGATATTTGTATCATCGATAGTCACAGGTGAGGTGCCGGAAGACTGGAGGTTGGCAAACGTGGTGCCACTATTTATGAAGGGTGGTAAGGACAAGCCAGGGAAATATAGACTGGTGAGCCTGACCTCAGTGGTGGGCAAGTTGTTGGAGGGAATCCTGAGGGACAGGATGTACGTGTATTTGGAAAGGCAAGGACTGATTAGGGATAGTCAACATGGCTTTGTGCATGGGAAATCATGCCTCACAAACTTGATTGGGTTTTTTGAAGACATAACAAAGAGGATTGATGAGGGTAGAGCAGTGGATGTGATCTATATGGACTTCAGTAAGGCATTCAACAAGGTTCCCCATGGGAAACTGGTTAGCAATGTTAGATCTCATGGAATACAGGGAGAACTAGCCATTTGGATACAGAACTGGCTCAAAGGTAAAAGACAGGGAGTGGTGGTGGAGGGTTGTTTTTCAGACTGGAGGCCTGTGACCAGTGGGGTGCCACAAGAATCAGTGCTGGGTCCTCTACTTTTTGTCATTTACATAAATGATTTGGATGTGAGCATCAGAGGTACAGTTAGTAAGTTTGCAGATGACACCAAAATTGGAGGTGTAGTGGACAGCAAAGAGGGTTACCTCAGACTACAACAGGATCTGGACCAGATGGGCCAATGGGCTGAGAAGTGGCAGATGGAATTTAATTCAGATAAATGCGAGGTGCTGCATTTTGAGAAAGCAAATCTTAGCAGGACTTATACACTTAATGGTAAGGTCCTAGGGAATGTTGCTGAACAAAGAGACCTTGGAGTGCAGGTTCATAGCTCCTTGTAAGTGGAGTCGCAGGTAGATAGGATAGTGAAGAAGGTGTTTGGTATGCTTTGGTTAGATCACTGTTGGAATATTGCATGCAATTCTGATCTCCTTCCTATCAGAAAGATGTTGTGAAACTTGAAAAGGTTCAGAAAAGATTGACAAGGATGTTGCCAGGGTTGGAGGATTTGTGCTATAGGGAGAGGCTGGACAGGCTGTTTTCCCTGGAGCGTCGAAGGCTGAGGGGTGATCTTATAGAGGTTTACAAAATTATGAGGGGTGTAAATAGGATAAATAGACAAAGTCTTTTCCCTGGGGTGGGAGAGTCCAGAACTAGAGGGCATAGGTTTAGGGTGAGATGGGAAAGATATAAAAGAGACCTAAGGGGCAACTTTTTCACGCAGAGGGTGATACACGTATGGAATGAGTTGCCAGAGGAAGTGGGGGAGGTTGGTACAATTGCAACATTTAAGAGGCATTTGGATGGGTATATGAATAGGAAGGGTTTGGAGGGTTATGGGCCAGGTGCTCGCAGGTGGGACTAGATTGGGTTGGGATATCTGGTCGGCACAGATGGGTTGGACCAAAGGACCTGTTTCCATGCTGTACATCTCTATGTCTCTATGACCAGGTTATAGTCCAACAGGTTTATTTGGAAGCACTAGCTTTCAGAGCACTGCTCCTTCATCAGGTGGTTGTCTGATTTTTAACAGAGAAATCCAGGCTGTTTAATGGCCAATCAATTTAAAAAATGTCTGCCTCACACCATCACACAGTGAAATTGTCCCCAGCATCTCTTTTACTTCATAATTTTCTTACAGAATAGTTCTTCAGCAATGAACTTTCCTATAAAAATTACCAAATATTATCATGGCATTTGTAGATGTTGTTTCCTGAGGTGACTTTGAGAATCAGGTCACAGATTTTCCAAGAACTTCCTCATCTTGTGTACACACCATGCTAGATAACCAATGGGGTTCTGTTGCAATTCTGAACTGTTCCACCATGAGTGTCATCACCTGAATGTGGAGTTGAGACTGCAATCAGATCAGTTGTTGAATCTGGGAGAGTAGGCTTGAGGGACAGAATGGCCTACTTGCCACTCCTATTTCAATGTGATGACCTGATAGAACAGGTAACAGCAGGAAGATTGTGTTCACAGGATGTTATTCCATTAGAAGTGGACTCGGTCAGGATATGACCTGGTCGGCACAGACATGGTGGGCCCAAGGGCCTGTTCCTATGCTGCACTGTTCTCTGTTCTATATATGGAGGCACAAGTGGGATGGTTGGACTGTGTGGATGGGCAGACTTGAATGTTGGTTAAAACAGGGAAAGCTAGTGGGAGCAGAAGTGCATTCAGATTGACAGACAGCTCATCGGTCAGATTAATTGCAGGTATTGAACGATCACAGACACCTCAACACTGAATCTCTTGGAGCCAAAGAAACTTTTTGTCCTAAAGGGAACAATAGTACCATTGTGAAAATGGAAGGATCCTTAAATTAATACATAGCTGTTTGGTAGTATAGAAATTGAGCATCCCTGTAAAAAGAAAGGTGATGGCCTAGTGGTATTACCGCTACATCATTACTCCAGAGACCACAAGTAATGTTCTAGGGACTTATTGTGCCCTTCTGTCTGCCCTTGGTCCATATCCCTCTATTCCTTGCATATTCATGTGCTTGTCTAACAGCTCATTAAATGGCCCTATCATACCTCCCCCCATCATCAACCCTGAAGGCACCTTCCAGTCTCCTACCACTCTCTGTGTATAATACTTACCCCGCACTTCTCCTTTGAACTTTCCCCCTTTCACCTTAAATACATGCTCCCTAGTTTTAGACATTTCAACGCTGGGGAAAAGGTTCTGACTGTCAACCCTATCTATGCATATCATGCATAAAGTCTATAATTTTGTAGACTTCTATCAAGTATCTCTTCAGCCTCCGCCATTCCAGTGAAAAACAACCCAGTGTTTTTCTATTCTAGCCTCTCTTCGTAGCTCATACCCTCTAATCCAGGTAGCATCCTGGTAAACCTCTTCTTCACCCTCTCCAAAGCCGGCACATCCTTCCTGGAATGTGGCGACCAGAACTGAACACAATACTCTAAGTGTGGCCTAACCAAAGCCTGAGAAAGCTGTGAAATGACTTCCTGACTCTTACACTTTATTGCCTGACCAATAAGGGCAAGCACGCCATACATCTTCTTTACCACTCTATTTACTTGTGAATTTTACAAAAATCATAGCTTAATGATGACCATGAAACTGTTGGTAATTGTCAGGAAAAAGCTATCAGATTCACTGATGTCCTATAGGGAAGGAAATTGTTGTCCTTACCCAGTCTGGCCTGCAAATGAATCCTGACCCATAGCAATGTGGTTGACATTTAACTGGATGAACAATAAATATTGGCCTCCAGTCACATCCTGTAAAGGAACTTTTAAAAAAGGATGCCCTGAACAAGCTTAAGGCAGACTCTGGTCTCAGTTCTGAACAGTGCACAGTTTTCTCACACACTATTCTGGAAAGCTACCCAAAATGTTTCAGTAACAAGTGAAGTTAGCTGTTAAAATGCAGCAGAAACCTGAGTAGTGCTCCCATTTTTGTGTTAAAATATTTTGAGGACTGAGTTGTTTTGTTGTTAATGAGAACCTGGTTTGAATGTTCCTTTGACTTGAATTTGACATTTAGGTAAAATCGGGCAAGTTGATGGTTTAATGAACATGTTCACATTAATGAAAGCTCTGGGATCATTGGAGCTTGATTTGATCAACATACAAAACAGGCCCTTTGGCCCCTTAAACCCTGTCTACCATTCAATGAAATCTTGGCTGATGTTATTCTAACATCAAATCTCCTACCTATCTCCAATAACTGAGGGCATTCTGGCTAAGTTTGCAGATGATACAAAGGTAGGTGAAGGGACACGTAGTGTTGAGGATGCGGGGAGGCTGCAGAAGGGTTTGGACAGGTTAGGAGAGTGGGCTAAGAAATGGCAGATTGAGCACAACGTGAGAAAGTATGAGGTAATGCACTTTGGTAGGAAGAATAGAGTCGCGAATGTGGTGCTGGAAAAGCACAGCCTGTCTCTGAGGAGCAGAGAATTGACATTTCAGGCATAAGCCCTTCATCAGGCATTATGGCTTACGCCTGAGAGGTTGATGGTCCTGCTCCTTAGTTGATGCCTGACCTGCTATGCTTTTCCACTTGACTCTAATCTCCAACATCTACAGTCCTCACTTTCTCTGAAGAAGAATAGAGGCATGGCTTTTTTTTTCTAAATGGGGAGAAAATTCAGAAGTCTAAAGTGCAAAGAGACTTGGGAGTCCTAGTCCAGGATTCTCTCAAGGTAAACTTGCAGGTTGAGTCAGTAGTTAGCTGAAAATGTGTTGCTGGAAAAGCGCAGCAGGTCAGGCAGCATCTAAGGAACAGGACAATCGACGTTTCGGGCATAAGCCCTTCTTGAAGAAGGGCTCATGCCCGAAACGTCAATTCTCCTGCTCCTTGGATGCTGCCTGATCTGCTGTGCTTTTCCAGCAACACATTTTCAGCTCTGATCTCCAGCATCTGCAGTCCTCACTTTCTCCTCTGAGTCAGTAGTTAGGAAGGCAAAGGCAATGTTGGCATTTATTTTGAGAGGACTTGAATATAAAAGCAGGGGTGTAATTCTGAGGCTCTATAAGGCTCTGGTCAGACCACGTTTGGGATATTGTGCACGGCTTTGGGCCCCATATCTCAGGAAGGAGGTACTGGCCCTGAAGCGGGTTCAGAGGAGGTTCATGAGAATGGTCCCAGCAATGAAAAGCTCAACCTTTGAGGAATGTTTGAGAAATCTGGGTCCACACTCGATGGAGTTTAGAAGGATGGCGGGGGATCTAATTGAAACGTACAAATACTGAATGGTCTGGGCAGAGTGGATGTTGAGAAGATGTTTCCATTGGTAAGAGAGACAAGGACCCGAGGGCAAAGCCTTAGAGTAAAGAACAGAGGTAAGGAGAAACCTCTTCAGCCAGAGAGTGGTGAATCTGTGGAATTCACTGCTACAAAAGGCTGTGGAGACCAGGTCACTGAGGATATTTAAGACAGAGATAGATTGGTTCTTGATTGTCATGGAGACCAAGGGTTATGGGGAGAAAGTGGGAGAATGGGGTTGAGAAACCTATGAGATTAGCTTAGATTCCCTACAGTGTGGGAACAGACCCTTCAGCCCAACCAGTCCACACCGACCCTCCGAAGAGTAACCCACCCAGACCCATTTCCCACTGACTGATGCACCTAACACTACGGGCAATTTAACATGGCCAGTTCACCTGACCTGCACATCTTATCGGCCATGATTGAATGGCAGAGCAGACTCAATGGGCTGAATGGCCTAATTTCTGCTCTTATGTCTTATGGTCTTAACATTTCAACCTTTTTGCTTAACAAGAATCTCTCTACCTCTGCCGTAAAAATATTCAAGAACTCTTGCTTCATCCACCTTTTCTGGAAGAGGTCCAAAGATTCACTGCATTCCATGAGGAGAAAAAGATATCTGTTTTAGACGGCCAACACCAATTTTAAAATTGTGACCCCCGGTTCTAGATTCTTCCATAACAGGAAACATCCCTTCTACATCTACCCTCACAAGACCACTTAGGACTTCAAACATTTCAGGTGAGAGTGAGGATTGCAGAAGCTGGAGAAGAGTTAAGAGCGAGGTGCTGGAAAAACACAGCAGGTCAGGCAGCATCCGAGGAGTGGGAGGATCGATGTTTCAGGCAAAAGCCCTTCATCAGGAATAAATATTTCAATCAAGTCACCTAAACTCCAGCAGATACAGCCCTAAACTGTCCAATGGACAAGCATATGGACGTACATAGAATAGTGTAGGTTGGATGGGCGTCAGATTGGTATGGCAGGTCGGTTCAACATCGAGGGCCAAATGGCCTGTACTGCACTGTAATGTTCTATGTTCTATGTTTAATATTTCCTCATAAGACAACCTGCCTATGAAAGGTATTAGTCTAGTCAGTCTTTTCTAACACATTTACATCCTTTCTTAAATAATACAATAAATAATGTCTACAATACTGCAGAAGCAATCTGATTAGTGACCTGTATAGGTACATGTGACAATAATAAATCAAATCAAAAAGTTGTTCATTTTGGCAGAAAGAATAAAAAGAAACATATTAATTAAATGCTGACGTTTCGGTTACACCCGAAACATTGACTTCTCCACTTCCTGATGCCACCTGCCTTGCTGTGTTCTCCCAGCCTCCTGATACTGCCTGCCTTGCTGTGTTCTCCCAGCCTCCTGATACTGCCTGCCTTGCTGTGTTCTCCCACCCTCCTGATGCTGCCTGCCTTGCTGTGTTCTCCCACCCTTCTGATGCTGCCTGCCTTGCTGTGTTCTCCTGCCCTCCTGATGCTGCCTGCCTTGCTGTGTTCTCCCACCCTCCTGATGTTGCCTGCCTTGCTGTGTTCTCCCACCCTCCTGATGCTGCCTGCCTTGCTGTGCTCTCCCAGCCTCCTGATGCTGCCTGCCTTGCTGTGTTCTCCCACCCTCCTGCTGCTGCCTGCCTTGCTGTGTTCTCCCACCCTCCTGATGCTGCCTGCCTTGCTGTGTTCTCCCACCCTCCTGATACTGCCTGCCTTGCTGTGTTCTCCCAGCCCCCTGATGCTGCCTGCCTTGCTGTGTTCTCCCACCCTCCTGATGCTGCCTGCCTTACTGTGTTCTCCCGCCTCCTGATGCTGCGTCCCTTGCGTTCTCCCGCCTCCTGATGCTGCCTGGCTGGCTGTGTTCTTCCAGCCTCCTGCCTGTCTACTTTAGGCTCTCAAACTTGCTGTTCTACGCAACAATAATCTACGAAAATATTCTACGAGCTATTTATCCAGGCTAACTTTGCCACCTGACTTGTCCAGTCACTTGTAAATTAAACCTCCCATGATTATTGCCGGGCCTTTCTGAAAAGCTCTCTATATTTCTTTCTTTAGGCCCCTGTGTGATTATTGTTATGAGCCTGTACACCACTCTCATAAGTGACTTATCTCCTTTATTGTTTCTCATTTCTACCCAGAGTATTAAGTGGTGCATTCTGCGTGGCAATGTCTCTATTAATCAGAGTCCACTCACCAACAAACCAGTCAGCACACTCCTCTCATACAATACATATCTTGAGTCTCTGGAAAAGGAGCACGCGAAGTCCACCAACACCCTGGAGTTGTTCAGGGAGAGGTGGGCGCCGCAGGGAGTGGAGTGCATTACTCCCCCCCTCCAACCCTATTTTGATTTAATCCCTTCACTGTTTAATCACACAGCATTGCCCTTCGATGTGAAGGGCACTGCTTGTCATTGGCCACTCGGGTGTTTCTTTTCTTCCTGGTGGTGGAAATTAAATAAAGATTTGTGCACCTTGTGTCTTTCACTGTGAAAAAAAGAAATAAACAGGAATGTTGGGGTGCTGTTCACTCTGAGAACTGGCTCTGAGGGAGCTGGATCAGTGTCAAAGATTTTTCATGTGTAAATAAAGGGTAATTTAGTGATGGGATACCAGCCTCTGTAGAGTTATTTCATGTATTGAAACAAAAAAAAGAAAGGAAAATACATATCTTGTTGTCTCTTTAATATTACGAATTTACTTGATAGGTCAAGATGAAAAACTTCGAAAAAATTTGTCTATTTGTCAACAATACGCAAGCTTCAAAAATAAAAACAGAAATTGCTGGAAAAACTCAGCAGGTCTGGCAGCATCTGTGGACAGAAATCAGACTGAACGTTTTATATCCCGTCTTCAGTGACCTGTCTTCAGAACGCAGCAGTAATCAAAGTTCAGTTTCCTGAATATAGGCTATCCCCCTCTGTTGTGCTGAAACGTCATTAAGTATGGGAGCCACCTCTCCATCTTTTCCTACCATTCCTGTCGTTCAAGATTTCAGGCCTCAATCAGTGTCAAACTGCAGTAGGGATCAGAGTGGTGCTGGAAAAGCACAGCAGGTCGATTTTCCTGCTCCTCGGATGCTGCCTGACCTGCTGTGCTTTTCCAGCACCACTCTGATCTCTACTCTGGTTTCCAGCATCTGCAGTCCTCACTTTTTGCCCTGTGTCAAACTGCAGTCAAGCTTGTATAGTAGCTGCCAGATTCTACTTAGGCATTTCTATTTACATGCCTATTGCTTTTGTTTTAAGTTCTGATTTGGAGCTTTCAGTTTTATCCTGTTACTGACTTTGTAAATTCTCAATCTCACCTGTTGGTTGAATCGTAGATTTATACTCTCTATCGCTTCCTTTCAGGGGCTGTTTAGCATTTCTCATATTAATACTTTGCTCTTTGACCTTTACTCTGCTCTTTGATTTATTGCATCTTCACATCTTCCCAAATTTGATCCCATTGCCCCTACTATTCAGTTTAAACGTTCAGTGCCAATGAGATAGGCCATTCTTACCAAATGCTCGGATCAAATAGCAGGACGTGTGCAACTAGCAAAGTACCAATGGTGCCAGGCCAACCCACACTTATAAAACTCACATGTCAAATTTTAATACAATGCTACCTTTGGACAACATTTGGTAAACAATCCTGAGCATGCAAGGAATTATATTGATAGCCAATTTAAAGGTTGTCAGTTGGGCTTTCAGCACAGTGTACTAGAAGTGACGTGCATTGATACATGTCCTTGTATTTTACACACAGAAAGAACATGTACATACAGTCATTCTCCAGTTCATTTCTCAGGGCAATGCCTTGACCAATCAGAGTCCACTTGCCTTGATTAAATTTAAACAAATCTTCACAATTAAATATCAATTCTGAAGGAGAGTCACTGGACCCAAAATGTTGACTGCTTTCTCTCCATAGATGCTGCTGAGTTTTTTTCCAGCCATTTCTGAGTTTGTTTCAGTTAAATGTCAGTCATCATTAACTAATGCATTCTGCATGGCAATGTCTCTACCAATCAGAGTCCATTTGCCAACAAACCAATCAGCACGCTCCTCTCATACAATACATATCTTGCTGTCTCTTTGATATTGTGAATTTACTTCATGGGTCAAGATGAAAAGTTTCAAACAAATGTGTCTTTTTTGTCAGCAATACTCAAATTAATAAATAATGCTGAATAACAAGTTTAGTCAGAGATTTCTTAAGTAAAATGAAGATAAACATAAAACAAAGAACAGTACAGCACATGTTGTGCCAACCTTTTATCCTACTCTAAGATCAAACTAACCTACTTACAATACTTCATTCTCACTAACACTCATCACTGGAGCCCCCCAGGGGTGCATACTCAACCCCCTACTGTACTCACTGTATACCCATAACTGCGTCGCCAAATACCAGACTAATGCCATTTACAAGTTCGCTGATGACACCACCATAATCAGTCGAATCTCAGATGGCAATGAAACAGGTTACGGATGGGAGGTGGAAGACTTGGAAAGATGATGCACTGAGAACAACCTAGCTCTCAATGCCGGCAAAACCAAGGAACTCATTATTGACTTTCGGCAGGATGTTATTCATGCCCCCCTACACATTAACAGCACAGAGGTGGAACAAGTGGAGAGTGTCAAGCTCCTAGGAGTTTTCTTGGACTCTTCATGGGGATGCACTGGTTAAAAAGGCAGCTGAGGAACTTTGACATGATGGCAAATACCTTTGCCAATTTTTAGATGTGTGCCATCGAGAGCATTCTGTCTGGATGTATCACTACCTGGTATGGCAACTGTACCATTCAAGATCGGAGATGGTTACAGAGAGTGGTGAACTCAGCCTGGACAATCACAATGGCCAACGTCCCATCTATAGAATCCATCTACCAGGCCCGCTGTCAAGGAAAGGCCGCCAGCATTCTCAAAGATTCATTCCACCCTGGCAATGTTTTTCTGGAACCTCTACCATCAGGAAGAAGGTACAGAAGCCTGAACACATGCACCAGCCAATTTCAAAACAGTTTCTACCCTACTGTTGTGAGAATACTGAATGGACTCACAAACTCTTAACATTCGCCTGTACCTGTGTTTTTGTTTTTGCCGCTGTTTACCTATTATTTACTATCTATGTTATTTAACTCTGTGATCTGCCTGTATTGATCGCAAGACAAAACTTTTCACTATGCCTTGGTACACTTGACAATAAATTCAATTCAATTCAATTCAATTCAAAACCCTACATTTTACTATCCAAGTGCCTATCCAAGAGTTGCTTAAATGTCTCTAAAGTATCTGACTCTACTTGCACTGCTGGTAGTATATTCCATGCACTCTCTGTGTAAAGAACCTACCTCTGACATCCCCCCTTAACCTTCCACAAACACCTTAAAATTATGCTGGCTCCTGATAGACATTTTCACCCTGTGAAAAAGTCTCTGTTATCCACTCTATCTATGCCTCTCATCCTTCTTTATTCCAAAAAGAAAGCTCTAGTTCTCTCAACCTTTCTTCATAAGACATGCCTTCCAGCCAAGGCATCTACATTCTTTCTACAGTGAGGCCAGAACTGAACACAAGTGTGGTCTGACCTCAAGGCTCTTAAACTCAGTCTCCCTGCTAATGAAAGCCAACACACCATCGGCCTTCTTAACAACTCGATCTACTTGGATGGCAGCTTTGAGGGATCCATGGATGTGGACCCCATGGATCCCTGTGTTCCTCCACACTGCCAAGAATCCTGCCTTTAACCCTGTAATCTGCATTCAAATTCAACCTTCCAAAATGAATTGTTCCACACTTTTTCAGGTTGAACTCCATCTGCCACTTCTCAGCGCAGCACTGCATCCTGTCAATGCCTTGTTGCAATCTACAACAGCCATCCACACTATCCACAACTCCCTCAACCTTTGTGTCATTGGCAAACTTACTAACCCACCCTTTCACTTCCTCATCAAGTCGTTTATAAAAATCACAAAGAACAGAGGTCCCAGAACAGATCCCTGTGAAACACCACTGGTCACTGAGCTCCAGACTGGATACTTTTCATCTACTACCACCCTCTGTCTTCTATGGGCCAGCCAATTCCGTATCCAGACAGCCAAATTTCCCTGTATTCCATGTCTCCTTACGTTCTGAATGAGGCTACCATGGGGAACCTTATCAAATGCCTTGCTAAAATCCATATACACCACACTCACTACTCTACCTTCATCAATGTGTTTTGTCTCATTCTCAAAGAATTCAATAAAGTTTGTGTGGTATGGCCTGCCCCTCTAAAAGCCATGCTGACTATGTCTAATCAAATTATGGTTTTGCAAATAATCATAAATCATAAATGAGAAAACATTTTTACATGTAGAGGTTTTAGGACAGGCTTCCGCGAACCTGTGACCTAATGGAAACACAAACAATGTAAGCTCACCAACTTTCTGTCTAGGAAAGTTTTAGGAAAATCCCAAGACATTTTATACATACGTTAGGAGCAAGAGGAGGTACTTATGGAATGGCAGGCCCAATGAAAGGAGAGAGGTTATGTGTGGAGCCAGAGGAAATAGATGTGAGGAAACAGACGGCACGGTGGCTCAGTGGTTAGCACTGCTGCCTCATAGCACCAGGGTCCCAGGTTTGATTCCAGCCTCAAGCGACTATCTGTGTAGAGTTTGCACATTCTCCCTGTGTCTGCATGGGTCTCCTCCGGGTGCTCTGGTTTCCTCCCACAGTCCAAAGATGTGCAGGTCAGGTGAATTGGCCATGCTAAATTGCCCATAGGTTAGGTGCATTAGTCAAAGGGAACTGGGTCTGGGTGGATTACTCTTCGGAGTGTTGGTGCAGACTTGTTGGGCTGAAGGGCCTCTTTTCACGCTGTGGGGAACTAGTCAATCTAGTCTTAAGGGTACTTTACATTAATATTCACCAAAGAGAGGGAAGTTGAGACTCATGAAAGGTGTGTGAACACTCTTGGGCAGGTCAACAACAATGAAGCATGACTTGAAATGTTTAAAGTTAGACAGGTGCCTTGGGTCAGATGGGATCTATCCCAGAATACTGTGGAAAGCAAGGTGAAGAATCATAGAATACCTACAGTGAGGAAGCAGGCCATTGACCCATTGAGTCCACACTGACCCTCCGAAGAACATCCCACCTAAACCCACTCCATACCCTATCCCTGTAACAATGTTGGTGTCTTGGTATTAGAGTAGATGAAAGTGGGTGGTACAGCCATTACTGTTGGTAAGGTGTTGGTACCCAGTTTCTGACATGGAAGTTGTTTGGAGGAAGTAATGAACTGAATCTCCAGATGCTCATTCTGCCTTTGTGTTGTGTTTTCCTAACATCGAGCCTGCTTAGCAAGTTTGGTAAGGCAGGTGGATGAATATTAATCAGGCGAGTTGCGCTAGTAACAAGGTGTTTAACGATAAATAATGACTGTTAATTGGCTACTCTCTGCTGTTTAGTGAGAAACTGACCGTGCCACTTGGGAAAAGCAAAAGAGATGGCACAATCAGTTTCAGGACCCATAACTAGTCCAGATTCCTGCTTCCTGTCCCCGAACCAAAGACCACCCCTCCTCTTGGATCAGTTAGTCAACTCCAACCACGTGATTGATTTCGATTGACTCTAGGATTGTATGTACCCAAATCAGGAGGACAAATCCATGCAGTGAACATTAGTAACCTGTGAGAAGTAAGGTTGAAGGAAGTGGTGGTGATAACATGGGAATTCAACAGCTTCACATCTTGGAGGTGATGACTATTTCAATTCCAGATTTGGCCTCTTGCCTCCATTTTATTCACCTTGAATGTTTAAAGCAGAAACCTATTAAATTGCTGAGGGTTTGAATACAACGTGCCTCTCCTGGGTATGTGCTTCCTCCATTTCAACAGGGTGAGCTGTATTCAGATCTGAATTAAATGCTTCCTACACAACACCGACCCAGGTCAGGCTCCTATAGTATTCAGTAAGGTCCAGCATAAAAGCAAGATAGAAGAATGTACAGGTTAAAGTCCTTAGAGTGTCCTTTGAAGTTTAAGATGCAGTCACTTCTCCTGATGAAGGAGCACCGCTCCGAAAGCTTGTGATTTCAAGTAATCCTATTGAGCTAAAATCTGGTGTCTTGTGACTTCTGATCTAGTCCAACACTAACAGTACATGTAGAAACTTGAACCTGTCTAGTTATAACATCATAGAGTCATAAAGTTTTTACAACACAGGAAGAAGCCTTTTGGCCCATTTCCACATTCTGCCCCACCACCACCACCAACAGCCTGAGGGTGCTGGTATCAGTCAATCACTAGTATTTTAACTTGGGCAGCCAGGGGCAGATTCCATGTTCAATTCAGGGTGGCAGATATAAGATTCTTTTAGGTAAACACAATGACTGCAGATGCTGGAAACCAGATTCTGGATTAGTGGTGCTGGAAGAGCACAGCAGTTCAGGCAGCATCCAAGTAGCTTCGAAATCGAGGTTTCGGTAAGGGCTTTTGCCCGAAACGTCGATTTCGAAGCTACTTGGATGCTGCCTGAACTGCTGTGCTCTTCCAGCACCACTAATCCAGAATAAGATTCTTTTAGCACTAGGCTAAACCTCTCTCTAATAAAAACGTAGTTACCCAATATTTATTGCTTCAATAAAAAGCCAATTGTAATATTTTCTTGAGTGAAAGAAAGATCAATTTTAATGTCTGCTAACTTTGAGACAATAATGAAGACATAACATCAAGCCTACACGCACAGAAGTACAAAAGGATAGGTCCAGCGTGAAAGGAGGATATACAGTTTAAAGTCCTTTGAGAGTCCTTTAAAGTTTAAAGTTTTAATTTGGGACCATGTAACCTCAGAAGAAGCCAATATTTCAGTTGTGCTTGGAATACTCAGTGTTCCAGATGTTTCTTTTTCTAATTTATGTTGTTACTATATGTTTTGTTCTTCAAGCGATTGAAACAGCGTTTTCTCCAATTTGTTCTGTTCATAAATCCAAGGTGGATGCTCCAATTTGTTCCAAGATGGTGGTGGAGCAGCAGGGCTGCTTATGGGCTCCTGACCTCATCTGCTCCCTCCTGATTTATTTCTTTTTCTTCTTTTATCTTTGCTCTTTTTCTTTTTTTCTCATTTCTCCCCTTTTGCAGCGGGTTAATCAGCTGCTTCGGCATGGCAGCGAGAGCAGGCCATGAGCGGGATGGCGGTATCCTCCCAGCAGTCTGAGGTGGCGGTAGTGGCTGACGCAGTTCCTCCCAGGCTCCTCTTGGCAATGGGAGGTGGTGGTAGGATTGGAATCGGCAGTGAGAGTGGGCCATGCGCGGAATGGCAGCAGCCTCCCAACAGACGGAGACAGAGGCAGCAGCGGCAGCAGCAAGGGCATCCTCCTGGCATTCAGTTCCGGCGGCGGTGGCGTCAAAGCTCCAGGAATCTGAGGTGGAGGCAGCACAACAGCAGCAGCAAGGACAGTGCTCTCCCTGGTGGTTATTGTGAGAATCACAGGCTGATCAAGGCTTCAGGGTGTGGCTAGGCCTGGGTTGCTGGCTCTGGTGATCCCAAACACCTTCATGGAGATAAGACTTAGACCTTAAGATCTGGATGTTTTTCTTACCTTTTGGCTTTCTTTTATTCCTGTTTTTTTTTGTTAATTCTGGTTTTACAACCAAGATGGCATCAGAGAATGGTGACTTTGTACACTTTTCACTGTACTCCTGTGTTCCGCTACTTGAATACATTTAACAATAAAATATAATTCTAATTTCATCTTCTTGTTATCCAAAACAACCTCCCAGAAATACATTTGGTTGTGTATTCCAATCTCTGAGTTATTGATTCCAAGCTTGATAATTGGAAGTGATGATTCGCATCTCCAAATTGTAACACTTCTCATATAGGTGTAAATTAAAATAAGAGATGATGGTGCTGTGATGATGTTACTAGCTGGTAACACTGGACAAGTCAGATTCCAGAGTGAAACCTGATGTGATTGATCATAGGTTTTTTCTTTGCAGTTTGGTTACTGTGGTGGGTTGTCTCTGAACATATTCATTTGAGGCTGCCAATGTACTTTTAGTGAAGGAACATAAATATGTGATACAAAAGGAAAAAAAGGCAGACATAAATAACAACTTTAAAAAACTTTGTCATAAATAACAAAAATAAAGATCCATCACTTCTTTCTCAACAATATGATCGTATTGAATGGCAGAGAAGACGCAAGGGGTGAAATAATATATTCCTATTTCAGTGTTCCTATATCCTTTATAGACAGCCCCAGCGATACATTGCTCTTACCTTCACTAAAATTTCTTACCCAACTGATGAGGTTGCAAGCATTTCCATTTGGTGACTATCTGCACAGCTGCCAGATGTGAGTCTCCCCATCTCCCTAGGACGCACGGGCAGGCTAACTTTCTGACTTTTTCTCAATGAACGCTAACTAAAGCTTTTTCCAGCCCTGCCTACTTGAATTGCAAAAAACGCCCTCCCAGCGTTGTTGGCCTGGAGACCACACTGCTTTTTGTCTGGTAAAAATGGTTTCTCCTTATCCCAAACTGCATGTGGCCCATGGCCATTTGTTGCAGGTCATCAGACCTTCAAGTCAAGAATAAGCTGCAATTATCTCACCAGGTGGCCAGTGGAGTAATTTAGTTTAAATCATGGGATTTCTTTGTCTGTCTTTTCCAAAAGGAAATTAGGCCTTCAAAGCATTGGAAACCAAACAAGTATTTGCCTCCACTATAAACAAACAATGCTGGAGATCACAGTGGCTCAGGCAGAGAGAGAAAGCAAGCTCATGTTTTGAGTCTACATGACTCTTCATCAGAGTTGAAGTGGGAAGGGTGAATGTACAAAGGAACCTGGTTGTCCTTGTACACCAGACACTGAAAGGACAACTGCAGCAAGCATTTAGCAAGGCTTATGATATATTGGGCCTTCCTTTTGAGGAGGAGTTGAGTTTGGAAGGAAATATGTCTTAATGTGGTTTTGAAAACAAAGGTAAATCACCACAGTCTTACTCGGTCTAAGGACTGCTCTCTCATTACAGAATTATGGTGGTTTAGCCTGAGGGTCACCATGCCTCAGGGAAAGGGATTAAGAAAGAGGTTATCCTTTAAGATAACCTCAGTTGCAGCTTGAATTGAACCCACATGGTTGGCATCATTCTGCATTGCAAGCCAGATGTCCAGCCAACAGACCCTGAATTGTAGTTATACACACCCAGTGGTTTCTGTACCTAAGAAAGGATATTCTTGCTGTAGAGGGAGCACGGTCCCTTACAGTGATGACTTTTAAACTATTCAACATACAAACAGTCCATGTCGGAACAAATGGGTGTTTTCTATTGCTCTGCATTGTGTTCCAATTTGGGTACAAACTGCATGTGAACAGACTCAGGAATGGAACCTGTTTGCAACTCAGAGACTGCCTATTGTATGTTCCCAGAAGCAATGCTGTTGTTGCACAATTTCTTGGGTTGAAGATTCTATTTTTGATCCCAGCAACTCCCTTATGCCAGATATTTTTAATCAACTTGTCCAGATATGTCTTGATGCACCACTGGTACAGGTCGGACTTGAACTCAGATCTCATGGCTCAATGGAGGCTTACTATGATTGCGCCACTAGAACCCAACTCCCCTGTGCTAGATATTTTCAAATCAATCTGTTCAAATATGTTACTGCACACCTTTGGAACAAGTGGGTCTTGAACTCACCCATGCTAGTATTTTTTCCCCTCTAATCAAACCATTCAAAGATATGACACACTCTGGGACAGGTGGGACTTGAAACAAGGCCTCCTAGCTCAGAGTTAGGAAAACTACTAACGCAGGAGTCCTAAGCGAAATCTCCTATGCTACACACCAGCTTGCAACTGAAAAAAGTGTCATTAACGTCATTATAATCAGAGAAGCCTCACACCACCAGGGACCTGGGTTCGATTCCAGCCTTGGATGATTGTCTGTGTGGAGTTTGCACATTCTCCCCATGTCTGCATGGGTTTCCTCTGGGTGCTCCAGTTTCCTCCCACAGTCTAAAGATGTCCAAGTTAGGTGAATTGGCCATACTAAATTGCCCATAGTGTTTAGGGATGTGCAGGCGAGTTGGGTTAGTTAGGGGAAATGTAGGGTAGGGTCTGTGTGGATTACTCTTCAGACGATTGGTGTGGACTTGATGGGCCAAATGGCCTGTTTCCACATTGTAGGGTACCTATGTATTCTATGTAATAGTGGCATAAACTCAGAATTGTAGGAAGCCCTTATTTTACAAAATGGATGGGACTAATGGTAAATTGAATGCAATGAAATACAATATTGATTTATCCGTGACATTGCAAAAGGATTTAAATCATTTGACAGATGCTATTCTACCATGGATTTAATACATCCATCCAATTGCTTTCCCCGTCATGTATCTTGCATTATAACCCAATTTTCTTGTCATCTCTACAATCCATTACATAGATTTGTTCATTTTGATCACTAAAAAGAGTTTTCTTTCTCTTAAAAGTTATTGCTATTTTAAGGTCAGCATTGCACAGATTCCTGGCCGAGCAGTCAGATCAACTACAAACAGGTACACAAGCCTGGCCAAGTGATAAATCCAGGTGATTTAAAGGCAGCAGAAGATTGCAAGCACGTAACATCTTTCACGACATCAGCTTGATAAATGGCATTAAAAATCCAGTAGTTACTGTTAATGTAGGAAATTGTGCATCAATGTGTTTCAAATCAGCTTCCAAACATATCAATTACCAACTTTCACTTGTAAGGGCAAAAGCAATAAATTAACACTAGAAATTTTAAACAAAAACAAAAACAGAAAATTCTGGTTAAAATGTGATAATCAATTTGAAACTTTTAAAAATATATATTTTTATTGAAAAATAGATTTTTAAAATATTGCAACAGAATACATAACAATACAATTCAAAACAATACAATGAACACCAAAAAATTTTAAAAACCCAAACTGCCCTCATGTACAAATGTATAAATATGTATATAAAAATACATATATATAAGAAAAACCCCAACTACTTAACTAAATAAATAATAACCAACTACAAACTAATAACTAATAATCGCACAGCTCAGCCAAATAAAACACTAACTCTTGAATATCGAGAGCACTAATTGTCATCTATTCATACGTTTGCAGCTCTTCACTCTCTGGATATTGGACTCGTAAAGTACAATCGTTACGGTTATATAAAAGCCCTTATTAGTGCGGCAGACAATTGTGTCCGGGTATTGCAAAAAGGGCTGCCATGTCTCACAGAAATTCTCAGTTTTGTGGTGCACCATACTTGTGAGAAAATCCAAGGGGATATGCTCCGTATCAATCTTCCACCAACCCGACAGGACCGGAGGGATTTTTGGATACCCAGCCTAACAATGTATTCTTTCTTGCGCAGAAAATGAGCATGTTGAAAAGTCTTTTCCTATGCGCATCTGCAGGGAACACACTGGGCAGGCTAAGAAGAAGAGAGATCGGGTCCTTCTCCACCCCTACACCCAAATCCCCTCCACTGCACCCGCCACAGCACTCCAGTGTGTTTGAAGCCTGTCACAGGACTAGAGACAATGGGTAAGAGTGCCTGCACCAACCTTGCACTTGGGACATGTTGAAGTTACCCCTGGTTTAAATTTGGACAAATGTTCTGGAGCCAAGTGGACCCTGTGGAGAATCTTCAACTATAAAGCATGGGTCCTATTGCAAATTTATATCTTTCTTGCATTTTCCCAAATATCTGCCCTTGCCTCTGAGGTGACCTCAACACCTAGCTCTCTCTCTCACACCCCGCAGAGTCGATCGAACTCATCTGAGGGGCCACCCCCCCAATTGATGATATGAAGTGCAGACAGAAAGTGTACTCTTAGCACTGAGCACCCTTCACTCTATGTCAGATCTGTAGGGATCAGTCAAAAATGTAGCCTTTTCTTTTGAATAAAATCCCTAACTTGAAAAAAAACGAAAAAAGTCCCTGTTAGATAGCTCGTATTTCCATGCTAACTGAGCAAAGGACATCATTGTGTCTCCCTCAAATAAATCACCCATGCAAGACACACCCCTAGCTTCCCAATGTTTGAATCCTGAATCCACCATCCCTGGTTGAAAACCCAGCATATCCACTGTAGGTGCAAAAAGAGATGTTTTGCCAATATTGCTTTCCCGCTGCTGAAATGCCTTCCATGCTTTAACAGTGTTGATAACATTTGGGTTATAGCACTATTCCTTAACTGTCCTCATTTTGTCCAAAAACAGCAAGGTAGTAAGGGGACACTTTGCCTGAGAGGTTTCGATATCAAACCATATTGAAAGAGGGTCCCCACAAGCCCAATCATTCATGTAAGATAAAAGTTAGCTTAGGCCACTTGGTGTTTCTTTTCTTCTGGGTGGTGGAAATTGAAGAAAGGTTTGTACACCTTGTGTCTTTCACTGTGTCTCAAAAAATAACAAGCGTTTTAAACATCCCGTTCACTCTGAGAACTACCTCTGAGGGAGCTGGATCAGTGTCAAGGAGTGAAAGGGGTCTGCTCTTTAAAGAGAAGAGGAGACTGGTTTGTGTTGGTGCCTCACATTGAGGAGGAAGAGGTTATTTTGAAGTTCTTTGTTTTTTCTTTGTTGTTTATTGAGATTGTTTGTTTGTTTGTTTTCTAGCTTTTCTTTTCTTTTTTGCTTATTTGAAGCTGCATAAAAAAAATCCAGCTTAATTGATAGTTTTTATGTCCCCTTACCCCCCACCTTATCCTAGATCCAACCTTCCAATTTGGTTCTGCCCTCTTGAACTGTCCTACATGTCCATCTTCTTTCCCATTTATCCAATCCACCCTCCTCTCCGACCTATCACGTTCATCCCCACCTTCACCTACTTATCGCATTCCCAGCTACCTGCTCCCTGGCCCCACGCCCCCCGCTTCCATTTATTTCTCAGTCCTCTTGGGCCATCTCTTCATTCCTGATGAAGAGCTTATGTTTAAAATGTTCACTCTCCTGCTTCTTGGATGCTGTCTGACCGGTTGTGCTTTTCCAGCACCATACTCTTCAACAAAGCATACTAAATGCCTTCTTCACTACCCTGTCTACCACGGACTCACTTTCAAGGAACTATGAACCTGCACTCCAAGGTCTCTTTGTTCAGCAACGCTCCCAGGACCTTACCATTAACTGTATATATCCTGCCCTGATTTGCACTTTGCATTTATCTAAATTAAACTTCATCTGCCACTCCTTGGTCCATTAGCCCATCTGATCAAGATCCCGTTGTACTTTGAGGTAACCTTCTTCGCTGTCCACTATACCTCTAATTTTGGAGTTAGATGTAAACTTACTAACCATTTGTCCTATGTTCACATCCAAATCATTTATATAAATGACAAAAAGCAATTGACCCAACACCAATCCTATTGGTCACAGGACCCCAATCTGAAAAGCAACCTTGAACCACCACCCTCTGACTCCTACCTTCAAACCAGTTCATATTCAAATGGCTAGTTCTCTCTGTGTTCCATGTGATCTAACTTTGCTAACCGGTCTACCATGAGGAACCTTGTTGATTGTCTTACTGAAGTCCATATAGATCACATCCACCACTCTACTCTCATCAATCATCTTCTTTATTTCTTCAAAAAACTCAAACAAATTCATAAGACACGATTTCCGACGCACAAAGCCATGTTGACTGTTCCTAATCAGTCTCCACCTTTCCAAATACTTTCAAGTTCTGTCCCTCAGGATTCCTTCCAACAAACTGCCCACCACTGGTGTCAGGCTCACCAGTCTATAGTTCCCTGGCTTTTCCTTACCACTTTTCTTCTGTACTGGCACCAGGTTAACCAATCACCAGTCTTCCAGCACCTCACCTGTGGCTATCAATGATACAAATATCTCAGCAAATGGCCCAGCAATCACTTCCCTAGCTTCCTAGTGTTCTGATCAGGAATACTTAATTAGGTCCCAGGGATTTATCCACTTATATGTGTTTTAAGATGTCCAACACATGCTCTTCTGTAATATGGACATTTTTTCAAGATATCACTATTTATTTCCCCACATACTATGTCTTCCATAACCTTCTCCACAGTAAACACCGATGCAATATACTTATTTAGTAACTCCCACATCTCCTGCGGCTCCACACAAAGGCTGCCTTGCTGATCTTTAAGGGACACTATTCTCTCTCTAGTTACTCTTTTGTTCTTAATGTATTTGTAGAATCCCTTTGGATTCTCCTTAACCCTATTTGCTAAAGCTATCTCATGTCCCCTTTTTGCCCTCCTGGTTTTGCTCTTAACTATACTCTCACTGCCTTTATATACTTGTAAGGATTCACTCTATCTCTGCTGTCTATACCTGACATTTGCTTCCTTCTTTTTCTTGACCAAAACCTCAATTTCTTTAGTCATCCAGCATTCCCGACATCTACAAGCCTTGCTTTTCACCCTAACAGGAACATATTATCTATGGACTCTTGAAGGTTTCCCATGTTCCAGCCACCCCTTTATCAATGAACATCCACCCCCAATCAGCTTTTGAAAGTTCTTGCCTAATACCATCAAAATTGGCCTTCCTCCAATTTAGAACTTTAACTTTTAGATCTAGTCTAACCTCTTCCATCACTTATGGTCACTGGCCCCAAAGTGCTCCCCCACTGACACCTTAGTCACCAGCCCTGCCTTACTTCCCAAGAGTAGGTCAAGTTTTGTGGCTTCTCTAGTAGGTACATCCACATACTGAATTAGAAAATGTTCTTCTACACACATAAAATTCCTCTACGTCTAAGCCCTTAACATGATAGCAATCCCAGTCTATGTTTTGAAAGTTAAAATCCCCTACCATTAACCATCCCCTATTATTCTTACAGATAACTGAGATCTCCTTACAAATTTGTTTCTCAAATTCCCGTTGACTATTGCTGGGTCTATGGTATAATCCCATCAAGGTGATCAATAACTTCCAGGGACATATTCCCATGAATATCCACCCTAAGTATAGATAACCCTAATCAAAAATGTCACTCCTCCTCGTCTCTTGCTCCCCCTTCTATCTTTCCGACAGCATCAACAGCCTGAAACATTAAGCTGCCAGTTCTGTCCATCTGTAATTGCTATGAAATCCCAAACCCATGTTCCCAACTATGTCATGAGTTCATCTGTCTTACCCGTTAGGTCTCTTGCATTGAAATAAATGCAGTTTAATTTATTAGTTCAACCTCGTTCTCTGCTTTGTTCCTACGTACCCTGACTGTTTGACTTGCTCCTTCTCTAAACTGTACGAATCTCAGACTGATCTCTTTCCTCACTATCTCTCTGGGTAGCCCATCACCCCTTTATGAGTTTAAATTCTCCCCAGCAGCTCTAGCAAATTTCTCCACTAGTACATTAGGCCCCTTCCAATTCAGGTTCAATCTGTCCTTTTTATACAGGGCACATCTACCCTAGAAGAAACTCCAATGAGCCAAAAACGTGAATCCTTCACCCCTGCACCAGCTCCACAGCCACACATTCATCTGCTCTATCCTCCTATTCCAACTCTCACTAGCTCACTGCATCAGGAATAATCTAGATATTACTACCTTCGATGACCTCCTTTCAAAATTCCTGCTTAACATCCTGTATTCTTTCCTCACAATCTCAACCTTTTCTCTTCTAGTCTACAACAACCTCTGCTAGTCTCTCTCCCCATTGAGAACATTTTGCACTCTTGCTGAGGTAACTTTCATCCTAGTACCAGGGAGGCAACACACCAGTCCGATGTCTCAGTCTTAGCTGCAGAAGTATCTGTCTGTGCCTCTGACTAAAGTTGCCTATCACAAATGATCGCTTGGAACCTGACGTACCCCTCATTACATCAGAACCAGTTTTGGTATCAGAAACCTGGCTGTCAGTGCTACATTCCCAAGAGACCATTATCCCCTACATTTTCCCAGAACGGCATATTTGTTTGTGATGGGCATAGCCCTAGGAGACTCGCTCAACCTGCCTCCCTCTCCTACCTTTCCTAGAAGGAACCCATCTACCTGACTGTATCTTTCTTTTATCTCCCTTCCTGCAAGTGCCATCCATCAAACTCCCTAGCGCCTGTAAATTCCTCATTGCCTCTAACTGCTGCTCCAAATAATCCACGCTATCCAATAGAATTTGCAACCAAGCACACTCCCTGCAGACATAATCAGTAACGTGGAAACTCTCCCTAATCTCCTACATCTGACAGGAAGAACACATCACTTTATAAAGGCCATCTTTGCTCCTTAACAATATGAATAGGAAGGGTTTGGGTGCTGGCAGGTGGGACTAGATTGGGTTGGGATATCTGGTCGGCATGGACGGTTGGACCGAAGGGTCAGTTTCCATGCTGTACATCTCTATGACTCTATAGGTTTCTCCAAGGTCAGCTGTGAATCTCAAGAGTTTGTTAAATTTTTCTGAGACATCGCCAATGTCCATAGATATTTGAAATCAAACAGGTCAGCTGTGCAGATTCACTGCTGGATCGGACAGCAGTCAAAATTTATTTCTTCATTTGCTACACTTCCCATGTGGTCACTACCTTTATCGGTCTTCCTCCTCTGTAAAGTGCCATTGTTTTGATTTTTTTCTCTCACAATCCCCTCTCTCCCCTAGTAAAGTTCCAAAATACTGAAACTGCTTATAAAACAGAAACAAATGTTTCTAGAATTCAAGGAAATCAGCTCCAACACTGAAAATACCTCAAAAAAAGCAGAAACTTTTCTTGTCCTCCATCTTGGATTACCTAGAATTCCTTTCTTCCTATCTGAAAGACAGTACAACAGGAAATCCTAAAGGCAATTTTAATCCAATCAAATGGGGCGAGGTCACATTTTCCACCTAACCCCATTCTTCCAGATTATTTGTTAAATTATTCTAACCCTTTTGCTTCCACTTCTCCACCCACAAGTCTGTTCGAGTTATTTTGAAACTTCAAGCTGCTTTGTTAAAACTGTAATCTTAGCCTATTCAGAATTTCCAAGTGATTATTGAGATCCAATTATTTAAATCCGACAAATGCATGATATAAAAGCTTTCCAGTCTAGGTCCTAGCTGTATCTTCATTTCTTTAAAATCGCTTGTGCCTCAGTAACCAAACAAGAAAATAACCTTCTTGGAATAACATAGTTTGAATAAGTTTCTCTTTGAATAAGCCATCTTGCATTCGTGTTTCAAGTATCAACCAATCAAAAGGAAGAAGATATTATCAAACCTCAAAAAAGAAAGGGTTGATATAGCTCTCTTACAGGAGACACATCTACTTGACAAAGAGCACTTAAAATTACAACAGGGTGGGTTTGACCAGGCCTTTTTCTCATCTTTTAGTTCAAAAAGTAAGGGAGTAGTCATTCTCATTCGTAAGAAGCATCCTTTCAAACTCTTAAGCCAGATAAAAGATGAATCTGGACAGTATATACTGATTAAAGCCCTAATAAATGGAGAGGAGTATGGGATTTTGTATCTTTATTGCCTCCTGGCACACCCCTTCAAATTTGTCATGGAAGCGTTCTCCAAGTTGATGGCTTTTGGGGCTAATAGATGTGTGAAGGTGCCTTCACCCCCAGGGTAGAAACTTTACTTTCTACTCTAACCCACACAAGTGTCATACTAGAATTGACATGTTTTTTGCTCCCTCAACCCTTTTGAATTCCATATTGCCCTGCAAAATAGGTAATATAGCAATTTCTGATTATGCTGCAGTATATATGGAAGTTAAGACTAGGGACGATGGATTCTTTCTTAATGAAGGATAGCAAATTTATAAAATATTTTTCTCAGGAATTCAAAACCTTTTTGGAAATTAATTCAGGTATGGCCAGCAACCTGTCGACGATGTGGGAGACCATTAAGGCTTATGCACGAGGTTTGATCATCTCATATTCTGCTACCCAGAAAAGACAAAAGGGAGAACAGCGCCTACTCGAGGCTCGCTTGAAGGCAACTGAGACAGCATATGTTGATAGGCCCTCTATTACTAAGCTACAAAGAATCACAGCCTTTAGGACAGCCTTGAATACCGCACTTACCCAAACAGCAAAAAGGGAAATATTATTTGCAAAGCAAAGACTATATGAATATGGCGACAAGCCTGGCAGATACCTAGCGTATCTTGCTAGGGAAAAAAAAAGGCTCCTCAAGTTATCACATCCATTAGGGAAAGTGCTGGTACTCTGACTTATGATCGTAAAAGGATCAACACAACCTTTAGAAAACTCTATTTTGAACTGTATAAATCGCAAGACTTTGAGGATAGAACTAAGAAGATGGAGTCCTTCTTTAAAAACTTAGCCTTTCCGGATTTAACCTCGGAGCAGGTGTCGATCCTGAATGCTTCCCTGGCAACCCAGGAAGTACTCGAAGCAATTAGACAACTTCAGAGTGGCAAAGCACCTGGACCAGATGGATTCCAGGTTGAATTTTATAAAGAATTTATAGGGGAATTGGCTGGTCCACTAATAGGCATGTATAATTACTCACATAGTCAGGGCTGCCTCCCGCCTTCGTTGAGAGAAGCAAATATTTCTCTCATTCTTAAAAAGGAAAGGCCCTAGAAAATTGCTTATCATATAGACCAATATCCTTGCTAAATGTGGATTTCAAAATCCTTTCTAAAATGTTAGCATTAAGATTGGAGAGGGTCTTACCATATATCATAAAAGAGGACCAGACGGACTTTATCAAGGGCCGTAGATCAACTAACAATATTAGAAGGGTCTTAAATATAATACAAGCCTGTCAACAGGGAAGAATACCAGGGCTAGTTATCTCTTTGGATGCAGAGAAGGCATTTGATCAGGTAGAATGATCATATCTTTTTTACACACTGGAAAGGTTCGGTGTCGGAAAGGTATTTTCTAAACGGGTCTCAATGTTATACAATGGTAATCATGGCTGCTTTGGGGTCAATGGTTTAGAGTCAGATAGCTTCAGTATGGGCAAGGGCTGTCGTCAGGGGTGCCCTCTCTCGCCGTTACTATTCACGCTAATAATTGAACCACTAGTGGAAGCTCTACGAACCAACTCTAACATAGCAGCTCTGAGGGTTGGTTCAGGTAAACATAAAACTACTCAATGCAGATGATGTCCTTTTCTTAAGTAATCCTTTGATATCTGTGCCCCGCTTAATTCAAGTAATCAATCTATTTAGTATGTTCTCAGGTTATAAAACCAATTTTATGAAATCGGAGGCTATGCCGTTGGGGGTTCTTGCCAGTATATCCAATTTATCAGACGGATCTCGCTTTCCCTTTCAGTGGTCACTGGAGGGTTTTCTATACTTTGGTATTTTTATCACCCTAGTGTTTGGTCAGCTGTATAAAGCCAATTTTGTGCACCTATTAGAGAAAATAAGGCAGGACCTTCAATGCTGGGGAGATCTCCCATATCCTGGTTAGGCAGAGTAGCTCTCATTGAAATGAATATTCTGCCTTGTCTCCTATATCCTACGAGAATGCTCCCTCTGATGTTGCCAAGACGAGCATTGCCTAAACTACACGGCAAGCTTGGTTCCTTTATTTAGAATCATAGAGGACCCCTTATCAAATTAGAAAAGTTGCAGCTTCCACAAGCAAGGGGAGGACTGGATTTTCCAGACTTTAGGAGATATCAGTTGAGTTTATAATTATGCTATGTAGCTGACTGATTGTGGGTCACAAGAGACCCAATTTGTCTCACATTGAGACATTCCAAGCAAAGTGTCCCCTCATTAATCTTTTATTTTTAGATAAGAGCTATTACGGACTATTGCAAAAACCCTATTGTATTAAATACAATTAAAGCCTGGAGGATAATGCGGCAAGAGAAGAGTAACTTACAAAAAACCTCTCCTTATATTCCTATAGTGGGAGCATTGGGTTTTCAGTCAGGGCTGACAGATGCTACATTTAAACCTAGAGGCCCAGAGGCATCTCTTGCTTAAGGGGACCTGCTCGATGGGGAGGTTATGATGTCTTTTGAGCAATTGCACCAGAAGTTTGGACTGCCTAATAGAGACCTTTTTCGGTATTTCCAAAAACGAGATTACATACAGAAGACCACATTATTAGACAGTCCTTACAATTGGATAGGGAGAGAAGAGTGCTATGGCCACCTTCAGTCAGTACTCGTTATCACTCATTATATAACGAGGTATCAAAAGACATGGAACGACTGCTTAAAACACGGAACCAGGAATTGGGGTTAGAAATCCCTCTAGAAATGTGGGAGGTTATCTGGGAAAACGCCAGAAAGATCTCTAATTGTAACAGAACCCAAACTGTTCAATTAAAGATACTCCATTGGGCTCATATAGCACCTAAACAACTCGCAAACTTTAGGGTAGGAACACCCCCAATGTGTCCTAAATGCAAAATAAAAGTGGGCACTCACACACTGCTTATGGACATGTCACAAGATCCCTAGGTACTGGGACAGAAAACTTGGGAACGGAGATTAAATTGGATCCAGTGCCTCTTCTAGGCTATTCAAATTTGCCCTCCCTGGACGTGCACGGGAGGGAACTATTTTCTATTCTTTCTTTCTGTGCAAGGAAAAATATCTTTGTGAATTGGGTAGCCGAGAGCCCTCCAGGACTTTCGGATTGGCACAGGTTAATCATGGAACATATCCCCCTTGCCTTCCTGTTTTGGTTATTTATTTCTTTTTGATACATATATTTAATTGTATATTACCTTGTAAAGTGCTTACCTTGTAAAAAACATTAAAAAATTATTTTTTCCAATAAAAATACATATATATATAAAAAAATTACCTCAGAATTTAGGTAAATGCAAGGTATTGCATGTTGGACAAGCAAATCAGAGGAGGACTTATACACTTAATGGTAAGGTCCTAGAGAGTGTTGCTGAACAACGAGACCTTGGAGTGCAGATTCATAGGCTCTTGAAATTAGAGTCATAGGTAGATAGGATAGTGAAAGTGGCGTTTGGAATGCTTTCCTTTTTTGGTCACAGCATTGAGTACAGGAGTTGGGAAGTCATGTTGCAGCTATATAGGACATTGGTTAGGCCATTGCTGGAATATTGCATGCAATTCTGGCCTCCTTCCTATCAGAGAAATGTTGTGAAACTGGAAAAGGGTTCAGAAAAGATTAACAAGGATGTTGCCAGGGTTGGACAATTCGAGCTATAGGGAGAGGTTGAATAAGCTGGGGCTATTGTCCCTGGAGCATCAGAGCATTATATTGTCCCTGGACCGTTATAGAGGTTTATAAAATCCTGTGGGGCATGGACAGGGTAAATATAGACCCTATTTCTGTAAGAGGTGGGGGGGGGCTGGAATCCAGAACTAGAGGGCATAGGTTTAGGGTGAGAGGGGAAGCTACAAAACAGACCTAAGGGGCAACTTTTTCCACACAGTGGTGAGTGTATAGCACACAAGGAAGTGATGGAGGCTGGTTTAAATTACAGCATTCAAATGGCATCTGGATAGGTATGTGAATAGGAAGGGTTTAAAAGGGATATGGGCCAAGTGCTGGCAAATGGGACTAGCTTAGGTTAGGATACCTGGTTGGGATGGGCAAGTTGGATTGAACATGCTGTACATCTCTAGGATCGGTCATATTTTTCTAATACTTGGAAGTAATCAATCATTCAGTATTTTATACTGTGCTCCACTTCAGTTAATCCAGTTCAAAACTTTTAGTGTTCAGGTTTTCTGTAGTTTAAAAGGTTGCCCTGTTACATTTTAGGTCAGCAACTTATTTGAGTAGGTTTACCAGCTTAATGAAGTTAATCAAATGACTTCTGGGACAAGACATCAACCTCCTACGATTTTCTATTGCTCTTATTTTCAAGAACGTTCAAATAATCTAAATTTATTAGCACCAAGGAGTTTGTTTATTGAGGGAATAAAGGAAAGAAGAAAAGAACAATGCTTTGAAATAATCCGGTTTGCAACTCCTTCCCAGAATCTGTACAAAAAAGGTGTTGACTATAATACAGAATGTACATGTTGCTAGTTTTATAGCAAATTCCACACAAATCTTTTGCTTGTATCACACACCCACTGTAACCCTCCAGTTTTACAAGGTCATAATTTAAAAGAGAGTTAAAATGTGGCTGTTATTGTTAAACTTACAAATTTAACCAAAGCAAGAAAAGTGAAAAAAAAAGATGCACAGACATTGGCAGAACCAAACAATTATTTACAATATTTACAACACAAGGAACATTATTCCATTTCTGAGAATCTGGCAAACATGGCTTTTCGAACAGCATCTTTATAGGTATCTGCCGTGTTGACACCGTAAGAGCTCCCGCGTGTTCCAAGTCCAGCTCCTTTCATTCTTAATTGTGCCTGTTAAAAAAGGACCAAGGTCTTTCTTTTAGCAGTGTGTAGTTCAAAATGAATGTAACTTTGCATTTTGTGCAGATTCCCCCCAAAAATTAACTGGTTCAAGAATTTTAAAGAAAAATTGTCACTTGTGTTTTCCGTCGTCAACCAGTCTCCATGAAAGAACAGCTTTTCTATAGACCTGCGAAATTGTGAAATAGTCTTGCAAAATATAAATGACTCGCCTCTCTTCACTATTTCTCCACAAACATTCAAGATCAGCAGCTAGTCACAAAAATATCTGCAAACCTACATTCTATCAACGTCATTGCGCATTTGCTTTGGAATCCAAGATACTGTACCACCTCAAGTGCCATTTTGAACGATTAGGATTTCTATATACCATCCTGTTGTTCCCACAGAACATTTGACAAAATGATTAGTGACGATTAAATACAGGACTTATGTGCCTCCTGTTCCCACTGAGGGTATCCAATGACATACCTCAGATGTTTCATCCCCTGTCTAGGTGACATCCTCAGTGTTTGGGAGCCTCCTGTGAAGCGCTTGTGATCTGTGATCTTTCCTCCGGCATTTGCACTGAGGATGTCACCTAGACAGGGACTAAACATCTGCAACACAAATTCCCAGCTCGGCGAACAGAACCACAACATCGAGCACCTGAGCTACAAATCTTCTCAGAATTTGGACATACCTCAATTGGAGCAGTTATGCCTTGTTGGTTTCTACCAAGTCCTGAACCTTCTTTCCAACCCATGGCTTGTAACATTCGGCTTCCAATATTATCGCTACCAATGCCATCTTTAGTTGGCTGCTCAAAATCACTGCCAAAAAACAAAATGGATATAGTTGGAGGGAAAGAAAACTCAATTTAATTTGATTGTTAATACTGCTATTTATTAAGATACTAAAATATCAACACTGTATTTTAATATGGCACAAGGGAAGTTAGGAATTTAGAGATACCATTCAACTGTGGGAAGCAGCACCAACTAGTCACAATGAAGGAAGAATTCAATAAAGAAAAAAAATGCAGCAATATAGTTGTGTTGCACACTGATGCACCTACATCAAATACTACAACTGCAGGAATGAAAAAACAGATTTGATCCCCATGGCATCAACTTCTACATCTGTAAAACCATAATGACCTCAAGAGTGCAATACAGATGGTCCAACAAACAATGAGAAAAAAGATGACCAGAAATGGTATCTTGATTCTCTCAACAACAGAGACAAGAGCAAAGGGGGAAGCTAGCAGATACCTACCCAAAGTTATGGGAGGGAGAATGTGTTATGGGAAGGGAAAAATATATCATTTTCTGGCAAGAATTACAAGTAACCAACATGCTACTCTTCAGGAGATTATATACAATATAAAGTGACTTGGAAAAGAAACAAAATGGCATAATATATAAAAAGGGGCAAAGATTTCTTACACAACTTGTGGTGCAAAGAACTTTTTCCTCTTGGGCTCTGGAGGTTCTGGGATTCCATATTTTTCTCTCCTCTCTGCTGCTCGGTCTCTGTATTTCATCTATTGAAAAGGTTAACATGTAGCAACAGTAAATTACTATCAAGAGAATTCGACAAATTTGTACTTCTCATTACGGAAAACATACCTCTCGTTCTGTCTTCTCTAGAGCTTCGAGTTCTGTATCTGTCATTTTTGCTCTTCTGTGAATTTCTAGATTTTGCTTTGTTGGTGAGAAACAAGTAAATAAATAAAATAACACTATTTTAGATGATGCTTTTGAAGTATCTCATGCACCCAGTTTGTCTTTGAAAGATCTAGGATACCTTGTGCAGTTCAGAGAGTTGCTGATGTCTGATGAGTGTTTCTTTACTAGGAAATTGTCTTCTACACAAAAGGCAGGCCATTTTCTTCCAATCTGTCAGCTTCTCCTCTCCATCCTCTGCTTTTTCCTGTTCTTCTTCAGTATCACTTTCTCCACTGTAAGCCGCCACAAGACCTTGTTGTGGGCTTGTTTTTCTCTGAATTAAAGCAGAAGCAATAGTTTGCTCAAACACTGAGAAAAGATCCTTTAAAATCTGGTTTCATTAAAATGGTATTTTATGGCAAGTGCTCAAATGATCAATTCAATTTAACATACTTTTGTTTTTACTAGCATGGAGACATCTTGCAATAAATGAACAATGAGCATTCAAATAACTTTGGTCCTGCGACTCTCCTGCTCCTCGGATGCTGCCTGACCTGGTGTGCTTTTTCTAGTGCCATACTTTATCAACTCTTGAGCTCTCCAGCATCTGCAGTCCTCACTATCTCCTATTCAAATAACTTTCAATTGTATCATACCAGACATCATTAATGACTGGAATGTCAACACCGACAAAGGTGCAAAAAAGCCTTCCAGTTAATTCAATGTGCATTAAACCAATCAAGTTCATTTGCTTCTGCAGCTTCATCCACACCATTCAACAGCAGACTGCAAATCAGTTCTGGGACATCTTACTTCTTTTTACAAGTCCAGACTTAGATACTGCCACCATTGTCATTGCCTCGAGACTGGACCAAAAGGGCTATTTGCTTTCCAGTGATAAATTAATAGTAAATCTTAACAGGAAGAAGCCCTTATCTTCCCATAGTGTAGATCACAGTATGATTTCAGGTAGCTGTTACATGAAGACGATAGCACTATGACCACGCCGGTGAGATGAGTTATGACTCTAGATCTGAACTATATGAAATCCTTTGAAATTCTCCCTTTTTCCACTCCAAACTTGGATGTCATCATCAGTCTAAGAGGAGCTCCATGTGAACCCTTTCAGAACCTTTGACAAAATGGATCAGTGGAACCCACACCGCCACTATTCAAGAAAGGAGGTAAGGACGAGCGAGGGAACTTACAGACTAGTGAACTTGACATCAGTGGTGGGCAAGTTGTTGGAGGGAATCCAGAGGGACAGGATGTACATTATTTGGGAAGGCAAGGACTGATTAGGTATAGTCAACATGGCTTGGTGCATGGGATATCACGTCTCACAAACTTGATTGAGTTTTTTGAAGAAATAACAAAGAGGATTGATGAGGTCAGGGCGATGGATGCGATCTATATGGACTTCAGTAAGGCATTCAACAAGGTTCCCCATGAGACTGGTTAGCAAAGACAGAGCTCATGGAATACAGGGAGAGCTAGCCTTTTGCATACAGAACTGGCTCAAAAGATAGGAGACAGAGGGTGGTGGTGGAGGAGGACTGCTTTTCAGACTGGAGGCCTGAGACCAGTGGAGTGCCAAAGGATCGGTACTGGGTCCTATATTTTTTGTCATTTACATAAATGATTTGGATGCGAGCATAAGAGGTACAGTTAGTAAGTTTGCAGATGACACCAAAATTGAGGTGTTATGGACAGCAAAAAAGGCTACCTCAGATTACTACAGGATCTTGATCAGATGAGCCAATGGGCTGAGGAGTAGCAGATGGAGTTTAGTTTAGATAAATGCAAGGTGCTGGATTTCTGGAAAGCAAATCTTAGCAGGACATATACACTTAATGTTAAGGTCCTAGAGTGTGTTGCTGAACATAGGTCTTGGCATGCAGGTTCATAGCTCCTTGAAAGTGGAATCGCTGTTAGATAGGATTGTGAAGGTGGTGTTTGGTATGCTTTCCTTTATTGGACAGAGTATTGAGTATAGGAGTTGGGAGGTCATGTTGCAGGCATACAGGACATTGGTAAGGCCACTGTTGGAATATTGCGTGCAATTCTGGTCTCCTTCCTATCAGAGAGATGTCTTGAAACTTGAAAGGGTTCAGGAAAAATTTGCAAGTATGTCGCTAGGGCTGGAGGATTTGAGCTACAGGGAGAGATTAAATAGGCTGGGGCTGTTTTCCCTGGAGTGTTGAAGGCCAAGGGGTGACCTTATAGGAGGTTTATAAAATCATGAGGGGCATGGATAGGGTAAGTTTGCAAGGTCAATTTCTAGTCCAGAACTAGATGGCATGGGTTTAGGGTGAGGGGGGAAAGATATAAGAGACACCTATGGAACAACGTTTTCATACAGAGGGTGGTGTGTGTGGGGAATGGGCTGCCACAGGAAGTGATGGAGACTGGTACAATGGCAACATTTAAAAAGGTATCTGGATGAGTATATGAATAGGAAGTGTTTGGAGGATATGGGCTGGGTGCTGGAAGGTGGGACTAGATTGGGTTGGGATATCTGGTTGGTACGGATGAGTTGGACCGAAGGGTTTGTTTCTGTGCTGTACATCTCTATGACTCTATGTAGCATAGTGTAAAGACAACAACCTCTCCTTCAATGCCAGCAAAATGAAGGAGATGGTCATTGATTTCAGGAAGAGGAATAGAGAACATGCTCATGTCTATATCAACAGTGCTGAGGTGGAGGTGGTCGAAAGCTTCAAGTTCCAAGGAGTAAATATCACCAATCTGTCCAGGTCCATCCACGTCGATGCTAAGAAAGAACACCAATGTCTCTACTTCCTCAGAAGGTGAAATTAAGTCGGCACATCCACAATGACTCTTACCCATTTTTATAGATGGGCCACTAAAAGCATCCTATCTGGATGCATCACAGTTTGGTATAGCAAATGGTCTGCCCAAGACTGCAAGAAATTAGAGTTGTGAACGTAGCCCAGTCCATCAGAAAAGCTAGCCTTTCTTCCACTGAGTCTGTTTATACATTCCTGCTGCCTTGGGAAAGCAGCCAAAGATCCTTCAAACTCCGGTTATACTCTCTTCCACCCTTTTCTATTGGGCAGAAGATGCAGAAGTTTGAAAACATGCATCACTAGATTCAAGAACAGCAGCACCCCAATTGTTAGTAGACTTACAAATGGACCTCTCATATTAGAATTGATCTTTCTCAGCACCTTCTCTGTAGCTGCAACACTATATTCTACATTCTGTTTTATTACCCTGATGTACTTAAGTATGACACTTGTGTGTCTAGGTAGTGCACAAAACAATACTTTTCAGTGTATCTTAGTACATGTGATACAGAGAGATCAAATCAAAAGATTTCAGACACTGTTGGAATCCAATAACCAACAGCTAATTTAACTTCCTACAGTAAATCGTATGTTCTTGGATGCTTTACAAGACAAAAAACACATTCAGCTCAAGAGGTTTCAGAATAATCCTGTATTCCAATGAAACTGCTAACCCCTCAGAAAGCATTAAAATAATCAAAACTGCCACACTCTCATATTGAAACTGTTGTCCTACTTGAAGAATGTTTTTTTGCCCTCAATAACCAGATTCCCCTAATTTCCAACATAGATTATACCTAAAGTTTGCAACAAAAATAAAATATTGAGAACAGATGCTGCAAAAGCAAAGGAATCAGTTACAGCAATTGGGGACCATTATGTATACTACAAACTTATGCATTCTAACCTTAAGCATATAGTCATCCTCATCTGGTGCTGAAGACCTCCTTAAGACTTCAACAGTTGGTGATCGCTCTGTTGAAATGCCCTGCTAAAAATAGGATAACAAAACACTTGGTTATTGAGAGTGACATATACTTCTGCAAAATTTCCCACTTAACAAGCACACACTTAAAAAAGCTTTTAAAAAATAAACACACTTTTTTCTCAAACAATGCAAAGCCAGCATCTGCAGCAGCAGACTCCTTCCGCTCATCCTCTTTAAGCCCTCCAATGGGTTGGAAGCTGGTTTTGAAGTTTTCTTTCTGTTTGTTCAAACTCTTAGCCCATCGCTCCATATCTTTGGCAATCTAAGAAAACATTACTGAATTAGCAACTCTTTTCCACATCAAAGTGCATATGGCCCTGAAACATGCATAATCATACGGCATGTGAACTGATTCAGAGTTAACCAACAATTAGTGCTGAGCAATAGGCAAATGGGATAGCCAATTATTTTTGTACCTGCAAAATCAACACAAACTCCAACTCAGTAAAAGATAATGCAAGAGCAAAAGAAAAATATTGATACTCTATTTTATATACTCACCATACCACAAAGTTAAAAGAATTGGTTAATTCTGAGAGAAAAGTGATCAAGCCCAAGGCAGATCATTATTAAGTTTATATTAAAAAAATGGCCAAGTCTTGGTCTGAATTGATACCAAAAGCAAATAAGATAACAAAAGGCCATACAAATTGAGAACTAGGCCTTTCAGCCCATCCAGTCAACTCAGCCATTCAACGAGATCATGGCTGATGTGATAACCCTGAAGTCTACTTTCCTGCCTTTTTCCATAACTCTTGGTTCTATTACTGACTGAAAAATTTTCACAGCCTTGAAGATAATTAATATCCCAGCTTCAACAGCCCTCTGTGGTAAAGAATTCCATAGATTTACTACTGAGCAAAGAAACACATCTGGAGTGGAATCTCAGAGACCTAACATTCCAATAGGACTGGACAGGATAAGTGCTGCTGGAAAGATAGGGAGTCTAGAACCAGGTGTCACAGTCTAAGGATACAGGGTAGTTCATCTAGGACTAGGATGAGGAAAAACTTCTTCATTCAGGTGAACCTGTGGAATTCTCTGCCACAGAATGGCGTTGAGACCAAAACATTGAATGTTTTCAAGAAGTTACATATGGTTCTTAAGGCTAGAAGCACTAAACTGTATGGGAGAAAACAGGAACCAGGTACTGAGTTGGACAATCAGACATGGTCATATAGAATAGCAGAACAAGCTTGAAGAGCAGAATGACCTACTACTCCTATTTCTTAAGTTTCTTTGAAGAACACATTAAAAAGGTAGATTAAAGAGACTTTAAAATTATTATACAATATCAATACCGCTGTACAGTTTTTTTTTGTTACCTGCTGTGCTGTTTTGCTCTTTGGTTTCTCTTTTTTCTCTTTACTATCTTTATTAGCTGCACTGCCAGCCGCATTTTGCTGTGCAGTATATTCTGAAGCAGGCAGGTACTTCTGTTTTACTCCATCCCAATATAAATACTGTTGAGTTTGTGTATTGTAGTAGTACTGAAAAAAAAGTGAGGGGGAAAACAAAAATCAGTGCAACTCTATAATCTACCAGCATTTGCTGCTGCTCTTGGACCCCAACTATGCAGTGATTGCTTCTGAAGCACGAATGACAGAAGTTTGGCATTTAGAATCAACGAACTGAAACATGACACTCAAGGGCTCACAAATAATTGGAGATATGAGGATTATTTGTTTACTTCATCTGATGTTTCAGAGAATTGCTGTGTGAAAATTGATTGATTTGTTCATAATTATTTGAAAAATAGTGCTTTGAGACAGTGTCTTTTCAAATGATCCTATTTTGTATAGCAGAAAGTGTTTCAGTTCTTACCTGGGAGGCAGGATCATAGTAAAGCCCAGTCTGCTGATCATAGTAAAATCCAGATGCATCATCGTACTGGTAATTAGAAACATCAGGTGCAGCTGTAACGTGTAAAAATAGTAAAATTTATGCTTAGGAATTCATGGCACATGAGCAGAAAGGTACTGAGCTCACTGGATACCAAAGTATTAACTGACTGACAGTTAGCATATGAGGAATTGGAAACCAGAAGCACATTTTATTAAAATACTTTAAATTGTTTACTTACACAATTTAGAGTCTGATGAAGCAGCACTTGAATCTGTAGCCTGTTGACCAGATGTTGATGGCTGCCCATCATCTACCTGCAGAGTACAAAACAAGCCTTTTTCAACTACACATTAAAATCACATTTCAAACACTTCAACGTTTAATAGACATCCTATTAAGTATAAAACAATGAAGTATAATAACAAAACATGACAATAGATCAGAGGTACTGTCTGCAAAGCATTAGGAATCAGAAAACATGTGGAGGCACCTGAGATTAATTCCACTTCAATTTTACGTATGACTCTCCCCAGCTTTAAGAAAGAAATTAAAGTTCCTTAACACAAACAATGATTATTACTTCTTACGGGATCTCTGCAATGATCACTGGTTCAATGTACAAAATAGATGTTGGAATTAGATTCTGATCAAATTTTGTGATTTGAAAACATCTTTTCTTCCACTTCAAAATCTTTATTTTTTGAAATGTGATGTGTGGAAAAAAGCAGAGAAAGAACATTTTATATAAACATTCCTTAAAATGTGTTCAGTTGAGAATCATGGACGCAGTGATAGCAATGCCTATACTCCATTCCTACATCATAACAGCAGAAACAGCAAACTGTCTGAAGTCACAGGAGACAAAATAGTTGTAAACAAAAAGGCAATGCATGGATGTGGCAGATTTACCAAGCTAGAGAAATACTAGAAATCTTTGATGTCATTAGCTTATGAAAAGTCTTTTGGAGGTTCTTAACACCAAAAGCTACCTTTATCTACCGAGACTGAACAGTAGAGGCACAGTAAGACAGTCTCTGAAAAACAAACTTCAAAATAACCTTACCTGAGCACTCTGCTGATAGCTTTGTGCACCTCTAGAATATACCTGAACCTGTGAAACAGGAGTGCTGGCAGAAGTACTCGCAGCAGGACCTGCACAAAAAAAGTTATTTTTCATTAATGGGCTCACTTCTTACTTTGTGCAATACAGCTTAGAGTAGATAAAAAGATCAGCTTTACATAAAATAATTGAGCTTGCTGAATTCAAAGCAACATTTAAATTCAAACAAATCACAATTTGCAGATAACCATTTTATAATTTTTATTAAATATCCAATCCAATATTTCACTTGCTTATTCCAATTCATGGAAGGCCAGACAAATCAAGACTGTTTCTCGCATAACATTCAGCTAGTCGTTCAGAAGTTGTGCAGCAAAAAACAAAATGCGGGTATGAGACTTGTTACTAAAATTAACTAAACCATTTTACTAAACATCCTAGAACTCTGAATTAACATTCAGCAACAGAATACAGAAGCATTCGATCTTTTTCAATATTTTACAGAGCACTAGCTGAAGTTATTGTCATTAAAGAGTTTTGTATTTCGAATGTTTGGAAAAACAACACTTTGGGGAAACAATCACAATATTGAATCTAACAACTGCAGGCAACTACACAAACTAAGCATGGAACTGAGAGTGAAAGTCTTTGCCTGTCGACTTGGATAACAAACCATGCAACACTTAACTGGTTAACCATTTTTCAACTATATAGTATTTCAATGGCTCAGCTTCACAATATACTGCACTACAATGTACTCAACATCTCAAAACACATGGACTCAACCACTGTTCATTGTATGCAACTTTCCAATCCAATTAATGCAATCCTAAAAACTTGATTCAGAAGCAGGAATACTATGAATGCGTGCATCAGAACCAAAGATACTAATGCAGAGTATTATAGTGACCTATCATATGGCGTACTTGAGCTACCATCTTTTAATATTGTTACATTAATATACTTTTTAAATCAGAAATGCTGTGTTCCTCATCTGGTGTTACATTTATCTAAGTGCTCGCTACACACAGCGCATCTCGCAGAGCACACTGCAAGGACATAATTCCCTAATTGTTCTCCTGGCATGTTTTGCTAAAGTACAAGTAGACACAGGACAATCACATATAATGGCTAGTATGCTTCCCGAAATCCGAGCGATATTGCTGCAATCAGCAACAATGCAAAGCAATGAAAAAGTTAAATGTGCAAGTTTGCTATAAACCATGTAAACACAAACCCAATTGTATAAGAACTTCATGGTATTGGAATGCATTCAATGCTGCATTTTTACTTATGCTAATGCAGTAACATGAGGTAAATGTCATAAATAGGCTTGTGCTAATATTGAGATAAGTTTCAATGGATGTAATGAACAGAGATAGTCACGTTGGCTTTTTTTCATTTGCAGTTTACAAAAACCTGAACTTATTATGCATTTCTCAAGAAGCAAAATTACCAACATTTGTGTTACTACTTCTTTGGCTAAACCTGATTTAGCGGTTTAGTAAAGGAATAACATTGCACCAACCTCTCAATTCAGTCTTTCATTCTGAAAGAGAACGCTGACACCCTACCTGTGAGAGTAGCTGCTGCCTGGTATGTGACAGGTGGTGGTTGACTGGGGTCCACAGAGTCTTGTTGAAAGTACTGGTATTCCTGCGAGTACTGTGCCGATTGCACACATTTCATAGTTAGTGTGGTGCACATAGAAGAACTCTAATTAAGACTGCACTTTAGAATATCTGTATATAAAATACATACAAGGCACTGTCCTGTGATTCTCAACAAAAACAAAAACTATTGTGGTACAAATGGAAGTTACAGGTTTACTCCTTCCTTTGCAGGGATATCTTTGCCAGCAACATTGCTTGGAGGAGAAGCCAGGACAACATCCCATTCCCAGGTTTTCGTCAGCGTTGCTCTGTAACTGGCAACAAGTCCATAAAAAAGGCCCTAATGTGATTGTAATTGCATTTTATTTTTGGCAAAAAAAAAAGTGTCTGGTTTCTCCTAATAACTGCTCCATCACCCACATCCACTACAGGAAATTAAGAATTGATTTTGCTATTAGCTGTCAAGACTGCTTGAAATATCATGCACAGTAATATACTGTGGTGTATCATAAATAAAGATACTAGCACATCCCAGGGCTGAGGACCATCATAACTGATACAAGCTTTGGCTTTGCAGTACATATCATGATTCCCCCGGATAAGTCAATTTGTCATATTAATCAAATTTGAAGATTATCAGACCAATATTCAGGAAAGGGCAATAGTGACTACACCCAGTGGAGCATCCACCCATTTCAGTAGCAAAAATCAGCTTTTTTAAGCTTATCCTCTCACGGGGAGGTGAACTAAGACAAGATGACACCTGGAACTCTTTGTATATTATGCACTTTTAAGTTGAGTGCATTGAATTCTGTACCAAGGAGGCACAGTTTAATATTAAAATCAAAGTTCACTGTATCCCAGGGTGATTGGAAAACCTCCTCTGGTAGTTTAAAGAATTTGGGTAGTATCATTCCTTTGTCAATAAGTACATGTCTCAAGCACAAAATAATAAGAAACTGGCAGCAAATTAGAAATCAGACTTAATGCAGCAACTAAACACGATTTGTCAAGGGAGTTTATTAAGTCCTCAACACAAATATGCCTTTGATACTGGAGAAAGAAAATTCTGGAACAGGAATTCTCATGTCAGGGATAGCACATTATCTGCTGCACACAGCTCAACAATACCTATGATAGAGATGGCATGGTGGGCACTTTTGGAATTATACTGAAAGCATGAACACTGAAAAGGAGATAGCACAGTGGGGCTACAAATTAGCTGACATGAACATAAATACTGTAGAACAATATATATGAAATGTTACAATTAAAGTTCACTTTTTAAGCAGGAATCAGACTAAATCCTGCTAAATATTTCATGTGTGCACAGAAATGATTATTGGATAATTAATCACATCATTCTGCTTTCTCATTTAATTTTCTATGGAATGGTAGGACGGTGCATCAAGCACCTCCCCCAAACATATTTTTCTTTATCTTTTCACAGGATGCAGGTGTCCCTGGCAAGGCCAGCACTTGATATCCATCCTAGGTTGCTCCTGAACAGAGTGGCTTTGCTAGGCTATTTCAGAGAGCAGTTAAGAGTCATATTGGTGTGGGTCTGGAGTGACATGCAAGAAAACTATGAAAGGATGGTAGATTTCCTTCTGAAGGACAATAGTGAACCAGATGCATTTTTACAACAATTTCCTAATATATTTATAAATTTGACTGCAGAGATTAATTCCAGAAATGTTAATTCCACCAGATGCTGTGGGTTGGATTTTAACCAGTTTGCCTTAAGTGTTAATCTGGGTCTCTGGATTACTAGTCCAGTGACATTACCACTACACCAACAACTCAACCACTGTGGCAAAGGAATTTTTAGCATAGCCATATCATGGAAAGATCCGTCCACATTTTGCTATGTGATAGGAAGGAAAATAGTATCATCAGGACAAACAAGACTTGGAAGCCAATTACAACTAGCTGGCTGCAAGCAGAGTTGGTGACACAGGAAACATTCAAGTTCCGTAGACTGTTAACTCTGCATCAGATTTAGGAAAGCTTTGATAATGATAAGAATCCTAGAGCATCTGAGTACACAAAGTCAACTGACTTCAAAAAGATAACGTTCAGATAAGCTTAAAAAGGTCAAAATTGTTCACCACAATGTTACTACCAAGTAGTTAACATTTCTATTAAGAATTGCTGATGGAATATTCAGTTAGCTTTCTCCATCTTACAGGTTTCAGATACAACATTGCTATGAACATGTGGACAACCTATTCCCAATTCTACGAATGCCTTGTGTAACTAACCAACTGAGCATCTGAGTGAGCTTTGAAGATAATTTACCAAGTCATCCTGTGGTGAGTTATTTTTCCATTTAATCCCTCCCTCCACAGCTTCAAAGATTAAATTTAAAAATGGGGACACAAACAACTGGATGCAAATACCCTGACATTTACAGCTCTTCAGTTAAAAAGTCTATTGTCCTTAATTTTGAAATGACAAAGGATTTTTTTTTGGTGGTCAGAAATACTGCATTCTTTTCAGGCCCTGACTTTAAAACTTAGAACCTTACAAATTCATCATAAGTAACCATTAAAATCTGGACATTAACAAAGTCCAGAAAGACTTAGCAGGCATAAATGGACAATCATTCACTTACTCATAGCTTTTAAAGACAAGCTTTGATTCTGTAGGCATCTTAGCAGAGGTGAGCCAATTAGCAAACTGCAAATAACCAAGGTTTTGATTTCAGTTGTTAATCTGTTAGTGGTGAATGAATATTTCTGTTCCTGAACATGTGCTTATCATGACAATTTTAAGTAGTTACACTTATACAGCACTCGCTATGTTTGACAGCCTCCTACTATCTGAGTCTTTGAAGATAGTGAGTTTAGTGCCTTCCACTGTCCTGTGGGTGACTGATGCCTCTCCTTAACATCCATGGTTCAGTTTACTTTAAGTTCTCTTTATTGCTCCTGAATATATTACCAACCTGTGCGTAGGGCTGGCCATAGCTATCCACTCCAGATGGTGGGGGATAATTGTAGTCCATTGGATCTGAACCCTGTTGAGCCTTAAAGAAATGTCAGAAAGAACAAGTCAAAAATAGAGAATATCTTCAAGGAATGAGTTTCTAAAATGCTTAAAATTACAAATTAACATCAGTTATACTATACAATTGTGTGTGTATTTCCTCAACTCTGCACATCAGAGAACAATACTGAACATTTCTCCAACTGAAGCTGTGTTGCAAATAGCTAGAGGCAAATACTTTGTAAAGCATGTTCGTTTGCTCAGTGAGCTGTGTTGTCTCCAGAGTGAAGTACATTCAAGATAGCTCAGGAGAGTTTACATACCCAGCAATACTCAAAGACAGCTAAGTTGAGGTCATTATAATTAAGCCATGAAACAATGGAGAAAGTGAGGACTGCAGATGCTGGAGATCAGAGCTGAAAATTCCTGAAGAAGGGCTCATGCCCGAAACGTCGATTCTCCTGCTCCTTGGATGCTGCCTGACCTGCAGCGCTTTTCCATGAAACAATGGAGCACTAGATTACTATCGGTATGCAAGAGACCCTCTGGTTTACAGCACCATTTCACATTTTGTACAACAGAGACTGAACTTCATTCACATACTCCAGATACCTAGTTAATCTAAAAGCAATAAGACATTCCATTTGCAGGAACTTGATTGTAGATAGACAATTGTTGTGATACAACCTGCAGGAAAGCCTATATAACACTGCAGATACCTACCTGGTACTTAAACAACAAAACAGAATATGTCACTGCATGGGAGATCCTTGCAACTTGGAGGAAATTCCTATATGAAGGGACACAATTCTTTGAGAACTTCTGGTAGCAAGTAGGAAAATGAATCAGAGAAAAGTATGGTAACGATTACAAAGGCAATTCCATCTCCCAGAAACATCTGCCAAATGTGCGGTTGGAACTAGGACTCCAGGATCAGGCTGATCAGCCAGACAAGGAACCAAGAACACTTTACCAGTGACATGGAATTTCCAAGGTAGACCAAAGATGGGAGAAAGAACAAACTTAAAAAGTGTGTGCTTATCTAATGTACATTTTATCTGAAGATTTTTCTTTATTAAAGGTATGATTGCCAATAGCAAGAATATAACACTCCCAATTCACCAGATATTAATGAATTCTAACATTAGCTCTTAGCAATTGAATTGAGGACAATATAATAAGAATCACTGTTCTAACTGTATTCTTTTAGATTTAAGGTTTTACCTGGCTTGATGACCACTGAGCTGCAGCAATGGCGGTACTTGCAACAGTCATGGCATTGACCCGATTTCCATCGCCAAGGAAGAGATCCCTGGGCAACAATGAAAGGTGAACATTAAAACTGCATTGTCATGTTTAATTTTGACCAAAATCTGTATTGAACAAGGCTAGGTCCCATAACAGATTCAAAGTGGACAATCCAGGCTGCTGTTTGAAAACGGTGTGAAGTGTTGACATTTACCAAATTGCGCTAATTCTGACTGTACAACTAAGTGACTTTGCAGCTGAAACATAATGCTGCTTCTGAATGGCAAAGACGTGTTTAACACAGTAAATTGCCAGAACTTAAATTTTAGCATATATCAGTGACTCATCTGCATTGCTGAATGACAGCAACGAGAACTGAACAAACTTAACTTGTGTGCTTATCTAATGTACATTTTATCTGAAGATTTTTCTTTATTAAAGCAAGCACAACGTATGTTCCAATATGATGTACATGAAATGGCAGGACAAAAGGTTGTATGCAGCATTTTCTAGTGAAATTTGAAAAGACAAGTCAATGGAAAGCACAAAGCAATGATCAAAAGGAGCAGGAATTTTTTTGGGGGTGTGGAGGGGAGGGGAAGGGAAGGGGAAAAGAGGAGAGAATGGAGAAGCTTTCATTCATCTAATTATTACTCTTGGACATTTCCAGCACTTGGACCTGCAGCTGAAATGCAGAATCTGATTCCAGTATGTGGCACAGGGTTGAGATGATCTGCAGGTTTGGTTTCACGCACCTTTTCTTAGTCAGTCTCTGTATTCTCAACCTGATAGCTTAGTCCAGAACACAGTTTGTAGATACGTTGTCACACAAAAATTACATTTAGTGGAAATTTTTAAAAATGGTGATTTTGTGGTATTGGATCCAACCTTAAAACTAAGATCAGTTTAGGTTTAGTGGTCAGTTACTTACTTCCTTGCACTCTTTGCAAAATCAACACCAATAGTTTTGCCATCAATGCTCAGAGGTGGCTGCAAGGACTGCAGTATCTGAAGCAGCTGAGACGCCTCCTGTAAATTGCAGAAGGGGAGGAAGACAGCGAGTGGTCAATTTAATTGCACTAAAGATGCTTTTGTTTGAGAGGGTCATCAGATGCAATATCCATGGCTTGCGGAGATGAGGTTTGATGGGCAAGATTCCAGTTCATCCATAGTTTCTTTTAGTGGACTTACTGGTTTAGATTTTGACATGATTTTGAAGTTGTGCACTCCTATTTCAGGCTTCGTTACAGCACTTGATAGCCATAAATGCATACCAGGTTTTAGTGTGCAGCAATGTGCAAATGGTGCTTCAATTAAAATAATTTATGATTCCTCCAGTTGCTCCAAAAAATATTTGGCTAATTCTAAGTCATACTAAGTCATTCACCAAACAGATATATCAAATGAAAATTTCTATTCCTCTGCACAGAAGGAAGGTGTGCACTTGGTTCAATCAACAGCTCAAAACACTTCACATAAATCAAATACCGTAATCATTAATCAGACATGAAATTATTTAACGTATCTCAAAACAGATAAATTCGGGTACAACACACAGCAATATGAAATAAGAAAATAGGACTGAGCAATAGATTAATATGAAAAGAGTACCAGACACTGCCACAGTACTCTGGAAAACATTAGCGGCATTTTAAAAAAAAAAAGAGGTCTTTACAACTCAGCACAAAACACAGCTATAAATGTAATGATTTGTTAGTGACCAGACAATTGCTAGCCTGAACAAAAAAAAACTTTGAATTATTCCCTTTTGTTGCCCATTTAGGTTTTTCTTTTTAAAAAAAAGGACAACTCTTTTTTTAATTAAGTAGTATACAAAACATGCAGACAGCATGGTTTCTTTCCAAGTATTAGCAGCACTGGTGAAGCAATAAAACTTCTATTCAAATATAATGATTCACAGTGTAGTATGTTGATTTTCACCTTCAAGAACCATAGATTGTATTGTTTTTAAGAGTAATGGGAAAAGCCCATGCTCAGTTAAATCAATTATGCTCAGCTCCTAGAGTGTGGATAGGCCTGAAGCATAGATCTATCAACTGGTATCAAGTTGCAGGCAGTTTTATTCAGCAAGGCCATGGGACTGTTGATATGGGAGATGGAAAATGGTCATATGTAGTCAGTGCTCTTGGTATCTAATAATATCACATATGGGGCCAATCTGGGAGCATATTATTCTTCACTTGAGCCTTCCTTCAACTGAGTAACAGAAAATTCAGTATAGACAAACAAAATACAGCTAATGGAAGTCAATTTTCCCTACAGATAGATCACTGGGGTATTTTGTCTCAAATATAATTCACTACAGATCAACATTTGTAGGTTTCAGAGCAGATGCCTACCACCTGCTCAGCTTAAGGAACTGTACAATGAGTAATTTCAGGAGATGATAATATTAGATAACATAAAACCATATGCTTTATCATTAAAAGATCAATTTAAATGTTTAACAATGAAACTCACCACAATAGAAGCAAGCTGCACAAAAGCAAACCCCCTGTTCAGTTGCGTTTGTTTGTCCTTAATCAGCCGAATGTTGGAGAGAGATAATGCAGCGTATGGCGAAAGGGCACTTAAGATGGACTCAACCGATGTGTGGGAACTAATGTTTCTCAAAATGACAGCTGTTTAAGGGAAATAAAGATACATGTAAATTACATCCATCTCAGCATGTTTACAGTTACTTATGGTTCAATTAACACCAGGTCTGCTTTCAACATTTATTAATATCTATATTTCACTGCTTCCTAATAAATCCAATTAATCAACGAATAGGTGAACCGTGAGAACCTTTTTCCACGTATGGAGTCAGCTATTACGAGGGGGCATAGCTTTAAATTAAGGGGTGGTAGGTATAGGACAGATGTTAGGGGTAGGTTCTTTACTCAGCGAGTCGTGAGTTCATGGAATGCCCTGCCAGTAGCAGTGGTGGAATCTTCCTCTTTATGGGCATTTAAGCAGGCATTGGATAGGCATATGGAGGATAGTGGGCTAGTGTAGATTAGGTGGGCTTGGATCGGCGCAACATCGAGGGCCAAAGGGCCTGTACTGCGCTGTATTCTTCTATGTTCTATGCTGTATGAATCACAACAGGTGGGTGGGAGAGGCAGAGGCAGAGGGAATGCAAGGAAATGGAAGTGTGTCTTTTTGTATCCCATAACACTACTCAGGAAACACTTGGGTGTATTAGGTATAGACAGTGCACCCAAAAAAAAACAAAAACAACCTGGGAAGATTCATCACATCAACTGCCACATGAGACTATCTACCTCACAAATAGCGAAATAAAGAATAAAAAAAACTTAGGTAAGAAATATGGAGTATTAAACAAGTAAAAATAAAAATTAATTCTCTCTACTTCTGCCCAACCTAAGAGACTAAAATTAAAAGAGTTCACTTGATCTTCCTAACAGTATCTGTAGGTGTTCCTACACCCAGGACTGCAGCGGTTCAAGGGAGCAGCTCACCACCAACTATGGGGATTAAAACTGCATTATTGTACTCTAGGTACAGCCTCACAACCAATTATTGTGACAAGACTTTAAATTCCAACTCCAGTGCAATAAAACTAAAATTTCATTTGCCGCCTTAATTATTTGCTACACTTTTATGCTAACACCGAGTTTCAAGGACAAGATCAAATACAGACCTTTATGCTGCACTTCCTTGGAGTTACTTTGCATTTAAAGTATAGTCTGCCCTTGATTCTTACTACAAGTGGATGACTTCACATTGCCGCACATTAAATCCCATCTTTCAAGTTTTTGCTGACTCACAATCCATCGACAACCCTTTACAGACTATGTTCTTAATACAACATGCCCCAACTATTTTGGCATTATCAGCAAATATAGACACATTACACTCTGCCAAGTCATTAATGTACAATAGATAGTAAATAATAGAGGACCAAGGACTGAGGCACTCAGTTACATTTTCCCAACTGAAAATACCCATTAATCATGACCAGCCATTTTCTGTATTAACCAATACTCAACCCATTCTAATGCATTACACAGTACTAATATTTGTGCACTTTTTGTGGCACCTTACCAAATACCTACTGGAAATGAGAGAGGAAATGGTCCACATGTTAACAAATGGGGCTAGTTCAGTTTAGGAAGCCTAGTCGGCATGGGCGAGTTGGACCAAAGGGCCTGTTTCTGTGCTGTATGATTCTATAGCTAAGTTATAGTTCCTGCTTTCTGTCTCATTTCGTTCTTGAACGGTGGTATAGTGGTGGTTTTCCAATCTGCTGGAACCCTCCCAAAACCCTGAGTGTTCAAGAATATTTTGACTAATGCCTTTACCATCTCTGCAGCCACTGCTTAAATGTAGGTCAACTGGTTCTACTGACTTGTGCCTTCAGTCCCATTTGTTGTCAAATATTATGCAAATTATCTTTTGGGATGGTTTGTAATTTTCTCCACTGTGAAGACCACTGCAAATTATCAGTTTGGATTATCTACCAATTCCCTGTTTTGTTATCAATTTCCCCTATTCATCTTTCAAGGTTCCCATGTTGATTTTAGCTACTTGCTTTTTATATACCCACAGAGCTCTTGATGTTTCTTTTCTTGTATTTCTTGGCAATTTACTTTCTGTATCAATTTTCTTCCTTTTTATTAGCTTTTTAGCCATCGCAGCAGAATCTTAAAAATATGCCGATCCTCTGGACTACAGCTAATTTTCGCCATTTATTTGCCTTATTTTTTTTCAGGTACGCTACCTGACTGCCTTTGTTAACCATGTTCACCCTTCTGACTGAGTCCTTCTTTCTGATTGGAGTACTTTGAGGGTTAAGCCCCACAACTGAACTGGTGCAAGCTGCCAGAAGAGCTAATGAATTTCAAATAAAGGTAAGGCAGTATGCACATGTACTGGCATTGACATCACTGCACACAAAATGCATGCCATTAGAAAGCCTTGCATAGACACATTCTGAAGTCTGTCAAAGCTCCACCTGTCACTTCCACACTCTCAGCGGTTGCATTATTGCAAAAATATACAGAAAAAAAAAGTTACTTTTGTTTGCTTTACATGCTTGTGCTCGAAATGCAGATGGAGCATATCCAAGAGGCCTGGCAGCCTTTCTCTACTTCAGATTAAGCAGGCCATCTGTCATATTGGACACTCAAGACACTTACTTTGCACAACTTTAAAAATAAAAAAGGGCACTGTTTAAGTCAGTGGCTTTGACTTTCTCACCATTATAGCTTGTCATTAACTGGGAACACTACAAAAAGGTGTTGTAAGATGGATAAGAAACAAATCGGCATCAATAAAGATTAGGATTACGGAAGGGAGGGAAAAAACTAAAATTTAAGATTTAAAAGCTTTGGAATACAATTCCAAGGTTTTAAATGTAAACTGTGATCTTCTCATTGACCACCCAATTGAGTCATTATTGCAAGATGTTTGAAAAACTAAATTCAATGGACTGCCAAATATTCTGCAACTAAAAGGCATTACAAAATACAGTGTAACAAATTTCTTTGAATAAAACATAAGCAAGCAGGCAGCAAATGCTTAGAAAATAATTTTAACTTACTGTCGCTGTAGTAATCAAGTGACTGCTGAACATCAACTGATGCAGGGTGCTGATCCTGTTCAGACTCTGGGTAAACAAAAACAGGTACTAAGTTTCATAATAAAATGAGATCAGTGATCTTTTTAAAACAGTAACTGGAAACTATTCCAATAAAAAGATAGCGTTTTATGAAACAAAACTGTTGTTGTTCCTTGCAAGTTGACTTGGACGATTGGAATTAGAAATAATCCATACGTCCCTGCTCACAGGTAATGTTTAACCTCAACGCCATTATTCCAACTGACCCCCTCATCTAAATACTTAAATGTATTCAGGGTGTATGCCTCCACCACAGCAAATTCAGATAACCACCACACCCTCGGTGAAGTTTTCTTAAAATCACTATCATAATGAAGTCACTGATAGGATTTCAGCACTAGGATGTGCAATACGAGCATTCAATAACCCGGAAGCTGAAAAGAAGCATTCTTGACCATGGATGAAGGGTGGAAATTGTGCACATGCAAGAATTGCCAAGTAGGCTATTAATATATATTGATCCGCTCTAACTGGGCACCTCCATATAATAAGCAAACAATTATTCAAAAGTTTAAAACAACTAATTAAAATTTACCCCCTCAGCCTTCATTGAGAGGTAGCTCATTCATCTTTTCTGGGTCTGGTATACTTAGTTAAAAAAAAAACTTTTTTTTGCACCCTCTCCAGTGTCTCCATGTCACATTTCTGATAGGATAGCCTGAATTACAGCAAAAACAACTTCAATTGTACATTACCAAATTTGACCCAGATGAAGTATAACTTTTTCGCTTTCCAATTCCATTCCTCTATTAATAATCCCAAGTGTTTAGTTTGTCTTAGTAATAGCCTTATTGAGCGGTTGTCACAACTTTCAGTGATCAGTGCATTCTTATACTTGGACCCCTCAATCCCTTTTGAATTTTCTACTGTTTAAATTGGAGAAAAAGCATATAACCAAGAAGCTGCAGACCAGTCAGCTACACATAGGTAGTTGGAAAAATAATAAAACTGCAGAATTGACTGCAACAGGTAAAGACACACTTTTCTTTTCAAAATCACAGACTTCAGACATATCTGCATTAAGATAGATTTTAAGTCTCATTCCTGATGAAACGTCAATTCTCCTACTCCTTAGATGCTGCCTAACCTGCTGTGCTTTTCCAGCACCTCACTCTCAACTCTAAGGTAAGGCATGTGCAGTCCTCACTGTCTCCCATGAAAATACATTTGGGGGGGATCCAAGATGGTGGCGACCCAGCAAGTCTGAGTCTACAGTGCTCCTCCCAAGACTTGGGCAAATTGGTCACCCACCCCCACCACACTCACCAAATCATTTAAAATAACTGTTTATTTTAATTAGTTGCTCAGTGCTGAATTTAAATAATTTAAGCTTCAGCAAAAATGACTAAAGGGAAGGGAGCCCGCAGCTCTCAGCAAGCAGGAACCCCTCCCCACCCTCTCCAGCTGTAGCAGAGGCGTCCACAGCCGCCCCGGGGGACTTACCTACAGTGGCAAGCCTTGTGGAAATGATCTCTAAACTCTATGCGAAGATCGACGCTTTTATTGAAGAATCCCGAAGTCGATGGGACTCACTCTCGGCCGCGCTGCAAAAGCACGACCAAGACATGAAAGAAATCGAGTGCCAAGTCGGAGGGGCAGAGCTAAAGGCCACGACCTCCGAAACTACAGCGCAAATCGGCCGTGGATCAGGTCCGGACTCTCTAACAGCGAGTCTGGACCTTAGAGAATCATATTGACGACCTCGATAATCGAGAGAAATAGTTTTTTTATTATACTGTTGAGTGTATTAGAGAGCCTTTATTTTTGTGAATTTTATATGCTCGGGATGTTTTGGATAGGGTTTCCCCTCCCAAGGGGTCTCAGATTTGCCCGGATGATTATGGTTGATCAGTCGGTTAAGTGGTGCACCTGGAATATCAAGGGGTGTAATTCGCCAGTCAAAAGGAAGAAAATATTATCATATCTTAAGAAAGTTGATATAGCTCTCCTACAGGAGACACATCTGTTGGATAAAGTACACTTGAAATTACGACAGGGTGGATTTGATCAGGCCTTTTTTCCTTCTTTTAGCTCAAAATGTAGGAGAGTTGTTATTCTTATTCGGAAGAGTTTCCCTTTCAAAATCCTAAATCAGATAAAAGACGAATCTGGACGATATATTCTGATTAAAGCCCTTAGAAATGGAGAAGAATATGGGATTTTTCATTTGTACTGCCCCCCGGCACACCCCTTTAAATTTATAACGGAAGCCTTCTCAAAATTGATGGCTCTTGGTGCCCATCATACAATTATAGGGGGAGACTTTAATTGTATTATGGATCCGGAAAGAGATAGGATTCCCAAGAGTACTGCAGGAGTATCTCCCAGATCTAGACAATTGGTGGATTTGAACAAAGAATTAGGATTAGGTGGTGTATGGAGATGTCTTCATCCACAGGGCAAAGATTTTTCTTTTTACTCCAATTCACATAAACACCATACCAGAATTGATATGTTTTTTGCCCCCTCGATTTTTTAAAATTCCATATCATCCTGTAAAATAGGTAGTATAGTAATTTCCGACCATGCTGCTGTATATATGGAAACCAAGGCGAGGAATAATGGGACATTCCCTCGGCATTGGCAAATGGTCCCCTTCCTAATGAAAGACAGTAAATTTGAAAAGTACTTCTCTCAAGAATTTAAAACTTTTGTAGAAATTAATTTAGGTACGGCTAACAACCCATCAATGATGTGGGAGACCATCAAAGCTTATGCACGAGGTTTGATCATCTCCTACTCAGTGACCCAGAAAAAATTAAAGGGAGAACAACAGCGTCTGCTCAAAGCTCGCTAAAAAGCAGCTGAAACTGCATATGCTGATAGACCTACTATTATTAAATTGTAAAGGATTACGGCCCTTAGGACAGCTCTAAACACTACGCTTACCCAAACGGCTAAGCGGGAAATATTATTTGCAAAACAAAGGTTATATGAATTTGGCGACAAACCGGGTAGATACTTAGCATTTCTTGCAAAGATAAAAAAGGCCCCTCAAACTATCACTTCTATCAAGGAAAGTACTGGTATTTTGACTCATGATCATAAAAAGATTAACGCAATCTTTAGAAAATTTTATTCTGATTTATATAAAATCGCAGGATTGTGAAGACAGGACTAGGAGGATGCAATCATTTTTTTAAAATTTGACCTTTCCGGGCCTAATTCCGGAACAGGTATCAGTCTTAAATGCTCCCTTAACAGTCCAAGAAATACTTGATGCAATCAGGCAACTTCAGAGCGGTAAGGCACCTGGCCCAGATGGTTTTCAAGCTGAATTCTATAAAGAATTTACAGAAATATTGGCTGGTCCACTTATGGACATGTATAACTATACATATAGTCAGGGCTGTCTCCCGCCTTCACTGAAAGAGGCAAATATCTCTTATCCTTAAAAAAGAAAAGGATCCAGAAGATTGTACGTCATACAGATCAATATCCTTGCTAAATGTAGATTTTAAAATCCTTTCTAAAACGTTAGCATTGAGATTAGAAAGGGTACTGCCACATATCATAAAGAAGGATCAGACGGGGTTTATTAAGGGCTGTAGGTCATCCAATAATATTAGAAGGGTTTTGAATATGATTCAAGCCTGTCATCAGGGAAAGATACCAAGAGTAGTAGTTTCATTAGATGCGGAAAAAGCATTTGATAGGGTTGAATGGTCATATTTGTTTTACACATTGGAAAGGTTTGGCGTTGGAAAGGTGTTTACTAAATGGGTCTCAACATTGTATAGTGATCCCAAAGCAGTTGTAGTTACCAATGGATTAGGTTCGGATAGCTTCAGTGTGGGTAGGGGCTGCTGTCAGGGATGTCCACTCTCGCCATTGTTATTAACGCTAATAATTGAGCCACTAGCAGAAGCTATACGGGCTGATCCTAATATAACGGCCCCGAGGATTGGTACAGGTAAACATAAAATTACCCTGTTTGCAGATGATGTTCTTCTATTCCTCAGTAATCCTCTGATGTCTGTACCTCGCTTAATCCAAGTTATTAATGCATTTAGCGCATTCTCAGGCTATAAAATTAATTTCTCAAAATCGGAGGCTATGCCAATGGGTGGCCTTGCTATGATACCCCACTTAATGGATGGATCCCATTTCCCCTTTCGTTGGTCCCTGGAGGGTTTCTTATATTTAGGCATTTTTATTACCCCAGTATTTGGTCAGTTATACAAGGCTAACTTTGTGCATTTACTGGAAAGGATAAGGCAGGACCTCCAGCGATGGGGAGACCTTCCAATTTCCTGGCTGGGTAGAATAGCACTAATTAAAATTAATGTCCTGCCCCGTCTCCTATACCCTATGAGGATGCTTTCGGTGATGCTGCCGAGGCTGGCACTACGTAAATTATATGGCTGGTTGGGCTCCTTTATCTGGAATCATAGACGGCCCCTCATTAAGCTGAAGAAGCTACAGCTTCCACAGGTAAGGGGAGGATTGGACTTAAATCTGGGAAGTTATTAAGTTACATAGTTGATTGGGTCTTGTCTGATCTACAATCAATCTGGCTGGACAAAGAGGCTTCTCAAGTAAAATGCCCACTTATTAACCTTTCATTTTCAGACAAGAGGAAAATCATTACGGATTACTGTAAAAACCCTATAATATTAAATGAAATTAAAGCTTGGAATATAATACGGCAAAAGGAAGGCAACTCACATAAAACATCCCCCTATGCGGCGATAGTGAGAGCATGGGGATTCCAATGGGGGCTTACAGAAGCCACTTTTAAACTCTGGAGATCCAGGAGTATCTCATGTCTAGGGGACCTATTTAAAGATAGGGTCCTGATGTCTTTTGAACAGCTGCGTCAGAAATTCGGATTACCTAATGGAGACCTCTATCGATACTTCCAAATTCGAGATTATATACAGAAGAAGACTACCTTATTAGATAGTCTTTATAAATCAGACAGAGAATGTAGAGTACTACGACTAATGGGGGGGTATCCTCCATCAGTACCACTTATCATTTACTACATGATGAAGTATCGGAGATATGGACAATCTGCTTAAAACATGGGATCAGGAATTGGGACTAGAAATCTCTATAGAAACATGGAATGGCATTTGGGAAAAACGCCAGAAGAATCACCATCTGTAACAGAACTCAGGCTATCCAGCTGAAGGTACTTCATAGGGCCCATATAGCACCGGATCGATTGGCAAAATTTAAGGCAGGGGCATCTCCAATGTGTCCCAAATGTAAAATAGAGGTGGGCACTCTTGTACATTGCCTATGGACCGGTCATAAGATCCGTAGATACTGGACTAAAGTAGCAAGTGCCCGGACAGAAATTTTAGGAACGGAAATTAAAGTGGACCCTGTATCCCTCCTTTTGGGCTTTTCGAACTTACCCTCCCTGGATATGCACGGGAAGAGACTATTTTAGAACATAGAACATTGAACATTTTCTATTCTCTCTTTCTGTGCAAGGAAAAATATTTTGGTAAACTGGATGGCTGAGGGCCCCTCTGGACTTTCAAATTGGCACAGATTAATTATGGAATGTATTCCCCTTGACTTCCTTACAAATATGGTGCACCGAAAGACTGAATTATTTTATAAAATATGGCAGCCCTTCTTGAATTATATGAATACAGATATTTCGGCTATTCTAACAAGGGCTTTTATTTAACTAAGATTACAAACCTGACTGGTCTGGGGCCCCTTGGGAGAGGAATCCCACACGAATACGGATTTTGTTACATTTGATGTTAACACATTCCGAGCATGTATATCACTACCTAATTTCTATGTTATCTGTTGTTTTTTTTTTCTCTCTTTCTCTTATCTGAATAATGTAAGAGACTTAAATATACACTCTGGTTAGTTGTAGGTTAGATTAGTAGTTAGTTGAGTTTTATTTTTCTCGGTATTTTTCTTTTGTTAAATTTTGGTTATTATATATTTAAGATTTAATTGTATATCAATGTTTGTACTTGAGTTTTGTTTATTTTTGTAAACTTGTAAAAATGTTAAATTTCTAAAATATCTAGATTTTTAAAAAAATACATTTGGCAAGTACAGGCCTATTCAATTAGTTTTCTGATGTCTTCTTGTAACTTGATGCAATTCTCTTCAGATCCAATTATCCATCCCAATTTAGCGTTACTTGAATTTAGAGACATTTTTGATTTAAAAGTGCAAACCATTTATATAAATTGTGAACAATTGTAGTCCCAGCAATCTCTTTGGGGAAAACACCATTTCCTATCTATTACAGCCCTGCTTTCTAATTTTCAGTCAGCTATTCTACCACTTGTCCCCTGAATTTGCAAACTCATGCCTCATTCATTCATGGGATACTTTATCCAACTACTTTTAGAAATCTAAATGTATTAGATCTAGTACATTTCCATGTCTAACATTTGTACACCCTCTTCGAAGAATTCAATGAGGTCAGTCAAGCAAGACCAACATTTTTGAAATCGATACTGTAATATTTTTGGTTTCTTTAACTGTTGCAGAAAATTCTGTAATTTTATTATTTTTTCCAGCTACTAATATGTAGCTGACTAGTTAGCAGCTTCTTAGTTATATGCTTTTTCTCAAATTTTCTGTTATAATGGCATGTAAACGAACAGGTGATAATTTTAAAAAGGTCTGTACGTCAAGAAGGCGACTGTAGACAGCTAAAATTAAGTTGTTGAGTTCCTTTAAATAGAATTAAAACTCAAAACTTGGCAGTGAACTACGCAGATGGCACAATGGCGGAGTACTGAATAAAAATCTCCTGAATAAACACTGCAGCTCATATCAGTTCATACCTACTTACCAGATTTTGATGCCCCACATTTGAAACACTTTTCTCTCCTCTTGAAGTTATATATGCCGCACTGTATTTGTAAGTTCATAAAATTTATCAATATCAGAAATTGATTTATACACAAAGTCAAAAAGTAATTTCAAACTAGTAAGTGTATAAGCCTAAAACTACACTCCATATACAAAATATACAATGAATATTAGTGACAACTTAAACTTCTAGCTAATTAAAAAAATTAATTTTAAGTGATTTTGATTTCATCACAAATTGACAACTTCTCCATAGTTTTCACTTACAGACAACTGCAAATACTTACTGAAATTAGACAGTGAAACAATTATTGGCTCTAATGTAGCAAAAAGACAGCATTCAATTTCACAGATCTATAATTCACTAAAAGCTATTATTTAATTTAAAAATATTCAAAAAAATAATCTTGTAGACATATCACCCATCCTCCAAAATACCATGGAATGCACTAATCCATTCATATTTCAAAAGAATTCAGATAAACTGCTCGCACACTAAACCTACGTAGACTCTGCTTGTGTATAATCAAAGTACCTTGCCACAAAGCCAATCCTCATAGGCCTTTGGTCGTGGATTGCTGTAGTGCATGGTAACATACTTCCCTTGTATGGTCAGATGTTTCTGTAAAAAATAAAGAGTCATTTAGTACTGTTTCAAGACAAAGTATCAATATTCCCATGGCAGTGCACACGTGTAGGAAGAGAGTTATTCCTCCCAAATTAGTGCATGAATGCACACGTTCATTTATGTTCATATAAGAAAGGGAGCTCAGGGGACTAGGTTACCTACACTTAGCCCATCCTTATTAGTCTTCAAAAAGATGGAAGCAGGCCAAGTCACAAAAGGTCCAGTAAGAAGAGCATTACCATAAGCAATCTGGAGTGAGACACACCTATTGTGTTAATGCTTGCAGAAAAAAACCTTATGTTTTTAAGTTATGAAGAAAACTATTTTAAATCATGCTTTGCTTTAACAAAATAAAAAACTATTTTCTTCCTTTTACAACATATCGAGTGCTAACTGTAGCAGAATCTGCTGCATTATCGAATATCCTTAATTGAGATTTTCTGACCCCTTTGTCTAAATTGAACAAATTTTAAGTTGCATTGTGATGATGCTGCAAAGTCTTCGGTGACAAATGCGTTACTATATTGATCTGACCCAAGTACTTAATCCTAATTTACTAGCAATCCCTATTGTACCTTCTCAGGGTTCAACAGGCACCTTATTTTTGAAAGCCAGCAGTACTTTCAAGCTAACAAATTCAGTATGAAACACAAAAGCGGAGTTTGCATGTTTGATTTTGGCGGTATAACAAAGGAAAACACACCCTTCATTTAGTGAAAGTTTGTTGCTACTACTGAAAGCCATTGTTACTGGGTAGGAACACCACAAGCACAGAATCATTTCAAATTAGATGCGCCAAAGGGTTTGGCAAATTTCATATTAAAACACAAGTTGTGATCAACAGATTTAGTTTACAATGCACTCTCAGAATCTGTCCAAGTCATTTATTCAAAGTCAGGAACAGCAAGTACTCTTCATCAGCCACTGCTGAGTTAGTCCTACCAGATAATCCAGTGTAATCCAAGAACCTAACAGATATTATCCATAAACCAGACCAATGCAACAAAGTGAAAACTGCATTGTTAGTGTTTTTAAAAATCTTGTGCTTTCCAATTCTCAATTCAAACGTGACACCTAGATTTTCTCAAAACTGTTTGCTATTTTCAGTTGGTCAAACAGGGGGCCTGACAATACAAAGCTACATGAAATCAAATTGTAAATTCTGAACTCATTAATGTCAACAGTAGTTTCATAGATTTAGTATTGTGTTCCTTTAAACACAAGAAACTTGGTTCTGGGAGACAATTGTTTTATGTATGCTATGCAATATTCCAGGCATAATATAAATTGTATAACATAATGAGAGCAGTTTGGATTATGGATACTCTGAATACTGATTATAGTATTTTATAAATATTTTACTCTGTAGAGTCATAAGAAATCATTGGCTCAATTTGCACTAAGAAAATATTTTTTGAGGAAAAACTGATTTTACGATAAAACATATTTTAAATTAAATGTGTGGAAAGTTACACCGCCTCCCAAATTTTAGATGAGGTCCTAATATTATTTCCCCACACCTCATTCAAGTTATGGTGTAATATTTCTATTCCTTTTAATAAGAACAATAAAAAAAGACTGAGGCAAAGTTGTGAACATACTACTTTTTCACCCCAGATCAATTCTCTTTCTATTGACTTTAATCATTTTGAGGAAAACACGCAAGCTGTCTCAACATGTTTGACAATATAAAACTATCTCTAGGATGTTTGCCACAAAGTCTGGGCAATGGTTGATCCTCCACTGTTGTGGATTACATCACTGCCAACTCAAAGAGCAGTAAATTAGCTTGCCGTTAGTGCTTCTCTGCACATCCCATCCATTCTTTGAAATGAATTGTAGGCGACCAATTTCAACTAAGAAAGAAATATAATGAGATTAAACGAAGTGTGAAAACGTTGTGCACGCATATAACAGATACACAACCTAATTGGCAAAGATGTTGCACAACCATTAAAATAGCAACATCCTATTGAACAGCATGCTTTCCTCTATCATTTTGGTGACAATCCAGACAGTATTCTCAAAAAAAAAACACAAATCAATATATACTTTGTGCTTCAACCAGGAAAAGCCACTTGAAAACTGATCCTCAGCAACACCACACAACATGAACACAGCAGCTGTCAAAAGTCTGATGACATGATGAAACCCAACAGGCAAGATAGAATGAAATCAAAGCACTATGTTACCACCACATTTGGCATCATATAGAATCAATTTTCAGATTAGCAATAAACCAGTCTGCTCTATCATGCACATTACTACAATGCACAATTTATATTCTGCCTGGAACACTGCATAATATGATGCAACATATCTAACAATGGCAAATGGTGCTAATCTAGCTACTCGGTGTTTTTTAAACATTCCCCTCCATCACAACAGTTAGATATTGGCTAAATATCTTTAAAAAAATTAATCTGTATACTGTGTCTTAATCTCAATGCCATACCTCCGACTGTAAAATGCTTTTTAAAAATGTCTATCAAAAGTACCCCCACAACCACTCCCAAATCATGAAAATTTGCTTATGTGATCTCATGCCTATTTAAAACATGAATCAGACTTACATCAAGATTCTTACAGGTGCTGGAGAAGTCTTTCACCCAAAACATATTTGGCCAGAATTAAATCAAGTCATAGATGTGAAAGAGCAGTGTTTGTTATCAGTCTCATGAGGATACTCCTTAAAATAATATTCATTGCAGTTGAATAATTTTCAAGTCCTTCAAAAACTGATCTACTGCAAGCCACAGCAGTAGATTTCAAAGCAGGTGAGGGAGGCCTGGAAGCAGATCCCTCAGCTGTCTCCAACACACAGTGTTACCATGGGCATTTTGAGCAGAACAGAAATAGGTGTAGGCTCTGAAATAACTGATTTTTCATCACTTACAACTAAAGCTTGTTCCTGATCTTCTAATGCTCAGCAGTAACTTGCTTCATATTTATATATTTTTAGGCTGCTCATGACCTTGAGTGTGTGATAAAAGTTAACTTGTATTTTAATAAAAAATGCCTTTGATACTGTCATTGTTCTGTATAAAGTACAAAACACAAAGTAATTTAGAAGCAACCAAATTCAAAGTAGCATATGTGGCTTTCAAGGAAAATTGTTTTAATTCAACTGATCCTTCACCAGGAAGGTGATAGGAACTGTTTGAGTGAGGTATTGTGGCCAATTGGTGTATTAACACCTCATATAAGGATAGAAGCTTGTGTTTATTGTTCAGTGTTCATACACCAGTCAAACTTATAACCAGGGAAATCCAAATTCTAAGTTGAAAGGTGAATCAAATCAGGTCTGTAGCAGCAAACCTTTCACCAAATGGGTCCAGAGAACGAAATGCCCAAATCAGCTCACTCGACTTCCTGATCTCTTCAATGGAAAACAACATGGAAAGCTAAAAACACGATACAATTCTATTACTCTCAACAAATATCCCACCACCCTTTTCATATTTGACTCATTCACCTACGCATTTTGTCATGTGACATTTTTGCTTTGACTTTAACCATGTGGAAAAACTGGCCTATTCTCAGCTGATGGAAGTCTAACTAAATGCAACTTTGGGCATTACGTTAGTCTAATTCCAAAAATAAGGTCACATTGAACCAAATGACCAAGTTCTTCAATGTGAACAACATAGCTTTGTATGTATCCACAGAAAGCCAACTATAAATTTAGACTTAATTTACAGCCTATTCTCCTATGTTCAGCACTAACTTTGCTGCCCTGTATGTGAATGTTTTAGCTGTGCTTTCTACTTATTTATAAAAAGGCTGTACTTGCAATCAGTCCTAAGGGGCTCGCAATTTATACAGAAAGACAAATTCTCTTGTTTTGGAGAAAAGCCCCTGTGTCTCATTACATCAGTTTTCAATACAGACAATTTGATCCTTTTTATTTTTTGTCTCCAAGAAATCTAGACTTGTGATGAAGCAACCTGATTGGCTTCCATCCATCTTGTTGCGTCCTGCAAGTGATTAAACTCCACGAAGGCGAAACCACGGCTTTGACCTAGAGACAGCATTCAGATATAGACGGGATTGTGTTAGTCAATGGGTTTTAAAGCAGCCATTCTCAGATGAATCTCTCAAGTCACCTTCCTGCTTCAAAAGCGTCTCCATTTACAATTTTGTGAAGCAGTGATTCTGTGATCTCATTTTTTTTTTCCTTTTCTTTGCCATGGCAAGGAATTGAACAGTGCAAAGTTCACGGCCTGGGAGTGACAATACTTCTACAAAAAGAATGAAAAAAGTTGCAAGGAAAAAAAAGCATCCTTCATGCGGACCATGTGCAAATAACCCTAGAAAACAACAACTTCTGAATGTGGTACCCACCTGCAACTCAGTATTCATTGGCATTTTATTTTCTGAGAGTTACTTCAGCTGTTACCACCATCACAACCACCACCCCTGTGCATAGCATTAAAAGGAGTGCAGTGGAGTCAAGTGTATAATATTAAAAGGGTAAAGAAATGCAGAAAAATAAAACTGCAAGAAAAAATAGGAAATAATACTTTGGGAAAGGCAACTTCCAACTCCCTTTAATGTTGGAATCTCTTTTAAATCTTGGACTGTAAGCCATTGTAACTTATAAAAAGGAGAAAGGTACACTGACTATGTTGTCACTGCATAATTAAAATGGAAGTTACAACTTGTTCTCAACAAAACTATTAATTTTACGCTTCATGTTCCTCAGCCATGGCAAATTCTTGTATTCTAATTCTGAACTCTCAGCCACTGGGTAACCAAATTTTTTTTTTGCTTTGTGGGAGGGAGGGGAAAAGCCTGGAGCAGGAACAGAAATCTCACCTGACATTTTGCTCCTCATTAGTCGCACATCTCTTGGCTGAACTCCATCATAAGGCTCTAAAACTGTTCGAATCTAGAAAGTAAATGGAAATTCTGAGTCAACGCAAATGCTGGAAGTCAATGTATGAACTGCAATGTTAAACAAGGCTCAGCAGAAGCACCTGAACTTAATCAAAATAAGTTACAGAATGACTGCACCAAGGGAAAGTGGATACATAATAGTTCTTATAATGTGCAGGTTACATTATCAGTTCAATGATAAATTTACGTAGGAAAAAGTAAAAAACAATTCTAGTGCTCTATTTTAAAGCAGTTAAAATTTTATGATTTTGCTTTAAAGCAAACAACACTGAACATTTTTGTACTGATAAATTACAGCAAACCTCAATAAACAAGATGGCAATTTGAGCAGTCATATATCTTTTCCATTTCTGACCATGTTAAGTGGCACCAAAATTCCCTTATGCAAATCTCATGCTTCATTTTAACATTTTTTTAAACGTTTCCTTGCAGCCAAAAAACCATCCCCACCTAACAGTCATAACTGATTGCAACTTATCCAAAACCACGAGCTGAGATAACACTGGTCTATGTGCAAAAACGTGAGATCTCAAATTTATGATAATCTGAATCCAAATCCACAGAGCTTTCTAATACTCAAAGTGTTGAGTAGATTTTGCAAAATATTTAAGTGCCAGTGAAGTACTTCCCATTGTACATTGAGGAGTATGTGTATTTAGTGATATTGGTTGCAGGATAAATGCTGGCTGACTCATATCTGTTTAGCACATATTTGTTTGTAAAAGGATAGCAGTTAAACCTACTGGATTAGCGAGTTTTGAGAAGATTTGTAGCTCAGGGTGAGGTTCTGGATGTAGGTTTGCTCCCTGACCTGGAAGGTTCATGGAAGGAAATGAGCCTTCCAGCTCAGAGGGCAAACCTACATCCAGAACCTCCTGGATTTCCAAGGAATTCCAATCTCAAATCTGAAAACAATTTTATTCAATTTGTTTGAATATGTTATGATATCTCTGGGACAGGTTGGTCTTGAACCCAGGCCTTCTGGCATAGAAACAGGGACACTACCATTGTACCAGAAGACCCCAAATAATCAGAAAGAGCAAGAATCCTTTTTATTAGAAGGCCCCCAATGAATTTCAAATAGGATGTAGGAACAAAAAGTAGGCCATTTGACCCATTCACATTGTACAATGTCAATGCGAACATGGCTGATCTGATCGATTCTCAACTCCATTTTGTTTTTCCTCCCCCATAATCCCCAATTCTTGCAACTTGAAAGGGTTCAGAAAAGATTTACAAGCATGTTGCCTGGGTTGAAGGATTTGAGCTATAGGGAGAGGCTGAATAAGCTGGAGCTGTTTTCCCTGGAGTGTTGGAAGGCTGACCTTATAGAGGTTTATAAAATCATGAGGGGCAAGGAAATGATAAATAGACAAGGTCTTTTCCCTGGGTTGGAGGAGTCCAGAACTAGAGCGCATGAGTTTGGGCAAGGGGGGAAAAAAGATGTAAAAAGGGACTGAAGAGGCAACTTCTTCACAGAGGGAAGTGCGTGTATAGAATGAGTTGCTAGAGGAAGTGGTGAAGGCTAGTGCAATTACAGCATTTGAAAGGAATCTGGACAGGTTTCAAGAATTGGGGATTATGGGGGAGTCAAAACAAAATGGAGTTGAGAATCGATCAGATCAACCATGTTCGCATTGACAATGAAAAATGTGAATGGGTCAAATGGCCTATTTTTGTTCCTACATCCTATTTGAAATTCATTGGGGGCCTTCAAATAGGAATAGGAAGGGTTTGAAGGGATATGGGTCAAATGCTGGCAAATGGGACTAGATTAGGTTAGGATATCTGGTCGCCACGGACGAGTTGGACTGAAGGGTCTATTTCTGTGCTGTACATATCTATGACTCTAAAAGCTACCACATCATTTCCCTTGCTTTTTTTAAAAAAAAACTGTTTAATTCAGTTGACAACCTAATTTGTTTTTCCTATTGCCTTTTCTTTTGAAGGAGCATCATTATTCAAGTATAACACTGGAGAAAATAACATACATCATCCTCTGTTGTAGATGAGGGCAGTCCTCTGAGCATAATAGTCTTGCTTTCTTTTTCGTTATTCAAGTCATTTCGATCTGGATCCCTATAGTCACCATCTGAATGGTAACCACCATCTGATCGATCGCTGCTTCTTCTTTCTTGATATCTCTAAAATGAAAATTTGGAAGAACTTGAGCATAACAGAGCTAAAGAAAATCTCAGAACAACAGTGACAATCATTTCGACAGACAAGAGACTAACAAAGCATTCAAAAGCAAACTATTGAGAATGCTGGAAATATAAAAATTAAGAAAAAGATTAATTGATCTGAAACATTTGCTGTTTCCCATTCTAGATGCTGCCCGACTGCTGATTATTCCCAAGTTTTTCTGTTTCCATTTATAACAGACGAAACATACTGGGAAATCAAATACACACTACTAAGTAAGTGAATATAGATTTATTTTGTCAGCCTTACCTGACCATTGCTGAACACAAATTACATACCTTCCCGATAAAAGAGGACATGATTATCAGATTACCAACCCTCACTTCCCAGAGGCTGACTGAAAGGACACTTTGCAGAGGGTAAGTTTCTCATTCTTTCAATAGGCACTGAAGATTAGTACACAATTATTTTTGTAAAAGTACAGATGCAAGTTTTCTATATATTGAAACTTTGTTCATGAGGAAGTCTATTACTGAATGGTCTATTACATAATGAGATGGGTTATCGAGAAACTGGCTAACATGCAATCATATTTAGTGAGTTTTAACTTTTACCACTGTTGTTAAAGATTTTGATGGTAAAGCTACTTGTCAACCTTGCTGTAAACCAAAAATTATGAGGGAGACAAAAATTGGCTTTCTGCATTCTCCTTTTCTAAAATGTAGAGAAGTACTCAACTGATTGCTGACAGGGTACAAAAGCAAAGACTTACATCAAGCAGAACACATCCAACTTTGGATACTCAAGTAGATACCATGATAGATGGACTGCATGAAGAAACCAAGTTAGGCAGCGTGCAGCACAACAGTCAACACATTATGTGACATACTTTAATTGTTTTATTCCGAAATGGACCTTTTTAACACATTTGCATGCAGGAGATCAAGAGCCGTACTCCCCTTGTTTTTGCACCACCAGCTTTGTCGTTCAATCAATCCTGTCTCCAGTCAGATCCTATCCCAATCCACTTTTGCATCGTTCAAGCTTTAAACTTACAGAACATCGCTAACATTTTCAGTAAATCAGAATATGCAGTGCAGAGTTACATTCTTCTACTGTGGAGGTAGATGTATGTTCCTTACAAATCTGCATGATACAATCATGTAATAAGATGTGCTTTCTTAAGCATAACCCATTGTACAATATGACAAACAAGCAGTGAACAAATATTGCAAAAATCAGCAATTTAAGTTCAATGTGCTAGAGACATTGTCCCCATTCTTCTCTATCTTAATTGTGCTAATATTTCACAATATATGGCTGAATGAGTGACACATGACAAAGTCAACAGGAGAAAGTCTAGACTGTCGGTGTAATTGTATACAAAAACTACCTACTATGATAACTCAAGATCAAAAGCCACAATTAGCTTCTAAATATAATTCCAGATTTATCAGGAAGCCATGGCACAACATCACACCACTTGGGAAAATACTATGCATCTAGGTAGTTATGACAACTGTCACTTATCAATTATTATTGGATGACTGCATCATAGGCACATTGGTAATGTAGTCAAGATTCGTCATGCGCAATCATTGCAACAATGCACAGTGCCTCGTTGTAGACAGGAAAATGATGTAATGGCGACAGTGCAAGATCAGTAATTAGAAACCCAGGCCAATGTAGCTAGCGGAATTTGAATTAAATAAATAATTCTGGAAATTAAAGCTCATCTCTGTGACTATGATAAACAACATTAATCAATCAAGCAAGCAATCAATCTTAAAAGCCCAGCTAGTTCATTAATGTTCTTTGGAGAAGGAAATCTGCCTCCCTTATCTGGTCTGTCCTGCATGAGAGTCCATACCCACAGCAAAGTAGATGATTTTAACTAACCCCTGGAATAGCCCAAGCAAGCTGCTTAATTCCAAGGACGATGGGAAGAGTGAGTAAAATGCTGCTAGAATTTCCACATCTATTGAAATTATTTTTAAAAAAATAGGAACATACAATTCACCAAGAAAAATCAATTTTACCAGGTTAATAAGACTGCACAACTTGCACGCTATCACGCCATCTTTTGAAGAATGACTGACACTTGGAAAAGTGGCAGATAAAGATAAAATAAGGATGTGTGGCTTAATCAAATTAAATGCTTTGAGGGTTAACAGCACTAGAGACAAGAGAGCAGCTATATGAATTTCTAGACAAACTCCCTTTACTAGAAGCTCCACATATAATTAATAGCAAAAGTTCACACACTGAAAGCAATTTTTTGATGGATATTGGTACTTAACTGAAAGTGAGAGAACAAGGCAGGAAGAAAGAAAGAGAACTAACAGAGTGCATCAGATAGTGTTCCCAATAATGTCTGGTGTATTAGCACTTTATCATTTATTGTAATGACCTAGGTAAGACTTCATGTTCAAGTTTGCAGGAAATAAGGTGGAGCTGCAGCAAGTGACATAAGAACGAACAAGGAACATAGAAGTTAGTGGGACAAACCGTGGCCAGTTTTAATGTTAACTGATTCTTCCTACAGACATTGCAGACAACTTCACCAATAATAATAGGCTGGGCACTAAGTATTAAATTCCAGTGAATATTCACTTACACCAACTTCAGAACTCTCAGAGTTTCGATGATCTTGATGTCGACGATTACGGCGATCATCACTGGAACTTCTGTAATCATAATCCCGATCCGTGCCTCTTGAGCTCCGATCTCTCCGCTCTCGAAATTCCACTCGGTCCTTGATCTGATCAGATCCATACCTGCCATTCCGTTCAGTTCTACTTACTCTGAAAAGAGAGGGTGTTGTGACAAAAACAAATGTCTACATACATATCCCTCCACAAACGCTACTAAACAGTTTTTTTCCTGTAATTTATTTTATTTCCAATTGCCAATATCTGTAGTATCATAGTTTTAGGTGTCAGCTAACATTCTCCAGCAAATAAACACAAGTAGATACTCTGGAAGGTCTGAGTTTACTACCAATGGCCCTTCTCATCCATTGAATCCTTTCTTATTTCATGATGACCCATCAGGACTAAGGTTTCATAACACTGACCCAAGGCCACTAATTAACTAGATGATAGATAATGCCTGTCCTCAAACTTTTGATGCTTTTGATAGATGATGACCCTGTTCTGTTTGTATTTAGAACTTTTTTTCAAATGTTATTGCAGCACTTATGCATTTACAAAGAAACCTAAAATTTAGGAAGCAGGATTGCTTACAATTTAGGGATTTCCCAATATATGCCAAGAAATTAAAAAGATTAAAAAAAAACAAAATACCCGGTGTGCGTTAATACACTTGCATGGGAAATAGCCAATGTAAACGTGGATTGATAAAGTTTAAAATGGAGAAAGATGAGAAAAGATTTTGAATAGTGCAAACATTTTATTTGTAACAAAAAAAAAGCTGCTAGTGACCATCATCACGACCTCACAATATGACTACTAGTTGTATAAAAGCCTGTTTAAACAATATTCATGGTTATTTGCACTTCACCCACTACAAAACATCAATTTAATGCTGTATGATATCAAGATCAATGACAGAAACTTCAAAACCTAACTCAACTAAAACACATTTATGTTTAATCAAATTCAAATATTGCAGAATGCATTGGGAACTGGAATACATGTAAAATGGACACTGAAAATTAGGGATTTCAAGGGTTCATTCCCACCAATTGTACATTAATGTTCTTTAACCTTAAATGTCATAAGCAACTTTCACTATTCAAGCACAATAATACATTGCCTGCAAAAACTTACAAGGAAGTGGATTCAGGGTACTCACCTCTTATTAGAACCCATCCTTCAAAAGGAATTGATTTTAAGGACAACTTCCCTGCGATGACCTGTTTATATGACCTGGTAAATAAGACAGCAAGTTAACAAAGTTCAACTCGTTGAACATAAAAACATTTCCACTTTACCACACAGTCACAAGCTCTTATTACTCCAACGGGGAAGCCACTGTTTTAATTCATCTTTAACGGTTTCCTACTCAGCTACTACTCGAATTGGCCTAGTTTTAGGAAGACTGGAACATCTAAATCCATCCCAGTACAGTATTTCTTCAGCATTTAGGATTTAAGTGTCCTTCTTTGTTTATTCTTCAATTATGTGTGCGCAGAGCGCGAGTAAAGGTTCCTCCAGAAGGGATGGATCAGGGTTGCCCTAAGTGGACCAATTTTATGCTTAATCCCTCCATGCCGAGATAACTCGAGCAACAGAAGCAAACCAAATGAAATCAATGCACACAGGAATGGAAAAAACAAACAAACAAACAAAACAATCTGCCTGAAGTTTTAGTTAGATAATGGCAACTAAACTCATGTTTGCAGTCTACATTTCGACATTGCCTGAACAAAATTCTGATTTTCATTGCATCATTCTAGATTTCAGGGTTTATTCTCCAAATTACAACAGAAATAAATTCAGGTAAGGTGTTTGGATAGAACTTGAGACAGGTGATCAGAGAATGGCCGAAAAGCAACACAGAAAAGATTGATAAAGAAGCTCTATACATTTTGTGTGTGCTGAATATCAGTCTGAAAGCAAAGGAATTAGAGAACACCTAAAATAAATATCCAAGCAATTTGAGGAAACCTCATCAAATCAGACTGGCCAAATATCAACTGAACGTCAGCCATATTCAACAACGTATCCTCATTTACGGTAGAAGTAACTAAAGTTTAAGTAGAATCATTTACATAGATAAAAGTATCAGCACTTAAAAAGCTCTTTTCATGATTTGGTTGACAGATAATAAATTTGCAGCTGTTAATTGACATTTGGCAAGGTCACAGAAACAGGAATAAGGCAGACAATGAGATGAGCAACTGTTTAAAAAAAAAATCAGTTGAGTAATAAACATTGAACAGTGCCCTGAAGAACTCCTGTGCTCTCTGAATAGCAACATGTATCCTTTGCTGTTCACTCAAAAAGGCTTCTAGATCCTCAAATTACCATTTCATCCAAAACACTGAAGCTCACAATCCTTTTCTATCACAACAATGTCTTATATGCTAAATAATGTACGCATGCCTCTACAATGGGGCTTGACATCCTAACTGTTTGACTGGTGCAAGATCTGGCCTATTTGGAAGGTCAAACTACAAGAACAGGATTACTTAAGTCAGAAGTTAAGCTAGAAACTATCTTCACCTTCAAGCAAAACCAAAACAAAAATCCTCCACAAACGTAAACTTTTATGCTCAAAGTGTCCACTTACATGATTGCAGATATCCATCCATCATTACTGACATTAAATAAGATTGAGACATCAAATGCAACTTCCTACCTGGTAGGTATGGCTACAAAGTAGAAATTAGGACTTGAAGTAAAATTTAGGCAGCCATGTGGTCTATTCTATTGCCAAATATTTGCAAACAAGATGAAGTGTGAAGGAATGAGTTACAGGCCTAACTGTTAGTTGCATGACAGCTTCTTAAACAAGAACAGTATTGCTCCTGACTGCCTTTTTTTCTCCTTTCGGTGGTTCAAATACACATTGAATTTTATCTGCATAAAACTACAGAATTCCTTGGACAATTACATTAGATATCTTAACTTTCATGAGACATTTCAACACTTTCCAAATCGCTTATAAACATCTCACTTTACATTTTCGGACCAAAAGATGTGGAATGATTACAAGCTCCATTAAGGCACTGTACCAGGTTTCAAAGAATTTTTTATTTGTAATTGAAATTATGAAAATGAAAAATTTAGGTACATCTCTGGTCTCAGTGATTAAATAAGCCAACTCTGTGGTAGTGAACCAGAAACAAGGAGGTTAGGTATTATTTCTAAGCCATGTCATAACAACTTTAACAAGTTAAAAGGAAGTCAATCCGGATATTCCCCAACAGGAAATTCAGGATGAATCAGGACGCACAGAACCTGCTAAAAATCAGATGTGAGGACTTCACATCAGGAGACGCACTAAAATATGAGGAATCCAAGTATGATCTCCGCAGAGCCATTAAGACAGCCAAGGAACAATACCGATCCAAACCAGACACCTGGTGACTATGGCAAGGACTGAATGACAATCACAGGTTTTAAAAAGAGATAGTGCAAGATAGCAGATGATTACACATTCCTCCAGATCATCTCAACGCCTTCTATGCTCACTTTGAGCAGAATTTCGGCAGAGGTAACACCTATTCTTGACGCACCTATCCCAATAGTCACTGCATCATAGGTCAGATCAGTTTTCCTTTGTGTGAATCCAAGGAAAGCAATGGGGTACCAGGCCGTGCACTCTGAGCATGCGCAGTGCAATTGGCAGAGGTCTTCTCAGACATCTTCAATCTCTCCCTGCAGCAGGTCACCGTCCCTGCCTGTTTCAAGAGGGCAAATGTCATTCCTGCGACTAAGGCAGCTCATGCAGCATGTCTCAATGACAACTGCCCAGTGGCCCTAATTTTGGTGGCAATGAAGTGCTTTTGAAAAGTTGGTCATGGCATTAATCAACTCCAGCCTCCCCACTACTCTTGACCCACTCCAATTTGCCTATCGGATCAACAGATCCACATCAGATGCCGTATCACTTCACTTCTCCCTAGAACAGCCTGACACCAAGAACAGCTCCGTAAGAATCCTACTCATTGACGACAGTTCAGCCTTCAACACTATTATCCCCTCGAGACTGATTACTAAACTTGGTGATCTCAGACTAAGTCCCACTCTCTGTAACTGGATCCTCAGTTGTGGGCGGCATAGTGCTCAGTGGTTAGCACTGCTGCCTCACTGTGCCACGGACCCGGGTTCAATTCCAGCCTCGGGTGACTGTCTGTGTGGAGTTTGCACCTTCTCATGTCTGTGTGGGTTTCCTCCCACAATCCAAAGATGTGTAGGTCAGGTGAATTGGCCATGCTAAATTGTCATGGTGTAAGGTGCATTAGTCAGGGGTAAATATAAGGTAGGGAATGGCTCTGGGTGGGTTACTCTTCCAAGGGTCTGTGTGTACTTGTTGGGCCAAAGGGCCTGTTTCCATACTGTAGGGAATCTAATCTCAGTTTCCTGATTCTCAGGCCACAATCAGTGAAGATTGGGGACAATATTTCAATCTCAACACTGGAGCCCCTCAGGGGTGTGTACTCAGCCCCCTACTGTACTCACTGTATACCCATGACTGTGTTGCCAAATACCAGACTAACACCATTTACAAGTTCACTGATGACACCACCATAGTCGGTCGAATCTCAGATGGCGATAAAACAGACTACAGACAGGAGGTGGAAGACCTGGAATAATGGTGCACTGAGAACAACCTAGCTCTCAATGCCGGCAAAATCAAGGAACTCATTACTGACTTCTGGCAGGATGTTACTCATGCCCCCCTACACGTTAACAGCACAGAGGTAGAACAAGTGGAGAGTGTCAAGCTCCTGGGAGTGGTCATCCACAACAAGCTTTTCTTGGACTCATGCGGACGCACTGGTTACAAAGGCCCAACAACTTTTCTTCTTCAGGCAGCTGAAGAAATTTGACATGATGGCAAATACCCTTGCCAACCTTTATAGGTACGCCAACGAGAGCATTCTGTCTGGATGTATCACTACCTGGTATGGCAACTGTACCATTCAAGAGCATCGACAGTTACAGACAGCGGTGAGCTCGGCCCAGAAAAACACAGAGGCCAACCTCCCATCAAAGAATCCATCGACCAGGCCCGCTGTCAAGGAAAGGCCACCAACATTCTCAAAGATCTATCCCACCCTGGCAATGTTTTTCTACATCTACCATCGGGAGAAGGTACAGAAGTCTGAACACATGCACCAGCTGGTTTCAAAACAGTTTCTATCCTACTGTTAGAATACTGAATGAACTCTCAAACTCTTAACATTTGCGTCTACTTGTGTTTTTATTTTTGCTGCTGTTTACCCATTATTTACTTACCGATGCTACTTAACTCTGATCTGCCTGTAATGCTCGCAAGACAAAACTTTTCACTGTGCCTTGGTACACGTGACAATAAATACAATTCAAGATGATCTAGAGACCAATCCAATGTGCTTCAGTAATCTCTTTGAATATTGAGGCAAACAAGTAAAAATAGTCAGACTTTTCCTCGAAAAAGAACTGTGAACTCTACTTCTTTACAGTATGCATTTTTGTGAAGAGGCTCAGTAACCTCAGGAGAAAGTGAGGATTGCACATGCTGGAGATCAGAGCCGAAAAGTCTGGAGGTGGAAATGTACAGCTGGTCAGTCAGCATCCGAGGTGCAGGAGGATCTACGTTTTGAGCATAAGCTCAGTAACTTCAGAATCTCATCTTATTTAATATCGCCCATGTATGAACAAGCATTAAATGTAATTATTTAGAAAGTGTCCCTTACAAACACACACCTAATCCTTTACTACCCTCCTCCCCTCCCAAGGAGATAAGCCTAAATATCAATAATACTCAGCTTTCAGAGCAGGAGGGCTAATCCATGGCACACATTCAACAGGGGGAGATAAATCTTCACAAAACAAGCAAAACACAAAAAAAGTATTAGAAGAAACACAGAACAAGTGACACATCAAGACTGTGTATGGCCACCCAAGATGGTGACAAAGATTAAAAAGAGAAAAGGCAGAACGACCAGAACCTTATCCCACAGTACCCCAGTGATGAACGATGACAAATTCAGCTGCCATAAAAAAATTTCAATATTCAGAAATTCTAAATACCTAACAGCTACTATGAAAAATGAAAACCTCCATCAGTTTGTATCAGCTTGGTTTAATGATATGAACATGAGTCATGAGTGTCTCAGGTTAATCTAAAAGCAGTAATGTTCTTAGGGTGGATTGATATTATTTGATGACTTTTTTCCAGGTTAATGATCTAGAAATGGTGTGTAATTTCAAAACTTATTTTTTTAAAATCAAAAATAGAAATTGCTGGTAAACCACAGGTCTCACAGTATCTGTGGACAGAAATCAAAGTTAATGTTTCAGGTCCAGTCACTCTTCTTCAGAACCATGCCATGCAGAGATGTAACCACTCAAGTTATATTAAACAATTATACTCAGGGGAAATACAAAAAAAAATCCTGAGACACTTCAAAAAAAAAGCACGAAGTTACATTTTCTGGCAAGCCTTCCTTCAATAGCAAAATCCACTTCGAATAAACTGTTTGCTACACTTGCCCAAGAGTCAAGATCTAGAATCAACTATAATGGATATCCCAGGTTGCTTTTGACCTGGAGATTATAAACGTAGGGAGCGGAGAGACCATGGAGAGATTCACAAACAAGAGCTGGATGAGGAGCCTACAAGTACCGAAACCTGAAGTCCCTTTCGTTTCAAATTGTGCCACAAAACCTACATTTTGAACACCAGCCCCAGTGTTTCCCGTTGTTTGTAATTTGGCACAAAAATGACAGTCCATGTCGTCTTTGGAGTCTGTAGCCAAATCAGAAATACAAAAATAAATGAGGTAATACCTCTAGGAATCACAAGTTTTTTTTGGAACACGCCAGTTGATTCCAAAATGAAAATTATTATAAATGCAAATGAAACGGAAAAAAAAACAATCGAATACATAAAACGGTGTTAAACATAAACAACACACGAGTCACTGTAAACTCTAATGCTGCATAAATGAATGCGGGCACTCTTTCTATAAACTGACTGATTATTTCCGTCGTGAAAGACAATGACACTGAACGGAAAACAACTTTGCAAGAGCAACCCACCACTCTCCCTGTACTGCAATAGGCCTCCCTTACCCAGACGAAGCTGCTGAAACTTTATGACCGTCGGTCACCCAACTCGTCACCACTGCTCCTCTGAAAACCCGACAGACGTCACCTGTCTCCTTCACTACCACGTAAGGCGCTCGGTAGCAAGAATCTCATACCCAAATTGACTAGCTCGGTCTAAGGCTCAACTCCCATCAAGACAACCAACCGCCATTACATACACAAACAGAACACAGTGGGAGAGACACGGAGATAAGATGGCGTCCGTCTTTCCCGAAACGCACCGCGACACGGCCCACCCTCAGGATCGGTTAACCACACTTTGCATTCTGGGAGTCGTAGTCCTCCAGTTTTCTCCCTTTTCACTCCAACAAAAGCACAACACAATAAAATGGCGCAGAAGTAATATGGGCGTGCCTTCATTACAATGTCACGTTCACAAATTTCTGGCTGCAGATGAGACTTGAACACAAACTTTCTAGCCTAGACAATAACATCGTGCTACAATATTCTCCGCCTTATTTTTTTGCACATTATATGGTGCTTTTCAGCATAGTCAAACATGATTATTCAATTCACAGAAACCGATTTATTGAATTGGATGTTGGTTTGCGGTATATATCAGCGTGAATTCAATTCAAACCGTTGAAGGACTGTCTTTCACAACATCGTTCCTGAAGTGTGGTGACCCTTAAATTAAATCAGTAGTCACTGAACTGTAGGCTAAGTTATGCACTAATCAGTTCTTGAATTTTCCAAAAGCAAAATTTCACTACTGTTGGAAATGGAGGTCCATATTATTTGATGAATTTATTGTCATGTGTATCTACTACAAATACAGTAAGGTAAAAACAATGACTGCAGATGCTGGAAACCAGATTCTGGATTAGTGGTGCTGGAAGAGCACAGCAGTTCAGGCAGCATCCAAGGAGCTTCAAAATCGACATTTCAGGCAAAAGCCCTTCATCAGGAATAAAGGCAGTGAGTCTGAAGCGTGGAGAGATAAGCTAGAGGAGGGTGGGGGTGGGGAGAAAGTAGCATAGAGTACAATGGGTGAGGGGATGAAGGTGATAGGTCAGGGAGGAGAGGATGGAGTGGATAGGTGGAAAAGAAGATAGGCAGGTAGGACAAGTCCGGACAAGTCATGGGGACAGTGCTGAGCTGGAAGTTTAGAACTAGGGTGAGGTGGGGGAAGGGGAAATGAGGAAACTGTTGAAGTCCACATTGATGCCCTAGGTTTGAAGTGTTCCGAGGCGGAAGATGAGGCGTTCTTCCTCCAGGCGTCTGGTGGTGAGGGAGCGGCGGTGAAGGAGGCCCAGGACCTCCATGTCCTTGGCAGAGTGGGAGGGGGAGGTGAAATGTTGGGCCACGGGCCGGTGTGGTTGATTGGTGCGGGTGTCCCGGAGATGTTCCCTAAAGCGTTCTGCTAGGAGGCGCCCAGTCTCCCCAATGTAGAGGAGACTGCATCGGGAGCAACGGATACAATAAATGATATTAGTGGATGTGAAAAGTATTGTTTAGTGTTGTCACTCTCTGGCATAAGAACTAAGAGCAGAAGTAGGCAGTTCAGCAGCTAGAGCCTGCTCCACCATTCAAAACAAACATGGCTGATCTCAACTCCGAGAAAGTGAGGACTGCAGATGCTGGAGATCAGAGCTGAAAAATGTGTTACTGGAAAAGCGCAGCAGGTCAGATCAACTCCAGAGCTCTGCTCCACTTTTCTGCCTGCTCTCCAGAATCCTTCAATCCATTACTTATTAAAATCTGTCCATCTTCTTAAATGTACTCAATGTCCTAGCATCCTCGGCATTCTGTGGTTATGAATTCTAGACACACAGCATTGTTTCAGAGAAGTAATTTTCTCCTTCCTTCTGTTTTAAATCTGCGATCCATTATCATAAAATACAACCTCTTGCTCTAAATTACCCCATGAGTAAACATCCTTTCTACATCTACTTTGTCAATCTCCTTGAGTATCATATACCTCAACTAGATTCCTCTCATTCTTCTCAACTCCAGAGAGTATAAGTTTAAATACTCCATCTCTTTTCATTACACAGTTTGCTCATCTCTAGAATCAATCTAGTGAACCTCCTCTGAACTGCTTCCAATACAACGACATCCCTCCTCAAGTAAGGTGACCAAAATTGAATACAGGACTCCAGGTACAGTCTCACAGTTTGTACAGCTTTGTACAGTTGCAGCAACACTTCCTACTTTTATACTCTATTCCTTCAGCAATAAATGCCAAAACCCCAACTGTCTTTCTTATTACCTGCTGTACTTTCGTACTAGTTTTCTGCAATTCATGCACAAAGACACCCACATCCTTCTGCACTGAAGCACTCTGAAGTTTCTCTCCATTTAGATAATAAGTTGCCCTCCTTTTCCCCGTCCAAAGTGGATTACCTCACTTATCTACATTAAAAGTAATCTGCCAAAGTTTTTCCCCTTTTCTATATCCATTTGTAATTTTCTTATTTCTCCATAGCAATTTACTTTTCCTCCTACTTTCCTCATCTGCAAAATTTGACTATAGTACTTTCCATTCCCATGTCTAATTGATTAATACAGATTGTAAATAGTTAGGGGTCAAGAACCAGACTCTGTGACACCACACTATTTACTTCTTGCCAACCAAATAATTTATCCTGACTCTGTGCTTTCTGTTGGTTAACAAATCTCAATTTATTATCAGTTAAAAAGGTTGTTTAGTATCACCACTCTCTGGCACCATCTTAAGACACAGAAAATAAACCAAAATACAGAATATAAAGCCAGAATAATAAACAATAAAGTTCATATTATCGTCTTATCACAATAAAGTTAGGTGGTCTTTGGCTCAGCTGCCACTTCTAGCTCAGCCATGGGTCTTGATTCAAGCTCCTCCACCCCAATACCTTGACTGGCTGCTGTTTAACTGGTGACACTGCTGCAACTATGCTTGGCTGCACCACTGCCGCTGAAACAAAGAGTTGCCACTTTCTGGTACCATCTTGCCTCCATCAACACCATCGCCATTAGTTGATGCAGGGCCAATCTTGCTGAGCAGCCTCCGCCATTGATGCAGGAACCTGCGCTGGGACCAAGCTCGCCGCTGTCAGGTGCCCTGGCCTAGCCATTATCCAAGCTAATCCTCAATCCAAACTAATAAATTACACCTAACCCCATATAATCTTACCTCGTAATTTTTTGTGTGGACCTTTCTCGATGCCCTCTAGAGGTCCAGTCTTCATCTACAGAATCTCCCTGAGACAAATTGCTTTTTATGTCTTCAAAGAACTCTGATAAATTAGTCAAACATGATTTACTCTTCATAAAACCAGGAGAAAGTGAGGACTGGAGGTGCTGGAGATCAGAGTCGAAGAGTGTGGTGCTGGAAAAGCACAGCCAGTCAGGCAGCATCTGAGGGCTTATACCTGAAACGGGGCTCCTCAGATTTGGCCTGACCGGCTGTGCTTTTCCAGCACCACGTTCTTCAACTCTTCATAAAACCATGCTGACTCAGATGGATCGTATTTTGACTTTCCAAATGTCCTATTTCTTCCTAATATCAATTCTAACAATTTCCTAACAATGTGTTAAACTATCTAGACTGTAGTTTCCTACTTTCTGCATCTCTCCCTTTTTGAATAAGTATGTTACATTAGCATTTTTCTCAAACAGTGGAGTCTTTCTCTCATCTGGGGAGTTTTGGAATATTATAACTAATGGATCTACCATCTCTATTTCAGATCCTAGGATGTAGGCCTTCAGACCCTTGTCACCTGTGTCCCTTCAAACCCAATGGTTTACTCAGTAATTTTTCCCTTCTGATAATGGTTATTTTAAGTTCCTCTCTTTCTATAACTTCTGCATTTCTTCTTATACTTGAGTTGGAGCTACTGTCATTCACTATGAAAACCAATGCAAATATTGATTAAATGACTTTGCCAATTCTATGTTCCCCAATATTAACTCACCAGTCATCCTCCAAGGGACGAACATTCACTTCATTAATTTACTCAGAGAAGCTTTTGCTATCTATTTTTATATCTTGTGCTAGTTTTCTTTCAATATTTACCTTTGCTCTTTTATAACTTTTTTAGTCACCCTTTGAGCTTTAAAAGTTTCTTCAACTTCCGGACTGCCATTCCCCCTTGCAAAATGGTATGCCTTAGCTTTGTCTTTATATTCTTTAACTTCATTCCTTAGCCATGGATGTTTATTTATTCCCCCCTTACAATCTTTCCTCCCTCTTTGAATAAATTTTATTTGATTTCCTTAAACATCTGCCATTGCTCATCAACCTTTTAGTCTTCCCACCCAGCCCGCTATGGACAAGTCAGTCCTTATGTCTGCCTAATTTCCTTTGTTTAATTCCAGAATGGTATTGTGGTACTCTAGTTTCTTACACTTCAAGTGAATTTGAATTTCAAGATGAGCTGTTCCCACCTCCACCCCAATCATTCTATCCAAGTAAAGAGACTTCTTTTCTCTTTCCCATCTGCAATGTTTTGATGAGAAATAGAGCAAGAAAACAAAAAAAAAATCAATCTTATGATTTTATTTTCCTCGGCTCAACATGGTCCAGGACATTAAATTTAAAGAATCTAGTATGATCCTGGAAGGTTGGCTACACTGCTTTCGTTTAGCTAATCATTTAGCTTAGCCATATTTGCTTTTGGCTAAGGTCACATTCCCTACTCTGGGCCATATGGTATGGCTCTTTTCAGATCCCATACCCAATAAATCTTGTCATGCAACCTAAATTCCTCATCTGTACATTATACAACCAGTTTGACAGAAGTTCCAATCTGAATTGAATCCTTCCACAACCTGATATCACAGAAAAGCAATTTGCAATGCTGCTTGGACCCCCAAGCAGCAAATCTGACAGCTCCCAGAAAGACAGAAAATCAGTAATTTTCAAAAGAAGAGGAAAAGGAATTGATAAATTCAGTACTACTGGAGCAAAGTGAGGAGTCTTAAGTAGGGATATCAACGTGGATCAGATCATGGTTACATGGTATTAAAGTTTCAATATTGAAGTCTCAAAGCTTTAGGGCTTACGAAGGGCAAATCTATGAGAATTTGGCAGAAAAGGGGACAGCTGAAAAAGAAAGACAGCAATTGCACTTATATCGTGCCTTTCTCAATGTTCTAGAAAGCTTTACGCTTAATAAACTGCAAGTGAATGTTGTTGACAAACACTGTACTCCCTCAGTACAATAGTAAAGCATGAACCTAAATTACTTGCCATCACCTCTAAAATGATGTCTAAACCCATGTAGTCAGAGACTAATGTTGAGCTGAACTGACAATTGTAAAGATTGCCATCAGTCCTACCTCTTTCAATGATATCTGCTTGGGGGTAGAGAGACTGATGCAGTTTACTTAGAAACTCGAGTGCACACACTAAAAAATCCAGCATAACAAGGTTTTGTCAGTTCCAAGTTCCTATTCCTTTTAACAGTGGCTTTATACTGCAAGTTGTCAGGAATTTCACCAGATGAAACATCGCAATACAAAGTGACATCTTAAATCAATTTCAACTGATTTCCTTGGTGTGGAAACTGAATACTTTCAACAAAGATTACATCTAGAATATTCAGTAGATTCTTTTGAATTCTCGATTAGTGGTGCTGGAAGAGCACAGCAGTTCAGGCAGCATCCAACGAGCAGCGAAATCGACGTTTTGGGCAAAAGCCCTTCATCAGGAATTCTCGCCAACTGTGAGTATCTAGTGTACTGCAAACATGGATAATGATACTATAGCACACTTCAGGACTTAAACATATAGGGAGGTGGACACAGTGGTAATGTCAGAAATAAAAGCAGAAGTTGCTGGAAAAGCTTAGCAGATCTGGCAGCATCTGTGAAGAGAAATCAAAGTTAACATTTTGGCTCCGGTGACAGTGGTAATATCACTGTACTGGTAATAAAGAGCCCCAAGCTAATGTTCTGGGGAAATGGGTTTAAATCTCACCATGGTAGATAGTAAAATTTGATTTCAAGAAAAATCTAGAATGAAAAGCAAGTCTGATGGCAGCAATGTAACCACTGTGGATTGTTTTAAAATCAATTTGGTTCACTAATGTCCTTCAGGAAAAAACTACCGCCATCCTGCCTGAGTTGGCCTACATGATTTCTGACCAACAGAAATATGGTTGACTCTTAACTGTTCTCTGAAATGGCTGCAGAGCCAATCAGTTCTAGGACAATTTGGGATGGTAACAATTTGCTAACAATGGCCACCTCCCATTCAAGAATAAAGAAAATGAGACTGAAACTTCAGCACATTAAAAGAGAGTGCTTAAATTGGCTGAAGTCCTACATTTCAGGAGAAACATTAACCTAAGGATTACCTACCAGCTCAGATGAACATAAAATATTCCACACTATCTTGTTCTCTGTGCCAAAAATTATCCCTCAATTAATACCACCAAAAACAGATCAACTGATCATTTATTTCAGTTATTTGTGAGGTCTAGCTATATGTAAATTGGTTGCCAAATCAGTCTACATAATAATGACTTCACTGTGAAATACTTTAATTATCTTAAAGTCATGAAGGTTTACCATATAGATACAAACTCTTTCTTTATAACTGTTATTCATCAGCTATCTAATTATCAATTGTGCACGTGTCAGACTTCAAACCAAAATTTGCTTCATTTAGCTGGAAGTTGCCTCATGGTTACCTGCACAGACTCACTGGGTGGTGCTTAATTACCTAGGCGAAAGTGAGGACTGCAGATGCTGGAGATCACCGTCAAGATTAGAGTGGTACTGGAAAAGCACAGCCGGTCAGGCAGCATCCGAGGAGCAGGAAAATCGACATTTTGGACAGGAGAAATTTCCTGATGAAGGGCTCCTGCCCAAAACGTCGATATTCCTGCTCCTTGGAAGCTGCATGACCGGCTGTGCTTTTCCAGCACTACTCTAATCTTGGCGTTTAATTACCCTATAACTCCTGGTGTCTAAAGTGCGTTATTCCAAATCTACAGACAGTGACATCACCAAAGAAAATCTGTTATCGTCTGTATGCCGATGACACCCAGATCTCCCTACCCACTGTGCTGAATGAACAGAAATTTCCTTCAATAAATAGTGAACTCACAGCAAACTCTGTTCACTGGCTCCATCCCTTCCCCTTGAAACCTATTTGGGGCTGAACAAGACTGGTTGCAATTTTGGTGTCATACATGATAACCTTCTCCATACCATCACTAACAGACAATTTCTACCTCTGTGACGTCATCTGACTTTGCTCATGACAGCTTATTTGTTGCCAAAACCCTCATTATGACTTTTTTTAACCTCTAAAATTAATTATTCTGTATTAGGTTAAAGATGTTTGATAATACAATGTTGTTTTCATGTAAAGACTGTTAAATGTATTTCCAGAAATGAAGACGCAATAAGAACAAATTGTCATCATAAACACATTTGAATCTGAAGACATCATTTTAAATAAAAGCATTGTTAGATATTCCCATATTTTGCAGGAATAATGCACTCAGCCCTCAGTGTCTGCATATCTGCTTACTCAGGAGTTCAGCCCCGACCCCATCTTTATTTCACTCACTGTCCTCAATATATTAATTGTATGGTCCTTCGCATTACATGGGAGTAGCATCGGCATCTTTTGTTATCCACAGAAGTCTATGTCCTATCCTTGTAGATAATGGTGAGTGAATGTAATTCCTCGAATTTCTCTCTGTGCAGAACTGATAAATAATGAATATAATATCTCATCCAATTTCAAAAGGCTTTACGCACTCACTCGGATTAGAACAAGTCAACATGAATTCAGTAAGGGGAGGCCTTATCTGACAAACCTGTTAGAATTCTCTGAAGAGATAACAAGTAGGTTAGACTAGGGAAACCCAGTGGATGTTACCTATCTAGACTTCCAAAAAGCCTTTGATAAGGTGCCTCACGGGAGGCTACTGAGTAAGGTGAGAGCCCAAAGTGTTTGAAGTGAGGTACTGGCATGGATTGGGCAATTTAGCATGCCAATTCACATGACCTGCACATCTTTGGATTGTGGGAGGAAACCAGAGTAAACCCACGCAAACATGGGGAGAATGCTCGCAAAGTCCACACAGACAGTCACCCGAGGCAGGAATTGAACCTGATTCCCTGGTGCTGTGAGGTTGCAGTGATAACCACAGAGCCATCATGCCGCCTTTGATGAAGTTCAACATGAGTAAGTGTGAAGTCTTGCACTTTGAAAAAAAGAATACAGGCATGGACATTTTTTTAAAGGGTGAAAAAATTCATAAAGCCAAAGTACAAAGGGATCTGGGAGTGCTAGTCCAGGATTCTCTAAAAGTTGACTTGCAGGTTGAGTCCGTGGTTAAGAACGCAAATGTAATGTTGTCATTTATTTAAAGAAGATTGGAATGTAAAAACATCGACATGCTTCTGAGACTTTATAAAGCTCTAGTTAGGCCCCATTTAGAATACTGTATCCAATTTTGGGCCTCACACTTCAGGAAGGTCATATTGGCACTGCACTGTGTCCAGCGGAGATTCACACGGATGATCCCCGGAATGGTAGGCCGAACATATGATGATTTGCTCAGGATCCTGGGACTGTATTCATTACAGTTTAGAAGGTTGAGGGGAGAATGAATAGAAATTTACCAGATAATGCATGGCTTAGAAAGGGTCACGCTGGGAAGTTGGTTCTGTTAGATGGGGAGACTAGGACCCGTGGGCACAGCCTTAAAATTAAAGGGGATCAATTTAGAAGGAAATGAGGAGACATTTCTTCAGCCAGAGTGGTGGGCTTGTGGAATTCATTGCCACGGAATGCAGTGGTGGCTGGGACGTTGGGTGTCTTCAAGGCAGAGGTTGATAAATTCTTGGCAAAAGTGAGGACTGCAGATACTGGAAATCAGAGTCTAGATTAGGGTGGTACTGGAAAAGCACAGCAGGTCAGGCAGCATCTGAGGAGCAGGAAAATCGATGTTTTGGGCATTAGGAATGAAGGCACGGAACCTCCAGGGTGGAGAAATAAATGGGAGCGGGGGTGGGCCTGGGGAGAAGGTAGCAAAGAGTACAATAGATGGATGGGGGTGAGGATGAAGGTGGTAAGTCAGAGAGGAGGATAGAGCGGATAGGTGGGAAGGAAGACTGGCAGGTAGGACAGGTCTGGAGGATGGTGTTGAGCTGGAAGGTTGGAATTGGGGTAAGGTGGGGGGAGGGGAAATTATGAAACTGGTAAAGTCCATATTGATGCCCTGGGGTTGAAGTGATCCAAGGCAGAAGATGAGGCCTTCTTCTTGCAGGCGTTGGGTGGTGAGGGAGTGGTGGCAGAGGAGGCCCATGACCTGCATGTCCTTGGGAGAGTGGGGGGGGGGAGTTGAAATGTTGGACCATGAAGCTGTGGGGTTGACTGATACGGGTGTCCCGGAGATGTTCCCTAAAGTGGTCTGCGGGAAGGCATCCAGTCTCCCCAGTGTAGAGGAGACACCATTGGGAGCAACGGATACAATACATTGTATCCAACGGATACAATGACATTGGTGGATGTTCAGGTGAAACTTTGATGGATGTGGAAGGCTCCTTTGGGGCCTTGGATGGAGATGAGGGGGGAGGTGTGGGCGCAGGTTTTGGGAATACGGAGTAGCATTTTTGCAGGAGGCAGGGTGGGAGGAGGTGTCATCCAAGTAGCTGTGGGAGTTGGTGGGTTTGTAGAAAATGTCAGTGTTGAGTCAGTCACCATTGATGGAGATGGAGAGGTCCAGGAAGGGGAGGGAGGTATCGGAGATGAATTTAAGGACGGGGTGGAATGTGTTGGTGAAGTTGATGAATTGCTCAACCTCCTTGCGAGAGCATGAGGTGGCACCGATGCAGTCATCAATGTAGCGGAGGAAGAGGTGGGAAGTGATGCCGATGTAACTACGGAAGATGGACTGTTCTCCATAGCCGACAAAGAGACAGGCATAGCTGGGGCCCATACAGGTGCCCATGGCTACCCCTTTCATCTGGAGGAAGTGGAAGGATTCGAAGGTCAAATTGTTAAGGGTGAGTGGTAATGTTGGGAACGTCGGGAGAGGAAGAAACGGAGGGCTTGGAGGCCCTGGTCATGGCGGATGGAGGTGGAGAGGGATTGGATGTGCATGTGAAGATAAGGCATTGGGGGCCTGGGAAACAGAAGTCTTGGAGGAGGTGGAGAGCGTGGGTGGTGTCTCGAATGTATGTGGGGAGTTCCTGGACTAGGGGGGATAGGACAGTATCAAGGTTGTTGGAGGTGAGTTTGGTGGGGCAGGGGCAGACTGGGACAATGGGTTGGCCAGGGTGATCAGGCTTATGGATCTTGGGAAGGAGGTAGAATCGGGTGCTGCGGGATTTCCAGACAACGGGGTTGGAAGCTGTGGGTGGGAGATCTCCTGAGGTGATGAGGTTGTGTATGTTCTGGGACATGATGGTTTGGTGATGGGGGGTGGGAGTTGTTGTCTTCGAGTTGCTGTCTGGCTTCAGTGGCGTAGAGGTCAGTGCGCCAAACTACCGCTGGTTTGATGGTGAGGTTGCGATTGGAGCAGAGGGGGTGGAGGGCTGCATGTTGTGAGGGTGAGAGGTTGGAGTAGGGGAGGGAGGTAGACAAGTTGAGGCGGTTAATGTCTCAGCGGCAGTTGGAATTGAAAAGATTGAGGGTGGGTAATAGGCCAGCATGGGGTGTCCAGGTGGATGGAGTGTGTTGGAGGTGCGTGAAGGGATCCTTGGAAGGTGGGCGGGAGTCCTGATTGAAATTCTTGATCTTGCAAGGAATTAAGGGCTATGGGGAGAGCGCAGGTAAGTGGAATTGAAAAGCCCATAAGCTATGATTAAATGGCTGAGCGGACTCGATGGGCCGAATGGCCTTGCTTCCACTCCTATGTTTTATGGAAAGAAGCTCCTCTTCCTGCGGGTTCCTTTCATAGGATGACAAACATTAACTTTAGCTTTCCAGGCACATTTTGTCAGGCTCATTACGTATTTTGAGCTGCCTCAAGTGCAACCACATCATCTCCAAATTTATCACTTTGATTTAACTTCCTAAGTCCAGGTCACTCATAGTACTGCTTGCAATACCAAGCATGAGATATTCCACTCAATTCTTTATTCACTCTGTCACAACTCTCACAAGTACCCTTATTTTCTAACCTTCAGTTAGCTTCTTATATTTTCCAAGTTCATCTTAAATCCCAATAACTTACAGTTTAAAAAATGTGAAACATTGAAAGAACTTTCTTAATGCTAAGGCGCATCATGTGTAGGGCTCTCCCAGTATACTTGTGTTATCACTTCCACAAAGAAGTTCAAGAGGTTGGTCTGGTTACTGTTCAATACGTAATTGGTGTACATAATATACTTCAGATTACTTCCAAGTGATTATATTATTTTTGCTTGGAATAAGCAGTGGCCACTGTACATGTGGTCCCCAACTCCAAATCATCTGTATAAATTGTCAATAATTGTGGTCCCAACAATGATCCCTGAGGCATACCACGAGTCACTGATTGCCAGCCAGAATAGCACTCATTTATCCCCACTCTTTGCACCTTTGTCCTCTGGGTCCCCGTTGTCCACCTTGCTTGAAGTGCCTTCATAGAATTCCAAAAGGTATGTCAAGCATGATCTGCCCTTTGTGGACACATGCTGCGTCTGTATAATGGGACAATTTCCTTCGAGATGCCCTGCTATTTCTTCCTTGATAATAGATTCAAGCATTTTCTGCAGTAGAGGTTAAGCTCACTGGTCTATAATTCCCCATCTTTTGTCTGCTTCATAGTGCTCGTCAACTGTCGCACCATAAAGTCAGTGTTTCCAGTCGTCAACGTTAGACAGGGTCTCCCTCATTCTATCACAGTCCCCTTTATTCAAGCACACCCTAATATAAGATTTTATCTTCACACTATCCAGCTGTATTTTAAATTTAACCATAGTTTCATCCAAGAGGATCAAATTGATAAAGAAAATTGATTTACAAATTGATAAAGTTTTCTTGAACACATTCAACAAAGTCTTCACCATCCAAACTTTTAACATTGACTGAGGCAACCGTAATGTTTGGAAAATTAAAATCACCTACTATTAACATCCTTGTTATTCTTACACAAATCTGAGATCTCTCTATATATTTGTTCCTTGGTTTTCCAGCGGTTCAGGAGGATCGGGAGAGAATCTGTTTATCTATTTCAGATTTGACTGACGGGCAAACGATAATAACGATAAAGAATGTAGAAGCGGATGGTCCAGGAGCGACAATTGGAAATAAGTGCGACCGTTAACGGCCACCGTGTACGTCATGAAGACTCAACGCATGCGCATTACCGGTGACGGTTCAACACATGCGCACTTTCGACCTGGGCGTAAAGCCCGCCTCAGGCGTATTTTCAGCGACGGTTCTGGACACTCGCAATCTCGACCAAGGCGTGGAGACCGCTCAAGCGGTCACGATACTGCACATGCGCGTTGAGACTGCTGAACGTATTGCCGGTGACGGGTCATATGCGCATTTTCGACGAGGTCGTGGAGACGGGTCGGGCGTGATGCCAGCAACGGTTTGGCACATGCGCGCTTTCCGCTGAAATGCGGAGCAGCCACAGGCGTGGAGAGCTCAAGCTGTCACTGCAGCCCCTGCACAGAGGACCCGCAAGATCATCCGCCCAGGCCCTACCGACCATTCCAAAACTCATCTGAGGGCTGTTCGGCAAAATGCCACTGTTATTTGGTTAGGTGACCACCCCATAGACATTCATCACAGCAGCAGATGCAACTCACTTTCAAACTCTTGTAACGCACAATTGTTTAAATTTTCTCTCTGTCTTCAGGGTCGATGTCATTTATCCAAGATTGCCCAATAAGTGGTTCAGCCCCAATGGCCATACTGGTTTGTTCGATTCAGACCATCTGACAGCAGCTCTCTCTCTCTCTCTCACACACACGATTTTTTGGCCAAATTGTTGGAGAATATTTTCGGTTTTCTCTCCATCCCCCGCCTATGCAGCAGTTTCATGGTCTTGAGAAATACTCGTGGTGATCTAATTCTGGCCTCTTGCGTAGCCCTAATTCCCCTATAAATCAGTGACTGGGCTCTCAGTTACCTCGGCATTGGCACTCTCACCTGCATCACCAACCTTCTGATAATTTGATCTTTTATCTCATGTTGCTCAGTGTCACTATTTTCAAATGCTCATACGTCCACGTTAAACATTACATTAAAAGCAAAATAAAAACAAGCTGTAATGATATTTACATTTAGATGACCATGTGTCATCCACACATCCTTACCAAATGACAAGGGCAAATGTAAAGCTTGAAATTTGCAATTATGTCTAATGGCAAGTTTTAAGAAGATTTGTAGGTCAGGTTGAGGGCCTAGGTGTAGGTTTGTTCAACGAGCAATAAACATACAGATTGTGTTAATTATCTGAAGTGGATAAACTTTATTAAATTCTGCCATTTTAGAGAATCAAGATATGAATTGTTTCCATTTATAAAAAGGAAGGGATCAGCAAAACAAAGCAGGAAAACTTTTTTTTTACAGAAAGCCAATAACCTAGTGGTATTAATGCAGGACTGTGAATCCAGACACTAAAATAGGTTCCGGGGACGCAGGTATGAACCCTGCCATAGCAGATTACCAAATGTTTACTGGATTCAAATTCCACAAAGAGTTTATCAACAATCAATGGGCATTACGAATGTTAATCATCAGAAAAACCTATCTGGTTCACTAATATCCTTTTATAGAAAGAAACTGCCATCCTTACTGGTCTGGACTACATGTGACTCCAGAACCAAAGCAAAGCAATGCGGTTGACTCTTCCCTCTGGAATGGGCAACAAATGCTGGCCTAACACATGTGAATGAATATAAAAGACTGCATAAAGTTGTTTGTCTCCACATATCCTTCAGTATACAGCTATATGGAGAAACATAAATGGCTGCATTTTCTGACAACTTAAATTATCACCAGTTAAAAAAATAAAGCTTTCTTAGACATTCAATGCATTCATTAGGATAGGTAAACCTGCTGCAATAGCGGCATGGACATCAGCTGTGCATGTCATTTTAGACTCCAAAATGAAAACATATTTGTTGCATCTCCAGCCCATATTTAGTTTCCATATCACCATTAACTAATATGCTGTGGTTCGTTTAATGATAACTTTAAAATCTTATACCTGTATTGTATTACATGACATGTAGATTATCAGGTTTACCCTTCAACATCACAAATGGTTTTAATGGTTCTGTCCTCAAAACATTGTTCCTGATGAAAGGAATTCTCAAATAAGAAATCTTTGCAACATTAAGTAGTTCTAGTTAATTGTTTCTTAGTCATTCATGTAGCAATGCATTTGTCCTTTATTAATAATAAACCTATTATTTGTAGGTCCTGAAATTTTAAAATTTATATTCAGAAGTTAGAGGAAGGGACCTTTACAAATATAGGACTTGGCATAAAAACAACACCTCACCATCCTTTAAAACTAAAGCATCATTTGAAGAGTGGTCACTGCGAACGAATTGTGGCAAAGCTGCACACACCAAACTTCCAGAATGAAAGAAATTAAATGACAAGGTCATGTTTTAGGTGTTGATTGAAGGATAATTGTTGGCCAATAAGTTTGGAAATCTGGATACATTTTACAAATAAATGTCATGGTCAAAAGTCCAGACTCAAAAGTAATAACATAACAACTCCTGAAACAGTATTCAGGATTAATTGCACAGATTGAAAAGTCTCAAATAATAGAAACACATTCTATATTCACCTTAAAGACCGAAGTAGAGTAACATTTACACAAGAACTACTCCACATCTTCTCCATAAATTTTTACATTACAATTTTAATGGATTATTTATGATGCAGTTAAGAAACTGCTTATATTTTGAAAATTACAGCCTTGCAAAGTAGAAACTGACTACACAAGTGCTTGGATTCTTTTCAAAATTTATTCTGCAAAAAAAACAGTAGATACATTATTATACACTTGATGGACAATACAAAATGTACATTGTACATTTAACATAAATAAGATTTAACCAAAGCATCAAAAAATTACATTTCCTACAGACAAATTGCACTGTTTACTCAAGTAAATATCCAGTAGCAAAAATTAGGAAAAAGTATTTACATATGTACAGTCACTTTCAAATTACTCCAATTCATTAAATCTTGTAAACATAGCTTTTTTAACAGCATCTTTGTAGGAATCTGAAGTAGTCACACCATATGAACTTCCTCGTGCTCCCAAACCAGCACCTTTCATCCTTGTTTGAGCCTGAAATCAAATATCAATTGAACCGAATGCTTTAGAAATCATGCAAATTCAAAAATGTTCAAATGTTCCCCATTCCTACCAAACTAAACAAGGATAAAAGTACCAAGCAGTCAAACTGTTATGGAATTAGATCTTGGGTTCATTCAGTCATAAACAATTACTTAAGTAGAACTACAGCCTCTCATGACTCACCAGTTACAAAGGTAGAATATTTCCATATTGAAAGGTTGACAGCTAATAATTCCGCACTATATATTTGACTATATTTTGACTATCATTAATGCAACACCACAAAATGTTTAAATAAACTTCCATTATTGTACTTTGCAGATTCCACCCTCATTGTGAACCTAATTGAATTGGTACAGGTCTGCCAGTTTCACAATTACACTGAACAAATACATCTGAATTATTTATAGATATTTTGAAAAAATTGCTGAATTTTATCATCCTACTCCCACCCCAGCTCAAATCTTGGAAGACTGTGTTTGAAAGACAAGTTCAAAACATCTTGGGGCAGATTGTTAGCCCATTTGTCTCAAAATACTGCTTTAATTAGCAGCCATGCAGAATACCATAGAAATCCAACCAAAAATATTGTCTATGTAAATATAGTTAGTCTCCACCAAACCACTAAATAAGTGGATCCATTTTATTAAACAGCATATTCTGTGGCCCAATTTACTAAGATGCAGGAGAAATCATATGTAGATACCAGTACATCGGCTATGATCAGAAATAAGTGGGCTTAATATCCCAAGTTCAATGCCTTACTATCACATGCTGGCCGTGACCACCAAATGCAGAGTGAAAATTAACTTGGCAGACTTCAATTTCTCAAAATTGTGAATGTATTACTCAAGAACAAAACATTTATTGATATCAAGGCATTAACTTTGTGAATCAAACAAACACTGATATTAAATGGTAATTCCATCAAATGACCATAATTGAAAAAATAGAAAACAAAGTACCATACCTGTATAGGTGCTGTAATACCTTGCTGATTTCGACCCAGCCCCGAGCCTTCTTTCCAACCCATTGCCTGAAGCATTCTGCTCCCAATGTTGTCACTGTTAATACCATTTTTTGTTGGCTGTTCAAAATCACTGTTGCAATGAAAACATATTTTGGTTTCTGATCTTCATAAGCACAGAACTCAATACTGCCAGAAAATGCGTTCAATTGAAAATGTTTGTTATGTAACAGGATTTCCACTCCAATATTCTTTAACCCATTTCAAGAAAGGTTATTTAATATAGAAGCAATTCACCACAATACCTGCTAAATCCTTCAAGTGCTGAGAATTCTGAAATAATAATAATCTTTACAATAACCTAGTCTGGTGTGGTGTCAACCCAATACTAGTCATATAAAAATAAGATTCTTTGAAATAATCTAATTGAAAAAAGGTGACTTCAGTGAAACAAATAAATCCTCAGCAGGGTGTGACAGGCTGGATGTTCTTTGGTTGGTATGTCTAGTCTAAGGGATAGTCTCAGAATAAGGGATAAGACATTTACAACTGAAAAGGAGAGTGGTGAGTTGTATAATTCTCTACCCTAGAGAGCCATAGAACCTCAATTATTGAGCAAATTCACAAGAGAACTGGGGAGCTTTCTGATTAACAATAGCACCAAGAGATAGGAGGCAATGCGGGAAAGGGCATTAAGGTGGATGATCAGGCATATCTAATTGAAAGAAGCTGGACTGATAGAATTAAACCATTTAGCCTATTTTCCAAGAATACAAGAAAGAATAAGCCACAAGCTTGCTCTGGCATTTGCTAAACTCCATGATTGATTCCCAATCTGATCACTAGTTTCTCACTTAATCTCCAAATCTTCTTACAATTCAAAAACATGGATTGCTGTTTTGAATAAACCCAGTGAGCATGCACAACTCCTGGATAGATAATTCAATGATTCACATTCGGTTCCAAGCGGAAACATTTTTAAACTCAGTGCTCATGACTCATTTCTTAAACTGAGACCATACTCCCTAGTTCTTGGCTCTAAAACCAGAAGAACATAAGCCAAACACAACCTTGTTAAAAGGAACAGCTTGAGAGAGACAAGAACCAAACATTTTCAAAAAAAGCTGAAAGGTGGCAATGGATAAATTGGAAGCATTGGTTTCATATTTATTAATACTACTACAGTTATCAAGCTTCTCCTGTTACAGGTATTTAATCAATGAGTTCAATATTAAAGAACTTTACCTAAATCTAATGAATTTTGGAAAATTAAATCAAATGTATAAATTCTCACTAGCTTCTTCTAAGACCTTAAGATGAAATTCATCAGGATCCAGGGACTGAATAACTCACTTAACTTTGGTAACTTAAAAAATAAATCAACATTTCTGGTTTTTATATTTTTGACTAACTTTCTCTTTACTCTTTATAATTACTAAAAGATTAATTTGCTGTTTTAGATAATCTGTCCAATTTTCTGACCTGTCACCTATCTTTGCACAATTGTCTGACTTTGAGTTTCATACATTGATGGTAGATCCTTCCCTTAGAAACTTATCTATAATCTTATTTATTCTGCAGGAGCAAATTACTGCATATGGTGGAACCTGTATTGAAAACACAATATGTTTGAAATCACAGTGGGTCAAGGCAGCATCCACAGAGAGAATGCGAGTCAATGTTTGTGCTTTCCAGAATATCCCCATAAATGTTTGGCACTGCATCCCCCTACTGACCTGTCCCTTTACCGAAATTGCCAGTTAACCTTTGCCAGCTTTGCTTTCATGCCATTAGAAATTACTTGTTTTCCTTCAAGGAAGGTTCCCTTCTAGGTGCTGCCCTAAATTAAATCTGAGGTTTAGGCCTGTTCATTTGTGAAATAAAGCATACTTCTGATGAATTAATAATTTTAGCATTAGAGGGTTAAAATGATCCAGTTACTCAAATTAGACAACTGAAAGAAAACAATGCGTTTGCTCAAAAAGTCATTATTTTCTAATTCTAACTAAGGTAACTAACGAGGGACATGGATAAGGTGATATGCCATGATGGGGAGTCTAAAACTTGAGGATATAGGTTTAAGGTGAAGGCAGAAAGATTTAAGTCATTATAGGAGCAACCTTTTCACACAGAGGGTGGTACATGTTTAGAATGAGCTGCTAGAGCAAGTGGTTGAGGCTAGTACAATTACAACATTTACAAAGGCATCTGGATGGGTATACAAATAGAAAGGGTTTGGAGAAATATAGGCCAAATGCTGACAAATGGAACCCCAGATTAAATTGAAGATATCTAGTCGGCATGGACCAGTTGAACTGAAGGATCTGTTTCCATGTTGCATAGGTCTATGACTCCAAGTTATCAAAGCATATTAACGTGGATTTCAGTTCTGATCATTTTTGCAAACCAGGTAGCAACTGCATGTTGCTTTCTATTCATTTCTTCCCACTGCATTTTTCATCACACCAAATTAAATAATTCCTTCAATTTTAATTGGCTGCCTGGTTATATATTTTTTTAAAAATTCAATTAACAAAAGAGGAATTGACATCAGCAACTTAGAAATAAAATTCCTATTCAAAAGCCTTTTCTAAAATGAAAAAGCAGAAGGAATTGGACAAAGATTAGTTCATACTCAAATCAAGTTCTAGCTTTGATCAGGATTTATTAGTCATTTAAGACAAATTAGACACCTGAAAATAATGACAAAAACTTACATGGTGGCAGCATGATTAAACCTCTTCCTCTTGGGTTCTGGAGGTTCTGGGATTCCATACTTTTCTCTTCTTTCTGCTGCTCTGTCTCGGTATTTCATCTAACCGTGGGTAGGGAAAGCAGTGCTTAAAGATCAGTTGTGGTATTAATTCATTTCAGTTAAGTCTTAAAAATAATTTGATGCAAAAAATAGTTAAAGCCCATGTGGCATTAATTTGCATTCGCTTCAAGGTGTTTCAAATTACACGTACTCAATCCAGTTATTGCAAATAACTTCTACTTGTAGACCTGCTGTCTGAACTGCTGTGCTCTTCCAGCACTACTAATCCAGAATCTGGTTTCCAGCATCTGCAGTCATTGTTTTTACCTTTAAAACAGCAAATCAGCCCAAAGCATTTGACAGAAATATTATCCAATGAGGCAGTCAGAGATACTGCAACCAACTAGTTGGAGGGGCAGGTTTTAATGAGCACCTAAATCAAGAAGAAGGTATCAAAAACAACTGCCTAACTTGTGGGCTAGGTATGATTACCAAAGGAAACTGGTAACAAGCAAGAGATCAGAATTGGATGAGTGAACAGGTAAGTGCTGTACAGTTTGAGGGGCTGCAGAGATTAGGAGGGACAACAGTATGGAGTAATTTCACAAAGTCAAGAATTTCAAATCAAAGTGGCCCTAGCCGACTTTGGTCAACAAACACACACGGGTGTAATGTGACTTTGTGTGCCTTAGGGAACAGATTGCAGATCTTGCAATTAAGAAATACAGAACTTGGAGAATGAGACACCAGGCAGTAAATCACTGGAATATGCAAAGATGCATAAGTGTAACAGCACAGAATGAGACAGGCTAAAATGAGAAAGTGGAAGTAGATCATATTGATAATAGAAGCTCAGCTCAACGTGAAACATGACAAAATGTAAAGAGGAGGTCAGGTGAATTGGCCATGCTAAATTGCCCATAGTGTTAGGTGAAGGGGTAAGTGTAGGGGAGTAGGTCTGGGTGGGTCGGTGTGGACTTGTTGGGCCGAAGGGCCTGTTTCCACACTGTATGTAATCTAATCTAATCTAAAAGTTTCAGTTCAGCCTCAGAAAATGGAAAGGGAGAATGTGGCTGGAGAATGAAATATGTCTCAGAGACCAAACTGTCAATGACTTTGGTATCACTGATAATTTGATAAGATAATATTCCTCCCACAATTGATACTAGATTACACAAAAGCAACAAATACTGGAGACAATGGAAAAGAGAGATTGCAAGGTAAGTGTTGTCAGCATACATATGAAATAGAACAGTGCAGTATAGGCCCTTCGACCCCCGATGTTGCACCGACCTGTGAAACCAAACTAACCTACGCTACTTCATTCTTGCTCATATGCCTATCCAATGACCATTTAAATGTCCTTAAAGCTGGCCAGTCGAGAGTGTGGTGCTGGAAAAGCACAGCAGGTCAGGCATCATCTGAGGAGCAGGAGAAGCAACGTTTTGGGCATAAGGAAGGTGGTGATAGGTTGGGGGGGTAAGGGGAAGAGAAAATGAGGAAACTGTTAAAGTCCACATTCATCCCGTGTGGTTGCAGGGTCCCAAGGCACAATATGAGGCGTTCTTCCTCCAGGCGTCGGGTGGTAACAGTTTAGCGATGGAGGGGGCCCAGGACCTGCATGCCCTTGACAGACCAGGAAGGGGAGTTGAAGTGTTCAACCATGGGGCAGTGGGGTTAGTAGGTGCCAGTGTCCGTTCTCTGAAATGATCCGCAAGGCAGCGTCCTGTCACCCTAATGTAGAGAAGACCACTGTACAATGGACACAATAGATGACACTGGCAGAGGTATAGGTAAATTTATGTCAAATGTGGAAGGATCCTTTGGGGCCTTGGATGGAGGCAAGGGAATTGCAGGGGAGGAATTGGGAATAAGGAATGGCATGGGAGGTATAGTCTAAGCAGCTGTGAGGGTCGGTGGGCTTATAGTAGATGTCCATGGTTAATCTGTTGCCAGTCCCGTCAGTGATTGAGGGGTCCAGGAAGAGGAGGGAGGTTTCCAAGATGGCCCAGGGGAATTGGAGGTCAGGGTGGAAGGTTTTGGTAATGAACAGTACAACCTCCTCATGGGAGCACGTGGTGGCACAGATACAGTTATTGATATAGCGGAGGGATAGGTGGGAGGTGGTGCCAGTGTAATTGCGGAAGATGGACTGTTCCACATACCCAAAAAAGAGCTGGGTCCCTTGCAGGTGCCCATGGCTACCCCTTTGACTTGGAGGAAGTGGGAGGATTGGAAGGAGAAGCTGTTGAGGGGGAGGACCAGACCAGCCAGACAGATGAGTGTGTTGGTGGAAGGGTACTGGCTGGGATGGCATGACAGGAAGAAACCGAGTGCTTGGTGGCCTTTGTTGTGGCGGATTGGTGTGTTCAGGATCTGGATGTCCACGGTGAAGATAAAGTGTTGGGGGCCAGGGGAACAAACATCTTGGTGGTGGCGACAGGCATGGGTGGTGTCCCAAACATAGGTGGGAAGTTCCTGGACTAAGGGGAACAGGACAGTGTCAAGTTATGCAGAGATCCGCTCACTGGGACAGGCGCAGGCTGAGACATTGGGTCAACCAGGAAAGTCAAGTTTGTGAATCTTTCGTAGGAGATAGAATCAGGCGGTGCAGGGTTCACAGACAATGAGGGGAGTCCACTGCTGTTGCAAGCAGTGCTTTCCACGCCCTACTACTGAGGAAAGAAACGACTTCTGACATCTGTCTTATATCTATCACCCTCAATTTAAAGCTATGTCCCCTCATGCTAGCCATCGCCATTTAGAGTCATAGAGATGTACAGCACAGAAACGGACCCTTCAGTCCAACTTGTCCAAGCTGACCGGATATCCCCACCCAATCAAGTCCCAACTGCAGGGCCCATATCCCTCCAAACCCTTCTTATTCATATACCTATCTAGATGCCTTTTAAATGTTGCAATTGTTGTAGGCTCCACCACTTCCTCTGATAACTCATTCCATACATGCACCACCCGGTCTTTATCTTTTCTCTCACCCTAAAACTATGCCCTCTAGTTCTGGACTCCCACACGCCAGGGAAAAGACCTTGTCTACTTATCCTATCCATGCCCCTCATGATTTTATAAACCTCTATTAGATCACCCCTCAGCATCCGACGCTCCAGGGAAAACAGCCCCAGACTATTCAACCTCTCCCTAAATCCTCCAACTGTGGCAACATCCTTGTAAAGCTTTGCTGAACCCTTTCAAGATTCAAAGCATCTTTCCAATAGGAAGACCAGAATTGCATGCAATACAGAGGAACCTCTATTATCCGAATATCTGATTATCCAAAAGGAGATAGAGGTCCTGGTAGAAACATTACATCAAAGATGCATTTCCAACACCGAGTCTTTTGTTTACGGCGATTAAAAGTGAACTTGGCTTACTGAAATGCTGCCGAGAACAGTCCTGTACTGATGGGAGCCCAGGCACCATCTCCAAATGCCGGACATTCAACCCACTTGCTCTCTCCTGACACTTTGCCTGGAGTTCTACACAGGAATGTATCCTAAACTCCCCTTCCAGAGATAATCTCAACATTGTCCTGTGCAGGGCAAAGTTGGAACCTATCAAAATGTGACAGTAAAACGTTGAGAGTGTGCGCATGCTATTTGGAGACACACTCTCCCAAAAGGCAGCGGCAGCAGTCTTGTTGTTGGTGTCCAGCTTGGCTGCCCTGGAAAGGGGGTGTAGTTGGGAGGGGGGGGGGGGGGGGGGGGGGGTGTGGAGGGCACGGCGGCAGGGGTTCACACATAAGTCTGCTCCCTGTTCAGGAGACTAAGCAGGAGCAGACTAACAGAAAACCAAGCCCCAACCAATCAATTCACCGAATAATCAGACATCCGAACGAAATAGTGCCCACCCGTCTCATTTGGATAATCAAGGTTCCTCTGTATTCCAAAAGTGGCCTAACCCATGTTCTGTACAGCTGCAATATAACCTCCCAACTCCTGTACTCAGTGCTCTGACCAATAAAGAAAAGCAGAACAAAAGCCATCTTTGCTTTCCTTTCTACCTGCAACTCCACTTTCAAGGAGCTATGAACCCGCACTCGAAGGTCTCTCTGTTTAGGAACACTCCCTAGGATCTTACCATGAAGTGTATAAGTTCTGCTAAGATTTGCTTTCCCAAAATGCAGCACCTTGCAGTTATCGAAATTAAGCTCCATCTGCCACTCCTCAACCCATTGGCCCATCTGACCATGATCCAGTGTTCATCTAACGTAACCTTCTTCGCTGTCCATTCCGCGTCCAAATTTGGTGTCATCTGCAAACTCACTATCTCTCTTACGCTCACATCCAAATCATTGATATAAATGACAAATAGTGGTGGACCCAGCACCGATCCTTGTGGCACTCCACTGGTCACAGGCCTCCAGTCTGAAAAACAACCCTCCTCCACCAACCTGTCTTCTACCCTTGAGCCAGTTCTGTATCCAAATGGCTAGTTCTCCCTTTATTCCATGAGATCTAACCTTGCTAAACACTCTCTCAGGGGGAACCTTGTCAAACGCCTTATTGAAGTCCATGTAGATCAAGTCCACCACTTTGCCCTCATCAATCCTCTGTTACTTCTTCAAAAACCTCAATCAAGTTTGAGAGACATGATTTTCCACGCACAAAGCCATGTCGACTATGCCTAATCAGTCCTTGCCTTTCCAAATACGTTTCTATCCTGCCTCTCAGGATTCCCTGCAACAACATGCCCACCACCGATGTCAGCCTCACTGGTCTAGATTTCCCTGGCTTGTCCTTACCACCTTAAATAGTGGCACCATGTTAGCCAACCTCCAGTCTTCCGGCACCTCACCTGTGACTATCAACAATACAAATATCTCAGCAAGGAGCCCAGCAATCACTTCCCTAGCTTCCCACAGAGTTTGAGGGAACACCTGATCAAGTCCTGGCGATTTATCCACTTATATGCATTTCAAGATATCCAGCACTTCCTCCTCTGTAATATGGACATTTTTCAAGATGTCATCACCTATTTCCTGACATTCTATATCTTCCATAACCTTCTCCACAGTAAACACTGATGCAAAATACCAGTTTCGTATCTCCCCCATCTCCTGTGGCTACACACAAAGTCCACCTTGCTGATCTTGGGGGTCTTATTCTCTCCCTAGTTACTCTTTTGTCCTTAAGTATATTGTAAAAACCCTTTGGATTCCCCTTAACTCTATTTGCCACAGATATCTCATGCCCTCTTTTTGACCTCCTGATTTCCCTCTTAAGTAGACTCCTACTGCCTTTATACTCTAAGGCTTAGAACATAGAAAAGTAGAGCACAGAACAGGCTCTTTGGCCCACGATGTTGTGCCGAGGTTTAATCCTAATGTACAATATAATAACTTAGCCTACACACCCTTCAACTCACTGCTATCCATGCACATGTCCAGCAGTCACTTAAATGTCCCCAATGACACTGCTTACACAACCACAGCTGGCAATGCATAAAGAACCTACCTCTGATGTCTCTTTTATACATTCCTCTAGATATCTTCAAACTATGACTCCTCGTACCAGTCAATCCTGCCCTGGGGAAAAGTCCCTGGCTATTGACCATTTATTCCTCTCATTATTTTGTACACCTCAATCAGGTCACCTCTCTTCCTCCTCTCCAGAGAGAAAAATCTGAGCTTATTCAACCTTTCTTCATAAGACAAGCCCTCTAGTCCAGGCAGCATCCTGGTAAACCTTCTCATCACCTTCTCCAAACCATCTGCATCCTTCCTATAGTAGGGCGACCAGAACTGAACACTTTCAAATGTGATCTCACCAGGGACTTGTAGAACTGTAGTAAAACCTCGCGGCTCTTAAACTTGATTCCCCTGTTTACAAAAGCCAAAACACCATACGCTTTCTTAACAACCCTATCCACTTGGGTGGCAACTTTGAGGGATCTATGTACTTGCACACCCAGATTCCTCTGTTCCTCCACACTGCCAAGAATCCTGTCTTTAATCATATATTCAGCATTCGCATTCGTCCTTCCAAATTGCATCACTACGCATTTATCCAGGTTGAACTCTGTCTGCCATTTCTCAGCCCAGCTCTGCATCCTGTCTATGTCATGCTGCAGCCTGCAGTAGCCCTCTATACTATCGATGACACCTCCAACCTTTGTCTCACCTGCAAATTTACTAACCCACCCCATAACCTCCTCATCCAAGTCATTTATAAAAACTACAAAGAGCCCAAGAACAGAGCCCTGCGGGACCCCACTCAACACTGACCCCCAGGCAGAATACTGTCCATCCACAACCACTCTGTCTTCTGTCAGCCAGCCAATTCTGAATCCAGATATCCAAATCTCCCTGTATCCCATACTTTGACTTTATAAATGAATGATTAATTCGATCTATCGTGTCTACACTGGACATTGCTTCCTTCTTTTTCTTAACCAAAATGCTAATTTTTTTTAAAGTCATTCAGCATTCCCAACACCTACCAGCCTTTCCTTTCACCCTAACAGGATTAAAGGAAATCTGACATGTTACTGGTTATTATCACTGAATGGTGACATGTAGAAGGAAAACAGGAGGCAGCTGTATCAATTATCAGAGCTCTTTGCTTTTGTTGCTTGAATTGCAAGAGAACGTACTTCATTTTCTGATTTTTCTAATGCCTCAAGTTCCCGGTCAGACATTCGCGACCTTCTACGAATTTCCAAATTTTGCTGTAGGTACAAAGAGAAAACATTTAATAATAGACTACAAATAAATGACAATTCGTCAAACTTAAAATAAAGCAATGTGAATTTACAGAACTTAAAGTTAACTGCAGTGTATATGCAAGAACAATGCATTTTGCCAGTGTATACAGTTTCAAGTCTATGGCTTGTTGAGTTGTAAAGCAACTTTTTTTTAAAAAACAGCCAACTTATTGTAGAATTTTGCTTTTTGTTTTCCTTCCTATAACTATCTGTTAAGAACATAGTAATTTCCTTCATTCTTTGGTCTCAGATTCATTTCCAGTGCATCTCTTTGGGTACAAGTCAGAGTGGTGCATGATTTCTCATCATAGACCAATAGACCACAGACCACGGATGAAGTAAAATTATGTTCACAGACTCAATTTCAAAGGGGAACAATTTAACTTGGAATTAATAAATGACGAAATAAAAATCGGACAACTGAAATCTTATTGCTTTACTTTTGTAGAATGCACACATCGTTAGCTTTGCTCTTATTACCCTGTGGAGGTCAGAGAGTTGCTGATGCCGAGTAAGTGCCTCTTTGTTGGGAAACTGTCTTCTGCACAGCAGACAGGCTATTTTGTTCCAATCTGTTAGCTTTTCTTCCAGTTCTTGGACCGTCTCTTGCTCCTCCTCTTCACTTTCTCCACTGTATGATGCTACAAGACCCTGTAGCGGACTGGATTTTCTCTACAAGATAGATATCAAGCTTCAGTCTGATACATGCATCTTTTAAGCCAACTGTTCCCATTTTAATTATTCAATGAACAGAGAAATGTCAAAAGATAATCAAGCACCACAAATGATACTTCAATATTAGCACAGAAGTACATCAAAAATGGAAAAGTAAAGAACAGTATAAATGTAAACTACTTTAACAGAAAAGGAAATGTAAACAACGAACTGTGCAATTTCTCAATATGGTCTTTCACCAGCAAAATTCCAGCCAGTTCACATGAAATCTTGATACAACAGAAGCAGTTTTTAAAAAAAGAATCCCTGTGTAGAAAAAGGCTCTCTGGCCCAACAAGTCCACACCAACTCTCCGAAGAGTATCCCACCCGGACCCATTCCCCTACATTTACCCCTGCATCTAACCTATGCATCCCTGAACACTATGGGCAATTTAGCACAACCAATTCACCTAACCTGCACATCTTTGAACTGTGGGAGGAAACCCATGCAGATATGGGGAGAAAGGTGGCTCTGTGGAGTTTGCACAAAGACTGGAATTGAACCCGGGTCCCTGGTACTGTGAGGCAGCAGTGCTAAGCGCTGAGCCACTGCGCTGCCAGTTCGAGATCATTGAAGATTTCCAATTACATAAATCAATTATCAAAATTTATTCTTAAGGTTTGTACACTTCATAATTTTCACAAGTTTGTGAATACTAGAAATACTCTCAAGTAATAGTCAAATTTTGACTACTTTTTAATGTTAAATTTATAGGATCTACTATTACATAGACACTATTTTGAATGGCTGAAATTAATGCCCGTCAAAATTCATATCAATCAGACTTCTGATCATGATTTCTAAACAAACACAGAAACAACAACAAATTATGGTAAAACTAGGAACAGAACACAACAGTTGGCGGACTGGAACACCTGGAGTGGAGTGGGACTACTGGCAGACTGGAATCATCTTAAAATTATGCCCCCTTGTGATTGCCACTTTCATACTAAGAAAAAGTCACTGACTATCCACTCTATCAATGCCTATCATTATATTGTACACCTCTTTCAAGTCACCTCTCATTCTTCTTCGCTCCAATGAGAAAAGCCCAAGCTGCATTAATCTTTCTTCATGAAATGTGTCCTCCAATCCAGGCAGCATCCAGATAAATCTCCTCTGCACCATCCCTAAAGCTTCCACATCTTTCCAACAATGAGGTCAGAATTGAACACTATATTCCAAGTGCAGTCTGACCACAGTTTTACAGAGCTACAGCAAAACCTTGCGGCTCTTAAAACTCAATCCCCCTGCTAATGAAAGCCAACACACCATACGCCTTGTTAACACCTCTATCAACTTGGGTGGCAACTTTAAAGGGATCTATGGACATGGACCCCAAGATCCCTTTGTTCCTCCACACTGCCAAAAATCCTGCCTTTAATCCTGTAATCTGCATTCAAATTCAACCTTCCAAAATGAATCAAATCATACTTTAAGGTTGAACTCCACCTGCCACTTATCAGCCCAGTTCTGCATCCTGTCAACGTCCCGATGCAACCTACAACAGCCCTCCACACTATCCACAACTCCTAACATTTGAGAGACAGGCAAACTTACTAATCTACCATTCCACTTCCTCATCCAAGTCATTTATAACAATCACAGTACAGGTCCTGGGACAAACCCCTGTGGAATACCACTGGTCACCAAGCTCCAGGCTGAATATTTTCCGTATTCTATCACCCTCTTGTTTTCTATGGGCCAGCCAATTCAGTGTCCAGGCAGCTAGGTTTCCCTGTATACTATGCCTCCTTACTTTCTGTATGAGCTTACCATGGGTAATCTTACCATAACAAAAAATGTGTTGCTGGAAAAGCACAGCAAGTCAGGCAGCAAAGGAACAGGTAAATCAATGTTTTGGGCATAAGCCCTTCCTTGGGCTTATGCCCGAAACGTCGATCCTCCTGTTCCTTTGATGCTACCTGACCTGCTGCGCTTTTCCAACACCACATTTTTAAGCTCTAATCTCCAGCATCCGCAGTCCTCACTTTCTCAATCTTATCAAAAGGCTTACTAAAATTCACATACACTACATCCACTGCTCCACTTTCAATGTGTTTGTTCACACTCTCAAAAGAATTCAACAACACTTGTGAGATATGACTTGTGCCTCTCAATGCCATGCTGACTACCTCTAATCAAACTATGGCTTTCCAAATTATCATATATCCTGTCTCTCAACGCTTGCCAATAATTTATCCACCCCTGACATAAGTCTGACTGGTCTGCAATTCCCAGGAATATCCCGATTCCCTATCTTGAACAAGGGAACATTTACCACCCTGGAGAAAGTGATGACTGCAGATGCTGGAGATCAGAGCTGAAAACGTGTTGCTGGAAAAGCGCAGCAAGTCAGGCAGCATCCAAGGAACAGGAGAATCGACGTTTCGGGCATAAGCCCCTTCTTCAGGAAATCATGAAGAAGGGCTTATGCCCAAAACGTCGATTCTCCTGTTCCTTGAATGCTGCCTGAGCTGCGCTTTTCCAGCAACACATTTTCAACATTTACCACCCTCCAAACATCTGGCACTACTCCAGTGGACAATGAAGACACAAAGATCATTGCCAAATCTCATTCCTCGCTCCCTGCAGTAACCTTGGGTATATCTCATCTGGCCCAGGGGACGTATCTATTCTCAAGTTTTTCAAAATTTTCAGCACATCATCCTTCTTAACATCAATGTGTTTGAGCATAATCAGCCTGATTCACACTGTTCTCACAAACCACAAGGTCCCTCTCAGTTGTAAACACTGAAGTAATTATTAAGGACCTCTCTAACCTCCTCAGATTCCATGCACAAGTTGTCTTCACTATTCCTGATTGGACCTACCCTCACTCTGGCCTCTAGTCCCTCACATAAGTGTGGAACATCTCAGAGTTTTCCTTAATCTTCCCCGCTAATGCTTTATCATGCCACCTTCGAGTTTTCTTAAGTCCATTCTTCAGTTCCTTCCTGGCTACCATGTAACCCTCTACAGAGCCCCATCTGATCCCTGCCTCAAACCTAAGCAAGCTTCCTTCTTCCATTGACTCGATGTCCCACATCCCTTGTCACTCAAGGTTCTTTCAACCTACCATCCCTTCCTTGCCTCAATGGATAAATCTGCCCAGCACCATCAGCAACTGCATCCTAAACATCCTCCACATTTGTGCATTTCAGAGAACATGCATTCCCAATTTAAGAGACTCAGTTCCTGCGTAACAGCAAGGTAATTCCACCCCCCACCCCAATTAAATACTTGCCCATACTGTCTGCTCCTATCCCTCTCCATAAGTGCAGTAAAGATCAGGAAACTGCAATCACTATCACTGAACTACGCCTCCAATGAGAGATCAAACACCTGGCAAGGTTCGCTGCCAAGCACCAAACCAAACATGGCCTTCCCTGTAGTTGGCCTATCTACGTATTGAATCAGGAACCCTTCCTGGACACCTGACAAAAACTTCTTATTTGAACTAAGGAGGTTCCAATCAATATTAGGAAGTTAAAGTCACCATTACAACAACCCTGTTACTTCTGCACCTTTCCAAAATGTGCCTCCCAATCTGCTCTCCCTTCTCTGTTGCTACTGGGGAGTCTGTAGAAATCTCCCAACAAAGTGACTGCTTCTTTCCTGTTTCTGACTTCCACCCACACTGACTCAGTAGACAAACCTTCCTCGATGAGCTCCATTTCTGCAGCTGTGATACTATTATTGATTAGCACTGGCACTCCATCTTTTACCTACTCCTGTATACAGAAGAACTTCGATTATCTGAATATCAGATTATCTTAAGGGGATCTCAAGGTCCCAATAGAAACATTAGGTCAAAGAGCTATTTCAACCCTGATCGCATCTTTTGTTTTCAGGTACAATGATTAAAAACAAACTCAGCTCACAGAAATGCTGCAGAGAACAGTCCTGGACAGTCCATGCACCGTCTCTAAATGACTGACCTCTCACTTTCCCTGGAGTTCTATATGGGGTGAAACCTAACACCCCCCCTCCCAAAAAAAAACAATCTATCCAATATTGTCCTGTACAGGGCAGAGGTGGAACCCGTCCAAAAGTGTGCACACGCTAGTTGGAGACTCCCCCCACGAAGGCAGTCTTACTGTTGATGTCCACACCAGCCGCGTGTGCGCGTGTAGGAGAGAAGGAGGAGGGCGTGGATAGGGGTGCGGGAGGGGAGAGGAGGTTGGACGGGGTTGGGGGTGGGAGCAGACAGGGTCTTGCGTGCAGTGTGCTGCTGCTTAGCCTCCTGAACGGGGAGCAGACTTCACAGAAAACTGAGCTTTAGAGGAAATCAATTAGCCAAATGATCAATTATCACAACAAAATCATGCCTGACCATCTCGTTCAGATTATCGCAGTTCCTCTGTACACGGTATTACAAGTTACACTTTGCAAATTGATAGCTGCACTCTAGTGGTTAAAAGGAAATAACACAAATAAAAGCTAAAGTATTATACACGTGGACAGAAGCAGTTTTGAAGAATGATCAGATTGGTTGCAAACCATTGACTCTCTCACCATGTTTCTCCAGCATTTATTTTTATAAAGGAAATCTCAAAAATCTTTCAAACTGATACTTCACTTCACTAACTACTATCCAGCTCAAACTCAAATTTCAGCTGGTTTCAGACACAGCCAGAGCAGTGCACGATTGTCCTTCAATACTGATGCTTCTCCATGACTATCATCACAGAAATAATGAAAATCAAAGATACTACCCTGCTTCAAAGAAATTGAGTACTTAACAGAACTAGCAACAATAGAGGGCTACGAAATATTTTAATTCAATCACGAAATGCCAGCCTGGAAAAGTGGAAGCTTGAAGATTTAGAAAGGAGAAAACAACACTGAGACTTGAAAGAAAGACATTCAAACCTTTAATGGACTTTCTTCATCATCTCGTAGGTGTTCCACTAAACCACTGAACGGTTCAAGCACCATTGGCTGACGTTCCATCATCCCCTGCAACAGACACATTAAACGTTAAGTATTGCATCTTTGAAAAATAATTAAGATAAAGTCAGTAGCTATGGACATTTTGGAACATGATGCGGCTGCATACAGAAGTTTTGAGCCTAGATGTCGCCTGGTCTGAGGGAAGGTCTTATGAGGAAAGGCTGAGACACTTGGGTCTCTCTCACTGGAGAGAAGGCAGCTAAGAGGGGATTTGATAAAGACATAGATGATGATCAGAGGATTAAATAGGGTAGACAGTGAAAGTCTTTTTCCTAGGATGATGTCATCAGCTTATATGAGGGGGCATAGCTACAAAATGAAGGGTGATAAAGATTTAAGACAGATGTCAGGGGCAGGTTCTTTACTCAGAGTGGTAAGGGTGTGGAATGCCCCGCCTCCTAATGTAATTAACAATCTTTGGATAAGCACATGTATGATGATGGGATAAGGCTTAGATTAGGTCACAGGTCGGCACAACATTGAGGGCGCTGTTCTGCGCTGTATTGTTCGATGTTCTATGTTTTTGTAGAAACTTCTATAATTACTTAGCATTGGCCGCTAGAGATTCCCAATGGACTATAAAGTAGTATACAAATTACAACACAATCAGGGTGTTCCTCCCACAGTCAGGCCATCCAAAACCTTGTACATTTAAGCTTGCATTTATGTTCCAGTATTCTAGATCTCTCACCTTGGTTCCAAAACATTGCATTCTTCATAATTTTAAAAGATCTTTATCAGATCATGTAATATCTTCTGTTATAGCAAAGACAATCAATTTTTCTTCGTATATGATCAGAATGGGCAGTTTTAGTGAATCTGTGCATCAACATCTTTTCTCTAGTACATTGTCCAAAAGATCAGAGTATTCATATGAAGATTGCATAAAGATTTTATACAATTATTATATCTTGACTTGTAAAAGAAAGTACTCCATCACCACTTTATGGTCTTACCTATGAGACCCTGCTTATGAAAACAAACTCAAAGTCCTAACATCTGAGATCCCACACCATCCAGCCTCTCCCCTAAATGAAAAATGGACCACCTCACTTTACTGTGTTGAACAACAACATTCATTTGTCTAAATCAAACACTATCAACATCTCCTTGCCGCTTCCTTTAGTACTCAGTATTAATAATGGGTCATATCTAACAATCACGAACCAGGGACCACCATCTAGATCCATATCCAAGTCATGAATGCAGTGAACAGCAGAGCTAGCCAATACAGTGGTATTGTACACTAATTTTTGACATGTTGTCCCAGTTACATATTATCCTTGTTAGCACAAAGGCTTTCTGAAAGTCAATTTGCATGTCCATTCAAATACCCCTACTGCATCCCTTAGCTTAAGAATCTAATCGGGCGATTTGGCATAACTGCTCTTTCTGAAATCAGCGTTATCTGCTGCCTCAAATTATTTCCTTCTGTTCAAACAGATAGCTTGATTTTATTTTTAAATTCCATGATTGAAGATGGCAACATTTCCCCAAACTAGCTGACGAGTAATTTCCAATAATTCAATAACCTTGAAAAGGGCTATTAGAATAGCCATTCTCCAGTACTCCATACATTAGGCGTGAGGCCTTCAGATCCGGAGACCCACTCAAACATAAGTATGACATTTGCAGAGCCATTAAGACTGCCAAGGACCAATACCGATCCAAACCAGAGACCCAGACAGACACTGGCAACTATGGAAAGGACTGAATGACATCACAGATTCTAAAGAGATAGTCCAAGATAGCAGACAATGACACAACCCTCCCAGATTGTCTCAATGCCTATGTTTGCTTTGAGCAGAATTTCAGTGGAGAGATATCACCTATTCGGATTTCCTGACAAACCTATCCCAACAGTCACTGCAACATTCGCCTGTACCTGTGGTTTTGTTTTTGCCGCTGTTTACCTATTATTTCCTTATCTATGCTGCTTAACTCTGATTTAACTGTATTGCTCACAAGACAAAGCATTTCTCTGTGCCTCGGTACACGTGACAATAAATTCAGTTCAATTAATTATTTACATTAAGACTCCAAATTATCATTTGTCACACTTCCACTATTTCTCACCAGATTTCAAGATATCCATAGATATCCTGTTAATTTGCAGACCTTTGTGTATTTATCTTACAATTTATATTCACAATATTTCTGATCCAGTTTTAAGTTTAGGATTTACCTCAAGTTTCTCTTTTGTAAACAGAAAGCAAAGTACTGAGGCTTCAGTTAACCCTCCGACTCCATTTAGTAGTTCTTTTTACAATATACACAGAAAAGTTCAGCTTTTATTTTGAGATTCCACCATCATTCACCTTATCCTTCTTCAGCTCTTTCAGTGTCCTCTTTCAGTTAATAGCAAAATACATTAGCACCCAAGTTACAGCATTGTCCAAAAAATTATCCAGGCAATCACCTGGTGCGTGGTTTAGTCTTCCATCCATTTCCAATTTGTAAATTTCACATACCCTTTTCTCAAACAAAGCAAATCCTGCATCAGCTGCTGCAGATTCTCTCCTCTCCTCTTCTTTAGATGCAATCATCTGCAAAGCACTTTTGACATTATCTTTCTGTTTATTTAGACTCTTAGCCCATCGTTCCATGTCTTTGGCGATCTACAGGTGAAAAGAAAACAAAACTCTTCATTAGTGAGCCACTTTTCTTTCCATGTGTTCAAACAGAATAATGACAGTCACTGCCCAAGTAGCATGCACCAAACTTCTTGAGTTTTAACATTTTAAGATTAGGAATTCTCCACATGAGATAAACAAAGTAAACATCATTCTGCTGATTACTCCATCTTCCAGTAACATTTCTATTGGGTCAGTCGGCCATTCAGCCCCTCAACCCATTCTGCCATTCAACAAAATTACAGCTGACCTGATTGTAAGCTCAAATTCATATTCTGACCCAATAACCTTTGAACTAGTTAATGTTCACAAGTTATCAACAAATTTCTCACCTGTTGAGCTGTCCTGCTCTTTGGTTTTTCCTTCTTTTCTTTCCCCTCTTTATTTTTAGTCCCACTGGTTGTTTTGCTTTGCTGTGCAGTTTGATCTGGGGCAGGCAAATAAGTCTGTTTCTCTCCATCCCAATACATGTACTGCTGAGTCTGTGGGTTATAATAGTACTGGAACAAAATATTTAAAAAGTGCATTACTACCCTCCAATATACAAGTGACTCAGTGTAATGTTTAACATTTAATTTTATTATTTTTTGTTTACCAACCTGCTTAAATCCAAATATGCAACCAAGGTCTGAGGCTCAAGTGTACAGACAATGCCTTTGAACTGAACACTTATCAAGTAAGTACGGGTAGTGTTACTTAATGGATTTTACAAAATAAATGATCCCAGTGATCACATGACCCTTAGTTTGTTTGTTATCTCAACATCCCCTTCCCCCAGTCTCATTCCTGTTCCAATGTATCTGACAGGGATCGTTTTTTTTGTTACAGACCAAGATTTTGACAATGTTGCATATGTCAAACAGAAGATGTCCCCTTTTAACCTTCAACAAAATAGAACATCTTTCTGAGAAAGTGAAAAACAAAACTTTGGAGATCTCAGAAACAGCACTACGATATATCCCGGACCTGGAATTTACTCTGCTTCCTGAAACAGATTTATCTGTGAACTGCATCTCAGTTAGAATTGGTGCATAACACTTGCAAGCTATCCATGAAGAAGTGTCAGAGATATTAGACATTTTTCTGTGCTGTGTGATTATCATAAGAAAGACTTGTCCATTAAATCTTATACTCCTATCCGTGCATACATGCAACAAAACAACGATGATATTCAGACTTGGGCTGGCCTGAAGTAACATTTTCACAATAATGCCGCACAAACACGAAGGTAATGACTAAAAAGAGAATCTATCTATCCTTGATGTTCAATGGCATTACCATCACTGAATCCCCACTATCAGCATCCTGGAATTACCTCCATTGACCCTAAACCAAATTGCACATACAAATATTGTGGTGAGCATCCTTGCAGTATAATGGTGATGTCCCTAACCCTAAGCCAGCAGACCCAGGCTCAAGTCCCACCTGTTCCAGAGGTGTGAAACAACATCTGACCAAGGTTGATTACAAAATATCCATAAATACATTGATTTGCTTTTGTAGCCAGTGCTTTTGAATTCAACACTGAAGAACCTGTTTTCCCTACCCACCATGAGTCAGAACGGTGCTAGAATATTCAAATTGCCTGGATGAACACAATTCAAACTACACAAAGCTTGATATGATCCATGACAAAATAGCCAATTGACTAGCATCCACCCATGGCAAACATTCACTTTCTCCAACAGTGTCGCAGAGTAGCAGCAGATATCATCTAAGACACACTGCTTACCAAGCCACCTTCAACACCACCTTCCAGATTGGAGACCTCAACCAACTAGGACAAAGTCAGGAGATGCACAGGAACTTCAGCACTTGCAAGACAGTCACCAAACTACTTACTATTCTGACTTAGACCTACATTATTTCTTTATAGACCTGGAAACCCCTTCCTCACCATCATTATGCACAGACATTAAACTACATGGACTGCAGTAATTCAAGCTGCCGACTCATCACAACCTTCTGACGAGCAACAAATGCTGATTTTACCAATAACAATCCCATTAACGTAGGGGAGGACAGCCCAGTTTAGAGATCCAGATAATTATGTGGGGATCTAGGTTCAAATCCCACTGTGGCAGATGGTGGAATACGAATTCAATTAAAAAAAAACTGGAATTAAGAGTTTAATGATAACTATGAAACCATTGTAGTTTGTTGGAAAAACCCAAGAATGACCTTTCGGGAAGAAAATGCCATCCTAACTGGATATGGCTGATGTGACTCCAGAACCACAGCAATGGGGTTGACTCTTAACTGCCCACTTCGCAATTAGGAATGGGCAATAATGCTGGCCTCACCAGCAAGACCCTCGCCCCATGAATTTAAAAAATTTAAAGAAAAAGGATATCACAGTACAAAATAAAAATCAAAACCTTTTACCTTAAAATTCAGCAATTGAACCTATTGCTTCAACATGCAGAAAATCAAACCCATATTTTAAATTTGAACATAGTTCACTGAGTCAAGGCGTATTTTTCCTTTTACAAACAATTTAAAACTCTGCTGAAAAATGACATTGACATTAAGTAAATCGATGACATTACCAGTTATTAGCTGGTTTACAAAAGAAAACAGCCTTTCAAGGTCACAAAGTCAGATGTACAGCACGGAAACAGACCCTCCAATCCAGCTTGTCCATGCTGACCTGATAGCCTAACCTAATCTAGTCCCACTTGCCAGCACTTGGCCCGTATCCCTCTAAACCGTTCCCATTCAGATACCTTTTAAGCATTGTAACTGTCCCAGCCCCTAACATTTCCTCCGGCAACTCATTCCATACACGCACTATCCTTTGCATGAAAATGTTGCCCCTTAGATCCCTTTTACATCTTTCGTTTCTCATCCTATGCCCTCTAGTTCTGGACTTCTCCAACCCAGGGAAAAGACCTTGTCTATTCACCCTATCCATGACCTTCATGATTTTATAAACCTCCATAAAGTCACCCCTCAACCTCCCACGCTCCAGGGAAAACAGCCCCAGCCTATTCAGCCTCTCCACATTGGAACGGAAGGTCTCTCAGGGCTCTTAACTTTAGATTAGATTACTTACAGTGTGGAAACAGGCCCTTCAGCCCAACAAGTCCACACCGCCCCGCCGAAGCGCAACCCACCCACACCCCTACATCTACCCCTTACCTAACACTACGGGCAATTTAGCATGGCCAATTCACCTGACCTGCACATCTTTGGAATGTGGGAGGAAACCGGAGGAAACCCACGCAGACACGGGGAGAATGTGCAAACTCCACACAGAGTGTCGCCTGAGGCAGGAATTGAACCCAGGTCCTCTGGCGCTGTGAGACAGCAGTGCTAACCACTGTGCCACCGTGCCACCCACAAACAGAGCACTTGTTTTGCTCTGACTTTGTTCCGACACGGATGTTGACAGCATCTCAGTCTGGCCTTGGCTTTTTGTGCCATGCTACTTCAGCTAGATCTTCGAAGCTCACAATGTCTAGAGATGTACACAGATGGAAACAGACCCTTCAGTCCAACCCGTCCATGCCGACCAGATATCCCAACCCAATCTGGTCCCACTTGCCAGCACCCAGCCCATATCCCTCCAAACCCTTCCTATTCATATACCCATCCAAATGCCTCTTAAATGTTGCAATTGTACCAGCCTCCACCACTTCCTCTGGCAGCTCATTCCATACACATACCACCCTCTGCATGAAAACGTTGTTCCTTAGGTGTCTTTTATAACTTTCCCCTCTCACCCTAAACCTATGCCCTCTAGTTCTGGACTCCTCCACCCCACGGAAAAGACCATGTCTATTTACCCTAACCATGCCCCTCAATTTTGTAAACCTCTATAAAGGTCACCCCTCATTCTCCGACACTCCAGGGAAAACAGCCCTAGCCTGTTCAGCCTCTCCCTATAGCTCAAATCCTCCAACCCTGGCAACATCCTTGTAAATCTTTTCTGAAACCTTTCTAGTTTCACAACATCGTTCTGATAGGAAGGAGACCAGATTTACACGCAATATTCCAACAGTGGCCTAACCAATGTAAAGTACAGCCGCAACATGACCTCCCAACTCCTGTACTCAATACTCTGGCCAATAAAGGAAGGCATACCAAACACCACCTTCACGATCCTATCTACCTGCGACTCCACTTTCAAGGAGCTACGAACCTGCACTCCAAGGTCTCTTTGTTCAGCAACACTCCCTAGGACCTTACCATTAAGTGTATAAGTCCTGCTAAGGTTTGCTTTCCCAAAATGCAGCACCTCTCATTTATCCAAATTAAACTCAATCTGCCACGTCTCTGCCCATTGGTCCAGATCCTGTTGTAATCTGAGGTAACCCTCTTCGCTGTCCACTACACCTCCAATTTTGGAGTCATCTGCAAACTTACTAACTGTATCGCTTATGCTCGCATCCAAATCATTTATGTAAATGACAGAAAGTAGAGGACCTGACACTGAGCCTTGTGGCACTCCACTGGTCACAGGACTCCAGTCTGAAAAACAACCCTCCACCACCACCCTGTCTTCTACCTTTGAGCCAGTCCTGTATCCAAATGGCTAGTTCTCCCAGTATTCCATGAGATCTAACCTTGCTAATCAGACTCCCGTGGAGAACCTTGTCAAACGCCTGACTGAAGTCACACCTTCTGCTCTGCCCTAATCAATCTTCTTTGTTACTTCTTCAAAAAACTCAATCAAGTTTGGCCTTACTGTATTTGTAAAAACAGTTTGGATTCTTCTTAACTATATTTGCCAAAGCTATCCCATGTCCCCTTTTTGCCCTACTGACTTCAGCTTGAAGTTTTCAGATGACAAGTGCATATTGGGACCAGAGAAAAAGAGTTCAAAGGTGAAGCTACAGAAATTACATTGGGTGATGTTAAAAACTTCATTTGTGAATGAGGAAAATTTCCTGACATGACCTTTGTAGCTGATTAAGTATTGCTGACTTAAGGACTATGGTAACAATGTCTTGTTTTATCATTGCATTTGAGGTCAAAACAAACCGGTTATGAGATCCTAAAATTTGCAGGCCACAAAGAATAGAAAGCTTTAAGTCATCTTAATAAAACAGTCAATTCGTTAGAGGAAGAACAAAAATATTTAAGCATTTCAACAACCAGGACGACACATTCACCAATTTAGTTTAAACATTTGATTGAGCCAATTAAGCAGTCAACGATGCTGGTGGCTCTACACATCAGAGCCTCAGTCATTGACAAAATGCTGATTTCAATGCATCAGAACAGTTTTTACATTTTTACTGCTTACACATATATACCTGGGAATTTGGGTCATAGTAGAATCCAGTCTGCGCATCATAGTAAAATCCAGATGATTCATCATATTGGTAAGTTGATACATCTGGTACAGCTGGAACAGAAACAAAGCAACCTAGTTGAAAAGTTATTCAATAAACCGCCAAAGTATTCAGTAAAAACCAATCTGGGCAAAGTACTCACGATAGCTTGAATCCTTAGACTCTGTGGTAGCATCAGGTGGAGTGGTGTCTGTAGTTTGTGTCTATTTTAAAGGTATTAAGAAAATTCCAGTCAATACAGATAACACTGCGTACAATATGAATAGTTAGCACGATAACCAAATTTCCCTAGTCTCAACCATTCACTCAGGCAGAAAGAGCAAGTGCAGAACATTTGGCTAAGACAAGCTTGGGGTAGGAGAAAATGAGACCACATACACTAGAAATTATCTGGATAGTCCAAATGAGATCAGCAAATCACTTTGGGACTGACGAAGTGAACTGAAGAATCTTTTTATATGATCTGATGCGCAGTAGCTTCAATAAGCCATAATGCAGGAGGATACTGAACATTTCCAACATACCTCAGATTGATTCTGTGACTGATAGGACTGACCATCTTGGGAAACGGTTGCAGATTTAGCAACCATAGGAGGAGCTGTTTAAGAAAAAAGTGAAATATATTGAGGAATAAGGTGGTAAGTGTTGTCAAAATGCATCAATGTAATTATGTAGGTCAAAGAAATGCTGCAGTCATTATTCTACACAATCCAATATATTTTAGTAACCCAATTCCATGATGCAGGTTTGTTCCCTAACCATTCCATAAGTGTCAAACTCACTCTAATGAGGCAAACTTTATCCATTTGCTCAGTCAGCAAACAGGTTTGCAATTTATGATTATAGAAGCAAGCTGTCTGTAAACAGAGTCAGTTTCTGCGTTGGTGAGAAACAACATTCCACTGTAAGAGAGAAAGCGAGTGTTGCGTGTGCGCAGAAGACAAAGTACTAACAGAATTAACAAACATTAGAATGAAGATAATATTTTTAGGTTAAGTATGGATGCAGAAGATGGGAGAAAAAATGTGGAACAAAGAATAAAATGTGGAACAAACAATACTGACAAAGAGAGAACAAAGGAATTGTAAACGTGAAAAAATGCTCCACAGGCCAAACAGCAACTATTTCACTGTGACAAGGTGGGGCAGCACAGATGTCCTGTAAACCAAATGGTAAGCCTCAAATCTGTACCAATACCAAAACAATCTGTTGCACAGTTTCAGCATGGAGCAATATTAAATGCATTTCAGGCAATTTCTCACAAGAAACAAAGGGAAGTAGACAGCCAAAGTTGCTCCATGTTGATCTGATACATCAAGAGGTTCCCTGACTGCAGACTTGCAGCAAACACAGATAAGGACAAAGCTCAAGAAACATTCCACACATTGGGAAGACACCCACCTGAAATTACTGCAGGTGTTTGGTATACTGCCAATCCTTGTTGGGTGGAATCTGCAGAGCCACTTTGTCCATAATCTTGTGAATATGCCATCTAAAGCGGATACAAAAACAAAACGTTCACTTTGACTGTACATTACTGATTTCACCCAGGTTTATTCTTATTGTATTGGTACAAGTTACTCAGTTGTTTGTTTCCACTGTGATGCTCTATACCCAGTACCAGGGTGCACACAGGGAAAGTGAAAAATCTTGCCACCCAAAATTTCTGTGCATCAAATGTGAAGCATTTTGAAAACCAGGGGTGTACATGCATAAATACAGCATCAAAATAGTGATATATTTTACTTTCAAAGAGCCATACTTTTATTTATTTGAGCATGGATAGTATCCACTATTTAAGCCATACATAAATTTCACACAAGTTACTATACTCTAGAATTAGACACTTCAACACATCCTTTTTCTCTTCAACATACTTGATCATATTGATTGTAGCCATCCTGTCCAGGTTGAAAGTAGCTGTAGTCAATGTTGCCATCTTCCGATCCTTGTCCCACCTGCAACAATTAAAAATCGTCGGCTAACAAACAAATTACACTCCCAACCACCAGGCAGTGACTACATAAGAAAGATGAGAAATGATCGGGTTCGGCTGAAATAAATCACTGGATATCAATAATCTAGCAGTGTCCAGTATCGATCAGATGTAGAGAACAGCACAGCCAAGAGAACACAAGGACACTGTGCGCTTTGGTAACCTTCTTTCTGCTCAGAACTCAAGAGAACAGTAAAAAAAACTGGAAAAAATCCAGCAGTCTTTACACGACATAGGAACATTTTACAACATAATGCAATATGTAAATATTATAATCAAACCAAGGAGGCAGATTTAAATGCGGTTAAGTTGGCACATTATTGAGCAAAAAAAAAGTAATCTGCACACCGTAGAGGAAAACCACAAAAATTGTTACCTGGCTTGACGACCACTGGGCTGCAGCAATAGCTGTGATCGCAACAGTTGACGAACTGATCTTATTACCATCAGAAAGGATATGGTCCCTAAGATAAACAGTTAATTGTGGATTGATGAGGGCTTCAGAATCAGTACAGAATCAATTAATTTATATTTCACTTCGAAAGATGGAAAAGCCCATAGAAGATCACCAGTTAATTTTCAGTCCTTTTGACTGCTGCAGAAATCAGAAGAATGGGACAGCATCAAAGGAGGAACAACATTATTAAAATTATGGGTGGATGTGAGAAGAGGTATACATAGTAAGTATGCAGATGACTCCAAAACTGGAAGTATAGTGGACAGGTTACCTCAGATTACAATGGGATCTTGACCAGATGGGCCAATGGGCTGAGAAGTGGCAGATGGAGTTTACTTTAGATAAATGCGGGTGCCGCATTTTGGGAAAGCAAATCTTAGCAGGACTCATATACTTAATGGTATGGCCCGAGGGAGTATTGCTGAAAAATAGAGCCCTTGGCGTGCAGTTCATAGCTCCTTGAAAGTAGAGTCGCAGGTAGATCGGATAGTGAAGGCAGCGTTTGGTATGCTTTCCTTTATTGGTCAGAATATTGAGTACAAGAATTGGGAGGTGATATTGTGCCTGTACAGGACATGGGTTCAGCCACTTTTGGAATATTGTGTGCAATTCTGGTCTCCTTCCTATAGGAAGGATGTTGTGAAACTTGAAAGGGTTCAGAAAAGATTTACAAGGATGTTGCCACGGTTGGAGAATTTGAGCTCTAGGGAGAGGCTGAATATGCTTGGCCGGTTTTCCATGGAACCTTATAGAGATTTATAAAACCATGAAGGGCACGGACAGGGTGTTTGGGGGGGGGTGGGGGTGGGGGGGAAGGAGGAGGAAATGCAAGAGGGGGTGTTGCAGGGAATCCAGAGTGGGGAAAGACAAAACAGACCTAAAAGGCAACTTTTTCGCACAAAAGATAGTACATATATGGAATGAGCTGCCAGAGGAAGTGGCGGGGGTGGTCCAGTTGCAAAATTGCAAAGACCTCTGGATGGGTATATGAATATGAAGGGTTTGGAGGGATATAAGCCAAGTGTTGGCAGGTGGGACTAGATTGGGCTGGGATATCTGGTTGGCATCGACAAGTTGGACTAGTCTGTGGAGATTTCCACTGGTAGCCACTCTACTTTGGGCTTGATTGATCCATTTTAAATTTGGTACATGTTATGTAGTGTACATAGGAAGATTCACTATTCAATTATGGACCCAAGGGCACAGCCTCTGAGTAAAGGGAAGATCTTTTAGAACGGAGATAAGGAGAAACTTCTTCAGTCAAAGTGTGGCAAATCTGTGGAATCACTGCCACAGAAGGCAGTGGAGGCCAGGTCACTGACTACATTCAAGATGGAGATAGATAGCTTCTTGATTGTCAAGGGGATCAAGTGCTATGAGGAGAAAATTGGAGTACGGGGTGAGGAACTAAATCAGCCATCAAATGGCAGAGCAGACTCGATGGGCTGAATGGCCTAATTCTGCTCCTATGTCTTATTTAGGGTGAAGATAAAACAGAAACAATTGTTCATGTAACCTTCATGCAATAAGTCAGTTCACAGTCGCATGGTTGAAAAGTTTCAAGAAGTCCCAGCAGCCAATGAACTGAAAAATGATACTTAGATGTTTTAAAGCCCATCACAATCGTCTAGCCAAACTTAAAAGATGTTCACACTTGAAGACAACCTACTTCTTTAAAGATTTAGCAAAATCAACATTAATGGTCCGACCATCAATGTTTAATGGGGGCTGTAGAGCAAGCAGTATCTGAATGAGATGAGAAGCTTCCTGTAAAAGAGAAAAAGGTGCACTTTTAAATAATGTATACTATAGCAGCTTTTTACAACACTGAGATTCATCATTGGAAATTGTATAGATTCTCAATATAAAACATTTTGGAGTACTGTGCACAGTTCTGGTTTCCCTGCTATTGGGAAATTACTACTAAATTGGAGAGGATTCAGAAGAGATTTAAGGATATTCCTGGGACTGGAGAGTTTGAGTTATAAGGAGAGCTTGGGACTTGATCACGGGAGCATAGGAAATTGAGGGGTGATGTTACAGCAGTTTATAAAATAATGAGTGGTACAGTTAAGAATTGATGGCAATTGTCTTTTCCACTAAGATGGGGAATTTCAAAACTAGGGTGCATATTTTTAAGGTGAGAGGAGAGACATTTAAAAAAAAGACAAAAAGCAAATTCGTTACACAGAGGGTGATGTGAGTTTGGAATGAACTTCCTGAGGAAGTAGTGGATGTGAGTACAAATACAATGTTCAAAAGACATTTAAATGGATACATTGGTTGAAAAGGCTTGGAGGGATGTGGGTGAGGATTAATCAGGTGGGACTAGTTTAGTTTGGGATTATGTTCAACATGGACCAGTTAGGCTGAAGAGTCTGTTTCTGTGCTGCATGACTATGAATGGCAGAGTCAAGGTGAATAACAATAGCCTTTTCCCTAGTGTAAGGAGTTCAAAAATTAGTTGGCATATTTTTAAGATGCTAGGACAAAGATTTAAAAAGGGACCCAAGGGGCAACTGTTTCATGCACAGGCTGGTTCATATGCAGAATAAACTGCCAGAGGAAATGGTAGATGCACTCAAAGTTACAACATTTAAAAACACATTTGGACAGTTATATGAATAGGGAAGGTTTGAAGGTTTAGAAGGATATGGACCAAACTCAGGACAAATTTAGTTTGGGAAGCTTGGTCAGCATGGATAAAGTGGACCAAAGGGACTGTTTCTGTGCTGTTTAACTTAGTGAATGACATCAAAGCCAAATTAATCAGTGGTGATCCTTATTCAGTACACCCAAGCAGCATAGGGAGGTGGTTAAGTCATATAACCTTCCAACTCACTAATAGCATTGATCATATTAATTGTTTTCTAAGGCAAGACCTAAGACTAAGTAGACAATAAATTAAATGTAAAATTGCAGTACTTTATCAGTCTATTATAAAAGATTCTGATAGAAACTTAATTTGCTAAAGAAACTATTAAAAAAGCTTACTGCATTCAAACCAAGCATGGTGTCTACAAACTTGGCCGCAAATCCTTTCAGAAGCCGCGCTCGCTCTAAACCTCGGCAGAAGTGGGTACTGGAGATTAGAGTGATGCTAGAAAAGCACAGCAGGTTACACATGCATTGGAGCAGGGGAAACAAAAATAAAATCGACGTTTCGGGCAACAGCCCTTCATCAGGCACAAACGATGAAGGGCTTTTGCCCGAAATGTCGATTTTTCCTGCTCCTTTGACACTCTCTGACTTGCTGTGCTTTTCCAGCACCACTCTAATCTTGACTGGCCAAAACTTGTCTAAACATTACTCAGTGAGATTCCTCGGTGGAAGCGAGACCGTATTTATTGATCAAAGTCATGAACAATCAGGAATGCCTCAGGTCTTGCTAGCTCACACTCAAAAATGTATTCAAGTATTACAAACCAAAGCACAACGCTAACTGAAGTATGAAGCTCGATGACTGATTGCATAATTACATGATAAAACACTTCAAACCAAAGAAACATTCAGATCAGCCATTATCTCACTGGATGGCGGAGCAGATGGTGGAGGCGCCAAATGGCTTACTTCTGCTCCCATGCCTTATGGTCAAAGAGCTAACATTTTTGTGTCAATACCTCAGTCAAAATTACTCCATGGATCCATGACGCTATTAAACATCATATAAAAAGGGAAAACAAAAAAAAACTTACAAAAGATGAATCCAACTGAACAAAGGCAAATCCCCTGTTTAATTGGGTCTGCTTGTCCTTGATCAACCTGACATTTGCAGCAGACAGCACAGCATACGGAGCCAATGCACTCAGGATCGATTCCATTGGTGTGTGTGGACCTATGTTTCTTAAAATAATGGCTGTTGAAAATAGAAATTAGAATTGATTTAAATTAGAATACAATACCAAGTTTTAAACGCAAGATTAATATGGCTTCAGTATTGTTCAACACCTATAAATTAAATCTAAATTTGTTTTTTTCTAAAAAAACAATATTGGAAAATAACTAAACTCACAAAGGGCTCTAAACATTATGAAAGACATGATGGCAGCTAGTTAAGAATATGTCCAGAGACCAAAGCTTCCCACACTTGACACTGACATTGAGAGTCAGAATAGGGCTTGTGAAGAACAAAAATGTAAGCTAGTGCAATAAAGGAAGGATATTTTGTTGAGGCTGAAGAGAAGTTACAAGGTTAATATAGTGCAAGTAGTTTCATTACCGAACTGGGATTTCCAACACACAGAAGCACACCAGGTGCTAAAGCAGAATACATCACACCCTACCATAACACATCTTGGCACAAGCAAACAAAACGAAACGACGGATAGAGTTAAAGCTCACACTTTGAAAGACCAAGCACTCAAATGTGCATGGTTTATGTGTTACGTTCTTTGAATTTGTTCCGAATCATGACTTACATTTGATGTCCTGAACAGCTGCCAGTTTACGAACAAATCAATTTTGAAAAGCACTTAGTGCCTAGTGCAACATTTCTACCTTGCTTTCAACCACAGTAACCTACATTAGCAAAACGTACAAAACTATTTTTTTGAATTGGTCTTGGGACAACAGCTTCATCCACAGATCCAATTGACTCCCATCTTTTTGACTAAGGTTGACTTTAGTTTTCATAGTTAAAATTGCAAAATTTCAATTTCTATTAACTTGTCAGCAGTCCTGCTGTGAATAAACCAAATATTACAGAGAATATAGTAACTATGAAGACTAGAGTCTGAAGTCAAATACAATGCAATATGCAAACTCAACAATTATAAGGGGAGATCTCCAAAGATTTGTTCATGGATGTTGACCGTGCCAGATCAAACCACAATTTGTTGCCTTAGTGATCAGAGGGCACTTGAGGTCATTGCTGGGGGCCTGGACGGCAGATTTCTTTCCATAAAGAATATTAGTGAAAAGGATGACAATTGACAGCAGTCACATGGTCACCATAAGGCTATCTTGATATTCATGATTTTGTCTTGAATTCAGATTTCACTGTTTGCCATGGTGAGATTTGAAGCCATTTCACTAGAACATTAGCCTGGGACTCTTGGTTACTCTTCCAGTTAAAACACTTTTTCAAATCAAGGTTGGACCAGACACCAAATCAGATCACATTTGGTGCAGCTCAGTAAAAACAAACCTTTAAAAACCCACCACTAAGTACAAATACAAAAGGATCTGGATTTTCTTTTCCTCAGAACTTACTGTCATTTGCATAGTCAGACATAAATGGTTCACCCTGCACACGACCTTGCTCCTCTTCAGTTTCTGGAAGAAATTGAGAACTGCAATTCAGTATATTTTTCCTAATTTCTGTACTGAGACAACCAAGAATGCATGAGCCAACTGAAAATGTTAAACCATTTGAGTGCTGAAGTATCCTTTCATGCACAGCAAGTGAAATTCAGTCACATTATGAACAAGATTAAATGAACTACAATCTCAAACAATTTTACTAATACGTTAAATTGTGAATAGAAAAAAAAAGTGTGTGGATGGCCAGAGAATCTTGCAGCATTTATCAAATCCTGCAATTTAGGCCTTGATAATTTGTTATTTTCTCTGAGCAAGATCATGGCTTGCACACCTAATTACCAACAATCATCAAATTTGCTTCACATCTATTAAGAATGCGAAAGGATCCCCACCTTCTACAGCCGAGATGGAAAGTGTAAAACAAATCACTCCTTCATAACAAATGGTTGGGTGACACAGCAAGCTTCTGGGCCATACTATCACCATACAGGAGTGCAGAAGTTGCTCAACATTACTTACCAGGTTTCTGAGCATCACATTTAAAACATCTCTCTCGTCGTTTGAAGTTAGTCACCCCACACTACAGAGAAAAAAATAGTATTTAAAGCACTGGAAATTACAGCATACATTAACTGACATTGAACTTATTTTCTTTGCACGCTGTGGTTTCAAAGACCACAAGAGAATGGCACCTAAATTTGAATTTTGGACAGTTGGATGCATTTTTACAAGTTGCCACAGTCCCACCAGGCCATAAGGCTGCTCATTACGACAGTTGGTGGTTTAATGTAGGGGTCACCATAAGTCAGGTGAAGTTGAGAAGCACAGTATTTCATGCTAACCTCAACCAATGTGGGAACTAAACTAACTCTGCTTGCAAACCAGCCATCCAGTAAACAAAGGTAACCAACCCCCAATTTGTTTCACAGGTTAAAATTCAACTTTTTAGTTTGTGACCTGGATTTGCAGCTGCCAGGGAAAGTCTATTTTCTTGCACAAAAGACTGAAATCATTCAAGCCATTGCCTGAAGCAGTACACGATCAAGAACAAGTAGTATTCAAATTGGAATTAATGCTTCTTGCTCAGGCACTGCACATGACACAATGTACCATTATATTCAACCCTGAATTCATCTAGGCATTGGTATGGTATATCGAAAGTGCCACATTTCAAATACCAATAATCCTCAATCTCAAACACAAGGTTCACCACAATTCAATGATGAAGGGCTCTTGCCCGAAACGTTGATTTCGCTGCTCATTGGATGCTGCCTGAACTGCTGTGCTCTTCCAGCACCACTAATCCAGAATTTGGTTTCCAGCATCTGCAGTTATTGTTTTTACCTCACCACAATTCAATGTCAAGTGTGATACAATTTCAGTCAACTTTTCAATGAGTCACAGACAACAGTATTCATCTTCCACCAATCCTAAAATAGGTTAAGTCTTGCAACTCTCCTAATTAACAGTCTAGTCCTCAGAGAATAGAGTAAACAGTTCACTGCCACAGGGAAAATCATGAAAAGGTATAAACAAGTAGCCTACACAAGACAAAATCCCCCTAAATGTTGATTCTTTGTAAAATGGGTTATGTTACACCTCAAATAAACCAGCTGATGAGGCACAACCCAAATTCAAAGAAAACAATCTTTATACAAGCAATAAAAGCAAATTACTGCGGATGTTGGAATCCCGCATGGGTCCTAGCTATGCCTGCCTTTTCATGGGGTATGTGAAACATTTCTTGTTCCAGGCCTACCCAGGCCCCTCCCACAACTGCTTTATTGGTACATCAATGACTATTTCAGTGCGGCTTCATACTCTCATCCTGACCTGGAAAAATTCATAAACTTCGCTTCCAGTTTCCATCTCTCCATCACCTTCACCTGGTCCATCTCCAACACTTGCCTTCCTTTCCTTGACCTTTGTCTCCATTTCCAGCAATAGTCCATCCACTGATATCCATTATAAGCCCACTGACTCCTACAGCTCTTCTCACCCTACGTCCTGTATGGGCTCTATCCCTTTCTCTCAGCTGCTTCGCCTCCGCCGCATTTGTTCCGATGAGGCCACTTTCCAAAGTGGTGCTCTTAATATGTGCTCCTTCTCCAACCATGGCTTCCCACCTACATTATTGACAGGGTTCTCGACAGTGTGCGGCCCACTTCCCACGCTTAGACCCTCACCCCCTCCATCCCCTCCCAGAATAAGGATAGGGTCCCTCTTGTTCTCACCTTTCACCCCACCAACCTTCACGTGCAAAAAATAATCCTCCGCCATTTTCGCCAACTCCAACACGACGCCACCACTAAACATATCTTCCCTTCCCTTCCCTCCCAGTGTCTGCATTCCACAGAGATTGTTCCCTCCGGAACAACCTAGTCCACTCCTCCAACATACCTAACACCTCTCCCATCACACACGGCACCTTCCCATGCAATCGCAGAAGGTGCAACACCTTTACCTCTTCCAAGCTCACCATCCAAGGCCCCAGACACTCATTTCAGATTAAGCAGCATTTCACTTGTACCTCTTTCAATTTGGTCTATTGCATTCATTGCTCCCAATGTGGTCGCCCCTATATTGGAGAGACAAACGCCGACTGGGTGATCGCTTTGCTGTGCACCTTTGGTCTGTACGCAATCAGGTCCTGGACCTTCCCATGGCTTGCCACTTCAACACACAGTCCTGCTCCCATGCCCACATGTCTGTCCTTGGCCTGCTGCAATGTTCCAGTGAAGCTCAACGCAAACTAGAGGAACAGCATCTCATCTTCCGACTAGGCAAGTTACAGCCTGCCGGTCTCAACATTGAATTCAACAACTTCAGATAATTTTATTTTATTTATCTTTTTTTTTCACTGTTCTGTACCTCTTATTTCTTGATTCTCTCTTTCCCTCACTCCCCACTCTCGCGTCACCTTTTTCCTCTCCTCTTCTCCCTTTGCTACCCTTTTCCTCTGTTTTCCATTTTGCCTCTGCTTCACCCATCCCCCACATTTTGTCAGATAGCACTGGCTTCAGCCTTGGTCATTCACAGCGCCTAATCTCTCTATGCACAATTATCAACTCTTTATTGCTACCTTTGCTTCTGGAGCCATGACTCACCTTCTCTCAGCCTAGTATAAATACCTCCCTATTTCTCCCCTTTTTAAAAGCTTTGACAAAGCGTCAGTTAGACTTGAAACATCAGGCTTTTTTCTCTCCTTACAGATGCTGCCAGACATGCTGAGATTTTCCAGCATTTTCTCTTTTGGAATCTTATACAAGTACCCATCAGCTATTCATAAATGACAAAAGCCTTAGGATAAATCAGAAAGAGTAGATCAACTGACATCTCTCAAATTGTTCAACTATTCCATGAAATCACCATCAATCTGTACCAAGTCCACTTTCTTGCCCCAGGTTCATATCCAACCAAAAATCTGACTTCAAAGTTTACATTCACAGCAAAAGCCTTTACAGAGAATTCCAATTTTTAAAACTACCTTTTGTGCAAAAAGTGCTTCCAGATTTACTTTCTGGTTGCGCTAAATTCCACTTTTGAGTTTCCCCAAAGAGAACAGTTTCTTCACTGGACTCTTAACATCTTGGCCTAATTTCTGCTCCTATGTCTTACGGCCTAAATCTGTACAATTAATCTATAGCCATGAGGCATTTCAATTGAAAACACAGTATCCTTCCAATTTTCAATGACAAATTTGCCCCCCAAATCCAAACCCAATTATGCAAAACAATGTTGAAAGATTAACAAAAGAGAAAAAAAAGCCAAAAAAGATTGGCTAAAACGTGGTTTCTATTTTTTCTACCTTGTTGCAACTCCAGTCTTCAAAAGGCTTTGTGCTGTAGTGCATCGAAACGGACTTTCCAAGAATGGTGAGGGTACGCTGCTGAAAACAAAATAATCAAGTCAGAATCCACCAAATGGAGCAAATATTTGTCAATACAGATAACATCGGCTCCAAACAAAGGATGAAAGCTACTCTCAAATACATCTTTAAAAGGTCTCCTGGATGCAGACGATCTAGTCACCTAGGTAACCAAGTCATGATTTAACTGCAAAGATGAGAGTGGGTCTCAACTCTTGGAAGATGTAGGATACACGATATTTCTTCTACCAAGATGTAAAATCTAAGCAGATCGGGTTTAACTGGCAAACAGTTGATTCTTCTTTGCTATATGAAACATTACTTGGTGTCTTTTGCTTGCCTCATTTATAGTCTTCCCGCTTAATCTGCAAAGTGAGCTTTATCCTGAGATTATATCTCAGAAAATATCTTGATGTTGGGGTTAACAGTCTCACAACAGTGAGCATGTCCACGTACTGCAATGTATTACAGTTTTCCTCCAAAGGTATAAGTTTTCAATATCCACAGTTTGTCACGAGAAAATCAAGGAGGTGAACATTTCCACGAGAACCTTCAGCTTCTCATTACAAGATGTCACTTGACAAAGATACTGTATCTGCAAATAAATTGCCAACTACAGTGCACCTTTCAAGTCAAGTGATAAACTATAAAATCTACAGCGCAAATACAAGACATCAGTGCATGCATAAAGCTCCATTTGAGTTGTAGCCAACAATTCTTCACCACATTCACTCAACTGATGGGTAAAGTGACTAACACCCTAGCTAATAAAATCTGTTTAAGTTTTGGTTCTCTAAGACACCTTAGACATCTATTAAATTGCAAGTTTGGGATTTGTGCAGCAGACATGTCTCAGTGGAATTTGTAAGTATCTTCATAAATGTCAAGAATTCACATGGTACGCTAACATCTAGCAATAATTACCTAAGTAACACCCCTTAAAATCAACAATTGCAATGAGCAACGGGAATTGAGATTTTGGCTCTGACCTTGCTACTTCTGTTAGAGATGGAAATCTGACAGGAATGTGACTAGAAGTCACACCTGAGAATTAGACCAGCTAAATCAGCACAGACTAACACTTACTGGATATTGCAATGGAAGCTACACGTTACCTCCTTCATTTGCTAAAGGACATGAGCAAAGACCCATAGAAATCAGGCAAGCTACGTCTGCCAAAAACATTTTTTTCATACGTAAAAGGATCTCTCCATAATACATCAAATGGAACTAAAATAAAAGCAAACTACTCTGAATGTTGGAGATCTGAAATAAATATAAACTGCTACAAAACTCGGGTCTGACAGCATCTCTCAGCAGTCAGACCAGCTGCCAAACCAGCTGTTTTTCCAGCACGTTGACATTAAATGGTGGAGCATTGAATTTCAGACATTTACTTGGGAAGGTGCCACATGACACTGACCATTAAAGTGAGCACCAATTCACCACTTTTTTTTGCAAGCAGTTATCAGGTTCATGGCCACAAAAGCAAATAAAAATACAAACACCCATATAATAACTTGTGTTTGTTTTACAGATGTAATTGTGAAGTACTGTTTTTTGAGGGAAAGGACAGGATAATATTTGGTCCCTCTGGATCTTTTCTGCAGCAGGAAACACTTGATCCTTCCCCCCTTCAATAAATCTAGACTTGTGATGAAGCAACCTGGTTGGCTTCCATCCATCTTGTTGCGTCCTGCAAGTGATTAAACTCCACGAAGGCGAAACCACGGCTTTGACCTAGAGACAGCATTCAGATATAGACGGGATTGTGTTAGTCAGCGTGTTTAAAGCAGCCATTCATTCTGTCGCCACGTGTTATGTACAAATGTCTATTTGTGTGGCACGATAGAGGCCTTATTGTTTTTTTTTAAAAAATCATGGGAGGGAACAGAATTTGAACTCATTTTCAAAATGCATTTAATTTTATACAGTCTTTGAAGCAGTTGTAACACAAGTATCAGTATCACCTATCACCTTCCCCATTTACAGTAGACGTGCTGCAATTGTTTATTATTGCCAAAAAAACCTGGCAGTCCTAGCATCAGTAATAACCTACCTGGATTAAAATATTTGGACCTGCTGAGCTTTTCCAGTAATTTGTGTTTTAGTTTCCAATACCACATTGTTCCCAATTATACAGCTTCCAACAAAAGGGCACACAGCACTTTGCACCATTCTATGCTTGAAAACACCACCATTGGGGGATATGCAACAGTAGTTAGGGCAGCAAACTCCCATCACTTATATGCATTTGAATCCAAAGTCATGGTCCCAGCATCTCAATATCGGGAGATCGCCACTAGTAATTAGCCTATGCTTCATCATAAAATTAACTCTACTGCACAAAATACATAAAGTCAAACAGATCTAGTTTGGATCTGTTAGATCACCTGATAGAGAAATTTTGCATGACTGATTACATTATTGGAGGAAAATCCTGACAATGTTTAATTTTAGCAAAGTGGTAGCTTGCTTTTGAAGAATATGTGTACTTATTCTACATAGAATTTCTAAGTCAGGAATGATATTAGCATTTTAAGTCATTTTCTTTCAAACTGCCCCAGAAACAAAAATACAGAAAAGCACCAATACACCAGAAGTAACAAACTTGTTTATTTTAAATAGTCTAAAAGCAAGATATTTTATGTAGTGTTTTTCCTAATATTCCTTCCTTAACTGGATCATAGAAATTCAGTCTGGCCACAAAGATTGATCACATTCCATTTTTGTTATTTATGAAATTGCATGACCAGATCATTTCATATTTATGTTCTTAAATTAAGGCAGAATACAACATTACAAACCCACAATTATTAAAAAGTGATGTGTTTCCAAACATGTAGCAACGTGTAGTATTGAGGAATATAGTGTTCATCACTCCCTAAAGTAACAGCCACTGCAAGATGTGCATGTTCAAACTTTCAAATGAAAGCACTGATCAAAGGGTAAAGATCATCTCATGACGCAAACAACAAATTATTGGATTCCCTCACTGTCAAAATCAAAAGTCAGATGCTGCTCTGCTTATGACAATTCGTTAAGCAAAAGCATGCCACCCTACCATAACTACACAAGAGGAAGACTTTTCTTTAAAAACATTCTAAAAACTGTGCTTTGGACAGTGTGTCAACATTTAAACAGCAAACCTCACATTAAAGCTTCTGGGAAACTGACTTTCATTGGTTAATGTCATAACGAAATACTTGCAAGTATTAATGCAGTTACCAAGTTATACTCATCTGAAGTCTTATAAACACTTGATTATCATTTCTTGTATGAACAGCTATAAACTTGTGATAACTGCACACAGTTTTTGCAATGTACTAAGTGCAATTTCAAATATATATAGATACCAGCTGAAAAAGGGGCCAGCATTAAAAAAATTACAACTTTTTATTTAATCTAACCCGGCCATACCTTTATTTATTTGTGACTAGAAAGCTTTACCAAGATCATTTTAAAAAGTTTTTCAATACACTAAGTTACTAGTTTTTGATTCTGGATAAGAACCATTTAAAAATATTTTGTTGCAAGTATCCAACTAGAAAATGAATATTCTGTAATCCTGTATAGTCAATGATTCCCGCTTATTAAGATTTAAGATCATAAAACACAGCAGCAGAATTAGGCTATTCAGTCTATTGAGTTTGCTTCACTTGATCATGACTTCTCACTGTAACCTTTGAGCTCGTTACTAATTAAGAACTTCTCTTGATCATAAATACACTCAGTGATTTGGTCTCCACAGTCTTCTGTGGCAACAAGTTTCAGTCACTACCCTCTAGCTAAAGAAATTCCTCTACAGTTCTAAAGAAGGTGTATGAAGCAACTTATTTACAGCTACATTCTGTTTCATTTGCATGGTAATAAAAAAAATCAATTTTGAGCTGTTAAATGTGATCAGACGTTATGTATGGGACTACAGTAAACAAACCTAAAACTATTCAAATCTACTCCTATTGGTTGAAACTGCTCCAGTTCTTATTCCAGAAGAAATAAAACATTGCAATCCCTGGGAACCACCATCCTAAGCAACTGTACTGCTTTACTTTTGAAAGTGAACATATTTAACAATACCTAGGTCCCACAGAAAAATAACACCAATACACAGTAAAAACAAACTTCAAACCTAATAATTCAAGGCAATTGACTTTTTAGGAGAGATCACCAGCCCATTCTCAGCTTTTCTGGGCAAGCATATGGGAGACAACTTGCCACTATCACCTAAAATTGGTTTGTTAGAAGAAACTGAAAACTGAACAAAAAATGCTTCCCAAGTTAATATTCCCAATTTTCCCTAGATATGGCATCCTAGGTGCATTGATGAAAATATTGTTCACCCCATACACAAACTAATCAAGACTCAAAAGTAAATGGAAATAATAGACGCAAATATTCTTGTTAATATTGGATTCCAGATTGAGCGCAGGCAGAAAACAGGGCATTAACTATAAAATACATCAAGAATACAGCTTAAAACACCTGCTGTACCTTTTGTAGCTACTGTATCTTTCAAATTCCAGAAATAATTCTCACTGTGCTGGCTAATCAAGGTTGCAAGACAAATTTACTCTATGAACAGGACTGGTGAAATGCAGTACTGGGAGAAATGATGAGCCATCTTTATTGACAACAGTCATAAAAATCTCAAATGACTAACTGCCTCAATAGATATCGTAAGTGTTATTTCAATCAACAAGTATCGCTATCTCTTGCAGAGCTCCTAACCTATGAATAGTTGTAGGATCTTGACTTAGGACTAATGCTACGAACTGATGAAGATCACAGATGTGCACCATCACTAAGCTTGCCTGTTCCCACCACCATTACATCACTTTAGGGTGAGTCGACCTATACTTCATTCACTACTGAAATCCTCATCCATGCCCTATTACCTCTATACTTCACTTTAGCAACACATCTGGTCGACCCACCCTGTCCACTCACCAAACCCCCTTGGACTCCCTGGCCTGTGTTTTCTTGGCTCCTGGTTACAGGAAGCACCAATTTTAAAATTTTGCATCCTTGCTGTAGAATTATTCCATAACTTCGCCCATCAACAGCTCAATATCATATGACAATAAGACATAAGGCCACTGGGCTGTTGCATTAATCATGGCTGATGGGCATTTCAACTCCACTGACCTGCACTCTCCTCATAACCCTTGATTCTTTGCCAGATCAAATATTTATCAATCTCTGCTCTGAAGACATTTAACATCCCGGCCTCCACCGCACTGCATGGCGATGAATTCCACAGGCCCACTGCTTTCTGCCTGAAAAAATGTCTCATTTCCGTTCTAAATTGACTCCCATGAATTCTACACCTGTGCCCACAAATCCTAGTCTCCTGCCTAATGGAAACAACTTCCCAGTGTCCACCCTTCCTAAGCCATGCATTAACTTGTAAGTTTCTATTAGATCATCCCTCAACCTTCTAAACCCTAATGAATACAGTCCCAGGATCCACAGCCGTACATTGTATGTTAGGTATACCATTCCAGGGATCATCCATGTGAATCTCTGCTGGACACGCTCCTGTGCCAATATGTCCTCCCCGAGGTGTGGGGCCCAAAATCAGACAAAGTAATCTGGCTGATCCCACTGTGAACAACAGTGACCACATTTGCAGCAAGTGCTGGTTGTTAGAAGAACTGCAGATCAGAATCGATGATCTGGAATCTGAGCTTCAAACTCTGCAGCACATCCAGGAAAGAATTACCTGGACACTTTGTTTCGGGAGGCACTCACACCTGGCAGATTAACTAATTCAAATGCAGAGACAACAGGGTGTGACTGTGAGTGAGGCAGGTAGGGGGATTCTGAGTTCAGGAATGGAGGAGCCTCAGCGTTGATCTTGTCCAACAGGCATGAGATTCTTGCTCCCTGAACGGATGAGGGCAAGGGTTATGGACAGAATGAGCCAGCTGACTATGGCACTATCATGCAGAAGGCCATTCAAGAAGGAGGAGCAAAAAGACAAGTACTTGTTACAGGGGATTCTATAATTAGGGGGACAGATAAATATCCTATGTAAGTCGGATTGGGAGTCTCACATTGTGTGTTGCCCTGCACCCTGACACTGGGCAGGCATCTCCAATCAGCCTGAAAAGGATATTGGAGGGGGAGGATCCAGTTGTTGTGGTCCACATTGGGATTAACAACACAGGCAAAGCTAGGGTGGAGGACCTGTTTAAGGATTATCAAGCACTAGGGAGGAAATTGAAGTACAGTTTCTCAAGGATCATAATCTCGCCATTACTGCCCGAGCCACGTGCCAATTGTGTATGGATAAGAAAGTTATGGAAAGGGGTTGGGGGGGGAGCTATCTGTACCGCTGGGATAGCCGCCCCCCCCGAACCAATGTGGAGCCAGTGTTCTAGCAAAAAGAATAAAGGTGGTCAGTACAACTTTAAAGTCGGTGGGTAGGTTGGGGTAAAAGAGGTGAGGGAAAGTGAAAGCAACAGGGAATGTGGAGTTAAATGGAAAGGTAAGCAGATGGACAGCATGTGTGCAGGTGGGTTTCAGCTTGAGGCAGACTGGGAATGCAGCAAAAGGAAGGATAACCTAGGACATCTTATGATTTCCAATATCACTAATAATGTTAAGATAGATAGCATTAAGGCACTTTACCTGAATGCTCAGAGTATTCGTAACAAAGAAGATGATTTAATGACACAAATCATCGCGAATGATGATATGGTAGGCACGACAGATGTGGTTGAAAGGGGTTCAGGACTGGCAGTCAAACATCCAAGGATTTACAACTTGTTGAAAAGTTATGGAGGTAGGCAGAGGAGACGGGTTGCCTTGTTAGTTAAGAATGAAATTAAATCTATGGCACTGAATGACATGTGGAGTCGAGGAACCACAAAGGCAAAAAAAACCCATAATGGGAGTTATGTACAGATCTCCCAACAGTGGTCAGGACCAGGTTCACAAGATCTACCAGGAAATAGATAAGGTATATCAAAAAAGGTAAGGTCACATAAACATGGGGAACTTCAATATGCAGCTAAACTGAGTGAATAACGTTGCCGGTGGATTCAAAAAAAGGGAATTCGTGGAATGCTGACAGGATGGTTTTTTGGAACAGCTTCTGATGGAGCCCACAAGGAAGCAGGCTCTTCAGGACTTAGTGCTACGTAATGAGCCAGACTTTATAAAAGATCTTAAAGTAAGGGAATACTTAGGAGGCAGCCACCGTATGGTAGAGTTCAGTCTGCAGTTTGAAAGAGAGAAGGCAAACTTGGATGTAATGGTATCACCATGAACCTCTAGCCATATAACCTCCAAATCTGTGCTCATCTAATTCCGGTCTCAAGCATTCCTGCATTTTAATTGTGCTGCTGTTGACGAGTGTGCCTTCTCTCTGAGCACAGATAAATACTGCCTTGTGATTGTACTTTGAATCACTTCTGTGAAGGACCTAGCTATGGTTTGTTATATTAAACGATATTATATAAATAAGCGTAGTTATTGCTAGAATAAAAACAACCCTGATGCTAACTAAAGGAAATAACTCCCTGTCTAAGAAGCTATCTAGACTCAAGGGATTAATTAAGAATGAAGTTTTGTTTATTTTGCAGTTGCTTGCATTTATTCTTGAAATTCAATAGGAGAGTGTTTTCAAGTAAAATTCTCAGGTCAATAGGTTCAAACTAGCAACACCCAAATTCATAGATCAATCTTTATCAGTTGAAAAGAATTAAAATCATACTACAAATGATAAAAATGAAATCCTCCTGAATATGTAAATATTCGCAAGAAAAAAAAAACTCTTGGTAAGGGACGTTACTAGGAGTGATTGATAAATAACTAATTGACAAGTAACTAATTCTCCCAGTTTGCCTCATCCGAATATTGAGATAGTACAAGTGCTTTTAAGGAAGAGGTTCTGGGAAAAAAAAAGAGACATTCAAAGGTAGATAGTATATAACTAAGTATGATTCATTTTGGAAGATGTTACTTGCAAAACATGGAAGTTATGAACTACTGATCAGCAGTCCCCTGTTGGGCAACCTGCCAACACTACTCTAATCATTGCAACCCATCCATTGCAGATTAATGCAAGTTGACTTTTAACTGGTCTAGGCAGTTATATTTTCCTTTGCAGTGACAAAAAATCAATTGGCTTTCCTGAATTAAACAGGAAGTGACATTTTCTTCCTCAGAATACCTGCAAGAACAGCCAAGATCTCACCTGATACTTTACACTTCATCACTCGCACATCCTTGGGGTGAAATTCATCACTGTCCTGAAATATTTCAAGAATCTGGAAGGAAAATTTGAAATCCATTGTTTTATTTTTCTAGATATTTTAAAGAATCATGTAAACAGATATATTTGATTACAATTACATTAGTTATTGTAAAGTAGCATTGATGTACAAATTTATGAATATTTGGCATGCAATTGCTGTACCATATCACGGTTGCATGTGAGGACATTCACAATGTGTCAACACATCACTGGACATTCGGAAATATGATAAACTACAGTGGCCCTGAAGCCCAAGGACTGAGAAGAGGAGAAATTTCTTCACAAAGAATGGCGAGCCTGCGCGAATCTCTGCCACAGAAAGTGGTTGAGGCCAAAACACTCTTTTCAAGGAGTTAGATTGGAAGCAAAAGTGCTAAGAGGGATCAGCCATAACCATACTGAATGGCAGACTCAAAAGGGCCAAATGGCCTACCATGATCCTATTTTCTGTGTTTTATATTTAAATAATCTGATGACATTTGCTTTTCAGCTTTCATTACAATTTGCACTGGAATATTACTGCTCAGCACCTTTAAGAGAAAACAAGTGCTTTGGACTGTAACACCAAGTGCTAATGTTGCCCCTAACTGCCAAGTGTCTGAATCTTGTAATAGGTTAAACAAAATTGGGAAATTTGACTTTACAGAACATGATGCGAGTTCTTTCAATTTAGAAACAGAAAACACACCAAAGAAAGAAATATTCAGTGAATCAAAATAAGTACACTACCTGTGCAACTACATTTGATAAATTGGGAAATACAGGAGGGCAGTCGTACAAATGGGAAGAACAAAAGACAGAAGAGAACATCATGAATGGCGAGTGATGCAAGAGTATTGAGTCAGAAAGTGAAGCTAGACCTTTCTTGGTTGCTTCAAATTTAACAGGCAGCAGTTTGTTAAACAAATATAAATCTTGGACAAAAATTTATTTGGTTATAAAAAGAAGTTTATCTTTTTAGCTAATCTTCAGGTGACCACAATCTTCAGGGCTGAATGTTAGTGAACTGTCCCAAAGTCCTGTCACGTTTCACATCACAGCAAGGATACATTTTGCAAGTTCTTTAATTTTGCTATGCTAGCTTCCTATGCAATATTGCAACAGAGAAATGCATCAAGCAAAGCAAAAAAACGGACAATTAAAAGTTCTTCTGTGCCAGATCACTGAGAAATCACCATATTTTCTAAATTAGACTGCTTGTTGGATGACACTTCACAGCATACCCACCTTCAAGCAAAGTTGTATCTTTGAGTCTCCCATCCCCTCTACAAATGAAATTGCTTTATTATCAAATTCCACATAATAAGTACTTCAACCTTCAACTAAATAAACTGTTCTGAACCCCTATCCCTCCATTCTCCTAGAATCCCAAATACACAAATGTTATGAAAATGTTAATAAATATTTTCATACATCCTCCCTGGTTGTTGATGGCAGAAGACCTCTTAACATAATTGTTTTGTTCTCCCTCTCTTCAGTTCCATCATTTCTGTAATCATGGTCCTTGTAGTCACCATCATAGTACTGGCTTCCCTCGGGTCTTTCAAATCTGCTGTCATCTTCACAATTCTGGAAGCATAGACATTTTTGTTTATTGTACAAAATATCCATTTTCTAACACTAATATTCTAGTAAAACAATGATGGATATGTGCTGTTTGAATGCAATGTCTGCCTGAATGTTGAAAAACAAGAAGCAGCATGGTTATCAACATTCTCCTTCCACAAGTGATTTGCCCATGGAAAAACATGTTCACTGCATAACACTCTGGAGCAACAACGCTTGTGAGGATGTGATAAACATGAAGGGGTGCATAGTACATTAAAAGCATAATGTATTAACTTGATTTTTATTTTAATCACAATAGATTACTGCCAATATACTATGACTCCCTTCAATACAAATGAAAGCTGGGGTTAAACTTGGGGGTAGATAGCTGACAGACCCAAGAGAACTCATGAGTTGAGCTAATGCTGTAAATTAGCAAATTAAATCCAAACTGACACCTGAACCTAATGAAGATCATATTCTTAAAGACTTGGCGCAGTGGTAGTTCCCTACCTCTGAATCAAGGGACATGGGTTCAAGTTGCAGCTGCTCCAGAGATATGCAATAACATCTCTGAATAAGTTGGTCAGGAAAAACATGTTAAATTAAAAAAAACATGTGGAATTCCAAAGCCAGGCTGATTTCATTTGCCACTCTTATGACAGGTGTTGACAGTCAAGTTAAATACTCTCTAGCAACAACAAATCCTAACACCATCATATATACAAATTATCATAGATTCAGGTGTTTGAAATAGCCAATTATTTTCATTCGTAAAATGAACTTTAAAAAACTGATGCTTCAAAAACCTTCAGCATGCTACAGCAGATCAAGACACTATGCCTAGATCCAGAATGCAGTAGACTAGCCAAGAGGTAACTGCAAAATAAAACAACATTTTTGACACTTCACTGAATAAATGGTTACAACATTGAGATCAGAGGACTAAGCAGACCAACCCACATACGTCAAGACTGACTTTTTACTAAAAACATTTATGAAGGCAAGACAAAATACCCGTAGGTTCAGCTGTTTCACAAATTAATGGGTTACTTTGAATTCTTGTTATAGGGAGTAGTGGATAGAATTCACACCAGCTGGTCCATACATTAAAAAAATTGAAAATATTAAGACTGCTACTTCTGAATCAAAGCGATTAAAAGGACCCAATCAAACAAAACTGGAGTGAAATTTGCTCACATACAATTTATGTTGCAGAAAACATTCAGATAGACAAACAGAATGGCAAAACAGAGATGACAATCCTTGACTTTAATATAAATACAGTGTGCAATACAGCATGGTAACAAGGAACCTCAGCAAAACAGAGGCCAGATCGCAGCATAAATCTTCCAGTGACTAACAAAGAATACCGACAGATGGGTGGTGTCAGCAGCCAATCAATGCAACACATTTTGCTCTAGGACCTCCTCCAGAAAACAACCAGAGACCGATCATATACAAATTCTGCTTTGATGACATTGCCAGCTGCCATAAGGCCAGGAATGCATTTATTTGCTTTTGACTCATGTCCAGTTCCTTTTGCAACCCCTCTTATAATAATACTGTTAGATTACAGTAAGACATGGGCAATTAGGGTTATGCTGACACCTTTATGCACAGGCAACATTCTGACAATGACACTTTGAAAAAAAAGAGAAGGCTCAACATTATCTCACACCTTTAACATCTTCAGCCATATGTCAAGATCAAAATAAAATGGGCAGAATTATTAATGGAACAGTCCCCACCCTGGTGATAACATAAGTGAACAGGAACAGGGAATTCACTTGCCCTTTTGAGGGCTAAATAATCTGAACAGACACAGATTTAGCCAAGACCAAGTAAACTGCAAGTCAGCAACGTCAAGTACTCTAACAGCAGGATTGTATACCTCAGAATTCTCATAGTTCCTGTAATCATGATAGCGGTCATTATTCCGATAGTCACTGCGACGTCTATCACGATCGTAGTCCCTGCTGTGATTTGGCGGAGCACGATAATCAACATCTTTATAGTCATAATCACGTCTACCCCGTGACTCTCTATGATCATCTCTGTTCCATTCAGAGCCATAACGACCACTCCGCTCACTTCGACTGGTTTCACTAAAAAAAAGGCAATCATTAAATGCATTAGCTCTGCACGAACGTTTTAATTTAGGGTCAAGTGACAACTTTCTATAATCTTCATATTCTCCAGAAACACCTAATTTACTCACCAATGTTTCTGAAGTACTTCAAAACAATACTCAATTTAGGTAAATACAGTTGTATATATTTAGATCAGGGGTTTCCCCAAAGGAACAAGGTTCCATCTCTGCTCTGTGCCATTAGCAGATTAAGCAGCAAAACAAACAGGATAATTATGGACCATGCCAACCGTTTTTTTTGGTTAAGCCAGGACATATCAGAATGGATACTAACACCTAATCACAGTAAAATAAACAGTAATAATTTCATCTATAAGAAATAGATGATTATTGTGCAATGTAGGTATTTTCCAAAATTCAAGGAAGCGTTTTTATGGGCTGTTAATGCCTTTTAACACCATAAGGGTAAGCAAAGCCTCTCTTTTACAAACTATGCAATGCTTAAATTCATGCATGGATAAGAGATTTAAAAATTAGAAAATATATTCTTACCGTTTATCATATTTATCGTAGCCCATTATTATGGATTACGAAAATGCAACGCTTCTGAAATTTTTGAATGTAGCAATCTCCAGTGAAGAAATTGATTCTAAAAAAAATACGGAGATAAAATAAGCAGAAAAATTGAAATTCCTTTCAAGGTACAGCTCCCTCCCTTTCTCCAAAACAACCAAACACTTTTCAGATGTTATATCAATCTTGTAAAACGTTTCACTCATTGTTGCAGGATCTCTTCAAAAAACTCAACTTCTACACAAACACCCCACAAGTTCTCCAATTAACAACTATGCAAGGAGGAAGCAAAAATGGGTAATTTTCAATAAATCCAAGTACTCTAATTACAAGAACAAAACTAGGTTAAAAGCGCTCACATTAATATTTTACTCAGTAAAATTCCTTGACTTATAATCAGCAATTTCAGAATGCTCAGCTGAAACTCCAGATTCAAAATTCTTTCGCAGGACATCCATTAATGAACTATGAATGTTTGCAAATGTTTTATTGTTTAATCCTTTATTTAATGGAAGACTGAGCAGAGAAATAACTGGACAAGCTAACAAGCGCATAATTCAGACCCCATTCCAAAGTCAATTGATCCTCTTTCTTAAACCATTTTAATATTCAAACACCGAAGACTACCTGCAGTGCATTGACTGAGGAGAGTTTATTACAATTACCATTTCCATCATCAATATGAATACAGGAATTTATGTGGGAAGTTGATGTAGACCTCAAGCAAAACTGGACGCTCAGCTCACTATCGTATGACCAACAGTATGTTTGCCTCAAAAAAGCACAGTAGGAACTGTGTGAAGAAAGTAAATGAACTTTCATATTTTTAAAGAATTAAAGAAACACCAATAAAAACAAAAAAAACCCAAGATGTTACTAGGGGACAGTCAAATGACAGAAGGTAGCAAAGAAATAAAGAATGTTGAAATAACAATGTTAATCAGATACCTGCAATAACAGGTATTCCCGATCAAGGGCTTTTGCCCAAAACATTGATTCTCCTCCTCGGATGCTGCCTGACCTGCTGTGCTTTTCCAGCATCTACAGTCCTCATTTTTGCTTACCTGCAATAACCTGTCTACCACCACACAGACCGGGTTTTACCTGAATCACTCATTACAGTCTTGAACCAAGTATGGACAAAAGATCTGAACTACAGAAGGTGACCAAGTAAAAAGTAAACAAGGGTGAGAGAAACTGTTGGAAATGTCATATTTAAAGCAGAAAATGAGAGGGTTACACTAAATTTCCTGGAACCATCGTTCTCAAAGTTACTTGAATTTCTTTAGTCTTGAAGATCTTATTTACATTCATTGCTGCAGATGAGCTTAAGAGTACAGTAACAATACACATGCAGTACTCCACCTTGTGGTGGTGTTGGCCCAAACACAGCCAAAGAGTAATTAGAGTCATAGAAACTGTTCAGAGTAAGTTCAGAGGATAATGGTGGATGAGAACGGATTTAGACTGCATTCAAGTAAAAGGTAGTGAGCTCTCTATTTCTCCTGGTGGCAGATCTCCTTCAACTATGGACAGCAACTGCTTTCTACCCATCCCGTCCATGCTGCTCATTTAATATTAAACACTCAATAAAAAGGTTCCCCCTCAGCTTTCTCTGCTCTAGATAAACCATTCCAAAATTAGTCATCAGTCAAGGACACCACCTATCAGCAGATGAAGCTGAAAACAGAATTGAGGCAGAGATTAGGACTTAGGTTGGGTTCAATGAGTGATGAAAAACAGAAAAATTTGGATGACCAACGTCATGCCAGCAATTATAAATTAGACTAGAGATGGGGAGAAGCCAGAGGGAGGGATGCAAGTGGTTGGAATTTGGAGATGGGCAAAAGGTTCCACTTTTGTTTTGAAGGGAGGGTTCTCTTGGTGATGGAGGACATCAAATGAAGGTTGATTTGTGGCCAACTTTATAAGTGCCTTTGTAATGTGCCATATTAAGGGTCAAACGTTGAGGACTGCACCAAAGTACAGGATGATAAACAGAAATAGAAACAATATGCAAAGACAGTGAAAAGGCAGGAGAATGGCAGTAAATCATGAGCCTCATTTGGTGAGCTGGAGACAATGGAAAAAAATAGCCTCCAACAGCAACGTGACACTTCTAACATTCATCAGCATGTGGTATAATGACAAATTAAATGCAATATTGTGAAGTGTGAAGTGGTTGATTCTTCAGATGATCAAAGAACGATGTTCTTTGGAAAGTAAGAAATTAAATAAATTGACAGCTTACAAAATACTCAGCAAATTATCGTAACTTATGACCTTAAGGAGACGTTTGTCATCCTTGATGGATCCAGCCTACAAATGACTCCAGACCCACAATGTCATTAGTTGTCTCTCATCTGCCTTCCAAAATTGCCTTGCAGGACTCCCAGTTCAAGAGCAATTACAGATGGACAACAAATGAGAGTGATGCACACAATCCAAGAAAAAGCAACTAGTGCACATTAAGTAGGGATTCTACAGAAATTGCATACAAAGAAAGAACTTTAAATGCTTCACGAACATTGTTGAGACTACACCTGGTATATGCTACATCTATCATGTGAATCCAATTTCCACATGACAAAATATTGAAGCCCTTGGAGAAAATTTACTGGAATTGAAGTAATCACCAGAAAAGTCTAAGGAAGTTAGATTTCTTTTTGGGTACAAAAAATAAAGATACCAAATAAAGATAAAATGAAGTAGATCAACATGATGGATGTGGAAATGATGGATGTGGAAACTTTGCTCCTGCCCGTTAAGTGAAGTGAATATACGAAACAATGAACAAGGAATTCAGAGACTGCTGTGAATACAGAATTTGGTGCTGAACAGAACTGCACTGACACACAAAAAACAGAACAGAAATACAGAATTTGGCCGAGACAATTGGCACGGGAGGAGACTAGAGTATAATAAATTCGGGTGTAGACCAAACGTTTGCATCTATGCTGTATACTAGATATAAATCGCAGTCTTTACAATAAGAAAATTTGACGAAAATTAAGAAAGAAAAAATCGATGGAACACAGCCTTCGACCACATTGGCCGCAGTGGACTTCAGATTGGTCTCACAGGACGGCACAACACAGAGGAGACTGTGCCGCGCTGTAATGCTTTATGTTCTATGCTGCCTTAAAAGTTGCAAAGCCGAAGACAGAAAAAAAAAGCATACGGAAGCAAAATGCTTCGCATATCGTAAAAAGGGTGATAAATGTAAGTAGCGGCCATCTCGAAATACAAAGTTGAATCTGAAAAGCGCACCTTGCAGTAGGGTAAGTATTTAAAAAGATGCACAATACAGAAACTACAGTGCAAAACAATTGCTCCCTTCTAAAGAGAAGTAGATTTTAACCCAAGCCAGCTCTCGGAGATACTAATAACACAACGAAATGCTGCAAGATGGTGCGCGGCAGTACCCAGGGCTGAGGCTTGGTGCCTAGGCCGAGATTTCAAACCTCACAACAGCTTCGCTACCGAGCGCCTCGTCCCCGCGAAAACTGATACTGCTCATCCCTTCTCACAAACACCGGTGAGGGAAGACGATCGTACAGAAAGGCGATACCACCACAAAGGACGAAGCTTACCCAACTATGTAAAGACACAAGAACACCGACCTCCGTCCCACTTCACAGCCGACACCGACAAAATGGCGCCGGCTTGCCCGTCCGATCGGCGTCGAAGCCGCCGCGCTGCACGCTGGGACAGAGAAGGTCCGCCCATCGACCGCAGGGCCGCGTCGTCCCACGCCACGTCCAACATGTCCGACACGCATGAGCACATTCCTCCTCGCCCGCCCTACGGGGCGGGGCAGAGGAGGGACACGTGTGCGCATTTGTGGGGTGTGGTTTGTAGGGACGGCCTTCATTCCTGCATGGGTCTTATCAATACTACGCGTGCGCAAGGTGATGTTTGGAGGTATGCGCCCTTATTCCGACATAGGACGGACTTGTCAATACTGCGCGTGCGCAAGGCGATGTTTGCCGGTATGTGCCCTTATTCCGACAGGAGACGGATTTGTAAATACCGCGCGTGCGCAAATCCGCCGCCTCGTTGAAAACAACTCAGGCATCAATGCGCAAGCGCGGAGCAGTCAGGTTCTATGGTTTGTGTTTCTATTCTTCTTGGTTGGACAGTTTCGTTCATATTTATTTCATTATCGTGTTATTGATTCAGGTTTTTGCTTTGGGAAAGGATTTTTTTTTTATTTTTGGGGTGTTGCGTTTTGAACTAAAAGAAGCTAAAGTGATTTGAGGGAAAGCTTTCAAGTAGCCAGTGGGTTAGTCTCTGGAATACTCCACCTGAGGAGGTACAGACAGGTGTAATTGTGACCTTCAAAAGGGATTTAGACATTTATTTGGAAAGGAGGAGCTTCTCAAAGTTTGCAGGGAGGAAGCAGAAGAATTGCACAATGCGAGAAGTCATGCATCTGAATGGTCTCTGTTTCACACTCTGAGGAAGGGATACTCGAACCAAAAGTTAACTCTGATTTCTCTCCACAGATGTGGCCAGACTTGCTGAGCTTTTTCAGCAACTTCTATTTTTGTCTCTTTCACGCTATTTATTTCTGTATCAGAGAGCCAATGACTGTTAAAGCTGTGCTGCACCTTTCCTGTGAAACTAAATTTGTTTCCATGGTCTTTTTAAATCTTGCTTTCCAAAGTATTGTGTTGTGCTTTCAATGACTTAAGACATGAAAAGTTTTTAAGTGTCACTTGTTGCTTCTATTATAATTATCGTGGATGATGTTGCCCTTCCCGAGGCCATGTCTTAACAAATAGTGTTGGGGGTCAGAGCTGAAAAATGTGTTGCTGGAAAAGCGCAGCAGGTCAGGCAGCATCCAAAGAGCAGGAGAATTGATGTTTCGGGCATAAGCCCTTCTTCAGGTTTTTGCTTTGGGAAAGGATTTTTTTTTATTTTTGGGGTGTTGCGTTTTGAACTAAAAGAAGCTAAAGTGATTTGAAGGAAAGCTTTCAAGTAGCCAGTGGGTTAGTCTCTGGAATACTCCACCTGAGGAGGTACAGACAGGTGTAATTGTGACCTTCAAAAGGGATTTAGACATTTATTTGGAAAGGAGGAGCTTCTCAAAACATCATAATAGGATGAATAGTTTTCTTAATCAAACTGTTATGAGATAAAAATGGAAATTACTGGAAAAGCTCAGCAGCTGTGGCAGCATCTGTGGAGAGAGATCAGAGTTAATATTTTGGGTCCAGTGGCCCTTTCTCAGGACTCAGCAAGACCATTCTCTCCATAGGTGCAGTCAGACCTGCTGAGCTTTTCCAGCAATTTCTGCTTTTGTTTCTGATTTCCAGCATCTGCAGTTCTTCTGATTTTTGTTACAGAGATGTTATGATACCACTGTAGCAGGTAGGATTTGAAATTGGGTCTCCTGGTTCAGAGGGAGGGATGCTAACATTGTACCACAATTGCCCTTATGATACACTTCTGAAGCTGGTGGGACTTGAACCTGGACTTCTTGGCTCAGAGGTAGGGACACTACCAATGATACCACAAGATATAGTGTCCTAGACCCAATCATCTTCAGTTGCTTCATCAATGATCTACGCATTGTAAGTGGTGACCTTCATTGATTGTGTGATATTCACCACCATTTGTGCTTCCTCAGATGCAAAAGCTATCCATATGCAGCAGTCAATATTCAAGCTTGGGCTGATTAGTGGCAATAATATTTACACCATTGAACTGTCAGGCAATGGCCATGTCCAAAACAAACACATCTAATAATTGTTATTTGATGTTTAACGATCTTACCATTGCTGAATCCCTTGTTAATGACTTCCTGGATGTTACCATTGACAAGAAACTGGGACTAGTGCTGATGCTACAAGATTTGGTTAGAGGCAAGGAATTCTGTGGCAAGTAACTCCTCATGTCACCTCATTTCTTGTCCATCGTTTACAAGGCACAAGTTAGGAATGCGATCAAATATACTCCACTTGCTTGGATGAGTGCAAGTCTAACAAAATGCAAGAAACTCAAAATTATCTAGGAGAGTGCAGCTGGCTTGATAGGCACCTGAAGCACCATGGTGGAAGTAGTGTGTACCATCTACAAGATTCATTGCAGTAGTGCACTAAGTTTTCAACAACACATACCACCTTTACCACCTAGAAGGACAAGGGTAGCAAATGCATGGGAACGTGACCACCTACAAGTACCCCTTCAAGTTACTCAGCAGCCTGACTTGAAACCCTTTCATCATTTCTTCACTATCACTGGAATTCCGTGCACCCAAAGGATATAATGGTTCAAGGAAGCAACTGATCACCATCTTCTGAAGGGCAATTGGAGACAGACCTAACCAGCAACACTTGCATCCCTTGAACAATTTTTTTTTAAAAGATCCTCTTTGGCATTTGTGTTGTACCAGAAGTGTCCGTACATCTCAACCAGGAGGCCCTGGTTCAAGTTCCACCATCTCCAGAGGTGCATGATGATAACTCTTAGCAGGTTGATCAGAATATATTTTTTTAAATCTCTCATTATCAGCAAGGAACTGTTTTCCTGCATAATTTTACTCTTTTGCTTTTTTTCAATGAGTAAAAGAAGTCTTTATCTCACCTTTCCTGTATGATCCAGTTGCATCCTTCCTAATGGCAACATCAATGCACATAACAGATCACGTTCCTCACCACATTCAGAAGTGTGGAGTTGGAGAATCACGTTGCTTTCAGCAATTAATTGAGGGCATTTCAGTAGATCACATGGTCTGCATGCACATGCTGTAATATGCTTACATTGTTTGATTTTATATTGTACTATAAGCTGTTTCAATGTGAATCATTGTTGTGGTTACAATAGGGAGCCTATTTCAGAAAGGAAGCGACCACGTGCTCAAGAGGCAGAACTAGAAACAGAGAGCACAAATTCCCAGCCACTTCCAACGTACCTCAGTGAATCTCCATTATGTCTAAAATGGACATCCATGGATCGTTTCTACTGGAGACTGGTGCTTCTGCTAGTTCACATTGAGTAAGGTAAGAAATGTCTTTACATAGAGAACAGTGAGTCTTTGGAATTCTTTGCCACAGAAAGTAGTTGAGGCCAAAACATTGAATGTTTTCAACAAGATGTTAAGTATAGTTCTTGGGGCTAAAGGGATCAAAGAGTTTGTGAAGGGTTCTGAGTTGGATGGCAGAACAGGCTTGAAGAGTTGAATGGCTTATCGCTATATGGCCTGCTCCAGTGTTCCATATTTCTATTTTGGTGTTGCTCTACATTGAGAAGTGGTATTCCCAATGAATCCAACACCTACCTGACAGGAATCAATGTTACCTCCAGGATATTAAATGATAGTGAACCATATTTCCAAATCCAGGAATTAGAGATGAGGGAGATATTTGCAATGGATTGGAGGAGCAAGAGACTCTGGATCTGAAGAGAGAGAGAGAGAGAGAGAGACTGTGTACCCATTGGCTGAAAGAGATAGATATACTCTATGTAGACTTTAGGTGAGTGGTGGAGAGAGAGTTAGAAAGACTTGTGTATGGACCTGGGACAGGGAGAAGTGACACTTTTTCTGTGATCCATAGGGGAGAAAAAGGCACGCTCTGTAGCTGGGGGGAGAAAGATTCTCTGTAGATCAGGGAAGGGAGATTTGTGGCAGAAAGAGAAAGAAAGAGACTGTCTGTGAATCTTGTGGGAGAGAAATTCTTTGGAATGTTGCAGGGAATGACTTGCTGGAGATCAAGTGTTGAGAAACTTGCTGTGGATTGGAGGAGGTGAGAATGGCTGTAATATCAAACACACATTTTACTCTCTGCAGACATCATTGATATTCTGTGTCTTGTGATGGACTGTGGCACATTCATCAGATGCATTTGTTGTGCGCAGAAATAGGCCATCTGTCAATGTCTACCTATTTTGTCCATACTGGTCCTGTCCTTGATCAAGAATCCTTATACTTGTATTCCTGAAGACACAACTGAACCAGGATGAGAGAAAGAAAACTGGGCAGTGATATCTGGAAGCATGCAAAGGGTTGCAGCAATCTGCAACATACTCCTACAAAAGGCAATTCAGGCCAGATCAACTGAAAATATCAGAACTAGAATTTTTGTCAGGCTAAGATATTGTAGGACGCAGCACTAAAGTGGATAAATGGATTGAAGATGCATGTTATCACTGAATGGCAGAACAGACTCAAAGGGATAAATAAAAGGTCAAGCAACTGTTGTCCTACCAGACGATAAGGGTGCTTTCTCATTAGAGAGGGACTGAGACACACATAAATGGAGTAGCTTAGTCTGAAGGTCACTATGCCTCAGTCAAGGGCAGAGGTTGTGAAGCAGAGTCTTTCATAGTAACTTAGAGTCATTGAAATGTACAGCATGGAAACAAACCCTTCCAATTTGTCCAGGCTGACCAGATAGCCTAACCTAATCTAGTCCCATTTGCCAGCACTTGGCCCATATCCCTCTAAACGTTTCCTATCTGTATACCCATCCAGATGCCTTTTAAATGTTGTAATTGTACCAGCCTCCACCACTTCCTCTGGCAGCTCATTCCATACACACACCACCCTCTGTGTGAAAAAGTTGCTCCTTAGGTCTCTTTTAATTCTTTCCCCTCTCGCCCTAAACCTTCAGCCAATGTAGGAAGAGAACCCACACTATTGGCATCAGTCTGTGTCGCAAACCTGCTGTCCACCTAGCTGAGCTAACCAAGTATTGCTGGAGAAAAATACTTTGTCAAAGCGTTTCATCTTGCGCCCTTTAGGACACTTCAAGGGAAAAACCAACATGTGCTCTACATGAGATGAGAGTGCAAGATTAAGTGAAACAAGTTGGCCTGTAGCAAGGAATCTAGTGTGATTCTCTCCTTCAGCACCTTCATTTTGAGTTAATAACTAGCTCCAATCCTTGTCACGATTTATTCAAATCTGTCAGATTTGCTTTACAATAATGATCAGCAGGTGGGTTGGCCAAAGCCGTTTTTCGTGTCCTTAGAATATCATTGACTATTTGTGAAGCTGTTGAGGAGGATGTTGGGGGCTACCTTTTGATACTAAAATGAAGTTAGGTAGGCAAACCCTTGTGCCATCGAGCTGAACTGTTATTGAGCTGTTAGTTTAAAAATCTGGCTTTCACTGTCATATAGTCATACAACATGGAAACAAACCCTTCGGTCCAACCAATGCATGCTTAACATAATCCCAATCTAAAGTAGTTCCACTTACCTGCTTCTAGCTTATATCATACCAAACCTCTCCTATTCATATACTTACCTAAGTGCCTTTTAAATGGTGTAACTGTGCTTACATCCACCACTTCCTCAGGACCTTCAATTCATGCGCGAACCACCTTCTGTGTAAAAAAAGAATTTCCCCTCGCGTCTTTTTTTAAATCTCACCTCTCACTTTGAAAATGTGTGCCCTAGTCTTGAAATCCCCCTTTCTAGAGAAAAGGTAACTACCATTAACCCTATCTACACCCTCTCATGATTTTATTAGCGTTTATAAGATCACCTTTCAACTTCTTACGCTCCAGGAAAAAGAAAGTGCCAGCCTCTCCAGCCTTTCTTTACAACTCAAACTTTCCATACTGTGTCAGTGTCTGGTATTGAAATAAGAGGGAATTGTGCTTCTGAAATGGAGGATCTGGACCTGAGATTTTAGTTCATTCAACACAAACTGGTTATGAATTTACTGCTGCTGCTTCATTTCTTGTAAAGTAAAAGGTTGGGGGGCGGGGGTGGGTGGGGGGCGGGGAATGGAGGTAATCTTACAAGAACATGAGTTACGAGCAGGCCGTGGCCACTGGGCTACGTGAGTCTTTTCTACAGTTTAATAAGATCTTGGCTTATCTGATTTGTTCCACATCGTCCTTTGTAACTGCTAATGTTTCAAGGGAGTGTAGCACTGACAGGGCCAGTCTCGGTACCAGAAACCTGGCTAACATAATGAGCGGTACATCAGGTTCCAAGCGATCAATTGCAATAGGGGACTCTCTAGTCAGAGGCACAGTCAGACATTTCTGTGGCCAACAATGAGCAATCAGAATGGTATGTGGTCTCCCTGATGCCAGAATCAAGGATATCTCTGAGAGAGTGCAGAATATTCTCAGGGGGAGAGGGGACCAGTAGGAAATCGTTATACACATTGAAACCAACTACATAAGAGAAAAAGAACAAGGTTCTGAGGATTTTAGGCAGGAATTTAAAAAGGAAGTCCTTGAAGGTAGTAATATTTGGATGAATGCTGGTGCCACGAGGTAGTGAGGGTAGGAATAGGAGGATAGAGCATATGAATACATGGCTGAGGAGCTGGTGCAGGGGAGGATTCCCATTTCTGGATCATTAGAATCTCTTCTGGGGTAGAAGTGACATGTATAAAAAGGACAGATTGCATCTGAATTGGAAGGTGACTATGTACTGACAGGGAGATTTGCTAGAGCTGCTTGGAAGGATTTAAACTAGTAAGAGGGAATGGGACACAGAGAGATGGTGAGAAAAGAGTACAGTCTGAGACTGGTGCAGTTTGGACAAGGAGCAAGTCAAACTGTCAAGGCAGGCAGGAACAAACCAGAGAACAAAGTAGGACTGATAAATTACTTCAATACAAGAGGCCTAACAGATAAGACCTCTCTGCAGTCCTCACTTTTGCCATTCCTGATGAAAGGCTTTTGCCCGAAACATCGATTTTCCTGCTCCTCAGATGCTGCCTGACCTGCTGGCTTTTCCAGCACCACTCTAATCCAAACTCTGGTTTCCAGCATCTGCAGTCCTCATTTTTGGCTAACAGATAAGGTTGATGAACTCAGGGTATGGTTGGGAACGTGGGACTGGGATATCATAGCAATTACAGAAATGGCTCAGCAATGGCAGCTTAAAGATCCAGGATGTAGATGCTATAGAAAGGAGTGCAAAAGAGGAGGGGGAGTGGTGTTTTTGAATAGGGATAACATCATGGTTGTGCTTAGGGAGGATATTCCTGCGAGTACAAGCAGAGACATTATTTGGGTAGAACTGAGAACTAAGAAAGGGATGTTCACCTTATTGGGATTGTACTATAAGCCCCCCCAATAATCAGTAAGAAATTGAGAAGCAAATTTGTAAGGATATCTCAGTTAACTGTAAAAATAAGAAAACAAAGAAAACGTGTCAGGTATAGACAGCAGGTATGGAGTTAATCCTTACAAAGAGTATAAAGGCAGTAAAAGAGGGAAATCTGGATGGCAGAAAGGGGACATGAGATAGCTCTGGCAAATAGGGTTAAGGAGAATCTAAAAGGATTCTACAAATACGTGAAGCACAAAAGGGTAACTAGGGAGAGAGTAGGACCCCTTAAAGATCAGCAAGGTCACCTGTGTGTGGACCCTCAGGAGATAGGGGAGATACTAAATGAATATTTTGTAACAGTGTTTACTGTGGAGGAGGATATGGAAGCTAGAAAACTTGGGGAAATAAATAGCGACATCTTGAAAAATGTCCATATTATAGAGGAGGTGGTGCTAGACATCTTAAAACACACAAAGTTGGATAAAACCCTGGGACCTGATCAGGTGTACCCTGTGGGAAAGCTGGGGGAGTGATTGCTGGGCCCCTTGCTGAGATATTTAGATCATCGATAGCCACAAGTGAGGTGTTGGAAGACTGAAGATTGCCTAACATGGTGCCATTATTTAAGAAAATTGGTAAGGAAAAGCCAGGGAACTACAGACCGGTGAGTCTGACATCAGTAATGGGCACATTGTTGGAGGGGATCCTGAGGGACATTTACATGTATTTTGAAAGGCAAGGATGGATTAAACATCGTCAGCACAGCTTTATGTGTGGGAAATAGTGTCTTGTTAACTTAGTTAAGTTTTATGAAGAAGTTACAAACAGGATTGAAGAGGGCACAGCGGTGGAGGTGATCTATATGGACTTCAGTAAGGTGTTCAACAAGCAAGGCATTGGTTAGCAACATTAGATCACATGGAATACACAGAGAACTAGCCATTTTGATACAGGACTGGTTTGAAGTTAGGAGACAGAGGCTGGTGGTGAAGTGTTCCTTATCAGACTGGAGTCCTGTGACCAGGGTATTGCCACATGCTTAGTAAGTTTGCAGGTGAAACCAAAATTGGAGGTATAGTGGACAGCCAAGAAAGTTACCTCAGAGTTCAACAGGACATTGATCAGAAAGACCAAAGGGCTGAGGGTTGGCAGACAGAGTTTAATTTAGATAAATGTGAGGTGCTGTATTTTGGAAAGGCAAATCAGGGCAAGACTTATATTCTTAATGGTAAGGTCCTGGGGAGTGTTACTGAACAAAGGGACCTTGGAGTGCACGTTCATAGTTCCTTGAAAGTGGAGTCGCAGGTAGATAGGATAGTGAAGAAGGCGTTTGGTGCCTTTATTGGTTAGTGAATTCAGAATACGAATTGGGAGATGATGTTGAGGCTGTACAGGCCATTGGTTAGGCCACTTTTGGAATACTGTGTTCAATTCTGGTGCTATAGGAAGAGTGTTTTGAAACAGAAAAGGGTTCAGAAAAGATTTATAAGGATGTTGCCAGGGTTGGAGAGTTTGACTTCTCGGGAAAGATTGAGTAGGCTGGGATTATTTGCCCTGGAGCATCGGAGGCTGAGGGGTGACCTTAGAGAAGTTAATAAAATCATGAGGGGCATAGATAGGGTGAATAGCTAAAGTCTTTTCCCCAGGGTAGCGGAGTCCAAAACTAGAAGGCATAGGTTTAAGGTGAGAGGGGAATGATTTAAAAGGAACCTAAGACACAACTTTTTCACATTGAGAGTGGTGCGTCTATGGAATGAGCTGCCTGAGGAAGTGGTGGAGGCTGGTACAATTACAATATTTAAAAGGCATCTGGATGGGTATATGAATAAGAAAGGATGTAGTGGGATATGGGCCAAATGCTGGCAAATGGGACTAGATGATTTTAGCGTATCTAGTCCACATGGACAAGTTGGACTGAATGATCTGTTTCTGTGCTGTGCAGCTCTGTGACTCTAAGTATCTTTTTGTCTCTATTCTAAAAATATTCAAGTACCCTGCTTTCACCTCCTTTTCAGAGAGGTTTCTCCAAAGACTCAGGAAAGGCTCTGAGAAAAAGACTTTTCTCATCTGTTTGAAATGGGTAACCCCTTTTTTATTCTAAATTCTTCCACAAGAGGAAACATTCATTCCATATCCATCCTTCAGGATCTTAAATGTTTCAAGTAAGGCTCCTCTTAACTCTAACAGCTACAAGCCCAGCCTGTGTGACTTTTCTTCCCAGTGGCATGGTGGCTCAGTGGCTAGTACTGCTGCCTCAAAGCGCAAAGGACAAGAGTTCGATTCCACCCTCCGGTGTCTGTGTGGAATTTGCACATTCTTCCCGTGTCTGCGTGTATTTCCTCTAGGTGCTTTGGTTTCCTCCCACAGTTCAAAGATGTGTAGGGTCAGTGAATTGCCCATAGTGTCCAAGGATGTGCAGGCAAGATGGATAAGCCATAAGAAATGCAGGGTTCTAGGGTAGGGGTGATGAGTCTAGGTGGGATGTTCTTCATAGGGTTGGTGTGAACACAATGGGTCAAATGGCTGCTTCCACATTGTACAGATTCTATGATTCCCAAGGGATACCATCCATTCCATTATTTGTCTACTAAACTTCCTCTGACCTGCTTCCAGTGGATTTACATTCTTTCATAAATGTTCACAATGCACAGTATTCCAAATGTGGTCTCACTAACATAATCAAATAATGTAAAAGTAGGACTTTAAAATATTTTGAAGATTTAATAGAGCTATTTAAAGACATGATAAATTATCACAAACTAGAAAAGTGGTTGTAAATGCATATGACAAATATTAGATGTGACAATTTTTAATGACTATCAACATCAAGACAACAGAACTGACAGAATTATGATACCAAAGTCTTTTTATCAAGCAGAATTGACAAAAGAGAAGGTGAGGTGAAAGTACACAGCATAGAGCTGTTACTAATCTTAAAAACAAGGAAGCATGAAGACACCTACTCGTATTGATTTTATTTGCACTGGAAATGAAGATAATCCTCTGTAGTTTGTACACAATTCTACTTGGATTAACCTTTCTGAATTATAGCTACATTTCATTACGAAGCATGAAATATACAAGAAAACACACCATTTATTTTGAGTCCACTAACATCTCAAGTTCTTCAGTGGACCACACCTCCAACACTTGCTCATCAATACCCAGCACACACATCTCTCACACACAACATTTCCACACACGCATCTTATCCACTGACAACTATAAATGATGGCAATTAAAGTCGATGGATTTAACACTTTCCTCTTATTGCTACCACTTATCTACATATAATTAGCTTTGGATAGGCACATGACCCAAATAGAGGATTACCCAATTTGCCCTCCCTCACAGAAAGCAGTTACACATGAACAGGATGGAAACTCAGAACTTAGAGAGTCATCTAGACTCCATTCTATGAACATGATGAGAAGATGATGCTGAGAATTATGGAACAGCAATGTCAGACTCTGTGGCATTCTGCACAGCAAGGCCAATTTTATGGGACATGGGTGTCATTGGCTGACCAGTATTTATTGCTTATCCCTCGAGAAGATGGCGGTGAGCTGCTTTCTTGAACCACTGCAGTCCACATGCTGTAGGTATATCCACAATGCCATGGCAGGAGGTGGGGGGGAGGGGGAATGAGGATGATACTAAGTTACTCTGCTGCGTCCCACCTCAACTCCCACTCATGGAGTGAAATCTGATATGACTATGGACTTCAGGCTTCCTCCAGCAGATATTTGGGATTGCTGTGGGAGTGGCAGTGACTCTTTCGAGCAGTTACCTGATAACTTGTCTTGGGATGATCGCATCATTCTCCCACCATTCGTATCCTTGCTGCAATCTGTCATGAAGCCTCCCTAGAGTATTGCCACCAATGTCATGATCCTGCAGTCAAAGGTGAGTCATCAAAAGCCCACTCTGAAGAATGGTCATTGGACCTGAAACATTAATTCTGCTTTGTCTCCACAGATGCTGCCAGACCTGCTGAGCTTTTCTAGCAATTTGATTTTTTTTTTCTTATGTCCAGCATCAGCAGTTATAGGGTCATACAGCATGGAAACAAACTGTTGGGTTCAACGCATTTTTTTTTTTGTTTAGTAGGTCATGAAGGCCCAGAGCTGCTTCTGGGTGTCCTGCAAGGTTCACCTCAGTAAAAGGCAGCAACCTAGGTATAGCAGTCAGTTGTATGATACATTGTAGCACCAAGACCAGTAATGTCATCCATAAAATTACCTGGCTAATCACTCACATAAAGGACACTTTGGGCTAGGCATCAAATGCTGTCCTTGAAGCTTACACCCTATGAAGAGACAAAGAAAAACACAAGCATTAATAGGATTGAATAATTCATTGTCCTTTGTACAATAGGATGTGAAGTTGGACAAAGATGTTAAAGTTTCAGTTGGTAACTTTTATTGTTGGATGCTGTGTTGCTGCTTCTTAGATGAATGTAACCGTGGGGTGTGGAGTTTGCAAAGAAAGTTGCATAATTGGAAACAGAGCCTGATCATGAGCACTCTTCCCTCATGCAGCATTTAAAGTGTTTTCCTTCCCATGAATTTGTATTCTTGCAACATATCCTGATGAGTGCAAGATTAAAGACTTCAACAAAATGTATCATTTTTCAGCAATAGTCAAATTCTGTACTACTAAATGGCAAATAGATAGTAAAAAAAACTCTTCATCTCTGTCCTAAGTGGGTGATGCCTCATTTTAAAATTGTTTATCCTAGTTCGACTCTGTCTTGTAAGGAGCAATGTTCTTTCAGTTTCCACCCTGTCAAGGCTCCTCAGGATTTCACGCAGTTCAATAAGATCACCCCTCCTTCTAAACTCCAGGAGTTGTAGGCCCAACCTATCCAGTGCAGACCATATCTGATCTTGGGTACAAACATACCAATCATGGAAACGTGATCCACTGGCGAGGAGAGACTGTTTTAAAAAAAGCCAAGTCATGTGTAGGTTTTATTTTACGAAGGATAAGACTGTATTGAACTTTGACTAGTTCACACCTCGGACAGGAATTTCATGACTGAGGTGTGTAGCTTCCAAGTCAAGTGCTTTCCCATCTTCCCCCACTTCAGTAAATTGTTCCATGTTACATGTAATTTTCACCCTGGGGGAGTGGGGCAAGAATGAAACCAGACTGCCAGCTTTGGGAGCAGACCAGAGGTCGTCAACTCCAGACCTGGTTTGGTTCAAAGGCATGCTTCAATTCTCTGTGATTTTCTCTCTCTCACACACGTGATTGTGGAAAAAAAACTCCCATTCATAAAATCCATTCAAAGGTTTTAAGTCTCAATTGATTAATATCTTAGATATTGTCCTCCTCAGTCTGTTTAGCGATGTTGTCATATGCCTCTGGAACAGGTGGGTCTTGATCCCAGGTTTCCATGCTCAGAAGTAGGGACACTACCATTACACCATAAATATCCTAGTTAATTAATTAGATATTTTTAATCAACCTATTCAGGGATGTTATGACAGACTTCTGAAGCAAGTGGGACCTCAACCAAGGCTTCCTTGCCACTGTGCAAAATGAAACCTAGTTACTCTTATAAAAACATCAAAATTGGTATTGAGATCACATGTCAATACAGGTAATTCTTTAATAGCCGCCTCAAACTTCCAATTAGAACCCCCAACTGAGATAGTTGTGGCTTCTACAATTAAGCCAACCGTTCATAAACTCAAAAACTGGGGAAAAGTCAGCAAAGAGCGCTATTGAAATGATCAGATGTCTTTATTTATCTAGCCGCTGGCAATCAAAACTTTCCATGGAGGGTTCTTCTTAGCTTCCACTGATGGCTGCAGCCTGTTTTATGTTAATGTTTAAAGAGCCCAGCATTTAAACAACTTTAAGTCATAATAACTATCTGTCAAAATTCCTTATGTCAGTTCTATCCATTCCTAAGTCCTACATGCAAAGTGAGATTTGTTTGAAGTCAGCATTAAATTCAAATGATCCTGCAGAGGTGTGTGTGTGTGTGTTTTTGTGTATGTCATGCTTAATAAGTGTTGCCAGAAATGCAAAGTCCTGCAGCAGTTTGTTCAGACAGTGGCACTATTAAATGAGACCAGAAGTATACTGGTGAAGCATTCGCTACCCCTATGTAAAAGTGCACCAGACATCAAAATACTAATCTGTACATGTGCACGAGGCCATCTTAGACTAAAAATGTGGGTTAAAATGGATAAATGATGACCTAGGTCAGTAAATGCTCACAGAGCTAATGGAAAATACTCATATAAAGACTTGTGTTTTACTGAAATCAATCAGATTTTTGGCTTTGGAATGTGATTAAATTCTGCAGAAGAATATAAGAAGAAACAAAGAAAAACTTTTAATAATTTGTCCAGTGATTCAGATTAAGATTTTCATGATTCGACCTTCTGACTTCTCCCTGCTCAGCCCTGTTCCCACACCCTTTCTATTAGGTCTGGCAATGTGGTTATAACTACGTTCAAAATCACTCTGCTCCCTATGGCAGTCTGATCGAATTATCACTCACACACACACTCACACACACACACACTCACACACACTCACACACACTCACACACACTCACACACACACTCACACACTCACACACTCACACACTCACTCACACACACTCACACACACTCACACACACTCACACACACTCACACACACACTCACACACACACTCACACACACTCACACACACACACACACACACACACACACTCACACACACACACACACACACACACACACACTCACACACACACACACTCACACACTCACACACACTCACACACTCACACACTCACACACTCACACACACTCACACACACTCACACACACTCACACACACACTCACACACACACTCACACACACTCACACACACTCACACACACTCACACACACTCACACACTCACACACTCACACACACTCACACACTCACACACACTCACACTCACACACTCACACACACACTCACACACACTCACACACACTCACACACTCACACACTCACACACACTCACACACACTCACACACACTCACACACACACTCACACACACACTCACACACACTCACACACACTCACACACACTCACACACACTCACACACTCACACACTCACACACACTCACACACTCACACACACTCACACTCACACACTCACACACACACTCACACACACTCACACACACTCACACACTCACACACTCACACACACTCACACACTCACACACACTCACACTCACACACTCACACACTCACTCACACACTCACTCACACACACTCACACTCACACACTCACACACTCACACACTCACTCACACACTCACTCACACACACTCACACACACACACTCACACTCACACACTCACACACTCACTCACACACTCACACACTCACACACTCACACACTCTCACACACTCTCACACACTCTCACACACTCACACACACACTCACACACACTCACACACACTCACACACACTCACACACACACTCACACACACACACACACTCTATACCTCTCTCTCACCCACACCAGGTAAGGGTGGCAGATTTCCTTCCCCAAAGGGCATTTGTGAATCTTATGGGTTTTGACAATAATTAATTGCAGTGGTTGGAACTAGGTTAGCCACGTGGATCTCATTAAGTATGAGTTGGGGCTGATAACCTAGGCCAATCAGGGAGTTCTGGCTGACACACAAACAGGGGTCTCAGGGATTCTACTCATCCTAGGGACTGCTTTGAGCTAGCTGATTAGAATCCATGTAGAGTGCACATGTAAATAAAGGGTGACTTGGTGATGGGATACGGGCCTTTTGGAGTTATCTCATCATGATCACCATTGGCTTTCAATTCCAGATTTTCTAACTGCATTTACATTTGATCCATGTCTCTTGCATATGAGCTTGGGCCTGTAACATCTGACAGCTATGGAATACCCCTCCACTCATTCTTCTTCATCCTAGAAAACTCTGTATATTATGAAATAAATCCTACAGATTTGAAGTTATCAGCTGTCACCCTGCTATTTAGGGGAGCAAGAGAGAATCAGGAACTATAAAAGGAAAGTCCTGGAAAATAATATCAAGGAAGCGATAACTCGACACATGGATAGTACTAATGTGATTGAGCACAGAATGAATTTTTAAATGGGAAATTGTATTTGATGAACTCTTTTACTGGGAATGTTACTAACAATATTGATGACCAATGTGTAAAGTATACTTGCATTTTCAGAAGGAAAATTATTTGGGTGCTATTTATTGCCGAAATAAGGAGGTTTTATTACTCAGTAGGTTCTGAATCTTTGGAATTTTCAATCCCATCTAGCTGTGGAAGGTCAGTCTCTAAGTATATTTAAAGCAGAGATTGACAATCAGAAATGTCAATGATAGAAGTGGTTATGGGAATAGTGTGGTTAAAAATCATTGGTGTGTTTTATCAGCCATGATCCAATTAAAGGGAGAGCAGCCTTGATGGATTGAATGACATGCTTCTGTTACTACGTTCCTCTCAGAGTCAGTACCATCAACATGGCAGAGGAAGTTTGAAAAGAGTAACAATGTAAAAGGAAAACCAGTAACATGAGTGAATGACATACTGGTGTGACTTCTTTTATACGCTTCAAAAGGAATGTTCAATATCAGCAGTATGTTCATTTTCAAGTATGGGTGTTTTTCTTTAGGGAATTGCCTTGATACTTGCCAGCAGGTTTCCTTCTGGCCTGTAGCAGCTGATTGAGTTCCTGGTAAAGAAGCAGTCGGGAAAAAAAAATAATGTTAATTCAATTGAAAATGACAGACATGCTATCAAAGCTTCTTGTCTTCTATCCATTAGGACAGAATCATAGAGCCATGGAGTCATACAGCATGGAAACACACGCTTCAGTCTAACCAGTCCATGCCGGCCATAATCCCAAACTAATCTAGTCCCACCTGCCTGAACTTGGCCCACATCCAAACATTTCTTCTTTGTGTACTTGTCCAAATGTCTTTTAAACATTATAACTTGTACCCACATCCACCACTTTCTCTGGAAGTGCATTCAACACACGAACCATTGCCTGTGTAAAACAAAATGCCCCTCATGTTTTTTTACAAATCTTTCCCCTCTCACCTTAAAATTAAGCCCTTCATGCTGAAATCCCCTACGCTTGGGAAAAGACACCTGCCATTCACCTTATCTATACCCCTCACGATTGAAAAAAACAAAAGAACTGCAGATGCTGTAAATCAGAAACAAAAATAGAACTTACTGCAAAAGCTCAGCAGATCTGGCATCTGTGGAGAGAAATCAGAGTTAATGTCTTGGCTTGAGTGGCCCTTCTTCAGAACCCTTCCTCAACCCCCTATCCTCCAATCAAAAAAGTCCCATCCTATCCAGCCTCTCCTTATAACTCAAACTCTCCATTCCTGTCAACATCCTGGTAGATCTTTTCTGAATGCTGTCCAGCTTAATAATATCCTTCCTATAATGGAGAAAGTACTCCAGAACAGGCCTCACTGACATTCTGTACAACCTCAAAATAACATCCAAACTCCTATACTCAAAGGTTTGAGCAATGAAGGCAAGTGTGCTAAATACCTTCATAACCATTCCATGTATATGTGATGCAAACTTCAGAGAATTATGTACTTGAGCCCCTAGGTCCCTCTGTTCTACAGCACTACCCAAGGCCATACCTTTAATTGTATAAGTTTTGCCTTTGTTTGTTTCACCAAATGTATCTCTCATTTAGCCAAATTAAACTCATTTACCACTCTTCAGCCCATTGACCCAACTGATCACAATCTCTCTGTAATCTGAGATAACCTATCCACTATGCCACCAATCTTGGTGTCATCTGCAAACTTACTAATCATGCTGTCTATATTCTCAACTAACTCATTTATATAAAAGGCAAACAATAGTGAACCTAGCACCGATCTCTGTGGTACACCAGTCACTGGCCTCCAGTCCAAAAAACAAACCTGCCTTATACTCACACTCCTGCCATTAAGCGAACTTTGTAATCAGTTGGCAAGCTTAGCCTGAATTCCATGTGATCCAATTTACTAATTAGTCTCCCATGCAGAATCTTGTCAAATGCTTTTTGGATCAGAACAGGCCATGCTTGCAAGACTCTGGATATAGGCCCGGTCTTCTGATCTGCAACAGAGTCCCTATTTCAGACCCATATTAGACAAATTGTCACTTACTTACTTTCCCAGGATTTTCCAAACCAAATCTCCAATGCAGGATCCATCCCAATAGAGGCAGTCCAGTCCTGTGCAGAATGAATGTTTTGCAGAAACCAAATTCCTTTTTACAGAACTAGCTGCTGTATTCCAACACATTAACACAGCTGAAAGGTCCTAATGCCTCTTTAACAGCTAATGAGAAAAGGTAAGTGGCCTTCAGATGCTACCTGAACTGTTGTGCTTTTCCAGGACCACTCTAATCTAGAACCTGGTTTCCAGCATCTGCAGTCATTGTTTTTACCAAGTGGCTAGAGGTGGCAGACAAGTGGCTGAAGGTGGAGAGTGGCTGGCCAATGAGGGGTAGAGTGGCAGCTAAGCAGGGATGTAGGATTTGAGGTAAGTTGATATCGGTAGGGTGAGAAGTAAAATACAGAGGGGAGTAGTATGTATTATTGTTGTGTCATGATTAATTGATCAGTTTGTTGTTATTTGCTTTGTAGTGCTCTTTTTTTTAAGAACTTGATATGCTAATGAACCAAGTGCCAGGATGGAATCACAAGAGCAACTTGTGCTTTGAACATTTCAAAAAAGCATGCTAGAGTCCAAATGCAAGGTGTGGCCTCAATTATTAAATAAACCCAAAGAGAAACTGAAGTAAACAATGCACACTACTTAATCTGTGTTACTTGTCAATAATGCAAGAAAAGATAACATGGTGATTAGTGATGGAGACTTTTCTTTAAAACAAGGTATCGATGTAATTTTATACATCACAGGAGAAGGGTTTGAACAACACTTGAAGTAACAACTACATTTTGATCCCAGAACAATAAAAAAACTATAAGAAAAGTGAGTACTTGATCTGTTAAAAATAAATTTTAAAAACGCTCAACCACAGATGAAAACAACACAGAACAGAATTAAAAAGAAATGAAAGGATTACAATTGCTGGGTCTCCATACAATGTAGGCTTACAGTAGCAAGGCTCCTAAAAATCCCAGATATAGAGAGTATTTACAAAAGGAAGAGAACATCAGAAAAAGTGACAAACAAATTTCCTAGAGTGAATTGGATGGCCACAGACAAATTTGAACAAAGAATGGAGTTATACATTTTAGACTTATTTATTGAAGAATCAGTTAAGCAAGCAAGAAAACAGAGATAATTGGTAGAAACTAGGAATTGCACAGAATTAACTCTTCAGGGCTTTCTCAAGAGAACCAAAGATCCTGCTAAGTAATGAGAAATGCTGGAAAATCAGCTTTGTGTTAAAGTTAATTTTAGATTTAACCATTTACAATTAATGTCTTATTGTCTACATACACAGGAGTCAATTGATCAAGCTGTCTGTAGGTGCCATGACAAGTGAGAGGACTGTGATTTTTCAGAGGCAAAGTTGTCTTAGTGATAATATAGCTGGTTTTCGCTTCAAAGCCAATTAAGCTGTCCAATAAGACCTGCAGTTCATTCTGTATTGCAACACATCTTCTAATCAAAGCCCACTTGCCAATTAATCTCATATAGTATATATAAATTGTTGCTCACTTTTGCATTCTTGCAATTCTGTCCTGATGAATGCAAGACAATAAGATTCAACAGCACCTCTCCTTTTTCAGCAATATCAAGTTCTGTCCAAAACCCAGTGCTTAAACGTTCATACTTTTAATATCTGAGACAGACATGAATCTATGACCCAATTAATTGTCTGCATTACACAGATAGTTGGAATTATTGATTTATTGCAGCACTGAAGAAGATCATGTAACCCAATGCTCTCCTGAGGAGCTTTTCATGTAGTGCTACTCCCCAACTCAGGCAAATATTAAATGCTCTCTCTCTCTCTCTCTCTCTCTCACACACACACACACACACACACACACACACACACACACACACACACACACACACTCTCACACACACACACACACACACACACACACACACACACACACACACACACACACACACACACACATACAAACATAGGCTGTGTATCCAGGTGGCCCATCTGCACATTCCCAGTTTGATTACTACAGGTACAAGGTGAGGCTGATCAGGTTGACTGAATGGAGAAAGTTTCATTTGTACATTCATGTCTAATCAGCTACTACCTATCTTGATCTATACCTGTGGATGTGAGAGATTCCCCCTTTTTTATGAATTCCCAAGCTTGATCCTATTGTTAAAGTCTTAACAGGAAAGAAGGAATCCTTCCTCAGCTACTCAAAGTTAACATGTAAAAGGATCAAAATTACTGGAGGCCTTAGATGCATTGCCTCTCAGTTGGGTTGAGTGCATGGATTCAGAGAGATGGGCAGAATATATATATAGGGGGAAATGCATTGAGAGATAGTTTTAATCACTGCTACATAGGTCAGTATTTGAACCAACCTCTGTTAAATCAATGATGACAGCTTTGATTGCAAAAGGTTTTGAAGTGGGGGGGAGCTATGCCAAATGGCAACAAAGACTTACTTTTTTTTTAAAGATTAGATTACCTACAGTGTGGAAACAGGCCCTTCGACCCAACAAGTCCACACTGACCCTCCGAAGAGCAACCCACCCAGACCCATTTCCCTCTGACTAATGCACCTAACACTATGGGCAATTTAGCATGGCCTATTCACCTAATCTGCACATTTTTGGATTGTGGGAGGAAACAGGAGCACCCACACAGACACTGGGAGAATGTACAAACTCCACACAGACAGTCACCTGAGGCTGGAATTGATACTCAAATTTGTGAAGAGCAGATTGTGGGAGAGTAGCCAGGAGTTTGTAGAAATAAAAACGTCTTGAGTTCACAAAGGCTTAAGTGTGAGTTCCAGCAACAGATGAGCTCAGGCAGGAGTAAAGTTGGTTGATGTTGTAGGTGTGGAAAAGGTGATCCTAGTGATCAGGTATCTCAAGGTTTAATATGAGACTAAACTTGTGAAGGGATGTGTTTTGCTTCAGACAGTTGCCAAGGTGAAGAAACAACATTGGTAGCTGGGGAACAGAGCTTGAAAATAATGGTGTTTGTCTTCCATATATTTAATTGGAAATGGTCTGATAATTTAGTAACAATGGAAATAGTTGGGGGAGCTGTTGGTGAAGTAGAAATGGGAGTCATCTGTGCACCTCTGTAAACAGTGAATGTAGGTAAAATTGGGTTTAATATGACATTTCTGACAGCTGCAGAGTCTACTTATACCAACAGGCCTGACTCACATACAAAGAAGAACTTAACTGAAAAACTACAGGCTGAGAAAACTGTAATATCGCATTTCCATTGCTTCAGGATGAAAATAATCCAATGCTTTTGAAATGTTGTATTGCAAGAATTATGGCTCAGTCCAACACAGTGAGGTCCCACAAATAATGAACGACAACAATCAAATAATCTACTTCAGTGATGGCACTTGTAGAGCAATAGGGCAATAGTGATGTAGTAACATCAGAGGATGTGCAGGCCAGGGACCTAGACTAATGCTTTGGAGCCATAGGTTCAAATCTTCCCACAGCATTTAGTGGAATTTGTATTTGATCTGCAAATCTGGAATTGATAGCAACTCTCATTGATGGTGACTGTGTCAGCAACTGCTAATAGCTGTAAGAAAGCCATCTTGTTTACAGTGACCTTATCTGTTCCGACCTAGATGTGATTTCAGATCCACAGCAACATGGTTGGCTCTTAATTGTTTTACATCCATGAAATAATTTAAATGTATGAAAATTTATCTTGTTATAATTTGAATAGTGCCATGAGATCTTTATGTCCAACTGAGAAAGGGCAGATGGGGCTTAACATAATAATAAACTACAGTAAAGCTGTTTGTCCATCATCACCACACCAATACCTACTTCAGTCTCCATTATGCGTTCAGCTCTTTGAAGTGGATTTTAACCTCTAATCTACAACTCAGAATCAAGAATGTTATCGTGGTAATTTATTTTATGAGATTTATTCTTTCATGAGATGTGGGCCTCATTATGCAAGGCCACCATTTATTGCCCTTAACTGGGTGATTTGAAAGGGCATATAAGAGTTGAAAATGTGTTGCTGGAAAAGTGCAGCAGGTCAGGCAGCATCCAAGGAGCAGGAGGATCGATGTTTCGGGCATGAGCCCCTCTTCAGGAATCTGAAGAAAGGCTCATGCCTGAAACGTTGATTCTTCTGCTCCTTGGATGCTGCCTGACCTGCTGTGCTTTTCCAGCAACACATTTTCAGCTCTGATCTCCAGCATCTGCAATCCTCACTTTCTCCTACAAGGGCACATAAGAGTCAACTACATTATTGTGGGTTTAGATTAATCAGGTAAGCATGGCAGATTTCCTTAAGTGAAAAACAGATTGATTTTTGTGATAATTGATGATGGTTTTACAGTCACAATTCCTGACAATAGCTTCACATACTAGATTTTAATAATTTAAGTAAAGAAGTGGAACCAGCTCCCTTGGCAGGATTTGATCTGTGTCCCTGGTCGATTAACTTGCCTTGTAGATTCCTAATCCAGTGACATAACCACAACACCATTGTCACCTGCTGAAATGTAGCATCTCAGGCCCCATTGTATGGACACCAGAAAGTCAAAAGAAGAGAGCAATCTGAGAAAATCAAACACAAATTAGTGAAGGACAGGAAATAAAATCCCACAAATGTTAAAGGGTGTATTTATTTCCGGAACCAGAGTCTGCCCTTCAATGTAAGGGAAGCAAAGGACGAAAAGGATAAATATTCATTACATGTTGTTGTGAAATCGGAGGAGGGTAACAGATACTCTCAAATTTCAAATTGTTCATGAATGTGCTTTTCATTCCTTTTCCATCAATTGATTTTAAAATGCGTCTTGGTGCTGGGAGACCTGGCAGAAAGAGGATTTAGAAGCTTCAGTCAATGAGGGTACATCATCGCTCAAGGATAAGGGCAGACAGGCTGGCAGATTTAAGAGTCTGCTGTCAGAAAACAAGTCTAGTGTATTGTGTAGAATTGAAGCTTGACTTTACTTAGAACTGATCCTTTCCACTTGAGATTCTAGAACATTGAACAGTAATATTCATTGATACAGATCTTTCCTGCTCAGTAGAGTTAAGGAGAAAAGGCAGACTTACAAAAGTAAGGTATGGAATAAATAGACTGTGGGACACCCAATCCCCAACTTTACAAAACTCACGGTTAGTATGTAATTGAGAACTTAATGAACCCAACCTGGAAATGTATGATCCATGAAATTGATTGCAAAATACAGACCTGCAGGGAATCTTTCATTTGTATTTTGTAAAGTTAAGGAGACCTGTATCGTGTATGGTATTGAACTATCTGCATGATGAAATGATCATAATTATGCAATCCTTTTGTTATTTTATGCTTTATTTTTATTTTAATGTCCATATAACAATTGTGAATTCTGATGATGTGATCTATTTGTATTAATTTCAAAATTTTTCATGTTTCGCCATGATATTAGTGTAATAATCCATCCATCCATCCTCCAGTATTTATATAGTCTCCACTTGCCCTAGGAATGTAACCAAATGGCAAAAAACACAATTTGGAAGTCTGGTTGGCAAGAACCTTGAAGAACAGTGATGATGTGATCAGGTATAAGAACAGTCCGATTGCCTGCTTCTTGAACAGTCCTGTACAGGCTGATACACCTTGAGAACATGGAGCAAAGTCATTGACCCCAATACCCCACCTGTCCAAGTCATGGCTATCGGAAAGTTGCATAATCACACCTCTAGGTGATTAACTTTTCACCAAAGCAAGGGAGGAATATTTGAAAGGTCTGACACCTACTTGATGCATTCACAACGTGCATCCTAAGATTTCCTTTCCTCATTTCCCTTGAGATGCAACAAGGTCTGTCCTCATTCATAAAACCATAAGACTTGGAGCAGATGTGGGCTATTCAGCCACTAAGTCCATTTTACCATTCAGTGAGATCATACACAGCTCCACTTTCCTGCCTTTTTCCCACTACCTCGATTCCCATACTGATTAAAAATGTATATATCCCAGCCTTGAATATATTTAGTGGCTCAGCCACTACAACCGTCTATGATAAAGAATTCCATAGATTCATCACCCTCTAAGAGAAGAAATTCCTCCTTACCCTTCTCTTAAATAGGCGCTCCCTTATTCTGAAATTATGCCCTCTGGTCCTAGGCTGTCCCATATGGAGAACAATCTTCCTGTATCTACTGTGTCAAGTTCCCTAAGAATCTTGTATATTGCCCCTAAACTCTAGTGAGTGTAGACACAACCTACTCAGCCTCTCTTTATAAGACAGTCTCTCCATACCTGGCATCAGCCTAGAAATTCCTCTCTGGCCTGCCTTCACTGCCAGTATCTCCTCCTTTAGATAAGGGACCAAAAATTGTTCAGAGTATTCCAGTTGTGGTCTGCCTAGTCCTTTGTATAGCTTTATCAATACCTCGCTATGTTTATATTCCATTTTCTTTGAAATAAAGGTCAACATTCCATTTGCCTTCCCTATTACTTGCTGAACGTAGATGTGTTTTTCCTATCAAAGTGCATAATCTCACATTTCCCCATATTTGGATCGATATAGATAGTGCTGATGAGACCAGCATTAGAGATGATCCATCTCTAACTACCTGGGAGAGAGAGTTTTGAACCACCGCCTTGAGCAACAAATAGTGGTTTGAATACAGCTGAATTTCAAAGTTATCTTGTTCAGTTAAGTGTCAACAATTTCAGAGTCACATGAGTTCCCACTATCCAGGTAGTGGAATAGAACTAATTGGGATGAAACTAAAGCACTTCTTTTTAACTTGCAAGCATCTATCTGTTTTCAAAAATACACATCAATCAATATTCAAACCTCTGGTGGCAAAGACTAATGCTATTTAGATTTAGTCAAAATATACAAAAGCGGAAACTTCACATTATTCATTCCATTACTGTTTCCAGTTACAACTGTGTGGGATGCTAATTCAAACTATGTCTGTCACATCCTGTCACAATAGGATGCCATAAATTCTTCAAGATATGTTGGAAGTAACCAAAATACGTAGGGGTGCAGGTACAAAGTTCATTGAAAGTGGAGTCACAGTTAGACATGGTGATGAAGAAGGCATTTGACATACTTGCCTTCATTGGTCAGTGCATTGAGTATAGAATTTGAGACATGGTGTTGAAGTTGTACAGGACATTGAGGTCACTTTTAGAATACTAATTTCAATTCTCATCTCTGTTATAGGAAAGATGTTGTTAGACTATAAAGGGTTCAGGAAAGATTTACAGGATGTTGCCAGGTGTGAAAGGTTTGAGTTTTAGGGAGAAGCTGAACAGGCTGGGGTCATTTTCCCTGGGCGATTGGAGTCTGAAGAGAGACATTAAAGAGGTTCATAGAATCATGAGGGGCATGCCGAGGGTGAATAGCCAAGGCCTTTTCCCCAGGATGGGGGAGTCCAAAACTAGCAGACATAGCTTTAAGGTGAGAGCGGAAATATTGAAAAGGAACCTGAGGGACAACATTTTCACACAGAGGGTGGTGCATGTATGCAATTGGCTGCCAAAGGAAGTGGTGGAGGTGGGTACAATTACACATTCAAAAGGCCTCTGGTTGGGTATATGAATAGGAAGGGTTTAGAGAGATTTGGGCAAAATGCTGGCCAATGGGACTAGATCATTTTAGGATATCTGGTCGGCATGGACAAGTTGGGCCAAAGAGACTATTTCTGTGCTGTACAACTCTATGACTCTGTAAGTTAGCTACAACCAGCTCACACTGAAGCTGAGTCCGAAGGAGTTCCAAAGTGCTTTAATATTAATAAAAACATTCCATCTGCTACATCTTTGTCCACAGTCAAGCTATAAGAAGTTTTCTAAGATAATATTAATGGATTGAAAAGTAGACAACCTGACATACTCTCTCTCTGTTTCCATTCTTTATGCAGTATCTAGGAATTCTAATATACAAAGTCAAAACAGTAGGAAAGTCTGTTTCTTGTGCCATATGCATCTCACTCAAAAGACAGCTATGTATCCAAGAACATCCAAGTTGGGAATAAATAACAACTTATACACAACAAGTACCTTTGACTAAGAAATGGCCCATGGCATACTTCATGGTAGTGTAATGAGACAAAAAAGTCTCAAGTCAAACAGGAGACAGTAAGGAAGATATCCAAAAGCATGTTAAAGAGGGTTTTTGTTTCAATTCACTCACACAAAGTGGGCATTGCTGCCTGACCACAATTACCCTTGACATGCTGGTGAGCTGCCTTCTTGAAGTGTGGCAGTCCTCATGCTGTTGGTAGATCGACAATGCCCTTGGGGAGGAAATTCAAGGATATGGACCCAGTGACAGTGAAGGAATGGCTTGGAAATATGAGTGGCATGGAGGGAAATGTAAAGATGGTGGTGTTCCCATATATCTGCTGTCCTTGTCCTTATCGAAGAAAGTGGTTCTGGATTTGGAAAGTGCTGCCTAAGAATCTTTGGTCAATTTCTGCAGTGCATCTTGTAGATAGTTCACACTGCTGCTACTGAGTGTCTTTGTCTGTGGTGGACGGAGTGGATGTTTTGGATGTACTGCCAATCAAGCAGGCTGCTTTTTTTTGGATGGTTGCAAGCTTCTTGAGTGTCATTGGAACTGCACTCATCCAGGCAAGGAGGGGGGGAAGTATTCCATCACACGCCTGACTTGTGCCTTGTTGATCATGAACAGACTTTGGGGAGTCAGGAGTATATCCTTGTTCTGACCTGTTTTTGTAGCCACGTGTTGATGTGGTGAGTCCAGTTGAGTTTCTGGTTAATGGTAACCCCAAGAATGTTGATGGGATTCAGTGATGCTAACATCCTTCAATATCAAAACGCAGTGATTAGATTGTCTCTTAGTGCCTGATATTTGTTTGCCATGAATGTTACTGTCACTTTTCAGCCCAAGCCTGGATATTGTCCACATCCTATTGCATTTGATCGTGGATTGCTTCAGTATCTGAGGATTTGTGAATGGTGCTGAACATTATGTAATCATTGGTAAAACATCTCCACTTCTGACTTTATGATGGAGGGAAGGTCATTCATGAAGCTGCTGAAGATGGTTGGACCTAGGACACTACTGTGAGGAACTTCTGCAGAGATGTCCTGGGCCGGGAATTGGAAGTCGTGGAGGAGATGGTTGGGTGTGGGTGTTCCCAAAATGTATGTGGGGTGTTCCTGAACTAAGGGCTACAGGATGGTGTCAAGATATGAAGATATTCGTTGGGGCAGGAGCAGACAGAGAATGTGGGTTGACTAGGGCAGTCAGGTTTGTGAATTTTGAGTAAGGGGTAACACCAGACAATGTGGGGTTACAGGACTATGAGGTTGGTGGCTGTTACTTGGGATCTGGGTGTTATTGGCGTGATCAGCATTTGTTTCCCAGTCCAAACTGCCCTTGAGCTGAATGGCTTTCTATGTCATTTCTGAGGGCAATTTGAAGTCACTCACATTTCTGTATGTCTGGAGTTACTTGTAGGCCAGACTGGGTAAGTTTGGCAGGTATCCCTCCCTAAAGGACATTAGGAAATCAGTTTTTTTCATGATAATCAACAATGATTATATGGTCTGAGAGAAAGTGAGGACTGTAGATGCTGGAGATCAGAGTTAAAAAGTGTGTTGCTGGAAAAGCACAGCAGGTCTCCATTAGTCCAGCTTTTTTAAAATGCCTTGTTTATTTATTTCAGATTTCACCAACCCCAATTCAAATCCATGCCTATTTATTTGACAATACCATGACACCACTGCCTTTCCTTAAAACTTTATCTCTATTATCTCTGCTGATTAGTGCATACTTTACAAGTGCACATTTTTCCTTTCTCAAGACATGGTTTGATGCAGAACGATTGACAGAGGATGCTGGAATTTTTGTGATGAGACGAGAACTAGAGGGTCAGTTTCAAACTAAGCCAGCTTCCACTTACGTTGGAAAAGAGTAGAATTTATTTTCTTTCAGATGGTTGAAGTATTTGGAACTCTTCCTCAGACAGCCATGGAGGCCGGGTCATTGAAATGTTTTCAAGGCAGAAGGAGGTAGATTCTTGATTAACAAGGGATACAAAGGCCATTGGAGGTAAGCAGACCCAAGTGGAGTTGAGGTTCCAATCTTGAGGGGCTGAGTGGTCTACTCCCGCACTGAATTGGCTTGTTTGTGCATCTCTGTGTTGTGCAGGGTCTTTTAAATAGATAGCCCAAGAATAACTCTGATTGTGGAAACTGACATAGATTGTTTCTACATTTCTTCAAAATTGCATTCAACCTTTCAACAATGCCATCCCAGCAAGTGCTTAATGAACATTAGTAATATATCTTGATTTGGTTTTATTATTGTCACATGTACTGAGATACAGCAAAAAGTATTGTTTTACATGCTATCCAGGTGAATCATACAATACATCAGTGTAATAGAACAGAATGCAGAATACAGTAAAAACATCTCCCCCACTAATTGTATCATTCAGGTCTGTCCAACTGCTCCTTAAACAGTTAACAGTATCCAACAATGCCATTATGACACCTTAATATTGCAGTAGTCTTGTCCAGTTTGAGTGGCTGGTTACTCCACCATTTATCTGGCTAGACATCAAAATCCATTCCAATAAGCAAGGAAACAGATCATAGAATCCCTACAGTATGAAAGCAGATCATTCAGCCCCTCAAGTCCACACCAACCTTCTGAAGAGCATCCCATCCAGATTCAACCCCTCCCCCCCGCCTTATCCCTGTAATCTTCTATTTCCTGGGGCTAATCCATCTAATCAGCACATCTTTGAACTGTGGGAGGAAATCAGAGCGCCCAGAGGAAACCCACACAGACACGAGGAGAACATGCAAACTCCATACAGACAGTGTGGATTCAAACCTGGAATCCCTCGTGCTGTGAGGCAGCAGTGCTAACCACTGAGCCACCGTGCCACCCAAGCAACAGTCAGTGAAAGAGAAACAAAACACTTAAGTGTGAATTTCCCAAATATGAGCTCTCAATGTGACCTTTTGTCGATTTGGGGCTGTGTATTGAGGAACCATTTGGATACAGCCTTCCATGCACCATGAAAACAAACACAAAATCCGAAAGAATTATGAATGCTGTAAATTGGAAACAAAATCAGAAATTGCTGGAAAAGCTCAGCAGATCTAGCAGCATCTCTGAAGAGAAATCAGAGTCAATGTTTTGGGTCGAGTGACCTTTCCTGAGAAGTGGGTACAAGCATGTTGGCTTCCTATGTGCGGCAGCAGGTTACTAGTGGCCTTCTGTACTCCAAAAACATATAAGCAGAAAATGCATGGCTGGGTTGTGTGGCAAATTCCTATTTATTCTCTAAATGTAATAACTCCAACATATCCAATCTCAGGAATTCCTGACTGCACGTGGTTAGTGATTTACCAGATATTTTAAGATTAGGAGCATGAGTTAGATCAGGCAAAACCATAAAAGCTGCTGGCTAGCAATTAAGTAGCCTCTGTGGGGAGTGAGAAATACAGTTATATGTAGTTTCTCCAGCACTATGTTGTTATGTTTGTGTAGGAATCTCTAGTTGGTTTTTGGGACAGACAGTTCTGAATTTGTCACTATTTGTGTGGGGGGAGAAAACGTGTTTCCTGATTTTTGCAGTCACATGGCTGGCTGTAATTTGAAGAACACAGTTGAGTTCTCCGGGGTGGAAGCGGATAGGTTGAGAATGTTGGGTGTTGCTCAGGCTTGCTCGGCTGTAAACTACAAGTCCCAGCAAGCTGCTGCAAGCAAGGGGGAGGGAGGCTGGTTCTTCCTCATTGCGAAGCCGGCTTTGACCTTTCTGATGCAAGGAATAGGTTTCCGTGAGGGCATCAGACGTCCTTGTGGACTCTCGGACACATCGCAGAGGTTCGAACGCAGTCCTCAGGGAAGAAACAGTATTTCAAGCAAAAAAAAATACAGCGAGGGACTGGAGGAGAAGATACCGGAGTGCGAGAGAAAATAGCCAAGAGCATTTATGTACATATTTAGATAAACCCTCAGCCCTTCCTGCCAGAATCTGCAAATAAAAGGCCTGAAGATTAAGCAGGTTTGTGACAATAGAAAAATTGATTGCGTTGTCTCAGTGAAAGGATATAATCTGGAATTAATGATTAATGACCAATAATGCGGACAAAAGTTTCCTTTAAATATCTATCGTGTTGCTTACGACGTGATCAGCACTGCTGTTTAATATAAAATGATAGGTATAAATTCCAGGTGCATTTAGGTCAACATTAATGTTCCGTCGTAAAGCTTTTTTTTACGCGTTTGTAAAGACAAAAAGTCCAAGGTATTAATCTGCATGTGGCTGTGAATTAAAGGAGGCAGTATTGTCTTTGGGTTGGACAGTACATGTTTGGGATTGTGTTCTCACAGTTACCGGTGTTCAGCGTGTTATTAGTTTGCAATTACAACTGTTTATCTGGATAGGGAAGTCAAGAGGTTAAAGCATCTGCATTTGGAAATTCTGCTTCAAAATAATCAAGTTGCATGCTGCTTGCCCGATAGTCGCCAGTATTATGTTGGAAAGAGGAACTGAGGTGATAAACCTGGACTAGAATGTCTCACTGCTTGCACTCCAGCTGCTTGTGACTTAAGATCAAAAGAATATAGTTTCTATCCTATTAATTTAGTATTTGTATAAGTGCCCACCCTCCCTGCTTTTCAGAGGAAGTCTGTGTCACTACTTCTGGATTAGAAGCTCCAAGTTCAATTCTCACCTCAAGACTTGATGTCTCTGGAAAGTTTGTTGTACCATGACTATTAATCAATCTGTAAATCCTTCTGGTTTACATGTGGTAGTTAGTAAGAGTGGGACAACCATGGGGGAGTTGTAATGTAACAGCTTTGCTGCATTAAAAGACCCCATGTGCATGTTCTTGACATGGGGAAGTGTCATCCACATTCTGAACGGCTACCACACACACATGCGTGTGCACGCCCACACAGAAGACACGCACACACCCTAATCCTCATGTCATATAATGTTGAAAAATGTGTTGCTGGAAAAACGCAGCAGATCAGGCAGCATCCAAGGAGTAGGAGAATCGACGTTTTGGGCATAAGCCCTTCTTCAGGAAATAAAGGAAATTATATGTCGTAAAATGTTTCCAAGCTCAAACCACAGCCATCCAGATATCTGATGTTGCTCTATGATATGCATGGGCAAAGTTTCTTATGAGTTATATTTATAGTCAACTAATTTCCTCTTTGTGAGGGAAGTACCTGAAATCTGCTTGGCAGCAGCCTACAATAAGATAAGACATTTAACCCATTGACAAGCCACTGCTATTAAGTGACCATCTATGCTGGCACTGGAGGAAACCACACAGTAATACGAAAATAAGAACTAGGAGCAGGAGTAGGCCATTCAGCCCCTCTACCCTGCTTCTCTAGTCAATACAATCATGTCAGATCCCGTCTCATTCTCAACTCCAATGTCCTGCTTGCTCTCCAATAATCCTTAAACCCATTACTAATTAAAAATCTATCTATCTCCTCTTTAAATTTACTCAATGTCCCAGCATCCACTGCATTCTGCAGTTGTGAATTCTCCACATTCATGAACATTTGAGAGAAGTAATTTCTCATTTATGTTTTAAATCTGCTATCCCTTACATTGAAACACTCCCTAGGACCTAACCATTAAGTGTATAAGTCCTGCTAAGATTTGCTTTCCCAAAATGCAGCACCTTACATTTATCTAAATTAAACTTCATTTGCCACTCCTCAGCCCACTGGCCCATCTGATCAAAATCCTGTTGTAATCTGAGGTAATGTTCTTCGCTGTCCATTACACCCTCAATTTTGGTGTCATCTGCAAACGTACTAGCAATACCTCTTATGCTCACATTCAAATCATTTATATAAATGACGAAAAGTAGTGGACCCAGCATGATCCTTGTGGCACTCCACTGGTCACAGGCCTCCAGTCTGAAAACGACACTCCACCACCACCCTCTGTCTTCTATCTTCCAGCCAGTTCTGTATCCAAATGGCTAGTTCTGCCTGTATTCCATGAGATCTAACCTTGCTAACCAGTCTCCCATGGGTAATCTTGTCGAACGCCTTACTGAAGTCTACGTAGGTCATGTCTACCGCTCTGCCGTCATCACTCCTCTTTGTTACTTCAAAAAACTCAATCAAGTTCATGAGACATGATTTCCCACGCACAAAGCCATGTTGACTATCCCTTGCCTTTCCAAATACATGTACATCCTGTCCCTCAGGATTCCCTCCAATAACTTGCCCACCATCAACGTCAGGCTCACCGGTCTATACTTCCCTGGATTGTTCTTACCACCTTTGGTAAATAATGGCCCCACATTAGCCATCCTCCAGTCTTCTGGCACCTCAGCTGTCACTATTGATGATATAAATATCTCAGCAAGGGGCCCAGCAGTCACTTCCCTAGCTTCCCACAGAGTTTTAGGGTACATGTGACCAGGCCCTGGCGATTTATCCACTTTTATATGTTTCAAGACATCTAGCACTTCCTCCCCTTTAATATGGACATTTTTCAAGATGTCACCATCTATTTCCCTACATTCAATATCTTCCATGTCCTCTTCCACAGTAAATACTGATGCAAAATACTCGTTTGGTATCTCTCCATCTCTTGCGGCTCCACACACAGACTGCCTTGTTGATATTTGAGGGGCCCTATTCTCTCCCTAGTTACCCTTTTGGCCTTAATGTATTTGTAAACACCCTTTGGCTTCTCCTTAACCCTATTTGCCAAAGCTAACTCATGTCCCCTTTTTGCCCTCCTGATTTCCCTCAAGTGTACTCCCATTGCCTGTATACTCTTCTGAGGATTCAGTCAATCTATCCTGTCTATCCCTTACATATGCTTCCTTCTTTTTCTTAACCTCAATTTCTGTAGTCATCCAGCATTCCCTACCTGCCTTTCCTTTCACCCTAATTGCAATGCACTGTCTCTGGGTTCTTGTTATCTCATTTCTGAAGGCTTCCCATTTTCCAGCTGTCCTTTTACCCGCAACCATCTGCCCCCAGTCAGCTTTTGAAAGTTCTTACCTAATGCCATCAAAATTAACCTTCCTCCAATTTAGAACTTCAATTTTTGTCAATTTCAAAGTCTATCCTTTTCCAGTACTATTTTAAATCTAATAGAATTATGGTCGCTGGCCCCAAAGTGCTCCCCCACTGACACCTCAGACACCTAGCCTACCTTACTTCCCAAGAGTAGGTCAAATTTTGCACCTTCTCTAGTAGGTATATCCACACACTGAATCAGAAAATTTTCTTGTACACACTTAACAAGTTCCTTTCCATCTAAACCCTTAACACTATGGCAGTCCCTGACTATGCACCCTATTGTTCTTCCAGATAACTGCGATCTCCTTACAAATTTTGTTTCTCAGTTTCCTGCTGACTATTAGGGGGTCTATACTACAATCCCAAAAAGGTGTTCGTCCCTTTATTTCTCAATTCCACCCAAATAACTTCCCTGGATGTACTCCCCCCCCCCCCCCCCCCCCCCCCGCCCCCCCCCAGTATAGCTGTAATGTTGTCCCTGATCAAAAGTACCACTCACCTTACTGTCTTGTTTCCCTTTCTGTCCTTCCTGTAGCATTTGTATCTTGTATACCTTTATTTGTCGTACCCTCATCCTCTAAATCCAGAGAGTACAGGCTGTAACTGCTCTCGGGCTAAAAAGAACCATGGGTAGATTTTCATCTCCCCCTGCTCAGGCTGATAACGTGAGCAGTACTCATTTTTCCTCTTGTAACATCCTTGATTAATCGAGGATGGGCAACTGATGGTTTGATTTCATCATGGGGTAAGGCAAAGAGACAATTCTCGAGTCTGTCTCAGCTGGAACAAAGATTGAACTCCTGGCAGTTGGCATTATTCTGGACCACACATTCACCGTCTTGTTCATTGAGCTAACTATTGCAAAACTCCTACACCCCAGTCTGAACGCTAAGCTGTTGAACTTTCATTCTCTTAGTATAAAGCTGGGGTGCTCTTCTCTGACAGATTGTCACTCAGGTGGCAACGACCAAAATCTATTTCATCAGCTTTTTAGTTAACAGCATTGTACAGTGGAGACGAGGCCATTTAGCTCATCATTGTGTGCTGTCTCATTGAAAGAGCTATCCAGTTGATCTCAGTATCTCTGCTCCTGCACATCTCCCTAAAGAAAGTAACTGTTGAATCTGTTTCCACCATTGCCACCCTTTCAGGCAACATATTCTAGATCAGAGAAAGCCTTCATCTCTCACTTGCTTCTTTTATGCCAATGATCTTTCATCTGGATTCTGATCCTCCTGCCAGTGGAAACTATTTCTCCGTCTAGGGTGCTCTGGTATAAAGCGCATTTCATCAACAGGAATTGGCTATAACACGATTGACAAATTGTGGACAGTGTTTGGATAGTATGAACGTTCTACGAAATGGGTATAGTGATCTCCTACAGTGCTATTTTCTGTAGTGATTTTCTATAGCCTGGGATTGCAGAGGAACGCAACTGCAGCATTATAGCAGAACAAACTATCCAATCTGTCAAAGCCTCTCCTAATTTCAAACACTAAATTGCTGCACTTTTTGAAGGAAAGAGCAAGTCCCAAAGAAGAAGAGTTGGACAGAATTGAAGCATTAACTTTGTTTCTGTCTCCGAAGATACTGCCACACCTGCTGAGTTTCTTTGTGTTTTATTTTATTATTGACTTGCAACCCAAGTCTGTTTGTTACCCAAATCTTCTCTTGGTTTTGGAGTAAAGGAGTGCAGTGTTAGACCCGTAGGAGAGTGCCATTAAAAACTGGAGTTTCACATTTTGAGAAGCGTATTTGTAATTCAAAGGAGATGTTCACTGACGCTGCTGTGTGACCCTGTTTTTGAAATCTCATTAGAGACAAAAAAAAACTGCAGATGCTGGAATCCAAAGTAAACTGGCAGGAGGCTGGAAGAACACAGCAGGCCAGGCAGCATCTGGAGGTGGGAAGTCGACGCTTCAGGGACTGGGGGTGGATGTGGGGCGAGCTGCAGGTAAAGTGGGTGGTAAGAACAGGGTGGTGAAGTGGGGATAGGTGAAGACAGGTGGAGGGTCAAAGAGCTGGAGGGCTGAGGAGGTCATCCTTGGGAAACAGAAGACAGAATTAACGAATACTGAATCCAAGCCACATCTGTAAAGTTTCTTTATTTGAAATAACAATTATTTTGATGAAGGAGTATGATGAATGTATCAATACAATTTTATTACGAGGTCATGGTCGTGGTTATATGAGTGGAGACACAAGTTTGAATCCCAACTTAGTAGTTGTGAAATGCAAATTAAGTAACACAATCCGAATTTCAAAGTTAGTTTCAGCAATGGTGAAACTGAAGCTACCAGATTCCTCTATAACCACTCCAAACACCATTTTACATTTTTAAAGGTTCTTTCACAACAGGATGGCTAGGCTGTTGTCTTGAACTGCTCCAGCCTATGTGGTGTTGGTATACCCACAGAGCTTAGAGATAAACTGGCAGCAAGTTTGTTTTGATGGCAGTGTTCACGAGTTTTGAAGGAGCCTTTCTGAGTTTTAATAATCTCAGCTTTAAACTTAGAATGAATTGAGAAACCTTTTTTGTTTCCATCCCTTCTGAGTTAAGTTATTAGATTTTAGAGAATGGGGAAATCAAGCAAATGTTCCTGCAAGGAATGATGAATAAAGGGTTCCTGTTGCAGATTACTGTCTAATATTTATGGATTTGGAGTTTTCTCTCTATTACTCTGGATTATTGCAAACCGCCATTTGGCTAACTGAGCTAACCAACACCTCATGCTATGTTACCCAACTATATTGTATAATATTAGGATAGATTATACAATAAAATCAATTAGCACCAGCCAAGTCAGTTTTAGAAATCCACTCTCCGATTAGTTTGCAGGTGTTTGAAGTCCAATTTGTTGTGTTGCTCAATTTAACAGCCTCACCTTTTAGTATTGTTTCTTGTGGCAGAGTGCACCCAAAACCTGTCTCTTTAATAACAATGGGTGGACTTGCCATTTGAATTTGTAACCAAATTCTAAGCAAATGTATTTCCCTCAGGGATATTGAAGGGACGATTTAAATGCTGAACGCTGTTCCCACATGATAAGCCTCAAGTCAACAAACTCGAACCTTTTGTGGTGTATTAATTATCAAACCAATTTCTAACCTCTGTTTTTACTGAGGCATTGATTCATTTGTTTAACTTCAATTATTGGGGGAAAATACCTCACGTGCAATAATAAGTGGTTATTTACTAACATACCAACATGTTTTACAGCCTCCATTGAAGCCAGAAAATAAAGATAGAAATTGTACTTTTATAGAACCTTTTGTCTCTGATTGTTAGTTTGCAATTAATTATCTTCAAGGAGGAATTCCTGTAACTGTGGGTGAACGTAGCAGGCAATCTCACAGCCACGTCCCAAAGCAAATAATATTAATAAATCTGTTTAGCTGTTTCTGTGCTGGGGTGGCAGTGGTTGTTGTTTAAAGGAGAATTGTTGACCAAGCTTCCTGAGAATTTCCTGTTTTACTCTAAACAGTGCCATGGAACAGCCACACCAGAATGTTTTATATCTTATTAGGAGAACAGCTCCTGCAGCAACACTCCCAGTACTGCAGTGAAATGCCAGTTTACATTGTTTCTTTAAATCCTCAAGTGGGACTTGAACCCACAACACTGGGACGAACAACCTTGGCAGAAACAATCCTAGTGTCCATCAGTTTATATTTTTGAAATTTTTTTTTTTAAAAGTCCTCCAGTGGCTTTCAGCTGAAAGGAAGAGTAGATATATCACAAAGTTGGATCTTGCTGTGTGTTGTTTCTTTACTCCTTCATGTTTCATTAATTGAGTGATGCTTCGCTTGGTGTCCTTGGTCAAGTTCCCATTCTTGTGCATGTTTGAAGAGTGAATGTTCCCTGGCTTTTTGACCCTGGTTCCATTGCAGTGAGTCTACCCCTGCTTGCTTTTGACTGGACAATGTTGGCAGTGTTTACTGGAGAACAATGCAGATTGAAACTTCTGGGGGTTGGTTGTTCAGTATTACCCTTCTCTGGTCTAGGGTTATCGAGATGGACATAGTGCGGGGCTGACTGAGGTCAGCTAACTGAGTGTAGATCTAGGATTCCATCTACAACCATACCGATTAGTAACAGAAGTAGGACATTCGGCCCATCAAACCTGCTGCTACATTCAGTAAAATCATAACTGATCTCTTTGTGTTCCCATTACCATCAATTCCTCATAACCTTTGATTCCCTTGAATTTGATTTGCCTTTGATTCCCTTGAATTTGATTTGCCTTTGATTCCCTTGAATTTGATTTGCCTTTGATTCCCTTGAATTTGATTTGCCTTTGATTCCCTTGAATTTGATTTGCCTTTGATTCCCTTGTAAAAGTCTAGCTACATTTGCTTTAAAAATGTTGAGTGACTGCTCCTCCACCTTTTTTGAGGCAGCAGGTTCCAAAGTCACATGTATCTCTGAGAGAAAAAGAAGATCTCGAATCTTTGTCCTAAGGGGGGGCGATCCCCAATATTTCAAAAGTTGATTGGACTCATCCACAGGAAGAAACACCCCTTCCATATTCACCTTGTCAAGACCATTCAGGATCTTGTATATTTCAATTACGTCACCCCTCACTATTCTAAACTCTGTTGGAGCCAAGTGCAGCCTGTCCAAACTTCCCTTAAGAGACAACCCTTTCATTTCAGGCATCAATCTAGTAAACCTCCAAGACTCAATCACCATCTTTCTTTAAATAATACTGGCTATTCAAGACTTGTGATGTCCCTCGTTTATAAGGATTACTGCCATATTCTATGGTGTTTATGGAGCTACCTGACTGATCTTTATATTTAAGAAAAAATGTACAGGAGACACCAATTACTCCTTGAACAAACTTTGAGAATAAGATTTAAGTCCAGTTTGCACTGACTGTGGGAACAAGCCTTGACATTGTCCCAAAGCTGAGGGTGTTTGATATGAAAATGTACCTGTAAAAGATTCCCCGATTCACGAGAAAAAATGTCATGTTACTAAGGTAAAAGGAACAAATGCTTTTTCCAGGCATAAATAAGTGAGGAAATTTCAGCACTTCCTCAGCATCCTGATGCAGATTCTGAATGGTCTAAATGAGAAGGAACATTGATGTATAAGTTTAAAACTGGACACGTCTGAGTTCATATTTATGTCTAATCTGGTGTTACTTATTTTAAAGTTGATGTTCAGAGATATTCTGGAAGTAGTTATTTGCATTTGAATTCCCCTGTAAGTGACACCATGAAACTTTACTTGAATTATCTCGAAACTAAAGAGGTATTGGGTGGTGTCGGTCCCTCCATATAATCTCTTCTTCACCATCACAAGCTCCAGTGAGAAAAGTCCCAGCTTATCCAGCTTTTCCTGACAACTCAAACCTTTCATATCCAGGAATATTCTTGTAAATCTTTTCTGAACCCTCTCCAGCTTGATAATATCCATCCTATAGCTGGGCAGCTGGAACTGGACACTGTACTCCAGAAGAGTAATGTCCTGTACAACTCCAACATAACGTCCTAACTCCTATACTCAAAGGATTGAGCAATAGTCAAAGCAAGAATGCCAAACGTCTTTTTAACCGTCCTTCTTCACTCAGGGCGTGGTGAACATCTGGAATGCTGTATCACAGAGTGGTGTGGAGATCACAGACTCCCTACAGTGCAGATAGAGGCCATTTGTCCCTCCGAACAGCGTCCCACCTTATCTCTGTAGCCTTGCATTTTCCATGGCTAATCCACCGAGCCTACACATCCTGGAACACCACGGGACAATTTTTGCATGGCCAATCCACCTAACCTACATATCCTTGGGCTGTAGGAGGAAACTGGAGCAACCTAAGGAAACCCATGCAGACTGTGCTAACCAGTGTGCCACCAAGCCACCCGAATCCTGTCATTGAGTATGTTCAAGACAGGCATTGATGTATAGTCATGGAGCACAGAAACAGATCCTTTGGTCCAACTCATCCATGCTGACTAGGAATCCCAAACTGAACTGGTCCCATTTACCTGCAATTGGTCCATATCCCTCTAAACCTTTCATATTCATGTACCTGTCCAAACGTCTTTTAAATGTTGTAGTTGTACCTGCCCCTACCTTTTCCTCTGGCAGCCCATTCTATAGACGCACTACCCTCTGTGAAAAAGTTGCGTCTCGGGTCCCTTTTAAATCTTTCCCAGCTCACCTTAAACCAATGCCCTCTAGTTTTGTACTCCCTTACCCTTGGAAAAAGACTTTGGCTTTTCACCTTATCTATGCCCTCATAATTTTATAAACCTCTGTCAGGTCAACCCTCAGCTTCCGACTTTCTAAGGAACAAAATCCAGCCTCTCTCCTTATAACTCAACTCCCTCCTTGTAAATTTATGTGCGCTCTTTCTATAGCAGGGTGACCAGAATTGCATGCAGTATTCTAAAAGTGGCCGTACCAATGCCCTGTACAGCCGTAACATGACATCCCAATTCCTATACTCAATGCTCTGACCAATGAAATCAAGCATCTCAAACACCACCTTCACCATCCTGTCTACCTGCGACACCACTTTGAAAGAACTATGTACCTGCTCCCCGAGGTCCTTTTGTTTGGCAACTTTCCCCAGGGCCCCACCATTAACAGAGTAAGTCCTGCCCTGGTTATCTGACCAAAATGCAACACTGCTCACTTGTCTAAATTAAACTCCATCTGCCGCTTATGACCTTCTTCACTGGCCACTACACCACCAGTTTTGGTGTCATCCACAACCTTACTACCGTGCTTCCTATGTTCTCAACCAGATTGTTGATGTAAATTCCAAACAACAGTGGACCCAGATCTTTAACATCCAGAAATATATCAGTGGGATATGGGGATCATGCACAAAAAAGGCATTGAAGTAGAAGATCATCTATGACTTAGTTGAATGGCAGAGCAAGCTTGAGGGGCTGAGTGGCTACTTCCTAAATTCTTCCTACGTCCTATATTCCTACTTCAGCCAGAACGAGGATTGAACCCCTGGTTAATCTGATCTCTATGGTGGTTATCTAGCCACTGAACTCCTTCATTAGACTTATCTTGTACACATCAGGGAATTTTGCAAGAAAACAATATTTACAATTATTGAATATCTAACTGATGATCTCTGGGATCAAGCTGGAGCAGAGATGAGCTACAGGGGGATTTAAGTGGCACATATCCCATTCTCTTATTGTCATCAATTTGATTGATGTGATATCTCCCCTTTCAACCTCCTGAAGGCTGCTAATTTCCAGGCCTCTGAATTTCATTGTCATCTAAATGAACACTTGCTTTAGCAGCTGACTTCCTTCTGTTTGATTTCAGTCACTCGGGGAATGAGAAAATGGAGGCTGATGTTCACAACAGGAAGGTGCCTTGGGAGGTCAATGGTTCCTTGGCCCCAGCTGACCTCCAGCGTGGTAACAGATCAGAGAGTCCCACACCCGGTCTGGTGGAAGGTACTGAGCCAGGTAAGAAGTTCTTTCCAGAGTAAAGTGAAGAATGAACGAGAGAGAGAGAGAGAGCGCGCGCATTCAAGGCTGTCACCTTGAGATCTTGCAGTACATCTGACAGTTAAACAATACTTTCTAACCTTTTAACTGAAGCAGCTGGTAAATGTTGAAGGTTGTTTCATGCACAAAGTGCACATAATATACACACACACACACCCAGAGAAATCCAATGAATGTCTCTCTTCCCAGAAACACTTGGAGCCATTTGAGATCAGTAGATCCAGCAACACTTAGACCTGATCCAATGATCTTCTCTAACAATGGGCCTTCATTACCCTGTCTCTCCTGCTTAATTTCTTGGTGTTGCTGAAAGGTCCAGACAGGTTTATGAGGTGAGTAGGATTTGCTGCAAAAGAAAAGACTAAGTCCATTCAGGCCCCTTTTAGGTAACCGCATGATGTAACAATAGGTTGGTCGTAGCAACCACCAAGCCGGACGTGATGTGAGGAAAATCTCATGGTGGAAATTGTTGGCAATAGGAGGTTCTGGTTACCAGTTCCTATCAAACAATTCCTCCCTCCAACTCTGTCACCCTTTCCCCTCCTTCCACTCCTCCAACAAACATGTGGTGCTTTCCACATGGATGTTGGAGGTAAGCATGAGGTTTGTGTATTGGTAGGCATGTTTATTGTGTGTGCTGAAAATGTGTCGCTGGAAAAGCGCAGCAGGTCAGGCAGCATCCAAGGAACAGGAGAATCGATGTTTCAGGCATCAGCCCTTCTTCAGGAATCCCGAGACGTCAATTCTCCTGTTCCTTGGATGCTGCCTGACCTGCTGCGCTTTTCCAGCATCACATTTTCAGCTCTGATCTCCAGCATCTGCAGTCCTCACTTTCTCCTCGAAGATGTTTATTGTGTGTGCACTGCTTTTTCATTCAAGGGATGTGGGCATCACTGGCCAGGCCTGTATTTATTACCCATCCCTAATTGCCCTGAGGGCAGTTAGGAACCAGCCACAATGTTTTGGGTCTGACGTTGCAAGTCAGGATGGCAATTACCTTCCCTAAAGGACAGTGAACCAGATGGGTTTCTCCTGACAAACGGCAGTGATTTAATGGTCATCATTAGGCTGTAATTTCCAGGTTTTTATTGAATTCAAATTTCACCATCTGTCTTAGCTGGATTCGAACCAGGGTCACCAGAACATTACCTGGGTCTCTGGATTAACAGTCTCTGTATGTGTCCGTGTGTATGTATGTCTGTGTCTATGTGTGTGTATACGTGTGTGTGTGTGTATAATATATATATATATTGCATGTCCAGTTTCCCCCCTCCACTGGCTGTCTGAAAGGACTAAGATCCCTTTTATTTTGACATGTAGTTTCTCCAGATATGCGTCAGCCACTTGACACAGCAGGCTCCCACACACAATGTAATAATGAATATTAAGCTATTTTTATTGGCAAAGAATGGGTACAAATGGCCACGACTCCCAGGGAAAATTTCCCCTGCTGTCCTATGAAATATTGCCTTGGGATCACTCCCATTCATCTGAGAGGGAATACAGTGCCTTGGTTTAAAGTTTCATCCAAAAAGACAGTACCTCCCGAAGTGTAGCACTCTTTCACTAACACAGTGGAGAGACAACCTTCACCTTTTTGTGCTTGTGTCCTGTACTGGGACTTGGACCGCCAGCTTCTGGCTTAAAGGCAAATTGCTACTACCTGAACCATGACTGCCCCAAACCTTTGCTATGGAAGTTTTCCACTTAATCAGCAAGGGGTGCAGTTTTTCCTCTCAGCTTCCATGTTGTGAGAGACTTCAGAAAAGTTTGAGACGGAAATTAAGTTTATCTGAGGGTAGATATTAAGAGTCCTCGTTCCCCTATACCCACCCCGAGCCCCACTCCCACCCCATAGATGCTGAAAATCTGAAAGGAATGCAAGAAATGCTGACACTGCCGCCTGTCTGCACTGACTTGACAAAATATTGTGTGGGGGTTTTCCAATCCTGCAGATCATGATTTTCTTGTTTGTTGAGATAGAAGTGACTGGCAAGCTGGAAAAAGACGCCTATTGTGATAAAACACTGTGTCACCTTTACTTCGGAGTAAAATGATCTGTACGTTCACCACTTTTGCTCCAAACTCATAACATGAATTTGAGAAGTACTTACAAGCGATATTGTCTGAACAGTGCACACCCTTATCCTCTCTCAACTGGCTGGTCCCAGAAGGTCCAAGGAGCAAGTGCAAGCAGGTCCAATGTGTAAGTGAGTAGAAGTAAAGCGCCTTGGCTCCTTTCTCTCCACTTAATAGTGTGCATCAGTAAGTCTAATTATCAAGAATTTCAAAAGCTTTACAGAAGAGAGTCAAAACAGAAGGTTTTGAACGCTGATGGATTTATGGTTTGTGCATCTTCTAGAAGATAGTTATAGAAGAATATTGACCAAGACCCAGTCCCAGATTAGTGTGATAGTATGGTGAGTGTACAATTAGATTAGCTATCCAGGTTCGGATTACAGACCTGGAATCTATGAATTCAACCTCGCTGATATGTTTTGGGAATTTCAATTCAGATCATGAAACAAAATTGTGATCTTTATTCCCTTTTTGAAAGAAGAAGCCAGTATCAGTAATATAACAGGACATCGAGAAAACATACCCCCTCTTGTTCACAGTGTGCCTTGGTCAGGGCAGGGTGCAGGGTATTTTAAAAAAAAGCTTTTCTTGCGATGCGGGCATCACTTGGCAAGGCTGATATTTATTGCCTATCCTTAACTGCCCCTAGGCAGCTGGCATGAGGTGCTTGTCAGGCCATTTCAAGGTCAACCTCCTAGATACCTGGGGCATATGTAATGGGGAAATGGTGTCACATTTCCCCTCTGAAAAGGGACATTAGTGTACTAATCAGAATAATTATTAGTAAGACGAATCATTATTAGTACTTTATTAATGAATTAAATTGTTTGCAGTTGCTCTGGTGGGACTTGAGCTCACATCTCTGGAGACATCAGCTCAGGTCTCTGGATTCTTAGACCAAAAACATCACCACTATACGACCATCTGCCCACAGGAGAGTGAGCAGATCAATATTTTTTAAAATTGCCATCAAGACATCATTAGTTCAAAAACACTTCTGTGGTAGGGCAGTGCTAAGTGGTATGATTGGATAGAATAATCCTTTTGCCCATGGGACCTGAGTCCTTGACTTTAGACAGCTGTCAGATTCCACATTAAATAAATTTGGACAGTTCCAATCCTAGCACCCAGTTCTAGGGTGGGTGTGGTGGCGTGGTGAATATACAATTATATTAGCACTTCAAGCTTGGATTACTGATCTGGATTCTATGCATTGAAACCCTGTTGACGTATCACGTATACCTTGGGAATTCCAATTTAGTTCATGAAATAAATTATGATTTTATATTTTCCCTTTTTGAAAAAAAGAAGCTAGTATCAGTAATATAACTAGAACAGTTTTTTTAAAAAAATCTATTTGGTTCACTAATACTCTCCACCTTGGCTTAGTTATGGCCAATACTTGATGCCCTCTGAAATGACTGAAAAAGACACTAAGTTGTTTTTGTTTGATTACGCGATGTGGACTTGACCAACATTTATTGCTGTTAAAACTGTGGGTCTGGAGTCACATGGAGGTTGGTAGATTTCTTTCTCTCAAGGACATTTGTCAACCAGATGGGTTTCAACAATGTTTTCTGGTAGTTTTCAGTTCACCACATTTTAAGTGAATTCAAATTTCACCTCCTGCTATGGTGAGATTCAAACCCATGACCCCGAACATTAGCTGGGCTTTGGAATTGCTGGCCTGTTGGCATTGTCACAACACCACTATTTCCTCACCCCTTCCACCTTCCCCCCCCACCCCCCCCCAAGAAGGTAATTCACCAGCCGCTTTGTAAAGGACAATCACGCATGGTTACTGGCTGCTGCCTTATCCAGTGACATTAATGTCCCATTGATTAATTTTTTAAAATACCACAGATATTAATCCAACATGCAAATAATTGAATATAAATTGGCAACTGACGTGATACATCTTAATGTCACAAGGGTCTCAGCTTAATGAGAACTGAAAAGAAGGAGTTGCTGAACTGAAGTTGCATTTGGATCTGATCTGTGTTGTAATTACCTGGGTTCATAGGAGAGTCAAATACTTCACTTCTCACAAATGATAGTTCCCCTCATTAATAGATAGAATGTGTAAACAAAATGTAAGCTCCTGTGAGTGCCAGATCCTGCGTGTTGGGATCAGTTTTCATTTCCTGGCAGTTACCTACACAGCAGTATTGTGTGAGATATTGCTTTTTTTTTTGGATGAAATTCTAAACCAAAGTACCGCATTCCCCCTCAGATGAATATGAATGATCCCAAAGCAATATTTCACAGAAGAGCAGGGAACATTTTCCCAATAAGTCCTGACCGTTTCTATCCACTCACCTTCACCACAAAAACAGCTTAATGCTAATTATCACTGTGTGTGCCGGGCTAATTGTGTGCAAATCTGTGTCCAAATTGGCTGATGCTTTTCTGACACTACAGCAGTTGACTACATGTCAGGATAAAAGGTGTCTTGGTACTTTGAGATAGCCAATGGTCTTCAATGGAGCTAAAATGCAAATTTTCTTTATTAGCGCACAGGGACACACGCGCGGACACTCACATGGACAACTGTAACATAACCACAAGGTTATCAAACAAAGACCTTCAATTTTCATTGCTGGACAACCCTCTGAGATATCTATTCTCCTTCAGTTCTAGCCTCTTGAGAAACCATGATTTTAAATGCTTCAGCATTGGCAGCCGTGCCTTCTGTTACTCAAAGCCCTAACTTCTGCAATTCTCTCCCTGAACCTATGCCTCTCCCAACAGCTCTCTTCCCTCCTTTTACATTCCCTTCAAACCGACCCCTGCAGCCAAGTGTTTGTTCAGCTGTCCTCATAGCTCCCTCTGTGGCTTGTTATGAGATTTTGTTGGTGCTGTGGGGTATGCTAGTGTAGTGGTAATATTGCTGCATGAGTAACGCAGAGTCTTGGGCTAATGTTCTATGGTTTGCAGTTCAGTCCATCACATCACAGGTGGTGTCATGTGAATTCAATGAAATAAAAATGTAGCTAATGGCAATCACATAACCACCGTTGATTATTGAACCAGATTTTTACAACAATGTCAGAGAGAGAAGGAAATCTGGCATCCTGACCAACGTGATTCCAGGCCAGCATTGGAGTGGTCAGATTTTAACTGCTCTCTGCAGCAGTTTATTACCCATCCCCAGTTAAGAGTCACCCACATCACTGTGGACCTGGAGTGATATGTACACCAGACCAGGTAAAGACATCAATTTCCTTCCTTAAAGCACATTTGTGAACCAGATGGGTTTTTTCCCCTCCAACAATCGACATTCAATTCATGGTCATCATTAAACTCTTAATTCCAGATTTTTATTGAATTAAACTTCCACCACCAGAGTGGCACAGTGGCTCAGTGGTTAGTATTGCTGCCTCACAGCACTAGGGACCCTGGTTCAATTCCACCCTCAGGTGACTGTATGTCTGGAGTTTGTACATTCTCCCCGTTTCTGCATAGGTTTCCTCCAACTGCTCCGTTTCCTCCCACAGTCCAAAGATGTGCAGGTTAGGTGGATTGGCCATGATAAATTACCCATACTGTCCAGGGAAGTGCAAGTTAGGTGGATTAGTCATGGGGACTGCAGGGTTACAGGGATAGGGTAGAGGGGTGGGATACTCCTTGGTGGGTCATTGTGGACTCGATGGGCTGAATGGCCTGCTTCCACACTGTAGGGGTTCTATGATTCTATCTCCTGTGGCAGGATTCAAACCCAGGTCTCTAGCTCATTGCTTGGGTCCCTGGATTAACAGTCCAATGATAATACCACTAGGTTGTTGGATTCCCTTGATACGTTTTACCGTTTTAAAGACTCTACAAAAATACAAATTGTTGTTGACAGCCAGCAACTGTGTAGCAAGATATCAAATGCAGCCTGACACTTTTCTCCCAGATAGCCAGTAAATACTCGATTAGACAGCAGGCCATAACCTAATCCCAGGTACATATCTGATATGTCCTGTTTTGTTTTACAACTGCCTTCCACTTCTTGGCTCATGAACTCTATGACTGCCTTATAAATTCAGAAGATTACTTTTTGCCCCAAGTGTCCATTGTTCTATACAAAAACCACCACTCGTGATAAGGTTATAATCTGTGGCTCATTCCCAAACTGATATTATTCTGTACCCAATGACCTTTTGACTCCCTCCCAGTTAGTCATTATTAGTTACCTCATACCAGCCGCAAGGCAGATGCCAGACATGTACTTATCCGTATGTATCCCTTTATCTAGGTGCTGGACAGGAGAGTGCAATGTTTGTCCACACTAGGTCTTACGAAGATCTAACCACAGATGATGAAGTGAAGGGCTGTCTGGATAGTATTAACAAACCCATCACGGAGGAATCCCAGATCGAAGAGATCAGCAAAGATTTCAATGAACTAAGCACCCAACTGACCGGTGTTGCGATGGACGTGAACAAGGAGATGAGAGACAGTGACGTGGAAGGAGAGGGGTCATCTGGGAGATCACGCAGAGAGTCCGTGCTCTCGGAGAAAGAGGAGGACATAACAGCTGAGTCATGGAGGCAGCACCGGAAGCACATCTTTGTCTTCAGTGATGCCGGGAAGCCGATTTACTCCCGTTATGGGACAGAGGAAGCTCTCTCCTCTATAATGGGAGTAATGGTGGCACTCATGTCCTTCATTGAGGCAAGCAAAAATGTGATCAAATCCATCCATGCAGGTGAGTTGAGCAGTTTCCGTTACTGCTTGTTGGGTTCCACTGTTCTTTTGTCTTAATGTTTCATGTACTGGGCCCAGTAGGATAAAGGAGTGGCTGAGCAAGATATGAACCTGCTGCAAGAGGCATATCTCACTGCTAGCTTTTCAATCCACCATCCTGCAGCAATGCCACGACAAGAAACAGTCACTTGGTAGGATAGAGCCGCAAAGCAGCTGACAAATCAGACGTGCTGTTCAAGCTGGTACTCTTGCACCTCTGAGGGCAGCGATAGCCTAGTGGTATTACCAATAGGTTAATCCATAGACTGTTCTGGGTTTGAATCCCACACGGTAGGTGGTGGAGTTTGAAAATCTGGAATTAGGAATCTTAATAATGACCATGAATTGATTGTCAGAAAAAGCTCATCAGGACAGTTGCAAGAATGCCATTTTTTAGAGGGATCATTAACTTGTACTACATGAGAAACAGGGGTCCTTTTGAAATTTGATACTCTTGCCTTTGGCCTGATGAGTGCAAGGTGAAAAGGTTCAACAGAATGTCACTTTTGTCAGCGAAGCAATTGTTTTATTTTTCAATTTGTTCTTGGGATGTGGGCATCTCCAACTAGGTCAGCATTTATTACCTATCCCTAATTAACTAAAGGACAGGTAACAGTCAACCACTCTCTCCTGGGCTTAGTGTTGACTTGAAGGTAAGGATGGCGCAAATTTCCTTCCCTAAAGGACACTAGTGAATCAGATGAGTTTTTAATCACAATCAATAGTAGTTTCATGGTCATCATGAGGCTAGCTTCTTATTCCAAAAATGGGCGGCATGGTGGCTCAGTGGTTAGCACTGCTGTCTCATTGCGCCAGGGACCCAGGTTTGATTCCAGCCTCTGGTGATTGTCTGTCTGCGTGGAGTTTGCACATTCTCCGCGTGTCTGTGTGGATTTCTTCCGGATACTCTGGTTTCCTCCCACAGACCAAAGAAATGCTGGTTAGCTGAATTGGCCGTGCAACTTGCATAGTGTTTGGGGATGTGTAGGTTAGGTGCATTAGTCAGGGATAAATGTAGAGTAATAGGGTAGGGGAGTGGGTTTGGGTGGGATCCAAAGGACTAGTTTCCACACTGTAGGGATTCTATGATGATTCTGTAATGACATATTGAATTCAAATTTTGCTGTCTGCAGTGATGGGTGGGGTTTGATCCTTGTCCCCAGAATATTAGCCTGGGTTGCTAGTCAAATGACGTTGCCACTGCCTCCTGTTAGCACAATAATATCACACTGACTACTATTGACATTACTCCTCTTTGTTTAAAACAAATGGAACACAGCTTCTGTTGAGCAGGGAAGTTAGTGTTCGTTTGTCTGACTGCCCAAACAGTATCTCTCGATCACCATTCAGAAAGGGTTTATGGGATGGCCAGGGAAATATCTCTGCCTTTTGGTACCAGGTGCTGATCAGAAACACAGTGCTGTCGCCGTCATGAGTTCAGTGCTGTAACCTTCTGTCAGCCTTGTGTTGCACTGGGCAATGTTCCTGTTTCTAACCCAGAAGTCCCAAATCAAGTCCCATTCCAGGAGTTGATGGCCAAGGAAGGTGTGTTCACCGTGCTGCCAAGCAGGTTGAGTGTCAACTTGTAAATCCTTTCAACACCCAGAAGTGGCAGACAGTAAGGAATGGGAAAGATTCTTGGTCAGTCTGGTGATGGAGTTCGTGCTGTCTAAGTACACTGTGACCACCACCATAACCATATACTACCATATAGTACCAGAGCTTAATACTGTTCAGTGTGCAGGCATATTCTTTTCTAATTAGATTTTTATTTTTACTCACACTCCAACACCACTGGATGTAGATACAGTAAACTTTTCATTAACTGGCATCTGTGGAATGATTGATATAATATGGTGGATCATGAAGAGGTCCACATTATCAATGGAAAAACACTTACTAAGTAATAGAACCATTATGCAGGGGGCATACACATCCCTGTTATACTTAATTTACAGCATAAATCACTTAAATAGTAATGCAACTTCGCTTAAATAAAAGAGTTTTCTCTCACACCCTCAACTGATGTTCAGGCACCACTGAGACTATGATAATACAGTAAACTTCACCATGCTTATGGTATATAATTTTTGCCAGTTTATCGAGAATGCCAAATTCAAAAGGTACCAGTTGAAACAAAGTTTGGTGTATTTTTAATCAACCTATTCAGGTGAGCTATGAACAGGTGGGTCTTGAGCCAGGTGTTCCTGGTCCAAAGGTAGGACCACTGCCACTGTGATACAAAAATCCCTCCACCACTGGCATATGGGGAACAAGTAATCATACGTTAATGAGCATAAAGCCGTCAACTGTTCCCTAGTTCTCTTTGATTTTGGGCACCTCTTCCAGAACCAAATAGGTGATACATTATTATATGAGAAGTTCCTCCCCTCAATTCCCTACATTATTCTGAGTTATAGAGTCATACAACATGGAAAGAGATCCTTCGGTCCAACTCGTCCGCACCAATCAGAAATCCCAGCCATTTACCAGCATTTTTGGCCCATGTCCCTCCAAACCCTTCCTATTCATCTCCCCATTCAGATGCCTGTTAAATGCTGTAATTGTGTCAGCCTCCACCACTTCCTCCGGCAGCTCATTCCATACACACATCACTCTCTGTGTCAAAATGTTACCCCTCAGGTAAGCCATACCTCTGTAGGCGAAGGCTTGCTCCCAGTTGTCCATAAACATTGTCTGTAATTGGCCACCATGGAATGTACAGCAAACAGCTGAGGTGACTGACGTTTTCCCTGTTTGAAATTCCTCACAATCTGTGCAATATGCTCATTTCGTGAAAATGTCTCCAGTTGTTCTGGTCTGTCCCCATGCCCAAAACCTCTTGATCTCCGGTAACCACCACAATGGATCTTGTTTGTAGCCACCCCATCTTCGAGACACCTACTGACAAGGACCGCACTGAGAGCTGGATCACAGTTGTACCATGACTGTCAGCTGAAGTTGCCTCAACACGCAGTTGAGCCTATAGCTGGGAGATTAGAGAGAGCCCTTCGCTGTCTATGAGGGGAAAGTGAGCCCCTATAAATAGTGAGTGGTAGGCGAATCTGCTGTCAGTATTTTTTCAAAGAAGGAAAAACTTACTTCAGTGGGAATACCATTGACTCTTCATTAGCCTTAAAGGCTTTAGTTAGCAGCAGGCCCTATGGAACAGGTATTTTAGGCTGTTGAGTGGTGACTTGTTACTTTCTCCAATGAAATAGTTATGGATAGATGCACAGCATTGACAAGCCATGCTATAAGCAGTTGTGGTGCAGAGTGTGGTGGTTAATTCCCTGCTTTTGTTTGTGACAGAGGGTTACAAGGTGGTATTTGTTCATCGGAGCCCCCTGGTCTTTGTAGCTGTCGCTCGTACCCGCCAGTCAGAGCAGGAAGTGGCTAAAGAGCTTCTGTATGTTTACTACCAGATAATTAGCCTGGTGACTTTAACCCAGCTCAACAGAATCTTCGAGCAAAAGAAGAACTATGACCTCCGCCGGCTGCTTGCAGGCTCTGAGAGGATTACAGACCACCTCCTCGATCTCATGGGCAAAGATCCCAGTTTTTTAACCTGTGCAGTGCGATGTCGGCCCTTGCCGTCCTCTGTGAGAGACACGATTAGCAGCAGCCTGCAGCAGGCCAAAGACAAAAGTCTCGTCTTCTCCATTCTGGTCGCTGAGAACCAACTGGTTACGCTGGTGAGGAAGAAAGACCAATTCCTGCATCCCATCGATCTCCATCTTCTCTTCAACCTCATCAGCGCATCCACCTCCTTCCGAGAGGGAGAGGCCTGGACTCCCATCTGTCTGCCCAAGTTCAACTCCAGTGGTTTCTTCCATGCGCACATTTCCTACCTCGATCAGGCAAGCAGCCTGTGTTTGCTCCTCATCTCCACCGATCGCGAGCACTTCTTCACCATCTCCAACTGTAAAAGCAAATTTCTGGAACGCATGAAGAGACGGAATACCTTGCAGACACTGCTCGAGGAGTTACGGTCTCCATCCTACAGTGTTTCTCAAGTGGGCATCCCAGACCTCAGGCACTTCATCTACAAGTCAAGAAGCTCAGGTCTATTCACAAGGTAAGAAACAAGCCGAGTTATCCACATGATATAAATGAAAGAAAGGCATCCGTTTTCAAAGTGCCTTTTATATTCCTAGGGTTTTCAAAGGCGATTTAATACTAATAAGGCACTTTTGAAGTTGTGGTGATGTCGGAATTCAGTAACCAATTTGCATGCAGCAAGATCCCACAAACAGCCTGTGAGAATACGCAGGAATTCTGTTTTTTGTGAAGTTTGAGTGATAAATATCAAACAGAACTCCAGGGATAACTCCTCTGCTCTTAATTGCAATAGTTCCATAACATTATTCCACTCCAGTACAATGAAGAGTGTTCACTTTACTACCTGAACTGAAAAGTGGCATCTCTGACACTGTGGTGCTCCCTTAGTACTGCACTGGTGCATTGAGCTAGATTTTGTGTTGGAGTCTGGAGTAGGATTTGAACTTTCAACCTTTCAATTCAGAGGAATAAATGAATACTGCACAATGAGTAAGCATAATGCAAGTGGGATAACAGTTTCATTATCTGTTTGCTGTTATTAAACTACTCTGATCCAACGGAGCAAACAAGCTCTGTTAAATTCGTAGTCCATCCAAGTTTCCCTGTCAAAAATTAACCATAGAAAATCATTGGTTGACTGTCAGCGCAAGAAACTATGCTGTAAGGACTGCTGAATTCAGGCACAGCGAGAAGCATAGAATAGGTGTGCTATTGAGTAGAATTGGATAGCCATTTTGGTATGGTGGTAATGTTCCTACCTCTGCTCAGGAGGTCTCGGTTCAAGTCCCACTTGCTCCCAAGGTGTGTCATAAGGTCTCGGAACAACTTGAGTATAATTTGCATCGTTCTGCTAATTTTACATGGACATTACAGTATATAGTAACTTCATTGCTATTTTATCAGTTGATGTAATTTGCCAGATTATCCTCCTGCATAACATTCTCATCCTCCCTTGCTTTCCTTTTCCCTCACTGTCTGAGGATTTTCTCTCAGAGCTCAGTCAGGCAGACATCTCCTCACTTTCCCACCATCCCAAGGTTTCTTCCTTGTTCTGAAAGGCTTCCTCTTCAGAATATTCTTGATTCTTTAGGTTGCCTGCTGGGTTTTCTGCTCTTTCAGAGATAAATCGATTCTGTAGATGGTCCCTGCCCTCACACATGCAATCGATCGCCATTATGCTATGTCCTGCCCTTTAAACAGGACCACAGGAGCGTCAGACATTTGGAAATTCAAAATCAATGTTCCTATATTGGTCAGAAAAGAACAGAATGTCTTTGACAGACAGTCAAATAATGTCAGCCTCCCAACCTCTGTCTTCACAACACAGTAAAATTAAAACCTTCAAAGACCCGACAAATTTACCCCAGTGGTTCCCAATCAGACATTTTGAATAACTGGTCTCATTAATAAATTAATGGGAATAATTAATGTAAGACAGTGGGTTTATACCCAAAGATTTAATAATTTATTAACAACACAGTAACTTCAACACAACAAATTTAAACAGCAAAGTAATCTAATTAATGTCTGTGGTTAAGCTCAATCCTCCTTGATGCTAGCTCCCATCCTTTCACAAAGTCAGACAGACACAATTAAGGGCTAAATCAAAAAGGAAAAATAAGTGAGATGTAACTGGCTTGTTCATTCAGGCAGACTCCACAACCTGTCACATAATTGGAACATAAGATTATATTTTGCATTGTTTCTGATGGCACCAATGCATGCAGATAGCAGGCTCCGAGGAATATTAATTTAATTCTTATTACTGAGATTTTATTCTCTGAACTTTTAACAAGATAATGAGGTGACAACCAGGGGGAGCAATCCATCTGACCAAAAACACCCTCCAAAAACCAGTTCAAACTCTGCCCTCTCCCTGTCAGACTTATCCTCTAGCCATGAGATCCCAGTCAATGCTTAACATCTGCCATCTGTTTGAGCATAAGGTAAATCTGCTGTTGAAGTGTCTATAGAGCACCTTTGAGCAAATAACCCGCCGATAACTTCAGGCCAGGCCCCATGAAGAAATAATAGCTTAGTTGTTCTCTTTCTCTTGAACAAGCTGCTGCTCACAGTCCAAAGGTCACCTTTAAGATCTCAGCTCCAAACTCAAAAATGATTAAAAAGAGACATGAAAATAATGGAAAATCAGCAAGGGTTCCAATATAAGTACAAATTAGGCCCCATTCTGAGAACCAACTGACTATCACCTTAAAAGCTCAAGTCAGCAGATCTGAAGCCCAAAGCATTTCATGGTGAATTAATTACTTTTAATGTAGATAAGCCTTTTCCATGCAATCAGATTCCACTTAATTTAAGAGAAAAAAAACATTCCTTTGTGGGATTTAGGTATCACTGGGCAAGGTCAGCATTATTGCCCATTACTACTTGCCCTTGAACTAGGTGAGTTGCTAGGCAATTTCTGAGGGCAGTTCAGAGTCATTGGCAGGGGGCTGGAATTACATGTAGACAAGAGCAGGTAAGGATGGCAGATTTCCTTCCCTCAAGGTCATTAGTGAACCAGATGGGTCGTCTTGTAATCATGGACGCTAGCTTTCATGGTCACCATGAGTGAGGCTCGCTTTGCATTCTGGATTCACATCCTGAATTTAAGTTTCATCAGCTGCTGAAGTGTGGTTTGAACCTGTTTCCAGAGCACTAAAATAAAAGCAAAACATTTGATACTGGAGGTTCGGATTCAAATCAGAAAGTGCTGGAGATCCAGCAGCACCTGAACAGAATCACAGAATTTTACATACAAAGGGAGAACATTCAACCCATCATGTCTGTACCAGCTCCTGAAAGAGCTACCCAGCCACTCCCACTCTCCAGCCCTATCTCCATAGCCTCTAAATTCATCCATTATAAATATATGTCCAGATCTCTATTGAAACCTTCTTGTATCAAAGTGAGTTTAAACTCACGGTCAGCTGGTTCAAAACTACATTTGGTGAACCACCCATTTTAATAGAGTATTGGATCCTCAAACTAAACGAATACAAATTCCATGTTGAGTTTCAGAGAGAAACAAAGTCAATGTTTTGGTCCATAATGACTCGTGCAGAGTTTTTCCAACACTTGCTGTTTTGATTCCCTCGAGGATAAGCCTAGGATACCTACAAATACCACGATGGCATAGTTTCTTTCAGGGATGATGCAGGAAGTTTATTTTAATAAGGAAACATCTTCCTTTCAATAGTATTTTGCAGTTGGGTGAAATTCAGTTCTCCAAACATGCAGACAATGACGTGCTTCCTTCTTTCTGTTTCTTACTTCAGACTTGTCTCTGCAATTGCTTTAGATCCAAAAGTCCTATGATTCTATGACGATGTAAATGCCTTGTGTATTTTTTTTCTGTTTGGTAGCCCAGAGGTCGAAGCTCCTTACGTAGCTGAGGAAGAACAGGAGAGGCTGCTGGGATTGTATCAGTATTTGTACAGTCGAGTCCACAACTCTGCAAGGCCTCTGAAGTACATCTATTATGCGGGAGACCGAGAGAACTTATTGGCATGGGTAAGAACCAAGCCTTGGAACGTTCTGGTACATCACATCAAAGTGACAGCACCGATATCGGCCATTCAGTCTGTGCCAGTGTCTAACACTCCACACCAGCCTCCTCCCAGCTCAGTCTCAACTCTCAGGTCCAGCTTCAAGAATCATCTGAATGAGGTTGGCATGGTGGCTCAGTGGTTAGCACTGCTGCCTCACTGTCCCAGGAATCGGGTTCAGTTCCACCCTTGGGCGACTGTCTGTGTGGAGTTTCCATATTCTCTCTTGACAATTGAACCCTTCGAGTTCACTAATGTCCTTTAGGGAGGGAATTTGCCATCCTTAGGTCTGGCCTACATGTGACTCCAGACCAACAACAATGTGGTTCACTTTTAACTGCAGTTAGGGATGGGCAATAAATGCTGGCCCAGTCAGTGATGCCAACAACCCATCATTGAATAATAAAAAAAAAAGGTACTTGGCTTTTGAACTAGCTCCCTGAGCAGCTCTGGGAATGTAACCCAGTTACTGTAGAGGAGTTTAGCCTCAGCTGTTGCCAAGCTTTGAACATTATTTGAACCCTGGAGTTAGTTGCTGCATTGGAAATGTGATTCGGTTGCAGTAAATTGCAGTCTTGTCAAGACACAGGGAGGTGTGTTGGTGAAGTAGAGTATTAAGATCTGGGTTAGAGGTTCACCCACTTGCAACTGATAGGGCAACTAAATCTGAACAACCCCATTCTCTGCCCAGTGCGATACTTGATGTAAGAACGCTACATGGCTAACTGGAGAGGGAGTGAATGCCTAAGCCAATCCCTTTTGGCGCGATGTTAAGTAAGGCAATAGCTAGGCCATGGGGTTATAAAGTCAGGGGTCAGACAATCGGTGAAGTGGGACCGTGGAACATTCTGAAGGTAGAGATAGATGAAGTCCCATTAGACAGGGAGATCAAAGATTATTGAGGGCGGATGGGAATGTGGATTTCAAAACACTAACCAATCAATTTTATTGAATGGTGGAGCAGGCTTGAGGGGCTGAATGGCCTACTCCTGATTCTATTGCTCACATTCATGTCTATGCTGGGATTACAGAAGGAGAGGGAGCAGTGTGCTATATTGAAGTAGAGACCACTTCTATTCTGGACCTGACTTAGGGTTTGCCTTAGCTAGGATCAACAGATGGAGCGGTGTCAAGGAATGTGGTTTACTTGGGTTTTTTATCCTAACTTGCCTTGAGTGGAGAGGATGTGGTAGGATAATGTAACAAAAATTTCAGTCTGCCTTCAATCCTGCACATCACAACTCAGCTGGGAACGCTCACTAATGTCGTTGGTGTGAGATGGTTGAGGCAACTTCTATTAACTGGTATTAAAGTAACATGAAATTGTTATGTGCTAGAGGAGGCCATTTGGCCCAATGTGTCTGCTCCTAGCTCCCTGAGCATTTCAACTCGACCACAATCTGGTGCCTTTTCCTGTAACCCTGCACACCATTCCTAATTAAATACTCACCCGATGGCCCCTTAAATGTCTCTGCTGGTCCTGCCATGCTTCCAGACAGCGCATTCCAAAGCATCCCACCCCTCCCCATCTTGAGGCCGGAATGTTTGTCAATGTTGATGCGAGCGAGTGAAGGATGAGAACTCTCTCTGTTTTCCTAACTTCTGTCCTGTCTCTATCTCGCTGTTCAGGTCACGAGTGGATTTGAACTCTACATGTGCTTTTCTCCGTTGGGAACCAAAGCTACTGTGGTAGGTGCCATTAGCAAACTAATGAAGTGGATTAGGAAAGAAGAAGACAAGCTGTTCATCCTCAACCCTGTGACGTACTGACAGAGGGTCGTGATGGAGTGAGTGACTCCCTCTCTACTGACCAAAAACACAAACTGACTAACTGACTGCGGGAGCCAGGATGGTTAATGACCACTAATGTTTGTCACTGAGGTTTCTTTCTGAACAAATGAAGGGGTGAGATGTAAGCAGTTTGTATTACAAAACAAAAAACACTACTTCTGTTGCAATTACTGTACACCAAGTGGGATCAATACCATTTTGGGTTTTATCTCCCCATTTTCATTCTCTTCACCCACCCTGAATATCCATCATTATATACAGCCCTGAGTTATACATCTATAGCTGGAGATTTGCTGGTCTCTCGGGTCAAGAAACAATCTCACAGGCCCCTCTGTAACTCGGACAACTTTGTTACAGCTCCATGTTAGTTCGGGTGCTTCGGAGATGACCTCTGATGGTCAGTAGGGCCAGGGTTGTCAAAAGTACTTATAAAATCCTGCGCTGACATGATTTCCCCTTTAAAAAAGAGACACCCACCAAAGCTGCTGTGAAACCTGAGGTAACCCCTGGAGAAAGATCTTTCCCAAGTGCTGCGCCGACAAAGTGAGAGATTTTGAGAGTGAAGCCACAGATGGTGGATGATGTGACTGTGGGGGAAAGCCATTTGGCCCCACAAGCCCGTTCTATCAAAGATTTGTCTTTTAAGAGGACAGTCATTTTCAAAACAAACCTCCAGTAACCCTAATAGCCGAAAATCTTCGGTGCCGCTGATTGGGGACCACTGGTGATTGTGTCGAATACCTTAAAGTGAACTTGTGTAAATTCTCATGCTTAATAAATCAGGTGTTGAAAAGGAATTTTAAAAAAAGGAAGGTGATAGAGATAAAAAGATAGAAAATGTCAACATTCTTCAGACTTTTGCCGCGTTTCGTGGAAAATGTGTGATTGAACGGGGGAGGGTTTCTGTTGATTAAAATCAATGAGAAACCAGGCAGTTTGTGATCCCTGCCCCAGATCTTCATTCTGTATTGTGGACCCAGGCAATAAGAGGGGGGTCCACCACTGTGAATAACACAGTTAGGATTTGTTCTATCAGAACAACGACTTGCATTTCTTGTAAGGACTTTAATATCATTGAACATCCTTTATTGGAGCATTATCAAATGTACTTTGACACCAGATCTCTCACTGTCCCAAATAATGGGTTTCCTCAGGATCATCCCAACAGGAAGGCAGATGGCAGAGGGGATTAGTGAGGGCAGTCCAGAGCTCCTTGGGAACTGAGGGCACGGCCACAAAAGGTCCAGTAAATAAAATGGAGTAGCCAAGAGATCGGCTTGGAGGAGTGCTGATATCCTGGACGGTTTGGGGTTGCGGGAGACTGTAGAGATAGGGAGGAGTAAGGCCCTGGAAGGATTTCAGATTAAGTGGGAGAATTTCAATCAGTCGCCTATGTCCAAGTGTTCATTTTGTGCTGACTGAATAACCAAGATTCTGTTCTGTCTCCATGACACAGGCACTTTCACCCACTTCCTGAGCTCAGGATATTGGCCGTTGTTCTGTTAAAACCTCAAAGGAATAGAAATGCCCTGGAAATGAGGAACAGAATGTTATCATTAGAAAGAGCCTAACAGATTAAACACATACTTCAAATGCTTAAGCTTTATAGTTTTCAATGTGACTGTTTAGAATGTGAACAGTTTTGCAGTTACTGAATTGCTTTAATGGCAGCTTGGTCTTAGAAAACTGGCAGAATTGAAAATTTTGTGAAATATTTTATAATGGTATTCACTGACGCGTGCTGCTTGCTTTTTAATTAAAAAACCCTCTGTCGCACCCAGCTGGTAGAGTAGTGCAGTGCAAAAAGAACTATTACTTAAAGTCAGCCTGAGACTTTGATTGAACTGACAAACCTTGAAGCTGTATAGACGTAAAAATTAGGATCAGGAGTAGGCCATTGGGCCCCTTGAACCTGCCCCACCATTGAGTAAGAAAATGGCCGATCTGATTATTTCACATGCACGCCTAGAACTGACAGCATTTCACCCCTTGCATCTCTGATTTAAAGATATTTAAAGACCATGCTCCTGCCAGTTTTTGGGGGGAGAGAAAAGTCCCAAAGACTCTCAACCCTCTGTGAGGGGGAGAAAAAAGCCTCCCTTCATCTCTTGTCTCGGTGAACAACCCCTTATTTTTCACAGCGATCTCTGGTTCTGGATTTTCCCACAAGACGAAACCTCCTCTCCGCATTTTCGTCAAAGCCCTCCAAGATCTTAAATAAACAAAAACAATTTGCTGAAGAAACTCAGCAGGTCTGGCAGCATTTGGAGAGAAATGTTCATGTTTTGAGTCATGTACGACTCCTCTTTAGAGCTTCTATGTCCTCTTTCCACCCCCCCCCCCCCCGCATCGTCTCTCTCTCTCTGTCTTTTTTTTTCTCTCCCTGTCTCTCTTTCTCTCTCCCTTTTCCTTCTTAGCAAAAAATAGATGTTCCTTAACAAAATGACTTGCAGAAAAGGCACCTGGAGGTAATGGAAGGAATGGGAGAATATAGAATGCAGTTTGACTCTAAAGCGTGCACAATGTCTTTTTGATCCAAACTTAAATAATGTGCGTGGTTGAGGGAATGTGTCTCTGTGTGTGTGTGAAGGAGAGATTTTCCAATACTACGATAATCCTGTTGAGTGAGTTTCTCCGGTGGTAAACAGCCTTGTATTTTCACATGCAGTGAATGTTGTCATTTAAAACAAACCTTATTATTTCTGACTAACCCCCCCCCCCCCCACCCAACTTCACTCAGTTCACTTTGGCCTGGATTTAGGTGTCTCAATGCTGTCACATGACCGGGTTGTAGGAGGGAAGACCCAATGTTGGTAGTTAAAAGAAGTTACACAATCCTGAAAGTGTTTGTAAATGGCTGGAGACACAGCTTTGGACTTTGGATGTTTAAATAAAGAGTTGGTTTATCACCCCACCTGATATTCCGAAGTTCTCAGTGTAATATGTTGGGTTTGGTGGATAATTACTACTTCTTTCCCTTCAAAAGAGCATGATGACTAACCAGGAAATACTAAGACACCTATTTAACACTCCTTATTGATCAAGTGACTGAGCGAACCGATTACACAGCATGTCCATGAGATTAGTTTGGAGAATTGCCCTGTGGGGTGCAGTTATCATGTCATCTTGACTACTCATGCTCGTTTAAACGTGACTTGGTAAAAGTCCCTCAGATGCTCATTATTTTCACAGTGTTAATTAAAAATCCCTGATGTGACATCACTCAGCAAATATGTTCCAGCCCTGCGTTTAGTACATGGGTACATTTGCTGCACTGCCCCTACATTAAATGACATTACTGTCCCCTCTCCTCAACATGAATGTATAAAACCCAGACTCACTTTATTCTTCTCTATTAGTGGCCATGGCAATCTGATGTGTCCTTTACTTGTCAACCTTTCTGTCTTCAGTATTTAAATGAGAGTGAGCTGTTCATCTTTTATGCTTAGCTCTTGCTGCCGCTCTCTGTGTATATTTATGTCTTTGTGACTATTTACAGTTCTTTATATATGTGAGTTTGTGTATTTTGTGTGTTTGAGAGAGACTGTGTTTATGTGTGGGTGAGACACTATTTGTGTTTATATGCATATATGTTTATGAAAGACACTATATGTGTGTGACACTGCATGTGTGTGAGATACTTGTGATTTTAACTATGTGTTTGTGTGTGAGAGAGAAAGACAGATGCTTGTGATTTTAACTATATGTATGAATGACACTGTTTTGTGTGTGTGTGATTGAGAGAGACAGATGTGTGTGTGTGTGTGTGTGTGTGTGTGTTTTGAACCGTTTCTGTACCCCTAATATGATATGTCAGACTGGGTCGATTGCAGCTTCTCTCTGTTCCTTCATTTGTGATGTCATTTTTAGTTCCTTTCCGAGGATAAAGTCTTTGATAATGAAAGGTCACAGATCTGAAACATGAACTTGATTTCTGTCTCCCTCGATGCTTCTGAACCTGCCTAGTCTTTCCAGCTGTTATCTTTTAGCTTTTTGCTTCACTCTATACAACTTTTATGAAACAGAGAGGGGCGTTTTGTGCAGAAGTTGCACCGAGTGTGAGACTGAACTCTGGTTACTGCCTGTGACATGGTCTGGCCAAAATTATTCTGTTACACAATAAAGGTATCAGCTTGATTAGCTTTATCAAACAAACATGCAAGGCGGGTAAGTGATCCCAACCTCCTTCAGAAACAGGTTAATGTAAATCCAACCTGTGTCTGGAGATAGTGCTCTGGTTTCATGGCTTTCTTCTACCACCTGGTGTGCATAACTGGTATTACAATGCCACTATCAAGTCTACCACTTCCACATCTATAAAACAATGAAAGGCCTGCCTGAGGTATTTAACACTGGGTAAAGCACTGAGTTCATAACTAAAAATTAAACATTAATTGATGTCAGACTAACTTAAAATGATAATTGTTGATGATTCAGTAGTGGATTACTCCTCAGGGAGGGTGACTGCAGCTGCGTTAAAGAACCAGAATTTTACTCCCAGATTAAGATTGTATTAAAATACATATTATAATTATACATCTGTTTTCTAGAGTCTTAATTAAAGTGTTACAAGAACAGGAAGGAATTTAATATTCATTGCATTGTGTCTGCTTCTGGAGTACAATTGGAGCAATGCTGTCTCTAGGGGAAACAGGTATAAGTTGGGGACATGTTGAAATGAGTTGAGAGTGTGGTGCTGGAAAAACACAGCAGGTCAGGCAGTCCCGAGGAGCAGGAGAATCGACGATTGAAATGCCAATGCATTTGTAATTAAGGAAGATGCAAGTATGTTTATTGTTTGGCTTGAATTTTCACGATTATTACTTCAATGAAATACCAGAAAAAAAAATTTGTTACCTAATTAAACAATTGCAAGAAAAAAAGTCCATTGCGTGCGATTGTCATTCAATTTTTTTGTCATGTACTTTAAGAAACAAACACGAGTTTTAACTGTTATTAAACACTTTTGATAGGGGAAATCACTCAAAGGGTGACTATGGACCAGAGGATGGAATAATAAGCAAATCACATGGCTGAAGAGAGGTTTTTAGTAAACTAAAGGTAGCAACCCCACTGTGGCCTATACAGCCTATACTGGTCCAGAGTTAAAAATCACCCAACACCAGGTTATAGTCCAACAGGTTTATTTGGAGGAACTTTTGGAGCGCTGCTCCTTCATCAGGTGATTGTCTGATGAACCACTTGATGAAGGAGCAGCACTCCGAAAGCTAGTGCTTCCAAATAAACCTATTGGACTATAACCTGGTGCTGTGTGATTTTTAACTCTGGACCTGACGGGCTGTATAGGCCACAGTGGGGTTGCTACCTTTAGTTTACTAAAAACCTCTCTTCACCCATTTGATTTGCTTATTATTCCATCCTCTGGTCCACTTTGTATACCGTGGTTCAACACTGGCGTCTCCAAATCATGTCAGGTCCAGGCAGTTCATATTCCTGTTTGTACTTTAATTCTCTCAGGGCGTGTAGGCATCACTGGTCAGACTGGAGTTTACCTCTCGTCTCTAATTACCCTTGATTGGTCTTCCAAGCCATTTTGGAGGACAGTGAAGAGTCATATTGCTGTGGGTCTGGAGTCACATGAAGGCCAGATCAGCTAATGATAGTGGATTTCCTTCCCTGAGGGACATCAGTGAACTGGATGGGTTTTTACAAAAATATCATGTGGTCGCCATTTGACTGGATGTTTTGATAACAAACAAAATGAATTTGATTCCCAATCTGCTGCAGTGGGACTTGAAGCGATGTCCCCAGTGCAGGAGCCTGGCAGACTGGATTATTAGGCATGTTGCACTATCAATGCACCCCATCATCCTTCTCATCGTGCTTGTTTTTAATACCTATGTTGTTGGCAAATGCAGCCTCGGTTGCTCATCTGGCTGTGAAGAGTTTGACTCAGTGCCTGCTCAACATCAGGGGGTCATACTATTCATGCATACCTCATCATAGAGTCAGAATCATACATTGTTAAAGATACAAAGTGGTGACCAATTATCAATGGCAAATGCCTTCTACCTGCCCATAACTACCTGATTGGCAAGCGGGTGGGGTTGGACGGTAAATACTTCGGGAGAAGCCATCAGATCATATGAAGCCATTAGGGCGGCACAGTGGTTAGCACTGCTGCCTCACAGCGCCAGAGACCCGGGTTCACTTCCCGCCTCAGGCGACTGACTGTGTGGAGTTTGCACATTCTCCCCGTGTCTGCGTGGGTTTCCTCCGGGTGCTCCGCTTTCCTCCCACAGTCCAAAGATGTGCAGGTCAGGTGAATTGGCAATGCTAAATTGCCCGTAGTGTTAGGTAAGGGGTAGATGTGGGGTATGGGTGGGTTGCGCTTCGGCGGGGCGGTGTGGACTTGTTGGGCCGAAGGGCCTGTTTCCACACTGTCAGTAATCTCTGCCAGAGAAAGGACTGTTTCTTTCCACCCCAGCTCAACACCAGCACCTCCACATAATTCCTGGTGAATAGCCACAGCTTACAGTAAATGTTGAGGCAAAAATAAATTGATGTCCATTAGGCTTATAAGCATAAGCCTAATGGACATCAATTTATTTTTGCCTCAACATTTACTTAAGCTGTGGCTCTTCACCAGGAATTATGTGGAGGTGCTGGTGTTGGGCAGGGGTGGACAAGATCAGAGGTCACATGACACCAGATTATAGTAAAACAGGTTCATTTTGGAGCTTCAAATAAACCTGTTGGACTTTAACCTGGTATCATGTGACTTCTGACCTTTTTAACCAGGAAACCACAGATTTTATAAGTGATATTCAGCCACCCTGTGCCCTCTGTAACCAGGTGAAATTATCTGGAGAGGGCACATCCTGAGAACAGGGACAATTGAATTATCTCCCCGGTCTTTTCTTCTATCTATAAGACCCTGTTTGTCCATCTCTATGTGTAGAAGGGGAATTTACAGGGTGCTTAGAGTTTTAAATTGTAGCATTATATGTAACTGAGTTATAATTGTTTCTCGGTTGCTCAAATTGATTTATCTGTAATAATCATTCTTTCTGAGTCCAGAAATGTGGTCTGTGCCTTCTGTCAGCTTGAAAGATCAAAGAATTAGTTACACAACACAAATACATACTGATCATAATTAAGAGATGAGTCCAAAAGCAAAAAATTATGCGTCAGGCTCAAAATTGTTCATGGTTGAAAGTTGCACAGTCCAGTGGCTTTTACTGGTAGCCTTGACATTGAGAGTTGAATAGTTTTGTTTTGAGGCCCTTGGTTTTCTAGGGTTTTCTATGGTGATTGAAGGTCCTTTTGTCCTGATTTCTTTTTAATGGTTTGAAGCACCCAGAGTAAGGGAACTTATTTACCTGCAATACAGGATGACTACACAATAATTCCTCACCTGCGGCCCATGCTGCACACTAACACTCAACTCCAGGCTGGTAGACATGAGGACATTCAGTCCCATTAGTCCACTCTAGTCGAGCTGAAACTGGCTTTTTAATGCCCTTGTGTTGGGCAAAACAGCCAGGTCTGCAAGAGGTGACGTTCTGTCTCGAGAGGAGACATTGTCGGCATCACCCCCCCTCTGTTATCTCTTTATGTTAAATCTCTCCCTGCTGGCGTTTCTGTGAAAATTTACATGTGCAACAATCCATTGGCTTCACACAGGATTTTGCAAGGCAATTCGTGATGTTATTTTCCTGCAGCAGTTTTAATGTTAAAAACAATGCATCTTGGAATTAACATTAATAAATGTCACAGAGTCATGGAAACAGACCCTTTTGTCCAACCAGTCCTTGCCAACCTTAATCCCAAACTAAACTAGTCCCTCCTACCTGCGTTTGGCCCATATCCCTCCAAACAGTTTTTATTCATGTACTTATCCAAATATCTTTCAAATGCTGTAACTGTACTCGCATCTGCTACTACCTCTACATTTCATTCCACACATGAACCATGCTGTGTAAAAAAAAACGTTGCCCCCATGTCTTTTTAAATCTTTCTCTTCTCACCTTAAAAATGTGTCCCCTAGTCATGAAACCCCCCACCCTTAGGAAAAGACACCTGCTATTCCTCTTATCTATACCCCTTATGATTTCATAAATGTTGACAAAGTCACCTCTCAGCCCCCTATGCCCCAGTTAAAAAAAAATCCCAGCCTATCCAGCCTCTCCTTATAACTCAAATTCTCCATTCCTAGCAACATCCTGCTAAATCTTCTCTGAACCCTCTTCTAACTTAGTAATATCCTTCCTAAAAGAGAGTGACCAGAAGTGAGTCTAAATCCATCATCATAAAAATACAAACACATACACGAAGCATTGAGTATTGAAGCGATGTTGGTGTTCTGGTCATGTAACTGGACAGAGGAACGCTCTGGGGGAATGGGTTCACATCTGTGTCATGAATCTGGAATGTAAAGCTAGTCTCAGTAATGATGAGTTTAAACATCAAATTATTGTTTAAAAATAAACCTCTATGATTTACTAAGGCCCTTGAGGGAAGGCAATCAGCCAACATGTGACTCCAGACTTTCAACAATGCCACTGACTCCTAAAGCGGCCTAATGAATCACTCAGTTCACAAATGCTGCTTCTGCCTCATATCCTGGATAAGAGTTAAAATTTGCGCAAAGAAAAATGTGGATCACAAGGTAATGTAGGGAAGTGGCGTGCATATTCATGAAGACAATTGGTATGAAATACAAAAATGGTAGTGTCCCTACCTCTCAGCCAAGAGACCAGGGTCACATCTCACTTGCTCCAGAGGTGCGTAATAGCATTCCCCAACAGTTTGCTTTTAAAAACATTCCTGTTGAAGGATAGGGCACTTGTGGCATAGTGGTAGTGCCCATGCCTTTGAGACAGGAGATCCATATTAAAATCCCATATGCTCTGGAGGTGTGTTATAACATCGCTGAACAGGATTTTTAGGGAGCACTATTCCAATTACTAAAGGATAGGGATATGCATGTCGTACAGTGGTAGCGTTGTTACCTGTGAGACAGGAGACCCATGTTTAAAATTCCCACCTGCTCCGGAGGTATGCCATAATATCTCCAAACAGGGTTTTATGGGAAAAAAATATTCCTCCTGTTGGAGGATGAGGGTGTTTGTGGTAGTGTACTTCCCTCTGAGACAGGAGGCCCATATTAAAGACCCACAGAATCCCTAGAGTGTGGAAACAGCCCATTTGACCCAACAAGTCTACACTGACTCTCCCAAGAGTAACCCACCCAGACCTATTCCCCTACATTTATCCCCTGACTAATGCACCTGACCTGCACATCCCTGAACACTATGGGCAATTTAGCATAGCCAATTCACTAAACCTGCACATCTTTGGAGTGTGCGAGGAAACCAGAGCACCCAGATGTGAACCCGCACAGAACGGGGAGAATGAGCAAACTCCACATAGACTTGTTGCCCAAGGCTGGGATTGGACCTGGGTCCCGTAGCACTGTGAGGCAGCAGTGCTAACCACCGAGCCACTGTGCTGTCCCACTGCTCTGGAGTGTGCAATAATATATCTGAACAGTGTCTTAAGGGGAAAAATATTCCTCCTATTGGAGGATGAAGGCGATTTTTTTGCTGTGGTGGTAGTGTCCATACCTCTGAGACAGGAGACCCATGTTAAATTTCTTTTGCAGCAGAGAGCAGTTGGAGCTGGGTGGAAGTGAGGTCAGAGCAGGGAGGCTGTTGGGAAGGCAAGTGATTGCTATTTAATCAGGAAGAGCGGGAGCACAGGGAAGGTGAATCACCGCTTTAAGGTTTCAAAAAAACCTCTCTCGATCGGCGTAGCCCTCCATTTCTGTTCCAGCAGCAGGAAGAGCAGGAGCTCTAACTGAGAAGGACTCTGGTGTGTTGTTAAGGTAAGGCTTTTAATCAATCACACGATACACAGGAAATATAAATTGAAAAGTTTAATTGGTTAATTGAATAAGACCATAGCAGAGAAGCACTAGAAATTATTTAATACATAAATTGGGAGAGTTAATTAAATAAGTAGTTATGGCTGGACAGGTGATGTGCTGTAGCTGTATGATGTGGGAGCTGGCTGATCCCATTGCAAATGGCAGTGACCATATCTGGAGCAAGTGATTAGATTAGATTACTTACAGTGTGGAAACAGGCCCTTCAGCCCAACAAGTCCACATCGCCCCGCCGAAGCGCAACCCACCCATACCCCTACATCTACATCTACCCCTTACCTAACACTATGGGCAATTTACCTGACCTGCACATCTTTGGACTGTGGGAGGAAACCGGAGCACCCGGAGGAAACCCGTGGTTGCTGGAAGAACTGCGGATCAGAATTGATGATCTGGAATCTGAGCTTCAAACTCTGCGGCACATCCAGGAGGGGGAGAGTTACCTGGATACTTTGTTTCAGGAGGGAGTCATACCCGGTAGATTAAATAATTCAAATTTAGTAAGTGTTCAGGGACAACAGGGTGTGACTGTAAGTGAAGCAGGTAGGGGGATTCTGAGTTCAGGAGTGGAGGAGCCTCAGCTCTTGATCTTGTCCAACAGGTATGAGATTTTTGCTCCCTGTATGGATGAGGGAAAGGGCTGTGGACAGGATGAGCCAGTTGGCACCATGATGCAGAAGACCATTCAAGACGGGGAGCAAAAAGACGAGTAGTTGTTACAGGGGATTCTATAATTAGGGGGACAGATAGTATCCTATGCAAGCCGGATCGGGAATCCTGCATTATGTGTTGCCTGCTCGGTGCCAGTGTGCAGGACATCTCCGACCGGCTTGAAAGGATATTGGAGCAGGAGGGGGAGGATCCAGTTGTTGTGGTCCACATTGGGATTAACAACACAGGCAAAGCTAGGGTGGAGGACCTGTTTAAGGATTATCAAGCACTAGGGAGGAAATTGAAGTACAGTTTCTCAAGGATCATAATCTCGGCATTACTGCCCGAGCCACGTGCCAATTGTGTAGGGATAAGAAAATTAGGGAGGTAAACACGTGGATAAGGGATTGGTGTGGGAAAGAGGGATTTCATTTCATGGGACATTGGCAACAGTTTTGGAACTGGGGGGATCTGTTTTCTGAAGAAGATTCTTTTTTTGAAGAAGTAACAAAGAGGATTGATGAGGGCAGAGCAGTGGACGTGGTCTATATAGACTTCAGTAAGGCGTTCGACAAGGTTCCCCTGGTTAGCAAGGTTAGACCTCGTGGAATACAGGGTGGCATGGTAGCACAGTGGTTAGCACTGTTACCTCCCAGCACCAGGGTCCCAGGTTCAATTCCCACCCTCTGCCTTGTGGATTTTGCACATTCTCCCCGTGTCTGCGTGGGTGTGCTCTGGTTTCCTCCCACAATCCAAAGATGTGCAGGTTAGGTGAATTGGCCATGCTAAATTGCCCGTAGTGTTAGGTGTAGGGGTATGGGTGGGTTGCGCTTCGGCGGGTCAGTGTGGACTTGTTGGGCCGAAGGGCCTGTTTCCACACTGTGGGTAATCTAATCTAACTAGCCATTTGGATACAGAACTCGCTCAAAGGTAGAAGGCAGAGGGTGGTGGTAGAAGGTTCCTTTTCAAACTGCCACAAAGATCAGTGCTGGGTCCTCTACTTTTTGTCATTCATGTAAATGATTTGGATGTGAGCATAAGAGGTATAGTTAATAAGTTGCAAATAACACCAAAATGGAGGTGTAATGGACAGCGAAGAAGGTTACCTCAGATTATAATGGGATCCTGATCAGAAGGGCCAATGGGCTGAGAAGTGGCAGATGGAGTTTAATTTAGGTGCTGCATTTTGGGAAAGCAAATCTTAGCAGGTCTTATAAGGTCCTAGGGAGTATTGCTGAACAGAGACCTTGTGGTGCAGGTTCATAGCTCCTTGAAAGTGGAGTCGCAGGTAGATAGGATAGTAAAGAAGGCGTTTAGTATGCTTTCCTTTATTGTTCAGAGTAGAGTACAGGAGTTGAGAGGTCATGTTGCGGTTGTACATTGCGTACAATTCTCGTGTTCCTCTTTTCAGAAGGATGTTGTGAAACTTGAAATGGTTCAGAAAAGGTTTACAAGGATGTTGCCAGGGTTGGAGGGGTTGAGCTATAGGGAGATATTGAATAGGCTGGGGCTGTTTTCCCTGAAGCATCAGAGGCTGAGGGGTGAACTTATAGAGATTTTTAAAATCATGAGGGGTATGGATAGGATAAATTGACAAAGTCTCTTCCCTGGGGTGTGGGGGTCCAGAACTAGAGTGCATAGGTTTAGGGTGAGAGGGGAAAGATATAAAAGAGACCTAAGGGGCAACCTTTCACGCAGAGGGTGATACATGTATGAAATGAGCTGCCAGAGGAAGTGATGGAGGCTGGTACAATTACAGCATTTAAAAGGCATCTGGATGGGTACATGAATGGGAAGGGTTTGGAGGGATATGGACTGGATGCTGGTAGGTGTGACTAGATTGGGTTGGGGTATCTGGTTGGCATGGACAAGATGGACTGAAGGGTCTGTTTCCATGCTGTACCTCGCTATGACTCTATGTACCGTTGAGACAGTCTACACCTGAACCAATTTGGAGCCAGTGTTCTACCAAAAAGGATAAATATGGTGGTCAGTATGACTTTAAACTTCTGAGTCAGGGGCGGGGGAGGGGAAGCGAAAGTGACAGGGAATGTGGAGTTAAATGGAAAGGTAAGCAGCTGGACAGCATGTGTGCAGGGGGGGTTTAAGCTCGAGGCAGACTAGGAATGCAGCAAAAAGGAAGGAAAACGTAGGACATCTTATGATTTCCAATATCACTAATAATGTTAAGAAAGATAGCATTAAGGCACTTTACCTGAATACTTGTAGTATTCATAATAAAGTAGATGAATTAAGGGCACAAAACATCATGAATGATGATATGGTAGGCACCACAGTGACATGGTTGCAGGGGGTTCAGGACTGGCAGTCAAACATCCAAGGATTTACAACTCGTTGAAAAGTCATGGAGGTAGGCAGAGGGGATGGGTTGCCTTGTTAGTTAAGAATGAAATTAAATCTATGGCACTGAATGACATGTGGAGTCGAGGAACCACAAAGGCAAAAAAAAACCATAATGGGAGTTATGTATAGACCTCCCAGCAGTGGTCAGGACCAGGGGCGTAAGATGTACCAGGAAATAGATAGGGCATGTCAGACAGGCAAGGTCACTGTGATCATGTGGGACTTCAATATGCAGGTGAACTGGATGAATAATGTTGCCGGTGGATTCAAAAAAAGGGAATTCATGGAATGCTTATAGGATGGCTTTTTGGAACAGCTTGTGATGGAGCCCACAAGGGAGCAGGCTTTTCTTGACTTAGAGCTTTTAATGAGCCAAACTTTATAAAAGATTTTAAAGTACAGAACACTTAGGAGGCAACCCTACTATAATAGGGTAGAGATCAGTCTGCAGTTTGAAAGAGAGAAGACAAAATCGGATGTAATGGTGTTGCAGTTAAATAAAGGTAATTACAGGGGCACGAGAGAGGAACTGATGAAAATCGACTGGAAGCAGACCCTACTCCGGAAGACAGTGGAGCAACAATGGCAGGAGTTTCTGGGTGTAATTGAGGACACAGTGCAGAGGTTCATCCCAAAGAAAAGAAAGATTATCCAGCGGGGACGGGGATGGAATTAGACAGCCATGGATGACAAAGGTAGTCAGGATATTAGATTAGATTAGATTACTTACAGTGTGGAAACAGGCCCTTCGGCCCAACAAGTCCACACCCCCCCGCCAAAGCACAACCCACCCATACCCCTACATTACCTAACACTACGGGCAATTTAGCATGGCCAATTCACCTGACCTGCACATCTTTTGGACTGTGGGAGGAAACCGGAGCACCCGGAGGAAACCCACGCAGACACGGGGAGAATGTGCAAACTCCACACAGTCAGTCGCCTGAGTCGGGAATTGAACCCGGGTCTCTGGCGCTGTGAGGCAGCAGTGCTAAAAGAGAGAGCCTATAAAGCAGCCAAGAGCACTGGGGAATCAGAAGATTGGAGAGGCTACAAAACAAACAGAGGATAACAAAGAGAGAAATAAGGAAGGAGAGGAACAAATATGAAGGTAGGCTAGCCAGTAATATTAAAAATGATAGTAAAAGTTTCTTTCAATACATAAGAAACAAATGAGAGGTAAAAGTAGACATTTGGCTGCTCCAAATTGATGTTGGAAGGCTAGTGACAGGAGATAAGGAAATAGCTGAAGAACGTAATAAGTACTTTGTGTCAGTCTTCACAGTGGAAGACATGAGTAATATCCCAACAATTATGGAGAGTCAGGGGCAGAGTTGAGAATGGTAGCCATTACAAAAGAGAAAGAGCCAGGAAAGCTAAAAGATTTAAAAATTGATTAATCTCCTGCCCCTGATGGGTTACATCCTAGAGTTCTGAGGGAAGTGGCTGAAAAAATAGCAGAAGCATTGGTTGTGATCTTTCAAGAGTCACTGGAATCAGGGGAAGTCCCAGATGATTGGAAAAATCGCAGTTATAACCCCCTTGTTCAAGAAAGGATCAAGACAGAAGATGAAAAGTTTAGGCCGATTAGCCTAACCTTCTAAAACCCATTGTTAAGGATGAGATATCTAAATTCTTGGAAGTGCAGGGTCGGATTAGAACAAGTCACCATGGATTTAGTAAGGGGAGGTCGTGCCTGACAAACCTGTTCGAATTCTTTGAGGAGATAACAAGTAGGTTAGACCAGGGAAAACCAGTGGATGTAACCTATCAAAACTTCCAAAAGGACTTTGATAAGGTGCCTCACAGGAGGCTGCTGAGAAATGTGAGGGCCCAAGGTGTTCGAGCTGAGCTACTGGCATGGATTGAGGATTAGCTGTCTGACAGAAGACAGAGAACTGGGATAAAAGGTTCTTTTTTGGAATGGCAGCCAATGACAAGTGGTGTCCCGCAGGGTTCAGTATTGAGGCCACAGCTGTTCACTTTATATATAAATGATCTGATGAAGGGACTGAGGGAATTCTGGCGAAGTTCGCCGATGATACGAAGTTAGGCGGACAGGCAGGTAGTTCTGAGGAGGTGGGAGGCTACAGAAAGATTTAGACAATTTAGGAGAGTAGTCCAGGAAATGGCTGATGAAATTCAATGTGAGCTATTGCGAGATCTTGCACTTTGGAAAAAAGAATACAGGCATGGGGACTATTTTCCAAATGGTGAGAACATTCATAAAGCCAAAGTACAAAGGGATGTGGGAATGCTAGACCAGGATTCTCTAAAGGTTGACTTGCAGGTTGAGTCTGTGGTTAAGAAAGCAAATGTAATGTTGTCATTTATTTCAAGTGAGTTGGAATGTAAAAGCAGCGATGTGCTTCTGAGACTTTATAAAGCTCTAGTTAGGCTCCATTTAGAATACTGTGTCCAATTTTGGGCCCCACACCTCAGGAAGAACATACTGACACTGCAGTGTGTCCAGCGGAGATTCACACGGATGATCCCCAGAATGGTAGGCCTAACATACGATGAATGGCTGAAGATCCTGGGAACCACCTGATGAAGGAGCGTCGCTCCGAAGGCTAGTGTGCTTCCAATTAAACCTGTTGGACTATGACCTGGTGTTGTGTGATTTTTAACTTTGTACACCCCAGTCCAACACCAGCACCTCCACATTGATCCTGGGATTGTTTTCATTAGAGTTTAGAAGGTTGAGGGGAGCTCTAATAGAAACTTTCAAGATAATGAATGGCTTAGGAAGGGTGGACGCTGGGAATTTGTTCCGTCAGGCGGGGAGATTAGGACCTGTGGGCACAGCCTTATAATTAGAGGGGGCCAATTTAGAACGTAAATGAGGGGACGTTTCTTCAGCCAGAGTGATGGGCCTGTGGAATTCATTACCACTGAGCACAGTGGAGGCCAGGACATGAAATGTCTTCAAGGCCGAGATTGATAAATTATTGATCTCACACCCCATCAAAGGATGCGGGGAGAGTGTGGGTAAGTGGAGTTGAAATGCCCATCAGCCACGATTGAGTGGCAGAGTGGAATCGATGGTCCGAATGGCCTCACTTCCACTCCTTCGTCTTACGGTTTTAAAATCCCACCTGTGATAAGTTCCTGAACAGTGACTTTTCTTTTTTTTTGAAACAAAAGATAAAATGTGACACCAAGAGCTGATTGTCACAAGGGGGAGACTTGCGCTTTAAGTTGTAGCCAAGAGAGTAGTTGCAGTAATAATTGGAAAGTTGGTTCTGGACAGTAATCGGTCGGTGGAGTTGCCAGCCCAGCGCCGTGTGAGCACGCCCCGAGCTCGGGAGAAGGTCTCACCCCTCCCCAGGGCTCTGCAAATCCACAGCCACTTGGATTCCAGGTGAGAGGGGAGGGGAGAGAACGTCTCCACCCCTCAATGACAAGCAAAAAGACAGAGAGAGAGAGAGAGAGAAAATCAGCCCGGGGGGTTAATGTTTTAATAGCGAGGAAGGAAAGGCAGCGGTGTAGGCAGCTTTGCTGATCTTGATCATTGTCTCTTTCATCCTGGAACTTACCTGAAACCAACTCAAGGTGAGTGACGCTAACTTTATTACACACACATTTTACCTCCACTCGATAAAACCGATTTCGAGAAAGGTTCGTGAATCTAATGAGCATAGTTGATTTTGATTTCTTCGAAACAAAACCCAAGATCAGGGATGGTCCTGACTTAAAAGCAAAGACTGGAAATTCTACCCCTTCCCTACCCTTTCGGGGGCAGGGCCCCAAAGTACAAAAACAATTTGAAAAGATGTCCCGGTTACTGAGGGCGAGGGAGATCGGTTTGTCAGAAAGTAGGGTTAATCTCATTTATTCGTCTAAATTTCAGCAGTGGTCAAATTCTGGAGCTAAGTGAAAGCGAAATGGAGCGTGGATTTGGGAGGGGAGATATGATGTTTATGATTAGTCTTGTTCTGGATCTTGTCCATTGAATACTTTCTGGATTTGCTATAGCTTGGAAATTCCAAGTTTTTAAAATCCTTTCCTTCCCCCGCCCCCAGTATAGGAACATTCCAAAATCTTCAAGCCCGCCTTCAAGGTACAGTGTCTGCGTTTCCCTCTTATTTATAGGAGGGGAGGGAACAAGGGACATTTGGACAGAATAGAGATAATTTTTTTTACCGCTCATTTCTGAGTCAGTAATTCACAAGAAACTGTCAATCTGTAAGCCCCTGCCTTGACAGGACTCAATCTGTAATGTTTTAACAGTCAGGGTCTCCTGGAGTGCACCTTGCTGTTAAGACTTCGCCATTAAAAGGTCAAACCAGTTATACACAGCTCCCTCCCCCTCTCCTTCTCATAAAATAATACTTGCCATCTTAATCTTTGCAAACCAACAGATCACCTGTTTTATTGTGAATGATGTCCATAAGAGCACATGTCATTCCATGAGGTCGGGACTGGTCTGATTATCCTAAACTCCACTTTTCCTGCCTTACCCCTTAACCCCATGATTTCCCTATTCTGTTATCTCAGCCTTAATGACCCAGCTTTGACAGCCCTCTGTCCTGGGCCAGATTCTTCCTGTGCTTCGAAGTGGTTAGTCCGAACCGTTTGTAACCCCTTTAAGAGCTGGGACTATTATAGTGTCATAGAGATGTACAGCATGGAAACAGACCCTTCAGTGAAACCCGTCCATGCCGACTAGATATCCCAACCCAATCTAGTCCCACCTGCCAGCACCCGGCCCATATCCCTCCAAACCCTTCCTATTCATATACCCATCCAAATGCCTATTAAACATTGCAATTGTACCAGCCTCCACCAGTTCCTCTGGCAGCTCATTCCATGCACATACCACCATCTGTGTGAAAAAGTTGCCCCATAGGTCTCTTTAATATCTTCCCCCTCTCACCCTAAACCTATGCCCTCTAGTTCTGGACTCCTCGACCCCAGGGAAAAGACTTTGCCTATTTACCCTATCCATGCCTCTCATAATTTTATAAATATCGATAAGGCCATCACTCAGCCTCCGACGCTCCAGGGAAAACAGCCCCCAACCTGTTCAGCCTCTCCCTATAGCTCAAATCCTCCAACCCCGACAACATCTTTGTAAATCTTTTCTGAACCCTTTCAAGTTTCACAACATCTTTCCGATAGGAAGCTGAGGTGCAGCTTTGACTGATTTATACCAAGTATCGTCCCTTCCTCATGGGCCCACACTTTCAAACCCTACTAAACGTCCACAGCTCCCACAACCCAGGAGCTTTGTCCCTCTGACATGGTCATGTTTCAAAACAGAGCATAAGTCAGAAATGTTTGGGAAGCATTGTTGTTGTATTGTATAGATCCCCTCACATTCTGAGGACAACCCCTCTAACCCTCCTCCCTGCCCTTCATAAAGCTTTCACGTTTCTCCTGTGAACATGAACTTTCAGCTAGTCAGACCTTTCAATGCTGGCTGCTGAGAGAATAAATACTCTCCTGGGTTTATAGATCAGAAGCACTTTTATGTTCCCAATCGCAATTATAAATTGAGATCAGAAATCTAGAAATGTTTTGTAATGCCCAGAATCAAGGAAATATGTCATTGTGTAACTCCCAGAATTGGACTGTCAGCTGCTGCACACTGAGGAAATGCTTGTGTTGAATTTGAAAAAAAAATGAGCCGTCTGAGTGAGCCACATTGCTGCATTGCATTGATAATTAAAACCTTTGCGAGTTGATGCTTTTTCCTGCTGCTCTCAGTTAGAGGGATATTTAAAGCCCTTTTATTGCAGTAGTGGTCAGTTATGGGGTATGTGGCTTGTGTTTTTAACCCATGCTGGGAGATCCAGTGCTATTTTTGTTGAAACTCAGGAATAACAAGCAGATGTCAATGACACAATTGTGCAATACTGTACATATCCGAAATTGGCATTTGCAGAGATGACTAAATATTTTCAAGGGCTCTCTGTGTGCATGTGCTTGCTGAGAAGGTGTGCCTTTGGTTTTTATTGTGTCACTTCCTGCCAAGTTTGTTCCCTCTCTGCTCCCATTGAAGATCTGAGTCATGTTCGGTTGTTAGTGCACCGTTCCACAGCTGTCAGGAAGCTCATGAAGTCCATCAGTAAGAATTGGTGATAGAGTACTTTGAACAATTGTGAGGTGATCTGGGAGAGTTCTGTGGTTTGGTGTTAGGGTAAATCATGTATGACTCACTTGGCTACATATCTTGAGGGAAAAGTATAATTATTGAGGGTTGACACAAAACAAGCTTTACCAAAAGTATGTGCTTTCTGAAACCTTTCAGTAAGTTTCCAAGCAGAACATCATCAGTAAAAAATGTGGAATTTGTTTTCTTTTTGGTTTGACTTGGTAGCAAGGAGTAGGGTTAAAGGGGTTGTATTGAGGATGCAAGGGGATCGATACAATGCAATTGTGCTTCCCAAACTGTTTTCACTGTGTTCCATTTTAAGGCATGAAAGTCATTGTGGACCTTCAGAGATGAAGCCCCCAGGTGATAGGAGGTGGGGTGGTTGTGTGTGTGTGTGTGTGTGTGTGTGTGTGTGTGTGTGTTAGGGTCTGAGAGTGTGGGTCTGTGAGGAAGGGAGTACAATAGCTCTAAATTGGTCAAAGCTGCACCTCAAGGTCATTCAGCCCATTGAGTCTGTGAAATTACAAATCAAGGACTTATGTATTTTGATCCTATTCCCAAACACTTGGCCCATAGCCTTGTACATCCTGGCATTGCAAGCTCATATCTAAACACTTCTCATATGTTAGGAGGCTATCACCTGTACAGGCAGTGAGGTCCAGATTCCCACCACCCTGAGCGGTGACCTTATAGAAGTTTATAAAATCACGAGGGGCATGGATAGGATAAATAGACAAGGTCTTTTCCCTGGGGTGAGGGAGTCCAGAACTAGAGGGCATAGGTTTAGGGTGAGAGGGGAAAGATAAGGGGCAACGGTTTCATGCAGATGGTGGTGTGTGTATGGAATGAGCTGCCAGAGGAAGTGGTGGAGGCTGATATAATTACATTTAAAAGGCATCTGGAAGGGTATATGAATAGGAAGGGTTTGGAGGGATATGGGCCAGGTGCGGGCAGGTGGAACTAGATTGGGTTGGGATATCTGGTCGGCATGGGCGGGTTGGACTGAAGGGTCTGTTTCCGTGCTGTACATCTCTATGACTCTATGACCCTCTGGAAAAAAAGAAAGTTCCTCACATCCTGTCTAAATTCTGCCTGTTACTTTAAATCTGTGCCCTCAGTCATTGATCTTGCCATCATGGATAAACTTTTCTTCCTGTCTTCCCTGACTATGCCTCTCATAACTGTATACATCTTAATCATATCCCCCTCTCAGTCTCCTCTACTCCAAGGAAAATGACCTCAGTCTGTCCAATCCCTCTTCATAACTGGAACTCTCCAGCCCAAGCAACTTGCTGGTAAATCTCCTCTGCACCCTCTCCCAGTGCTATCACCTCCCTCCAATATTGTGGACTATATATAACTATAATACATTGCTCCGGCATCTGCTTTGGGGCCTCAGCTTTTTAGGATGAAGGAACAAGAGAGTTATCCCTGACTTTCGGAGAGATGGTAGGCAGGGCAAAGGAGAGGGGCAAATTACGAAGGGGCACAGAAAGATTCAGGAAAACCGAAGGCAGATTGAGTTAAACCTGGGCACGTATGAAGCCATCCAATCTGAGCTGAAGAAAGGTAACTGTGCACGGTGGCACAGTGGTTAGCACTGCTGCCTCACAGCGCCAGAGACCCGGGTTCAATTCCCGCCTCAGGCGACTGACTGTGTGGAGTTTGCACGTTCTCCCCATGTCTGCGTGGGTTTCCTCCGGGTGCTCCGGTTTCCTCCCACAGTCCAAAGATGTGCGGGTCAGGTGAATTGGCCATGCTAAATTGCCCGAAGTGTTAGGTTAGGGGTATGGGTGGGTTACGCTTCGGCGGGGCGGTGTGGACTTGTTGGGCCGAAGGGCCTGTTTCCACACTAAGTAATCTAATCTAAAAAAAAATATGATTACGTTCCAAATGGTTATAAAACTGGAAACTGTGGAGGAACAAAGATATTTGAGATTCCAAATACACAAAATCCTTCAGAGTTAGTAGATAGGCTGAAAGAGTAACAAAACGCAGACGTGATTTTGGGTATGAGGGTAGATTACAAAAGGAGGAAGTTATACTTGACTTTTGTCTAGAATCTCAGTCAGACGTCGTATAGAACCCTGCAATTGGTTTTAGACACTGCATCTATAGAAGGATCCCGAAACTTTGGAAGACAGTGTAGTTCACATTTACCAGAACCACACTGGGACTTGGAGGGTTATACTGTCAGGATGTGTGGTTTGATTGTAGAAGACTGAGCTAACTAAGGCTTTTAAAACGTTAATAGGACACTATATTTGATTGTGTTACCATCCCTGTGGAGACTGGTCACTTTTGACGATCGATCTGGAGCTGGATTTCACAATTTCCCTGATTGAAAGTGAGTACAGGGCTTGTAAAATAGATTGTGTGGTCCTCAAACACCACCTTCCAATACTCTGCATCATCACCTCCAACTTGCCTTCTTTCGGACTGTCTATAAATGTGGCGTTTGTAAAGTATAGCCGGTCAGGCAGCGTTGAGGAGCAGGAGAGTCAACGTTTTGAGCATAAGCTCTTGATCAGGAATGTTGGGGTGGGGCCCAAGGGGGCTGAAAGAGAAATGGGAGGGGGGTTGGGGCTGGGGGAAGGTCGCAGGAAATGCAATAGGTAGATGAAGGTGGAGGGAGATGGTGATAGGTCGGACAGGAGGATGTAGTGATTGGATGGGAAGGAAGAGGGACAGGTAATACAGTTCAAGAGGGCAGTGCCGAGATTGAGGGTTGGATCTTGGATAAGGTGGGGGGAGGGGAAATGAGGAAACTGGCGAAATCGACATTGATCCAGTGTGGATGGAAAGTCCTAAGGCGGAAGATGAGGCGTTCTTCCTCCAGGCGTCGGGTGGGCAGGGAAGGTGTCAGCTACCCGCTCACCCTTGTGTCCAGAGAAGCTCTTAAGTAGTCAATTAATGACAAGCTAAGGGCCTCATTCTGTCTCTGCCACTATTTTACCTGCAAACGAGTTACCAGAGAAAGCAGTGGTGGCTGGTACAATAATGACTTTAAAAGGTATTTGGATGGGTATATAAATAAGATGGGTTTGGAAAGATATAGGCCAAATTCTGGCAAATGGGATTTGATCAGCTTCAGATATCTGGAGAAATTGGAGCAAAGGATCTGTTTCTGTGCAGTATAACTCTATATAAGTAAAAGCAGTGGTAAAGTGGGCAGATTGGAACTTTCACTGTGTGAGCTTCTGTCAAGCAAGGAAGGGAAGGGAGTTGTCTTTAGGGATTCTTTTTCTTTTTTATTTTGTGGGACTTGGGCGTCACTGGTTGGCCAATATTGATAGCCCATCCCTATTTGCCCTTGAGAAAGTGGTGATGAGCTGCCTGCTTGAATCGCTGCAATCCAATTGCTGTGAGTTGACCCATAATGCCGGTAGGGAGGGAATTCCAGGATTTTGAACTAACGACTGTGAAGGAACGGCAGTATATTTCCAAGTCAGGGTGGTGAGCTGCTTGGAGAGAAACTCCTGTCCCCAGTGGAGACATGTCCCCGACCCAATATTATATGCTTCCCTTCAGGACTATACACCTGAAAAACAAGCCTCTTGCAAAGATCTGCCAACTTGGCCCCAATCAGATCTGAACCCTGGCCTTCATAATCTCCTCTTCTTCAGGGACTGCCTGCAGTTCTAGCATTGGCCACTGTTTGAACATGGCGCTACTGGGACTTCAGAGTAGCTGGTGAATCAGATTGGCCAGCAAACTCTCGGGTGGGGCTTCCTCTCTGCTGAAGGTGGAAGTTTCGCCTTGAAATATTTCGGAGTGCTCCCAGTGTGAAATGTCTGAGGGACGAACCAGCTCTTGAATTGCCAGGCTGACAACCATCCGGGGTTGTGACTTGGAATACAGCACCCTATAAATTCCTGCCCTGTGACCAGTGCAAGGGATTAGCTCAAGAAGATTTCACACTTTAACACCTTTACTGTAACAAACAAACGAATTAAAATTGATTAACATTACTCAGTAAACCAAATCAGAGAAAAGGTACTTCCTCTTAACTTCACGGTTCAACTGAAATCTATAAATTGCATCCAAACTCACAACGAAAATGCAGACTTGCGCTTGACATCCCAAGCTCTGCTGGTTCGAACTGGATCTCTTCTCCCTGCCCCACCTCGGTAAACCTTCCAGTGTCCTTTTAAGAGAAAGTCCATTTACTGAATCTCCTAATCTTAATCGAATGGACCCCCATAGCAAAGCACCCAATAGTGAAGCTTCTTTATTCCTTATAAGCGTCTTTTCTTTCAACAATAGACCCATCCTCACCAATACTCTGCTTGATTGATCATCCAAAAGCAGTCTGTTTTTTTTCTTTGGGGCACAGCACCACCTATGATCTGCCTTCTTCCCAATTATTCTTCACCTGACTGACTCTGAGAATCTAAGAGTTTAAACATGGCAAAAACAGCTGGCTCCTCTTCTATACCCAAGTGTTAAATTCTGTACCTTACTTTCGCTGAGATCAGATTTAAGTGAGTGTTTTAATAATGAGCAGATGGCTCAATGGTTAGCCCTGCTGCCTCACAGCGTCAGAGACCTGGGTTTGATGCCAGCTTTGGGCGACTGCCTACACAGGGAGTTTGCACATTCTCCCCGTGCCTGCATGGTGTTTCCTCCCACAGTCCAAAGATGTGCAGGTTAGTGGGATTGGCTGTACTAAATTGCCCATTGTGTTCAGGGATGTACAGGTAAGGTGGATTGGTCGTGGGAAATGCAGAGTTATGGGGGGGCGGGGGGGGGGGGTGAGTCTGAGTGGGATGCTCTTTGGAGGATCAGTGTGGATTTGTCAGGCCAAATGGCCTGTTTCCACACTGTCGGGATTCTATCTCATGGGCTTGTCTCCAGACAGATTTTGACAAAGTTTAGCCCCCCACCTCCCATCTCTGGACTATTCTATTTTAACTTGAATTAACGGAGTCAGTTTAAAATGTAACCATCTTGTAAAGTCCAATATTTGTAACAGTGCATACAGTTAAACTATTCACTCAGGCGAAAAAGTCAAGAAAGGGGGAATCACAATCTTAAAACTAAAGCTCGACCATTAAAGAGTGAAATGAGGAAGCACTTTTTCATGCAGAAGTTTGCAGAATTCTCAAACTTTTTTCAAGATTATGCATGAGGAATTTTTCAAGACTGTGATTCATTGTTAATAATTTTGATCAGGGTAACAAGTGAATGGGGCTAATGTGAGTAAATAAGGAGAACATACAGCTGATCTATGATCTAAATGGTTGGAGGACTAAGCTCAATGGCCTAGTCCAGTGAGGGGTGACCTTATAGAAGTTTATAAAATCATGAGGGATAAAGATATGGCGAATAGCAACGGTCTTCTCCCCAGAGTGGGGGAGTCCAAAACTGGAGGGCATGGGTTTAACGTGAGGGGGAAAGATGAAAAGAGACCTGAGGGGCAACATTTTCATGTAGGGGGTGGTGCGTGTATGGAATGAGCTGCCAGAGAGGGTGGTTGAGGCTGGTACAATTAAAAGGTATCTGAATGGGTACATGATTAGGAAAGGTTTAGAGGAATATGGGCCAAATGTTGGCAAATGGCATTAGTTCAGTTTAGAAAATGATTGGGCTGAAAGGTCTGTTGCTGTGCTGTGTGACTCTATGATATTGCCCCTGGTTCAGGGTTCAATGTTTCAATTGTTCTGTGCTTGACTATGAGTGTCTGGTAATAGGTCATCTACTCACTGTGTTTGATTTTTAAGCCTGGGTATTGACTTGTAATTTGCTGTAGTTTGGGAGAGCATTAATGCAGATAAATAGTTGCAGAGACAATCTATAACTCTTGTCAAAACAACCTTTTGGAAACTGATATAATTTATCTGTTCTTTAAAGATAGACAACAGTGGCACAGTGGTTACCACTCCTCCCTCAAAACACCAGGGTTCGATTCCACCCTCGGACTGTGTGGAGTTTGCGTGTTTTCCCCGTGTCTGCATGGGTTTCATCTGGTTTCCTTCCACAGTCCAAATATGTGCAGGCCAGGTGGATTCGCCATGGGAAATGCAGGGTTAAAGGGATGGGGTGGGTCGCTCTTCTGAGGGTTGGTTCAGACTTTATGGGCTGAATGGCCTCTTTCTGCATTGGAGAGATTCTGTGAACACCTCACTCAAGGTTTTGCAAGCAAGGAGTGAGCACAAAGAAATTTTTAATGAGCCTGGGGAAAGAAGCAATAAAGGAGGAGAAAGTGAGAACTGCAGATGCTGGAGATCAGAAAAATGTGTTGCTGGAAAAGTGCAGCAGGTCAGGCAGCATCCAAGGAGCAGGAGAATCAACGTTTCGGGCATGAGCCCTTCTTCAGGACTGAGGAAGGTGTGCCAAACAGGCTAAGATAAAAGGTAGGGAGGAGGGACTTGGGGGAGGGGCATTGGGAATGCGATAGGTGGAAGGAGGTTAAGGTGAGGGTGATAGGCCAGAGAGGGGGTGGGGGTGGAGAGGTCAGGAAGAAGATTGCAGGTCAAGAAGGTGGTGATGACTCCGTGGGTTGGGACTGAGATAAGGTGGAGGGAGGGGAAATGAGGAAGCTGGAGAAATCAGCATTCATCCCTTGTGGTTGGGGGTTCCTAGGTGGAAGATGTGGCGCTCTTCCTCCTGGCGTCGTGTTGCCATGGTCTGGCGATGGAGGAGGCCAAGGATCTGCATGTCCTTGGCAGAGTGGAAGGGGGAGTTAAAGTGTTCCGCCACGGGGCGGTTGGGTTGGTTGGTGAGCACCAATGTCCTTTCCAACCAATCCACTGGAGGTCATCTAACTCAGTGCAACAGAAAACAGACCAGGGATCTACCTGATAGCTTTAATCCAGCTGTCCATGATCAGGTCGACAGGTGGGAGGCTGGAAGAACACAGCAAGCCCGGAAGCATCGGGAGTTGGTGAAGTCGACATTTTGGGTGTAACCTTTTTTTCAGTGCTGGGGTTAGGTGTAGGTGGAGACCTCCCAGTCACTGCCCATTTCAATTTTTCTTCCCACTCCCTTTCCGACATAACCATCCTTGGCCTCCTCCATTACTACAATGAACCACACCACTAATTGGAGGAACAACACCTCATCTTCCGCCTGGGCAGCCTATAGCCTGGAGGACTCAACATTTGAACTCTCTGATTTCAAATAACCTCCACTCCCATCTCCTGACTCACTTCCCATCCCTTCCACTCCTCCCCTGCCACCAACCGGCATCATTCCTCCCATTGACCAACCAGGTTGTACCCTCTACCTGTCTTCACCTATCCCCACTCCACCACCCCGCCCCCACCTCCCCCTTTATCTGCAGCTCACGCTAGTCCTGAGAAGGGTTACGCCTGAAACGTTGACTTCTCCACCTCCTGACGCTGCCTGCCTTGCTGAGTTCTTCCAGCCTCCTGCCTGTCTACCTTGGATTCCAGCATCTGCAGTTATTTTGTCTCTGACCATGTTCATTACCAGGTAGCAGAAATATGACTTCAGTTTTCAAACTAGCTCCCTTTGCTGTTGTGTCAAGACATGTGACACCTGAGGGGCATTGTAGTTTCCAAGGGCTTATCTTCTGAGGTTAAAAGGAGAGTGGAATTCGTAAACATGTCGTTGGAGTTGCATTGAGCCGTTACATGTGCTTTTTGTTTACAATACTATCTCTATGTGGGACTCAGTCTGCTGATCCTTGCCTGACTGACCCTGTCCTTGGACCATGATAGAAAAACTAAACCATGACCTACCCATCCTTTTTACCGAGGATTCACAGCAGTCAGCCTGGGAGTGGGCTTCATTGCTGTGTCTGCTAAATAACTCATTTGAAACTTGGAGATAGACATTGTTTGAAGCTAGGACAAATTTGTTTTCAATCTGATGTTTTTCCTGACTCAAACTGTCCAGAGACCCTCCGCAATCTATTTCCTACTCCATTTCCGACCTCACATGGATTCCAATTCTTTCCCTTCACCTTTAGTGTTCTCAGTTGCTCAAGTCCCTGAATTCCATCCTGAAACTTTTCCATCTCTCGCTCTCTCCTTCTCTGTTAGTCAGTCCTTAAAGCCTATCTTTTCAGCAAGTTTTTGGTAACTTGCTCATAATGTAACTATCGATTACAATGTGATAATGCCTGTGTAAAGCGTCTTGGGATGTTTTACTAGTTAAATAGATACTTGTTGGCACAGTACATGAGCACTACCAAAAATAGACAGATTCTGTCAAAACGTTTTGCACCAGGACAAGAAAGAGAGAAAAACAAACACACAGTGCCTGTTCCAACAAAACTAACGAAATGAAAGCCATCCTCTGGCTTATTGGTGAGTGCAATGCCTTGTTAAATCAGGACCAACCTGCCTGGTTTAAACTTAAACAAAGCTAACTGTCACGCATCTAACTGCTTGCCAACCAATCAACACTCTCTGCTCGGTTGGTATAAAAATATCGCTCCTTTTTACCTTGGCATTTCTTGCCAATCATCCTGATGAGTGCAAAACAAACAGCTTGGACAAAATTCATCTTTGTCTCAGCAGTACTCAAGTTTTACTCAACACTGAAAATAGAGTAATTTGGATACAATTATGTGTGTAAACGTTTGTGGTAAACCATTGAGCAGTTGAGTGTTGGATTTATGACTTATTCCTGATTTTTAGCTGCATGTCTTTTGTATTTCTGAGTTGCCGTGATGCAATTTTTGCAAAGTCTGATGCCAACAACCTGCAGTTATTCACTGGCGATTTTGAGACGATTTCCTGACATAGATTTGCACTGTGCTGTTTCTGAAGAGGAACAAGCTTCTTACATTGGTTTGCAATTGGATTGCTTCCACCCAAGTATATTCCAAGTTGGCTAAAATTGAATGCATTTGATTCCTTTTGCCACCATCATTGATTCTATTGGAGTCTTGGCCTTTTGTCTGATGTGTTAACCTTCTGTAGTTTATACCGGCTGTTTACTTTGCCCGTGGGAAATTTTGGAGGAGTTCGGGAAACCTTTCTCCTGGCAGTAAGAATGTCACACTGGCAATAAAAGGGGTTGCAGACAAATTTGAAGAGCTTTGTTGCAACTGGTTTTGTGAAAGAAGAACTGTAGATAACTTGTTGCATTAGCCAGAGGAAGAGGGCATGGGAGATGGGTAAAGAAAAGACTTTGATGTACAGCAGTGGTATTATCGCTAACCCAATTACAGTTTAAAGATATCAAAATGGACACATCTGGTGGGTATAAATGGAAGGGACTTTTTGCCTTAGAGCTCTGGGTGATTACTCAACACAATAAATAATAGGCTTCCTTTCTCTTGTGCAGTTTTATTGCTCTTTCCTTTATTATCATAACTTCCCTTTGTTCAGATTCATAATTCTTTGAAGTTTGCATTACATTTACACAGGGTGGTTAAGGAAATGTTTAGCACGCTTGCTTTAATTGCTCAAATTTGAGTGGAGGAGTTGTACAGAAGGTTGGTGAGACCTCTTTTGGATTACTGTGCCCAGTCCTGGTCTCCCTGTCACAGGAAGGATATTATTAAACTAGAGAGGGTTCAGAAGGGATTTACTGGGATGTTGCCAGGATTGGAGGGTTTGACTTATCAGGAGACACTGGATAGGTTGGAACTTCATTCACTAGAGTGTAGGAGGCTGAGGGGTGACCCTTACAGAGGTTTAGAACATAATGAGGGGTATAGATAGGGTTAATGGGAGGTGTATTTTCCCTAGGATAGGGGATTTCAAGACTAGGGGACATGAGAAGCAATGTTTTTACATAGAGAGCGTATCATGTGTAGAATGAGTCTCCAGAGGAAGGGGGCACAATTACAATGTTTAAAAGATATTTGGATAAGTACATGAATAGGAAAGGTTTGGTGGGAAATGGGCCAGGAGCAAGCAGGTGAGACTAGTTTAGTTTGGGATCATGATCAACATGGACTGCTTGGATCGAAGAGTTTGTTTCCATGCTGTATGACTCTATGACTCTTTAAAAATGGGATGTTAAGGTGTCTTCTTAAACTGCCAGAAATTGAAGTCATTGCTATGATTTTGCAATATTTACAAAATGAAATCTAACCCCTTCTTGTTAATGGGGATGAGGTGGCGGGTGGGCACGAATGATTTGGCAGAGCACAGAACTGGAATTATTGGGTCGAGTCAAGGAATGAATTCAGCCGGCAGGGAGTCCATTTGGCCCATCAAAACAAGAGCAACAGAATCAGGCCTACTGCCCTTTCCTCATCCCACAAATTAGTTTTGCTCTTCAGATAGTTATCCAATTCACGCTGGAAAGCTTCAATGGAATCTGCTACCATCATAATCCCGGGCATCACCCACCGCAAGTTCTCGTGTCAACTCTTGCTTATATGTTCATCACCCAATCTCGCTGTTCTCTGTTTCTCAATCATTCCATTAGTAGTTACAGTCTGTCCCCATCCACACTGTCCAAACCATGCACAATCTTAAACACCTCCATCCAATCTCCTTCTAAACCTGTTGCCTTCACTGAGAAAGGGCCCAAACCTCACCAATGGATCCACCCAATTTGAGTCCTTCAGCCCTGGAACGATGCCCACACGTCTTCTGTTCTGCCTTGTTTCAGACACACTTGCCTGGAGGTTTGTAGATAATGCCTCATTCGGATGTGGCTTCTCCTGATGATGACGATAAATGGTATGAGCACAAATGTTCAACAGTACAACTGCTATAATAACTGCTGTGGTTAATGTAGAAAATGAGATGCTTTTGTCTAGCTAAACAGTCACTAAGTGCAACAAAATAGGACATTATTCTTGTATCTCTCTTCCAATCAGCCAGCCACATGCCATTAGAAAGAGAAATGTAAAGCAGATAGGGGAAAGGGATTCACATTGCAATGTTCCAGCTTTTAATGAACTGCTCTGCAATATGAGATTTGTTTTGTGCAGACGATTATTCTCGTAGTCACAATCATCATTCTTTATCTTATCCTCCACGTTGGTGTAAGAAAGACTTGCAGTTGTCTAGCACCTTTTACAACTTCAGAACATCTCAGTTTCTTTACGGCATTGACGAACTTCCAGCAGTTGGGGAACTTCAATGAAGAAACGAATCTGGAATTTAAAAAAAGACAGGTGTCAATGCTGATGACTTGTATAACTGCTGGATCATTGTAACTGGTTCAGTCATGTCCCTTAGGGAAGCATATCTTTGTCTTTACTCTGGTCTGGCTTGTATTTGAATGAGGATTCATGGCAACATGGTCCCCTCTGGACAACATTGGGAAATGGGCCGGCCACTTGGCCAAGAGCAGCTTTGGATGGGTGATGAATGTTGAGAAATCCAACTCATGTACATGGATGAAAAACAATGGGCACTATTACTCCTTGAGATGCATTTACCCAGAACCAAGGAAGGGCTGCTTTCTGTTTGCAATGTGGAAAAATGAGGAAAGGAGAAACGTGGTGAGGTGTGAGTGTGTGTGAAAGGTTAGGGGTGTGAGGGGTATGAGAGTTCAGTGGGGTATGAGAGTGTGTGTGAGAATGTGGGGGTATGAGAGTGTGTGTGAGAGTGTGCAGGGGGATGTGAGTGGGTGTGACAGTGTAGGGGTGTGGGGGAGTGTGGGGGTGTGTGACAGGGTGTGTGAGAGAGTGCAGGGGGATGTGAGTGGGTGTGAGAGTGTAGGGGTGTGGGGGAGTGTGGGGGTGTGTGACAAGATGTGTGAGAGAGTGCAGGGGAATGTGAGTGGGTGTGACAGTATAGGGGTGTGAGGGAGTGCAGGGGTGTGTGAGAGTGCGGGGGTGTGAGAATGTGGGGTGTGTGAGAGTGTGGGGTTTGTAAGGGGGTGTGTGAGAATGAGGGTGTGTGAGAGTGCGGGGGGGGTGAGTGCGGGGGTGTGAGTGCAGGAGTGTGAGAATGTGGGGTGTGTGTGAGTGTGGAGGTGTGGGAGTATGAGGTGTGTGTGTGTGATGATTTGGAATGCATTTTGCAAATTAATAATGGCCACTTTAGTATCATATCAAGGTTATTGAATTTTGAAACCTAAAAATCTTGTAACCATTAATATCAAAAGTATCATTAGTATTTGTTGACTGTGTTGTAGTGGGAGGGTTAGATTTTGGGGAATGTTTATAGGAGGCTAAAATGTTTTGTTTTTAATTAAGAAGTTGGAAAATGTGGGTTTTGTTACTAATAATTGAATCACTAGCCAAATTTCAGAAGGCAAAACTTCAAAGTATTTTGCGAAAGCTGAAGTTCTCTCCCTTCTCGAAATGAAAGCTTGTCCTTTAAGGATTTGTGTAAAGTGTGTCGCCGAAGGTGAAAAGCTGCTGATATACAGAGGGAAAACACCCATCGACATGATTGGATCACACTCTGAGCTTTTAGATCTGGGTTATGTCTGGGTTGAGTGCAGCAGGATAAGGTGAAGTATTCTCGGTTACACAGCGCTATTCATTGACTTGAGCTGATTAACTGAACCTGACAACATCAGAGTGTGCTGGCTTTAAGTCTGTGATTTTTCAACAGCATCTTGGGACAAGCAGTTGATTGGAAAACAGAAATTGCTGGAAAGATTCAGCAGGTCTGGCAGCATCTGTGAAGAGAAATCAGAGATAACGTTTCGGGTCGAGTGACCCTTCCTCAGAACTGATGGTAACGAGGAAAATGTTGGTTGATATACATAAAATACTTTGGAGGATGGGGTTAAGGAGCAAATGATAGGTGGGGGTAGAATTCAAGATGGTGGCAGAGTAAGAGGTTGGAGGGAATAACAATATGAGTAGGACAATGAATAGCTACTAATGGGGACTGTTTAGTGGCTAACAAGGGTTGTGTGTAGCAGCAGAATGTGTGATAACAAGGCCTGGGATGTGGGATTGGGATAAGGACATGGGAGAAGATGCCTCAAACCTAAAATTGTTGAACTTGATCTTCAGTCGAGAGACTACAGGGTCCCCAAGTGGAAAATAAGGTGCTGGTTTTCCAGCTTGTGCTGAGCTTCACTGGATCACTGCAGCAAGCCTGAGACAGAGACGTTGGCCACGGAACAGGGTAGGGTGTTAAAGTGGCAGGCAACTGGAAGCTCAGGGTCATTATTGTGGACAGATAGTAGGTGTTCTGCGAAGTGGTCACCCAGTCTACACTTCATTTTCTCAATGTAGAGGAGACGATGATTGAGCGATTGATTTATTGTTGTCCCTTGTACCGATATGCAGTGAAAAGTGTTGTTTTGCATGTTAAACAGGCAGATCGTACAATGCAAAGTGCATCAGGGTAACAGAACAGAGTACAAAATACAGTGTTACAGCCGCAGGGAAGGTGCAGAGAGAGAGAGATCAACATTAGCATTTGAGAGGTCTGTTCAAAAGACTGATCACAGGAGAAGAGAAACTGTTCTTAAATCTATTTGTACATGTTTGCAAACTTTTGTATCTTCTGACCGATGAAAGAAAGAGGAAGACAGTTGAATGGGGTGGGCGAAGCTTTTGATTAAGTTGGTTTCTTTCCCGAGACAGCAGCAAGTATAGGTGCAATCAATGAATGGAACATTGGTTCATGTGATGGACTGGGCTGTGTGCACGGTTCTCTGTAGTTTCTTGCAGTCTTGGGCAGAGCAGTTGCCATACCAAGCTGTGTTGCATCCAGATAGGATGCTTTCTGTGGTGCAGCTATAAAAAAATTCTCACAGTCATTGTGGATGTGCTGAATTTCCTTAGCCTCCTGAGGCAGTAGAGATGTTGTTACGCTTTCTTGACTATCACTACAACGTGGGTGGACCGGGACACCATGGTATCTACTGATGACAATCCAGGATGCTGTATTGAGATTGGGCTACATAGATGCAAGGCCATCGTTTCTGGCCACTATCATATTGCAAGCTTGATGGGCTGAAGGGCCTTATTCTGTGCAGTGGATGTTAATGACTCAATAAAACTGGGAATGGCATTAGGATTGGGTCTGTGAGGGAGACTCTTCCTGTTTTTGTAGCAATTTGGGGTGAGGACTTTGGAATTATTAGGTGGCACAATGGCTACAGGTGGTACGGTGGCTCAGTGGTTAGCACTGCGGCCTCATACCGCCAGGGACCCAGGTTCAATTCCTGCCTCAGGTGACTATCTGTGTGGAATTTGCAAATTCACCCCGTGTCTGCGTGGGTTTCCTCCGGGTGCTCCGGTTTCCTCCCACAGTCCAAAGATGTGCAGGTCAGGTGAATTGGCCATTTTAAATTGCCCATAGTATTAGGGACATTAGTCAGAGGTAAATTTAGGGGAATGGGTCTGGGTGGGTTACTCTTCGGAGGGACGGTGTAGACTTGCTGGGCCGATGGGCTTGTTTCCATTCTGCAGGGATTCTAATCAATCAAGTTGGAGAAGGCTCAGAAGAGATTTACTAGGATGTTGCTGGGAATGGAGGGTATGAATTATAAGGATAGGCTGGGACTTTATTCACTGGAGCCGAGGCAGTTGAGGGGTGACCTTATAGAGGTTTATACAATCATGAGGGGCATAAGTAAGGTGAATGACAGGTGTCTTTTCCCTTGGGTGGGGTTTTCAAGGCTTGGGGGCATATTTTTAAGGTGAGAGGAGAAAGGTTTAAAAACACATGAGGGGCACGTTTTGTTTACACCGAGAGTGGTTTATATGTGGAATGAACTTCCAGAGGAAGTGGTGGATGTGGGTGCACTTACAACGTTTAGAAGACATTTAGATAAGTACATGCATAAGAAATATTTGGAGGGATACAGGCCAAACGGAGGCAGGTGGGATTAGTTTGCTTTGGGATTATGGTCGGCATGGACTGGTTGGCCGAAGGGTTGTTTCTGTGCTGTATGGCTTGAAAAGAGTGAGTCAGAGTATAATTATTCTGTGAGCTGAGTTTCTGAGTGTTTCGAAAGACTGTGGATGTGTCAGTCCGAGGACCTGTCCCGTTTCTGGCAGATCCAGTGTGTACAAGACCGGGAACGAATAGGACATGACTCATGCAGGAGGGAAACCTGAACTTTTAAACTTAATGTGGAGTTCACACAGGCTTGGTTTTGGCTGGTGCAATATGGTGTAGTGGTCACAGACAGTCGCAGCAATGTGCACCTATCTGAAGGGCAATAAGATCTGTCTAAGTGTCATGAACTGTAGTTTTTGCATGTTCCCATCTTCTGCTATTTAAACAGTTTGAAGATTTTTTTTTAAAAAACCTCCAGTTGTCAGTGAAAATTGGAAAACAAAATCTACTCAATTGCATCTTTTTCACACAGAGGGAATGGAATGAACTGCCAGAGGAAGTGGTGGAGGCAGGTACAATTGCAACATTTAAGAGACATTTGGATGGGTATATGAATAGGAAGGGTTTGGAGGGATATGGGCCAGGTGCTGGCAGGTGGGACTAGATTGGATTGGGATATCTGGTCTGCATGCAGGAGTTGGATCGAAGGGTCTGTACATCTTTATGACTCTATGACTAAGTTGATGCTACCATCCTCAATTTCTAGCTGGCTAACTGTTCTTTTTTCTCACTTTTGTAGAATAGGATAGCCTTCCCATCTCCATAAGAAGAGAACGTCAGTGAACTGGATACCATTCTGAATTTGGACTGTAAAACATTTATTTCATTTCTTATGCATAAGGCAATGTATTCTGTCCCCCTTTTCTTCATTATTTTGTCATGATACCAGAAATAAGACAGGACCCTCGCAAGTTCAGGCTTCTCGCCCCGTTTTCCTTGATCCTGTGAAAGTTCGGTCCCTGTCGATCTCTACGCCTCCCTCCTCACCTCTGACAACAGGATGCAATTTGGAGCAGAAACCTTCCTTTGGCTGACAATCTGTTTATTGACAAACCTTCCCTCCTGCAATTCTCGAGAGTGTCCGAGAGAGACAGAACACTTTGACTTCAACGTACGCTACGACATGACCAGCTTCGATGCAGGGCATCCTATCCAGAATATCGTGGTGTATGATTTGGATCCCAAGAGTATCTACCTAGCTGTGAGGAACTGGCTATATGCATTAAATGTAACCCTTGAAAAGGCGTCTGAGCTGCGGACGGGTCCAGTTGGCAGTCCAGACTGTGAAGTTTGTAAAATTTGCGCCACTAATTGGGAGCCAGCAGGGGGGTTGGAAGACAATAACAATGAGGTCCTTGTGTTTGATACATTTGATCCATTCTTGTATAACTGCGGAAGTTCTCAACACGGCATCTGCTACCTTCACAACATGGAGCATGGAGATTTAAGTGAAGCAAGGTGTCTATTCAAAGAGAGAAACAACGGGCCTGACCATTGTCCTGACTGTGTGGCGAGCCCGTTGGGAACCCAGGTGCATGTCCGCACAGAGTCATTTGTCACTTATTTTTTCATTGGTGCCACACTCAATAGTTCAGTGGCAAAAGCGTACAGTCCGAAATCAATATCAATGAAGCGTTTGCTGGAATCCTTGGATGGGTTTGAATTTCCTTCTCAAAACAAGTCTTCATTGACTGTCCTGAATGAATTCCTTGACACCTATCCTATAGATTATGTTTACTCTTTCAGCACTGAAGATTACATCTATTTTCTAACCGTCCAGAAGGACAGCACGAGTTTGAAAAGCTCATACCAGACAAGAGTTGCCCGCCTGAAGCATGGCGAGTACGAGGTGGGGAATTACCGCGAGCTGGTTCTGGAATGCCAGTATGAGCCCAGACGGAGACGAAGAACAGCCGCTGGGGAGGAGACCTGGTACAATATATTGCAAGCCGCTTACCTGGCCAAACCGGGCGCACATCTTGCCAAGGAGCTGGGTGTTTCTCAAAGCGATGACGTGCTGTTTGGGGTTTTTGCAGAGAGTGATCCCCAGAGCAAAGACGTGAGGAGCAGGTCAGCCCTGTGCACCTACCCAGTCAAAATGATTGATAAGTTCATCAAAGAAGGGATGGATGACTGTTGTATGGGATCAGAGGAACCTCCGAAGAGGGGGCTGGAATTCTACCAGCAGGTGGAATACTGCCCTTCGGTAGTGAGTATAAACTTCTTGCCCCATTTTTCTTCTTTCTATCCCTACCTCTCTTCAGACACTGTTCAGAACCTCCGAATGCACGTGCTTAAATCTGAAATGAAGGCTAATTAAACACAACACCGATTGTGGGAATATGGCTGGGAAGAAGGATTGCATTGAATAAGATTCAGGTCTCATGATTGCCATTAAGCTTGCGAGTGTGCCTGAAATTTGCCAGCACTTTTGGGTCTATATCTAACTCACTAAACTCAGAAGACTGATTGATGTTGGGGGGTGAATTTTTGGTGGACCTCCTTAGAGGTAGCAGTACAATAGATGATAGAACCATTTCTGATGGCACTTGTAGTGCAGTGTGAGTATGAGCTAAACAGTCTGGGTTCAAATCCCACCAGCTCTTGACGTGTGTCATATTTGAAGAGGTTGATTAAAAATGTCTGCAACCATTTCTTCCTTTATATTTCCTTATGCTCTGATAAAATATGCAGACTGATTAAACTCTCTACTCTCCAGGCTGGTTTGATCTTGATTGGCTTGTTCTGATGTGATTATAGAGGTTTTTGCACCATGAATGCAGATCACTGAAACATTTTAGGTATGGCCAGCAGTGGAAGCCTTTTTATTTGAATGAGTTATAATACAATAGCTAATGAGATGTCAGAAGGGGAAGTCAAGTGGAGGAAATTATACTAAAGGTATTTGGACAGATACTTACGAAGAAGGCCAATAAACTATTTTCTATTTATAAATGCCATCAGTTGACCAGTTTTGGGCTGGTGGTTTTCTTTAAGCGTGAAAGCTGAAGGATGTCCAATAACTTTATCAAATGCATAATTGTTCTTTGCTCCCCGTCTCTTTTATGGTTCTTTTTAAATTCATTCTCAGGATGAAGATGTTGCTGGCTAGGCCAGCATTTATTGCCTATCCCTAATTGCCCAGAGGGCAGTTAAGAGTCAACCACATTGCTGTAGGTCCGGAGTCACATGTAGGCCAGACCAGGTAAAGATGACAGTTCCTTTCCTAAAGGACTTTAGTGAACCAGATGGGATTTTCTAACAATCAGCCATGAATTCATGGTCATCATTAGATTTCAGATATTTGTTGAATTCAAATTCCACCATCTGCTGTGGTGAGATTTGAACCTGAGTCCCCAGCATGCTACCTGCGTCTCTGGATTAACAGTCTAGTGATAATATCATTAGGCCACTATGGCATAATGGATAGTATGACCAGGGATGAGAAATAAGTGGACCCTTCTCTTTGTTTGTCGCAATTTGTTTTTAGCTTCAAATAAAACAGAATTGACTAGGTCAAAATGAAGGATGCAGATTACAAGGTTTCCTTAATTAATTGAAAGAGGAATCTTATTACCAAGCCCCTAAAAAGTACAAAATACATATACACAAACACAGGTAATAAGTTTTACAGAGAAAGTGTCTGGTGCAGATAGGAAAAAAATGTCCTTCAAGTCCTGGAGGTGTTGCATTTTAAATCTGATGGTTGACTCATGTTCTACATTAGTGGTAAAATTTGTAGATATCCTTGAGTACTTGGTAATGTTTTGTTTTATAAAGGCTTCTTCACTGGCTCATGGTTGAGAGACAGGGAGAACAACGCCTGCAGTTTCCTTGCTGTTTTCCATTTGTATTTCTTTATTGCTCAAAGCAGCTGTTGATCTATGTCTATTTGTACGTTCCTGAGTCTGCTCCATTGTCCTCCTAAACAGAATACTCCATAGATAACCATTCATTTCTCATTTATCGTGCAAGTATGAATTAAACGAAGATGCAAATTTCTTGCCACTGACATAGCTGACTGATTTTTTTAGATAAATGTGGATTTTAATACACTCAGTTTCCTTTCTTTCATATGGGTTCCCAGGCTTGCCTCACTTTGTGGTCAGGTGATCTCAGCCGCCATTTTAGGTCAATGCTTATCCTGTTTTTAAACAAAAAACGTTTCTAGCCTGTGGAAGGTCTCAATATGGAATCGGATAATGAAAGATATTCACTCATGAGATGTAGGCTTCGCTGGCTGGGCCAACATTTATTGCATGTCCCTGGTGGCCTTTGAGAAGGTGATGGTGAGCTGCCTTCTTGAACCACTGCCATCCACATACCGTGGGTTGACTTAAAATGGCATTAGGGAGAGAATTCCAGGATTTTGAGCCAGCGACATGAAGGAACAGCGATATATTTCCAAGTCAGGATGCTGAGTGCCTCGGAGGAGTACTTGCAGGAGATGGTGTTCCCATGTGTGGAATGAACCTCCTTAGGAAGTGGTGGATGCAGATACAATTATGTTTAAAAGACATTTGGATGGATACATGAATAGGAAAGGATCAGAGGGAAATGGGCCAGGAAAGGATTGGTTTAGTTTGGGAGTATGTTCAGCATTGACTGTTTGGACCGAAGGTTGTTTCTGTGCCATATGACTATGTATCTGCTGTCCTTGTCCTTCTAGATAGAAGTGGTCCTTGATTTGGAAGGTGCTGTCTGACGATCTTTGGTGAATTTCTGCAGCGCATCTTGTAGACAGTGCATTTTGCTGCTACTATCGGTGGTGGAGGGATTAGGTGTTTGTGGATGTGGTGTCAATTAAATGGGCGGCTTTGTCCTGGATGGTCTCAAGCTTCTTAAGTGTTCTTGGAACTGCACACATTCAGGAAAGTGGGGAGTATTCCATCGCACTCCTGACTTGTGCCTTGTCGATGGTGGACTAGTTTTGGCCAGTCAAGTTGAATGTCAGTTGTAACAAATGTTCATATTTAATATGTAAATTGATGATGTAAGATCACATGACAGTCTACTGAGAGATGGTTTGATTGTGAAACCTTGCACTAAGCCCTATTCTGTATATAATTAGAAGATAAAGTTAAATAAAAGGTAAAATTAATTAAAAGGGCTCCGACCCGAAACATTGATTTTCCTGCTCCTAGGATGCTGCCTGACCCGCTGTGCTTTTCCAGCACCACACTCTCAACCAAAATTGATGAACAGCCTAACCATCCACTGGATCTATTGATCCTAACCCAAACTATAACCCACAGCAATGATAATGGATCCTGCTCATAAAAACCTGTCACTGGTGACACAGGCAGCACTACTGTTACAGATTAGATAGAAAAAGAAATGCAAAATTTAAACAAAATGTGATAATGTTGGATATACCTTTTGACTCCAAAGGGAAGGGAAACGATAAGGCAATATTTCAGCTGGAACCTCTCCCTCCAGCATTTATGGAAACTTAATGGTGGCTGTTTAAACTTCTCCATTCACAATATGGGCCTGACTCTTTCTAATTCGGATACTTTTTGTTGCTTTTTCTGTGATTTTCTTTTCCCCTTGAATTGAAAATGTGTTGCTGGAAAAGCGCAGCAGGTCAGGCAGCATCCAAGGAGCAGGAGAATCGACGTTTTGGGCATGAGCCCTTTTCCCCTTGAATGCTTAGCAGTATTTCATTTCTGAGATTTTAGTTTGGATTTGGAAAGGTGAACAAACGTGGGTTGTGAATTGTAATCAATGGCAGACTTGCTTCAACAAGTCCAGAGCGACTGGGCCTGTATGTTCTGCCTACTGTAAACTGCGCTTGGGGCACTATGGCAATTTGAATGGAGAGAGAAGTATAGACATTGAACCTTTCCTTCTCTGTCTCTCACAATGGGAAGTTTTAAAGGCGCTATATGGTTGCAAAGCTGTTGTTGTCTTCCTGCTGACAAAGCTGTGCATCTGTTAAGAAATTGTGGCAGGAGTACCATGTTTGGCAAATCAAGTTTGATCTGCCATTCATTCTGATTGTGACTGATCTTGGGCTTCACCTGAAGTGGCCTCTTGTAGAGTCATACAGTACAGAAGAGGCCCTTCAGTCCATCAAATCTCTGCTGACCTATCCACACTGGTCCCACTTTGGGCCATAGCCTTGAATGTTGTGACATTTCCAGTGCTCACCCAAGTATGTTGTAAAAGTTTCAAGGTTTCCTACCCGTGATACTTTTCCAGGTAGTGCATTCCAGGGTCCCATCACCCTCCTTGGGAAAGCATTTTTCCTCCGATTCCCCTCTGCCCGTCTGTGTGTGGGTTTCAGCTGCCTCCCAAATAATCTCACAGCCTGCGTGTGGTAAATGCTATGGCAATGGTAAGGTGGAGGCAGTTGGGTGTGAGGCGCCTTAGTGGCGTATTAATTGGCGATTTTAAGATGGCTGATGGTGACCTCGCCAGCTCACTTGTTGTGAGAACTGACGCGATGATGTTGCCGTGCTGAGCTTTTAATCAGTCACACCTACTCCCCCCTCCAATCCCCTGCAGCCCCTGGCTCTCCCAAAACTGCACACTCCCTGTCCAATCCCGTGTAAGTAACAGGATTTCTCAGCAAGTGATCGAGAAAATGTGGCTCTTTCAAAAGAGTGATTGTATTTGAGATGAAACGACCACCCCCGCCCCCATCGTTGTCAACTATTGTTTAAACAATTGCTTGTTAATCAAAGCACTAGAAATATTTAGAAACATTCCACTCGTTGCACACTGGAGACATTTTTGAAATATCTGGATGTTGCATACATTTCCCTTTTACGGTGGTCGAAGGAGTATGGGAATCAGGGCAGGAGGCCATAGATACATTCTCTGGAAGCTGACTCTACCAGCCAGAGAGCAAGAATTTGCATCTCACATATCTAACAGAAGACCCCTGAGGCAACATGCATTCACCAATTCCTTTTGTCAGTGGCCTTGTTGTACTTTAAGATACTATGAAGCCCTGAGTGTGGGTTTTTGGACGTGAATCAACCTGGTGCAAATCCACAATTGGGTCCCAAAAAGACCGATTATTGGCTGGTTTTGCAATTTTCTGGCCCCCACTTCCAGCAGTTGCCCCTCTTGGAGAGCTGGGTTCAAGGCCCAACAATACCTATGAAGGGCTCTGAATGTGGTGCTGAAAAAGCACAGCAGAGCTCCCTATGAAGGGCCCTTTCAATGGTGGTAAAGGATGGCACAGCTACCTCGCAGCTCCAGGGAGCCGGGTTCGATTCTGCCCTCAGGTGACTGTCTGTCTGTGTGGAGTTTGTTCATTCTCTTTGTGTCTGAGTAGATTTCCTCTGCGTCATAGAGTTGTACAGCATGGAAACAGACTCTTCGGTCCAACTTGTCCATGCTGACCAGATATCCTAAATTAATCTAGTCCCATTTGCCAGCACTTGGCCAATATCCCTCTAAACCTTCCTATTCATCTACCCATCCAGATGCCTTTTACATGTTGTGCCTCCACCACTTCTCTTGGCAGCTCATTCCGTACATGCACCACTCTCTGCGAGAAAAAGCTTCGCATTAGGTCCTTTTTAAAATGTTCCACCTCTCACCCTAAACCTATGCCCTCTAGTTCTAGACTCTCCCACTCTGGGGAAAGTTTGCATCTCACGCAGCCAACAGAAGACCCCTATTTACCCTATCCATACTCCTCATGATCTTATAAACCTTGGTAAGGTCACCCCTCAGCCTCCAACACTCCAGGGAGTACAGCCCAGCCTATTTGGTTAACAGCCCAAAGTTATGCATGCTAGATGGATAGGCCATGCTAAATTTTCCAGGGATGTGCAGACTAGGTGGATTAACTCTGGGAAATGCAGGGTTTGGGTGGGATGTCGTTCAGAGGCTTGGTGTGGACTCCTTGAACTGAATGGCCTTTCCTCACACTGTAGGAATCCTAAGGTGCCTAAAGCAGGCCTGCTGGGGTTGTCCACTCAATGCGATGTGAAGAGATGGAAGGATCTCCTCACTCTCCGCCTGCCATTGGCTGCCATGTTGGGTGTGACCCCTGACCCACAGCAGCTGCACTCTCACTGACACGCTCCAGCTCCTACAGCCTGTTGCCACTCTCCTGAAACTGCATGCAACACTCTGCCCGTACCTTCAACTGTATCAGCCTACCTCGACAAACCCAGGGAATGCCAGAGAAGTTTAGCAGTTCTGGCAGCATCGGTGAAGAGGGAAAGAACCAGCCTCTGTGATTATTAAAGGATTCCTCTGTCTCAGCCCTGACATGGGACCACCTCCCCTTGGGGCTGGTTTCAGGACCCAGTAACAAAATCAAACCCTGAACTCAAAATCTGTATCAATCAGACAAGCAAAAACTGTTGGGAAGTTTGTTTCAGATATTTGGGAACTTGTGGAGGGGATGGGGAGAGGCAGGAAATGAAAGCAATGAAACTGTGAGGGTAAACACATGGGAAAGCCACTACTTTCAGATCGTTTTCCCATTCCTATAAGTTTATGTCTTGGATCCTTGCCATTGTTATAACTGGGAAAAAGTATGAAGTATATTAATGAGACAGGAGAAGGGGCTACAAGGTCTGTCAAGGTGGATAAGCTCCGAGAGGCAGCAGACTGCCTTTGCAGGTGAGTAAGATGGGTGGGAAGGGTGCTTCTTGAGTCAGAGGTGGTCTTTCTGCAACTTAAAATCTTTTAAATAATAAAAAATATCCTTAGCAGCAGGGGCTGGATTGTGGAGGGTGTTTTGACTTCATGGTCTGACCTGCAGTCCCTGTTGAAACTGGAAAGGCACGGAGTAAAATACAAATGCTGTGCTTGCTCTCTGTCTCTCTCTCTCTCTCATTCACTCTCTCTCTCTCACTCACTCACACACACACATACACACAGATACACACGCATATGCACACAGACACACACGCATGCACACACTCTTACATATTCACACACGTGAGATAGGACACATGAACTAGTGGTGATCTTGGTCCTAAATACATTTTTAAAAGTGTGAGAAATACCTGAAAATGAAAAGTGGAAGACTATATTGTGTTAGAAAAATAACATGTTTTAGAAATGAAGATCTTTATTATTTTAAAAGTTGGCTTAATGCTGCGCAGGCACAGTCAGAAATGATCAGCAGTGACCATTGACAGTCATTGGAGTTTGTGTGGTCAGGAAGCCTGTTGTAATTTTAAATCTGTAACTTCTATTGACTCATTCAACAGAGGGATTGAATCATGGCAAATCTCTTATAATCCAGAAACTCTCCTTTTGGTTACCTCTTAATGCATAAGACATATGAGTTGAGGTAGGCCATTCAGCCCATCAAGTCTGCTCAGCCATTCAATGGGATCATGGCTGATCTGATAATTCTCAACTCCACTTTCCTGCCTTTTCCCCATACGATCCTTGATTCCCTAACTGATGTTTACTTACCTTAACTTCCCACGTTCTAAGGTTAAGAGTCTAAATATTTCCAAATCTTCACAAACTGATGTTTCCTACTCCAGCACATTCCTGGTAAAATCCTGGGAAACCTCTGTATGTTTTCCAAAGCTTTACCTTTTTTCTAATTGTCCACATGATTCCAGATAATGAGTCCATGTTTTATGTAGATTTAGCACATTCTCTATGGTTTACATTTAGGACTCGCGATAAACACTAAACTCTTTCTGTATTTGGATCAAAATATAGCGGTTTTGCACCTCCGCTTTGTTTATAAGAAGGTTCTTACATCTTTGACGTCAAACGGCTGTGTTTTTATGATGCACTAAGATTACTTTATGGTTCCAGTAACAAACAAGAATGATATCAAGTGTTGTTGTGGAGTAGGACCATCTTGTCCGACATTAATCACTGTGAGCTTGTGCTGCTAAGAACTTTGTAATATATTAGCTTTTACTTTAAAGAAGGAAAATATGATATGCATAATGTATAGATAATATACATTACATAAACCTTTATAAGGTCACCCTTTAACCTCCTACATTCCAGTGAAAAAGGTCCCTGCCTTTCCTTTCCATTTAATACCTCAAACCCTCCTTTCCTGGCAACATTCTGGTATATCATTTCTGAACCCTCTCCAGTTTTAATATCCTTCCTCTAGCAGGCCCACCACAACTGCACACAGCACTCCAGAAGGGGCCTCACACATCCTGTACAACATCAACATGATGTCCCAGTTCCTATACTCAAAGGTCTGAACAATGAAGGCAAGGAGCTCTTCAGATTGACTTTGTATGAAATCTAAAAGTAACCTTCCAACGGTGGTGTGCTGGTCTTGTCGATGTTGTAAGCCAAGAGAGAGGCTTCTTGGAGGGGCCTGGAACACATATTTCTCCTCTTAGCCATACACCTGCCTTGGGAAAACCCCTTAGGACTACATCCAAGTTCTCTAAGTGTCCCTGCTATCAAGACATCATCGAGGGAAATGGCGACCTAGGGCAGACCTTGCAAAGTGTTCTCCATTGTCTGCTGAACAATTGAACAGGCTGGCAATACCCCAAGTGGCATTCTTGTATATTGGTACAAGGCCTCATGGGTATTAATTGTGGCATACCCATGGGCATTGTCGTCTAAATCCAATTGCAAGTAGTGTGGCTCCTCTCCAGCTTCATGAAGAACAGCCGTCCTGCCAGCTTTTCGTATCCATCCCCTATCTGAGGGATTGTCAATTTGTCCAGCTGCAAAAAAAAACTTACCGTTTGTTTAAGATCCCCTCAAAGGCCAACCCATCTGTCTGGCTTCAAAATCGGTACGACTGATACTGCCCATTTTGTGAATTGGACTGGTTTGATGATTCCTTAACTATGTCAGTCAATTCTTGAAAGGTTTTAGCATCTGCTGCTTTAGGGAAAGTGAGGCTCCTAATGACAGAAAAACCTGCAGCTCCACAGGCAGTCAGGAGAATTATTTGCTGTTTCTCATCTGCCAGAAAAAATGGCACGTTCTTTCCACACAATGAACCCAGTCCTCGACACCACGGTTGAATGAGTCAAACTTCCTAAACAAAGGCATGATGTAAAAAATGCTTTCCCCAACTTAAAGACAACTGTTGCAGGCGTGTTTCTGCAGGATTGTGCTTTACTGTCGTTGTCACCGGAAACAACTCCACAGCGACTGTTATCCTGTCACCAAGTCTCCCTTCGTATACACATGAACAGAGTTTGACTTTAGTACTGCCTCATTCAGAATCAGGTACTAGAGTGCCAGTATCACCGATAATTCCCCTTTTTATGTTTATTTCTTTTAATCTTTCCCCCACACTACTGCCTAACTGCGGTATTTTCCCCAGCCTCCATGTTGTGTGTGTGCAGGTGTGAGACACAGTGAGAGACACAAGGTGCATGAATCTTTATTCAGTTTCCACCACCAGGAAGAAAGGAAACACCCGAGTGGCCAATGACAAGCAGTGCCCTTCACATCGAAGGGCAATGCTGCATGATCAAAAAGAAGTGGGCAACAATTACCCTTTTATCTGTCAGCCAGGACTCCCTGATTGGACCAGACTAACAGTCCCAATCAGACAAATCATATTCTATGAGGTCCACCTGGCTGACCTTGTTACAGTCACTACACACATTAGCAGACAGGACCTTGGTTAAAGTCTCATGTGAAAGATGGCACCTCTGACAGTGCTCTCAGTACTGCGCTGGAGTGCTGATATAGATGGTTATGCTCAGGATTCCGGAGCGAGACCTGAACCCAAGACCTCTGAATTCCAGCAATAGTGCTCATGACATGCCCAAGGCAAAACTGATTGGAAATGTTAACTTAGCTTTGTCTAGACATGTAGTTCAACATCTGCATTGTATAAAACACACAACTTCAGGTAAACTGATTTTTATTTTTGTGTCAGCCAACGCCCTGACTGAGTTTAGGGTCCAAGTTGGATATTTTGCCATCTGGCCTTGACATGCTGGTTCTTTTTTCCCCACTGATCTATCTGAATCTAGGGGATTTAATGACTCTGCTAGAGTGAGGGCAGAGGCATCTGGTTACTATGGATACAATGCCAGCTAGTGTGCCTGCACCACCTTGTCCTCCAATGAGACCCTACCCCCACCCACCTGGCCATTAATTGCCTGCTGTGGGACTGTTTCCAAGCCACGTTGCAGCTTGATGGTGGAGTTCAGAAACCCCTTCTACTACCCTGAGGAAACCCAAAACAGCTATGTTTATGGAAACTGCCACCATGAAGTGGCACAGTGACTGAGGAAGCGCACAAAGACAGACATTTCACCTCACGCTGCGATGGCCATGAAAAGTATTTCAACCTGAAATTTCAGACCTTGAAAGGGATGTGGCCTTGATGGCTGGGCCCATCCTGAATTGGTGGTGAGCTGCCTTCTTGAAGCTCTGCCACAGCCATTTTGACCCTACGAAGGGACTAAAGTGTAGAAATCACAGTGAAGCTTGAAGGGGCTCTGAAATGAGCTTGTGGGAATGTAGCTGAATGTTAGTTTCACTGGGTGTGGGAGGCTCTCTCTCTCTCTCTCTCTCTTTTAACAAGGAGGAAGACTCATCATAGCGAACAGGGAGAAAGTAAGGACATTCCTGATGAAGAGCTTATGCCCGAAACGTTGACTCTCCTGCTCCTCGGATGCTGCCTGACCTGCTGTGATTTTCCAGTCCCACACTTGTGCACCCATCTCAGCAAACAGTGAGTTTAACTGGCAGTCTGTCGAAGAAAGCTGTGTGACGGTGAAAGGACATCACTGGCCCCAACTACACATGTGCCGACAGCCATTTTGGAATAATCGCTCTGTTTCAGAAATGTCCTCTGCATTTTTGTTTCATCCCATCCCAACCAAATCCATGGAAGGTAGCAGCATGTGTGTCCATTTTGAGATTGTGAAGCAGGAATGTTTGTCATGTTTTTACGATTGTTAGTATAAGGTGTTTTTTTATGAGGTTACTCAATGTTGAGAAGCACTTATGCAGACAGGGTTGGGCTATCTATAATAAGTCATACTGCAGTAGACTCTGCCTCATCAATGAGATAATGACAAAAACAAACAGGAAAGCCACAAGTTTGAAGGGCGGGTCACGTTCATCACCACCTGTAAATGGGTTTCCCCAAGATCTAACAAGATAACCCTTAAAAGTGATCCTGTTTCAGCTAATACTTTGCTGGTTTCAATTTGCTTCTGGTTTAATAAAGGGATTAGATAAATTTTAATACCAAGATCTCTTAAGATTGGCAGCTCTTGGGATTAGATGAGAAACAGAAAGTAAGGAGAAGAAGGGGATTTGCATTTTAAATCACCTTTAGCCTCAAGATCATTCTCAAGCACTTATAGTCAATAAACATAGGAAACACAGCTCTTCCCAATGAAGAGCTTAAGCTTGAAACATTGACTCTCCATCTCCTCGGATGCTGTCTGACCAGTGTGCTTTTTCAGCATCACACCTTTTGACTCTGAAAGGAAGCACAGCAACCAATTGCAACAAAGCAAGCTCCTAGCAACAGCAACAGGATAGTGACAAGATCACCTGTTTTTTGTAACATCTCCTGAGGGATGGATATGCCCCTGTTCTTCTTAAAAGTAATGCTATGGGACCTTTTGTGTCCAGCTGAGAGAATGGATGTGGCTCTGGTAAATTTCCCATCCATTTTTGTGAAGATTAACTTTATAAACTGATGATATTTGATCCTGAAGCAGCACAGTAGAGAGGATGCAGGATAGGATCAGTTATAGTTTTATTGGAAATGAAGAAATATTGATCCACCATGACCCTTGACCTAGAAGCAGTGTGAATGGAAAAGCAGTCAATATACAGAGACATGTGACCAGACCCCAAGCAGGAGACACATGTGCAGCAGCTGCTGTAAAGAGGATGGAGGGGGTGAGGGGTGGAGGTGGAGCGGGGAAGAGAAAGAGAGAGAGAAGGCAGAGTGGCTCAGTGGTTAGCACTGCTGTCTCACACTGCCAGGGTCCTGGGTTTGATTCTAGCCTCGAGCAACTGTCTGTGTGAAGTTTGCACACTCAGCACTTTTGGCTGAAAGGGACTGTGAATGCTTCAGCTTTGTCTTTAAGTGAGCGGCACGGTGGCACAGCTGCCTCACAGCGCCAGAGACCTGGGTTCAATTCCCACCTCAGGCGACTGACTGTGTGGAGTTTGCACATTCTCCCTGTGTCTGCGTGGGTTTCCTCCGGGTGCTCCGGTTTCCTCCCACAGTCTAAAGATGTGCAGGTCAGGTGAAGTGGCCATAGAACATAGAACATAGAACATAGAACAATACAGCACAGAACAGGCCCTTCAGCCCACGATGTTGTGCCGAACTCCTATCCTAGATGGCCGAACTTCCATCCATGTACCTATCCAAATGCCGCTTAAAGGTCGCCAATGAATCTGACTCTACCACTCCCTCGGGCAGCGCATTCCATGCCCCCACCACTCTCTGGGTAAAGAACCCACCCCTGACATCTCCCCTATACCTTCCACCCTTCACCTTAAATTTATGTCCCCTTGTAACACTCTGTTGTACCCGGGGAAAAAGTTTCTGACTGTCTACTCTATCTATTCCTCTGATCATCTTATAAACCTCTATCAAGTCACCCCTCATCCTTCGCCGTTCCAACGAGAAAAGGCCGAGAACTCTCAACCTATCCTCGTACGACCTACTCTCCATTCCAGGCAACATCCTGGTAAATCTTCTCTGCACCCTCTCCAAAGCTTCCACATCTTTCCTAAAGTGAGACAACCAGAACTGCACACAGTACTCCAAATGTGGCCTAACCAAAGTCCTGTACAGCTGCAACATCACCTCACAACTCTTGAATTCAATCCCTCTGCTAATGAACGATAATACTCCATAGGCCTTCTTACATACTCTATCCACCTGAGTGGCAACCTTCAAAGATCTATGTACATAGACCCCAAGATCCCTCTGTTCCTCCACCTGACCAAGAACCCTACCATTAACCCTGTATTCCGCATTCTTATTTGTTCTTCCAAAATGGACAACCTCACACTTGGCAGGGTTGAACTCCATCTGCCACTCCTCAGCCCAGCTCTGCATCATATCTAAGTCCCTCTGCAGCCGACAACAGCCCTCCTCACTGTCCACAACTCCACCTATCTTTGTATCATCTGCAAATTTACTGACCCACCCTTCGACTCCCTCATCTAAGTCATTAATAAAAATTACAAACAGCAGAGGACCCAGAACTGATCCCTGCGGAACTCCACTTGTAACTGGACTCCATGCTGAATATTTACCATCTACCACCACTCTCTGCCTTTGACCGGTTAGCCAGTTTTCTATCCAATTGGCCAAATTTCCCTCTATCCCATGCCTCCTGACTTTCCGCATAAGCCTACCATGGGGAACCTTATCAAATGCCTTACTAAAATCCATGTACACTACATCCACTGCTCTACCCTCATCCACATGCTTGGTCACCTCCTCGAAGAATTCAATAAGACTTGTAAGGCAAGACCTACCCTTCACAAATCCGTTTAGCCATGCTAAATTGCCCGTAGTGTTAGGTGCAGGGGTAAATATAGGGGAATGGGTCTGGGTGGGTGCGCTTCGGTGGGTAGGTGTGGACTCGTTGGGCCGAAGGGCCTGTTTCCACACTGCAAGTAATCTAAAAAAAAGGGCAGTTTAGAGAGTGTGATGCTGGAAAAGCAGAGCCGGTCAGGCAGCATCCGAGGAGCAGGAGAATTGATGGTTCGGACACAAGTCCTTCATCAGAAATGAGAGAAGGACAATCAGCACTCTGATGCAGACTCAAAGAGAATGCATGCCATGTAGGAAGGATCAAAACAGGTAGGAAGACATGATAAAAAGTGTCTGCAGAGATTTGTTGGCAGAGTAAGTGAGTGGGGAGATGGAACATAATTTGGGAAAATGCACTTTGGCAGGAAGAGTAGAGGAGCTGGATTGGAAAGAGACTGCAGAAGGCTATGGAGCAGAGGGAATCCTTGTGCACAAATCACAAAAAGTTGCCATACAAATTCAGTGAGCAATAAGGAAGGCAAATGGAATGTTGGCCTTTATTTCAAAGGGAATGGAATGTAAAAATGTAGGAGGATAAATGTCTCACCCAAGTACAGCTGGTATCATAGTCACCTTTAGGAGGAACCCCACACAGACACTGGAAGGAATGTACAAACTTCTCGGTCCAAGGCTAGAATTGAACCTCGGCCCCTAGCACTGTGAGGCAGCAGTACTAATCACTGAGCCATCGTGCAGCCCTAGTGTGAGCAGTTGGGGACCCTTGTCAAAGAAAGATGTACTGGCTAAATAAAAAACAAAAAAAGACCGTGGATGATGTAAATCAGAAATAAAAACAGAAATTGCTGGAAAACCCTCAGCAGATCTGGCAGCATCTGTGAAGAGAAATCAGCGTTAACATTTCAGGGCCAGTGACCCTTCCTCAGAATAGTCCAGAGAGGGTTCACTAGACTATACCTGGGTCTGAAGGGAGATTGAGTAGATTGAGCCTTTGTTCATCAGAATTTAGAAGAATGAGAGGCGACGTTATTGAAACATAGAAGATCCTTAGGGGAAAGTTGTTTCCCTTTGTGGGAGAGTCTCAGGTCAGTGGGTACGATCTCAGAGTAAGGGGTCACATATTTAAGAAAGTGATGAGGAGAAATTTCTTCTCTCAGGGAGAAGTGAATCTGTGGGATTCTTTATCACAGAGGGCTGTCAAAACTGGGTCATTAAATATATTCAAGGCAGAGACAGGCAGATATTTAATCAGGAATCTAATGTTGTGAAGAAAAGGCAGGAAAGTGGAGTTGACGATGATCAGATCAGCCATGATGGAGCAGACTTGATGGGCTGAATGGCCGACCTTTGCGTCTCCATGTTAAGCTCTTAAATAGTCGATTATGATATTCCATGGAAAATTACTTTAACTTGTATGTATAGGAGTAGGGGCCATAGATTTTAAATATTTAATTTAAAAAGTAAATTTAGAATTGAGATTTTAAAGCCTATCTCTGTAATCTCCTCCCTCTCACAACTCTGAGATAGTTAATCTCCACTAATTCTGGCTTCTTGTGGATTCTGCAATTCATCCATTAGTGGTTGTGCCTTTAGTTGCTTGGGCCCCAAAGTGCTGGAATACCCTCCTAATGTTTCTTTGCTTCACTGTATTGCACACTTCCTTTAAGATATTCCTTCGAACCTAATACCTTTATAACAAAACCCTAGCAGCAGATGGCGATGCCAAGGGAGGGCAGCTAAAACAGTTAAATGGAGCCTCTTTCAGGAAAAGGATGTCGTTTGGGAAAGTAGGCTTCATGAGGAGAAAGTTAAAAATCACACAACACCAGGTTATAGTCCAACAGGTTTAATTGAAAGCACTAGCTTTCGGAGCGCTGCTTTTTGACAATCACCTGATGAAGGGGTGTCGCTCCGAAAGCTAGTGTGCTTCCAATTAAACCTGTTGGACTATTACCTGGTGTTGTGTGATTTTTAACTTTGTACACCCCAGTCTAACACCGGCATCTCCAAATCATTAGAGAAGGATTAGATAAAGGATTTCCTTAACTAGATGTAAACCATGGGTCTAATTTCATGCAAATATTGTGTCTTCCTTGTTTAATTTGATTTCCCTTCATATTTGTAATGATCTGATGCCAGTGGAATAAATAATCCCTGTTTCTTGATCTTTGGGCTATATATATGTTAAAATGTCATCTTATGCTTCGATAACAGTTTTGATGATCTTTTTGGGGCTCTAATGGCATATATTATTTAGTAATGCTTCTGTTAAGTACCTTGTTATGTTAAAGGCACCTTAAACCTCAATTATTGTTCTTACTATCGAGTTATCCTCAATGTACTCATGAAGGTGAAAGCTTTGGAAAGTATTTAAATCCAGTTGGCTTCCTTTAGGGGGAGGAGCCAAAGAACTGACCTGAATGACCATAGAATGTGTGGAAACAGGCCGCTTGGCCCATCAAATTCACACTGGCCCTCCAAAGAGTGTCCCACCCAGAATCACCCTCCTATAACTCTGCGTTTCCCATCCATATATCCCTGGACACTTTGGGGCAATCCACCAAACCTGCACATTCTTGCTCTGTGGGAGGAAACCCATGCAGACATGTGGAGAACTTGGAAGCTCCACAGTCAGCTGGGGCTGGAATTGAAGCCAGGTCCCTGGTGCTGTAAGGCAGCAGTGGTAACCACTGAGCCACCATACCACCCAAATAAAGATTGCCTCCTCAAATTGTGATTACTTTATGAATTTTAAAAGCTGTGGTGAAATGTTTTTTAAAAAATTCATTGATAGGATGCAGATGTCGCTGGTTTGGTGACCACTCCAAGTTGGTGGTAAGCTGATTTATGTGTATGCCCACATTGGGGTTTGCTAAGGGCAACATTGTACAAGGTTGGAGAACCAATTATTCAGTTCAGTAAATTGGGAAGTGCTGTTCTGGGGAGGATTGGAAATTCGGTAGTCGCAGAACAAAATGCATCATTTACCATTTATCAATAGATCAGTGAGGCAGTTGAAATAAAGGAGCGTCCTGGAAAGAAAATGCTTGTCCAAGGGAAATTGGAAAGGAGTAGGACAGACAAAGGGGAGAAGCGAGCTGACTATTTGTTGAGCTGAAGAGACTCCATCCCTGATTCCTGGATGACGAAATAGCGAATTGTAGCATAGAGAAAGGTGCAAAGATGTTTCTTGGAGCCATCAAAATGCCAAATTGCGGATGGAGCTTCATCTTAATGTCCTGCTTCATCAAGCATGAGATGACTTGTCCCATTGATCCTCATGTCGTCTGCGAATGGATCTGCCAATAACAAAGTAGTTTCACTCGATGCTTCACCTCTCAGTAAGTTCAATGTTCCTGACTGCTCTCCCTGAGCTACCTAGAGAATGGAAGAGAATTGCCTTACTCCAACAATTTGCCATGATTCAACCCCATATCAAATTCCTGGAGAACGTCACCAAAAAAAAACTATTGGGCAACTCAGTCAGTTCTGCTATAACATAGTGGTTCCGTTCTCATGCAATCCTGTGCTATAAGAAAATCATGTCACCGGACCGGAATTGTATTATAGCCAATACACGCTTCAAAAGTTTGCACTTTAGAAACAGTGTCCCCAGTTCGTCAATCGCGTTACAGCAGAACAACCTGTACCTATTATTTGGGGAAGTTGATAAACTCACCCATTTGTTGCATTAATTCAGATAGAATTGGTGGAATGCAAAGGAGTGTCTAAAAATATGTGTTTGCGTGCAGATGTATCTCTGTTAGGCAACGAGTGTATTAACCTGTACATGTGTAACCAGTGTTGTCATAGTGATTCAACATTGCTAGAAATGTGTCAGCGTTTATCTTCTCTCCTGTTTCATTTTATGGCCAGCTCCCCAGAACACACTCGCTCGCAAAAGAAAGACAAGACTTGGGCCTGGATTTTGAATGGTTTGGCAACTTGTAATCCTGCAGCTGGAGCCCTGAGTGGGAAGGGCTCCCGTTTCTAGGGAGTGGTATTTGTTGACACATGCTGATTTGAGGTAGCTGAGGTTACCACTCACTGAGGATTGCTTCCCAGCTGAAGAAGTGTTAACGTAATCGGAGGACCCATGCCCTGGAACCCTCGGCAGTACCAGAATTCTCAGATGGCGTTGCGGTGGGTGTCTCAAGAGTGAGTGGGGAGCAGGCCCCAGTGTTTGGTTGTGGGGGAAGGATAGTCAACATAGAGGCCTGGGGGCTGCCATATTACTGTGGGCTATAGTGTGTTCATCAAAGAAGGCTCATGCCCCTTGCTCCCTGCGGGGAGGTCCTAACATACTCCCCATCTCAAAGTGGACCCTCCTGATGTCGGCAAAGTGGCGGGAAGTTGACCTTAATTAATGACCTCATACCCACTTTCTTGCTGTTGTCGGCTCTTTCATCTCGTAGTCTGTCTGAAACAGAATGGGGTTTGGTTCAACTGGGCCTGGAGTCACTAGAATGCAGAACGTCGAGAGAGGATCTGATTGTGATGTATAAAATTCCGCCAGGGCTAGACAGACTGGATGAATGGAGGAGGTTTCCTCTGGTTGGGCAGTCTAGAACTAGGAGACAAGGCAAGACCATTTAGGACTGGGATGAGGAAAGTTTCTTCCCTGGGCAGGTAGTCAGCCTATGAAATTCAGTCCCATACTGGGCAGGACTGTGGAGGCCAGATCACTGCCTGTAATCAGGAAAGAGACTGTTACATTTTTATATATTAAAGGCATTGAGGGGAATGGAGAGAAAGCGGGAATATGAGTTTGAGATAGTGGATCATATTGAATAGTATAACAGCTCAAAGGGCCAAATGGCCTACTCCTGCTCTTAGTTTCTATCTTTTATTTTTCTGTTTTTAACCTTCTGTGGACTAGGGAGACCAGAATTGATCACTGTTCCAGATGTGGTCTTCCTAGTGCTTTGTATTGTTTTAGTAAGACCTCATTTGCTTTGCACTAAAGGCTAACACTGCAGTTCCCTTTCCTATTACTTGCTGAACTTGTATGCTAACTTATTGTGATTCATGTAAATCCCCCTGTGCTGCAGTCTCCTGCAGTTTCTCTCCATTTACATAATATTCAGCTCCTCTATTCTTCCTGCCAAAGTGCACAACCTCACATTTTCGCACCTTAGATTCCATCCACCAAATTTTCACCCACTCACTTATCCTGCCTCTGCTGATGAAGGGCATATGCCCAAGACGTTGAGTCTCTTGCTCCTCGGATGCTGCTTGACCTGTTGTGCTTTTCCAGTGCCACACTTTTTGACTCTATATCCGTCTTCAGACTCTTTCTGTCATCCTTACCACGTGCCTTCCTGCCTGTTTTTGATCATCCCCCATTTGGCGACAGTACATTTATTTTCATCATTCATTCTTATGTATTGTAAGGAATTGTGGCTCCAGCACTAATTCTTGTGGCACTAGTTACAAGTCACCATTCTAAACCTAATCCTCACTCTCTCTCTTTCCCTCTTCTTCCTTCCTTCCCAGTTTGCTTTTGCAATTCAATTTTCATTTTTTTCAGTACTCCATTTCAAACTGGCACTCCCTCTTTATCTCCCTCCTGCGTTCAGTTTATAGTGACATTTGCCAATGTACTGATTACACCAACGAATACGTGGTTGCGCAAGCATTAGATTATTTAGTTTGTGGCTGTGTGCTCTTTTAATATTTAAAAAGAAACACATTGAAATACAGTAAATGAAGTACCGTAACAGTGTGGATAAAATAGACGTGGTGCAGATGCTTCCTCTTGTGGGGCATTCTCAGACAAGAGGCTATAGTCTGTGGATAAGGGATAGCAAATTTAAAACCGAGTTGAGGAGGAACTACTTCTCCCTCAGGGTTGTGAATCTGTGGAATTCACGACCCCAAAGTGTGGTGGATGCTGGGACAGTGAGTAAATTTAAGGAGGAGTTAAACAGACTTTTAATTGGTAATGGATTGAAACGATATAGAGAGAAGGCAGGAAAATGAGGGAGAGGAACAGATCAGCCATGATCGAATGGCGGAGCTGACTTGATGGGCTGAATGGCCAAATTCTGTTCCTCTGTCTCATGAACGTACAAACTTATAAACTGTAGATGGACACAAAATACCTCTTTTTCTCTTTCTGGGTAATTCTGTTGTCTCTAAGAGAAAGCTCTGTTGTCAGCATTCGCCAGCTCCCATATCAGACTGGTGCTTTGTTTCTGGAACAGTGACGATATTGCACTTGTATAAGGTCAGGACTGTATTCTGCTGGTGCGGTGCTCCCTTTACAGGGTTATGGTGACAGATGTGAGGCACCATAAACAGCTTTTTTCATTTAACTCATGTTTAGTGCAAAAGGCTTGTAGTAAGCATCGAAGTTAAAATGAACAAATATTTGGTATCTTAGTGGGGCTGGACAAATAATTTGGAAACTTAGCCTGAAATTTTGGCAGAGGAACAGCTCCTTTGATCTGACAGGCAATTGAGGATATTTTATTTCTGTTTGGTTTTCTAGTTTTATACCTTTTCACTTTTTGTTCTCTTTCCCTCCTTCATCTCTCCATTTTTTGTGATTCCTCATACTTCAATCTCCACACGTTTTCTCCCTAATTCTTTTTCATCACTTCCTCTAATTCATCCTGTAACACCCCCACCATTAAAAACCAGTCTTACAAGACAGCTTTGTTTGACGAACTGTCCTTTTGTTGCCAGTTAAACGGTTTGTTCTAGAACCATAAATTAGTTATGACACAAAGGGAGATTATTTGAACAATTGTGCCTGTGCTGGGCTGTGGAAGGAGCAAACTATCCAATCCAACACACCGGCCTTTTCTGCCAGGTTGCTACAAGTTTTTCATTTTCAGACAATGACCCCACAGACATCACTGAACAGCTCATTCACAACATCAATTTTTAGACAAGGCACAAGAGTGAAGGCCAGTGGTTAGAAATGGTGTGCGATGAATGACACTGACAGCGGAGTTAAGGTCAGATGAGGGTGTTGAATCCTGGGAACTACACATTATGAGGGTGTTGCTGATTGGACCAGTGTTTATTGACCAGAATGCAGTTAAGAGTCATCCACATTGCTGTGGGTCTGGCATCAAATGTAGACTAAACCAGGCCGTTTCCTTTCCTAAAGGATATCAGTGATTCAGACTCATGGTCATCATTTGACTTTTAATTCCAGATTTATAATTGAGTCCAAAGTCCCATCATTTGCCATGGTGAGATTCTAAGTTGGGTCTCCAGATCATTGCTGAGGTCCCTGGATTAATAGTCGAGTTAAAATGCCACTAAGACAAAGCGAGGACTGCAGATGCTGGAGAGTCAGAGTTGAAAGATGTGGCGCTGGAAAAGCACAGCAGGTCAGTCAGCATCCAAGGAGCAGGAGAGTTGACATTTTGACAGTAGTAGTCGACAGTGGTAAATGCACCAACTTTAAGGACATTTAAATAGTCATTGGATAAACATGTGGATGAAAATGAAATATTCTAGGATACGTTGGCTTCAGATTGGTTCCGCAAGTTGGCGCAACATCGAGGGCCAAAGGGCCTGTACTGTGCTGTAATGTACTATGTTCTATTTTGGGCATAAGCCCTTCATTAGGAATATACCACTAGGGGAGTTGCTGTTGTATAAAGTGTGATGCTTACTCAGTTGGCGGGAAATGGATGTTTTGGCATCTCCAAAGAAATGGTACCTGGTCTTCTCCAGTGAAAGGGAGGGTTCCCTCCCCGAATGGGGTTAAGAGTCTAATGTCAGATATCTTCTATCCTGCCCCTCTCTGCTCTGCCTTCTCCTGGAATGAGAAAAAGGGAGGTACTGAGCGAGATGAAAGTGGATGGTACCATTGACGGAAGTGGGCAGAGGTGGCAAGATGTTCCTGGGGAGTGAGTAGGCAGTGCAGAGGGCAATGCAGGGTTATTGGTGTGGGAGCTCGGGTTGGGGGGAGGAGGTCAACAGCAGTTGAAGGAAGATCTTGCAGGCAATCATGAGAGTGGCAGCCTTGCTAGGAGGTGGGTGCAATTGCAGAAATGGAGTGTGTGAGAAAGCAGAGAGACAGCGGAGTGTAGCACCTACTCTGGTGGAATGGACAATGGCATTGACCTTCTTACAACACTACTGGCCATTCCCCTGCACTCACCTGGGTTACATCCTCGGACCAGGCTGTCAGGATCTGGTGGTATAGCCGCGCCTGCCAGTCCTCCAGGAAGAGGACTCCTTTGAACTATCCCTCAATAAGGACTGCCAGGGAATCATGGTACCATCCACAAGAGGTGTGCACAAGGGATGCTGCTGTTTCAGCAGTTGTCCAATGAGTGGCGAGTGTTTGGAAAACAGCGCATGTTTAGCTAGGGCCAGAGTCGGACAGGATACAGACCATTGGAGCAGGTAGGTCTTTACTGAGGCAAGTTTGGTAAGATGCACTGAGAAATTCTACTAGACCTCATGGTGGGAATCCCTCCAAAAAACTCAACACAACTCAGACTTAGCCAAAAAATGTAACAGTCAGCCACTGTGGTATGTTATGTGAACTAATATAGACAACCACATCATTCCATTCCTCAAGGGGAGGTGATGACCGAGTGGAATTATCGCTAGACTGTTAACCCGGAGACCTAGGTAAGGCTCTAGGGGACCTGGGTTCAAATCTCGTGATGTTAGATGGTGGAATTTGAATTCAGTAAAAATCTGGAACTATGAATCTTAAGATGACCACAAATCCAATGCCAATTGTTGGGGAAAATCCTATCTGGTTCACTGATATCCTTTACGGAACGTACACGTGATTCAAGACCTACAGGGTTCGACTCTTAACTGCCCTCTAGGCATTAGAGATGGGTAATTAATGTTGGCATAGCCCTCATCCTGTGAATGTATTAAAAAGAAATGCACTTGAGCTGTGCATTACAGGTTGTTCTGTTATAATATGTTTTGTTAACGCAGATTCTCTGTAACGCGATTGACAAATTGGGGATGCTGTTTCCATAAAGCAAATGTGTATTGGCTGTAATGCGATTATAACGCCAATGCTTTAAACATTGTTTCTAAAGTGCGATTTTTCTGTAATACTGGGTTGCACAAGAACACAACCATCACATTATAGAAGAATTGACTGTACTCATTGCAGATTAAATTCAAACTCTGAGCTCCAGTTCCCAATCCTGCCAAAGGAGGGGCTTGTCCAGAATTTGTGTTTTACTTCTTTCAGTGACAATACCCTATGACATTCTTTCTCCTCCTGCAAATACTTAAAACGTTCTGGATTCCAACTTTGTTTCATTACGGAAGCTTGTAAGGGTGTGCTTTCCTTGCCGAATTGTCCAATTCTTAGGACTTGTGAGATATAGAGTCATACAGCATGGAAATACACGTTTGGTCCAGCTCATCTGTTTTGGATTCCATTGGGAATTATTATTGGTGTGTAGCAGTTAAATCCCCTTCCTTTCTGTTTGCCAGGTTATATGACCCACTGGAGCAGGTGCAGTGCTAATTGTTCATGGGTCTCAGTGGACATGGGTCAATGGAAGGTCAGGGTTGTTGTATTTTATACTGAATGTAAATGATTGTGTTCAGTGTACAAAAAAATCTCCAATGAAAATACAAACTTGATCTAATGCAAGTCCAGTTGCTTTTGAAAGGTCCAATGTGAAGCTTCTTTTCAATGGCGATGGAATTTCCTCCAACAATGTTTAATTCTCCCTACGTTCTCAAATTTCTACATTTTCTCACTCTCCCTGTCTTTGTAATCTCATCCGTTCCTCCAAGTGTGGATCAGAGTGGTGCTGGAAAAGCACAGCAGTTCAGGTAGCATCGGAGGAACAGGAAAATTGACGTTTTGGGCAAAAGCCCTTCATCAGGAATTCCTCCAAGTCCCTGATGCTGTATTTGTCCAATTCCAGCACCTTGTGCATACCCAGTTTTAATCACTGATTATTGTAGGCTGCACTTTCAACTGGGTAAACCCAATCCCTGGAATTCTCTCCTCATATCTCTCCACTTCTCATTTCTCTTTAATATCTGCCTTCCTGTCTAAGCATTTGATCATCTGTCCTCATTCCTTTGCTGTCAAATTCAAACTAATAACACTTCTGTGAAGCACATTGAGTGTTTTTACTGTGTTGAGGAGTATTAATGAAAGTGGGTTTTGTAGAAAGCTTCTTCCACATCTTACTGAGCTTCCAGTGAATAGGTGCTTTCCCAAAAGACAAGGTCAAAATAGTGGACCATGTAAAACAAGAAACTAGTTGAACAATTACAAAATATTATGTGGAGGAGCCAGTGTTGGACTGGGGTGGACAAAGTTAAGAATCACACAACACCAGGTTATAGTCCAACGTCTGAGCTGAGATGTCACCTTTTTTTTATAAAACATTAAGTTATCTCGAGAAGGTGACTTAAAAGCAGTTCTGGGATTTACATATTAAACAATGAAACCTGCAACCCATTCTAAAAGATGAAAGAATTAACAACATCTAGGTTTGTTCAGTCCTACATATGCTCCAGTAAAAGTCAACCCCCTATTTTTGGCCACATAACTGGAATTTTCCATATATCTCGTGTAAAAGTTGACCTTGGTTCTTCACAGATAACAGATCAACATTTAAGAGTCAGTGTTCCACTCCAGTATTCCGGTCTGCCAGTTCTTCCATGCTGCTCCCAGTCTTCCAGTCCGCTGGCTGTTGTGCTCCGCTCTGGGTTTTCAGAATTACCATAATTCTTTTTTCTCTTTTTATTTGTTTGAACATCAATTGGGCTTCTGCTAATGATACAGTATGAATTTTGACGGGCATGAATTTCAGCCCCTCAAAAATACTATCCATGTAATAGTCGACACCATAATTTTAACCTTAAAAAGTAGTCAGAAAAGTTTGACTGTTACTTGAATATATACGGTATATTATTTCAATTGCATGGCACTTCAATCTTTTGCTATAAATTCTGTGTTTTATGATCCCATCCCACAGCTACCTGATGAAGGAGCAGTGCTCCAAAAGCTAGCGCTTCCAAATAAACCTGTTGGACGATTACAAAATAAATAATGCTTGGTGACATGTTGCAAAACTCTGAATTCTATAATTGAACTGAAGCATCATTGTGCCATGAATTTGGAACCATAACCAATATCTAGCTTCAATTCATTGTACCTTAGTGTTGAGTGTTAAACCTTACATGTATTTACGGTCCATATGTATCTATTTCAACACATCATCCGCAGTCCTGCTTTTGATTGGAAGGCAAGTGGTGAGAATGTCATAGACTCTGCAGAGGGATTTAGACAGTTTAGGTGATTGGGCAAAAACTCAGCAGATGGAATATAATGTGGGAACTATGAAGTTATGCACTTTGGCAGGAAGAGTAGAAGAGTTGAATATTGTTTGAATGGGGAAAGACTGCAGCAGGCTGCAGCTCAGAAGATTTGGGAGTCCTCATGCATGAACTACGAAACGTTAGTACCCAAAGCCTGGGGAAGGCATATAGACCATCGGCCTTTATTTCAAAGAGAATGGTTCATAAAAATAGCGAGGTTTGGCTAAAACTACACAAGGCACTAGTCAGACCACACCTGGAATACTGTGAACAATCTTGGTACTCTTATTGGGAAAGATATATTGGAAGCAGCCCAGAGAGGTTTCACCAGACTGATTCTGGGTGTGGAGGGACTTTCTTAAGAGGATAGTTTGAGAGGGTTGGACCAGTACCCCTTGGAGTTTAAAGAATAGAGGTGACCTTGTTGAAGCATGATAGATTGTTAGGGTACCTGACTGGATAGATCTGGTAAGGTGGTTTCCCCTTGTGGGAAAGAAGTGACCCAAGGGCATTATCTCAGAGTAAGTGGTCATCTACTTAAGACAGAGATGAGATGAAATTTCTTCTTGCAGAGAGAAGTGAATCTGTGGAATTCTTTACCTCAGGGGCTGTAGAGGCTGAGTCATTAAGTATTTTCAAAATTGAGATAGATTTTTAATCAATGAGGGAATCAAGGGTTAGGAGGCAAAGACAGGAAACTGGAGTTGAGGTTCATCAGATCAGCCATGATGCTGTAAATGGAGGAGCAGACTTGATGGGTTGAATGGCCTAACTCTACTCCTACACTTGATGATCTTATGCTCTTCTTGACCAGGAGACCCTTGGGCAGAATATTTCCTCCTCTTAGCAAACTGCCCCCCACCCCAAATAAGTTTGTCAGACCTTATCAGTTCCCAGCATAAATGAGAAGCTTGGACATAGAGGTGAATTTTAACTGCTTGGTCATGAAATGGAGGTTACTGGATTACTTGGTCTGAATGCAATGTAAAATAAGACACAAATTATATCTGAAAGCTTATTACACATCATCGACACAATATTTAATATGTGTATGGCAAAATAAATCAGAAAAACAGGCTCCTTTTTCTGCATCTTCCATCTCCTAAAATTGGTTTATGGAATAAATGCCAGACAATCAGTTGCAATACTTGGTCAGATTAAAGAAACTGTTATTTAAATTTTTGGCCTTGAAGTCTACCACCTCATTTGTACCCTCAATTAGATTCTACTCTCAGAGACTGATCTCCAGTGTCTCCATTGTTTAACCTTGGGGTTCAGTTTATTGTACATTTTTTCATAAAGAAAGGAGGTGATCCCACCCCATCCTAACTCCTGCTCCTTAAAGAAAATATGTTTTGGTATCAAAGCTATTCCAACTGAAATAAAAGCAACATACTGTGTTCTGAAGAAGAATCATTGGACTCCAAACATTAACTCTGCTTTCTCTGCATAGATGCTGCCAGACCTGTTGAGTTTCCCCAGCAATTTTTGTTTGTATTTCACTGTTCCAACACAGACTGGCCTCACTTTTCACACTTAATCAGAGTTGAAGTACTGAAATGGGGAACACGGTGTTGGGCCTTGGTTGTCTCTTTAGAAATAAATTCCCTCTGATGTTCTCTTCCCTTAAAAATGGTGAATGAATTAATGTTCAGTTTGTGATGGCAGGCCCGAAGGTACTTTGTCCATTTCTGCTGACGCTTGCACATGAGCAGAGAGAACAAGTCTCAGCAGGTTCTCCATCAACACAGGTGTTGTAGCCAAGTTCTGTCATTCTCTCAGCCATCACTAAATTTGCAATACCTCGCCAATGTGAATGACTCGAGAGCAGGAACCATGGCTGGTGATTCTGACCCCTAGGCCACTCAGAATTTAGAAGCTCCTTTGACTGATGAAATCACAGGATGTAGACTGCAGTGTGTAAACACCTATTCCCAATAAGAGACTTTCATCCAGCAACAGGATATTCAGTCCGTTGAGCCTGTTCTGCCTTTGAGTTAAATCATAGCTGGTCTGTATACTTTCAACATCTCAATTAGATCAATCTTGAGGATTACTAAAAAAAAAGACACATTTTATCAATGCTTTTTGTCTTGGTACTCATCAGGACAATTCACAAAAACACTAATAAAGGGGAAAAATTAACATTTATATAACATGATGTGAATTTTGATTGGTTGATACGTGGAGTCTGATTGGTAAACATGTTGCAATGATGCAGTTCATGATTGATAGTTATTTGTCAGGTTATGTGTAAAATTTCAGACAAAACGGATTGATTCTAATTGGTCAGGGCATTTCCTTGAGAACCAAGAAGTGTCAATCATCATTAACTGCTACATTCTTCATGCTTTTACTAATCAGAGTCAATTTACCAGCTAATCAGCAGTCTCCTCTCACAAAAGACTAAAATGTTGCCCTTTATTGGTATTATTGCAAATTGTCCTGACCAGTGCAAGATGAAAGATAAGGTATCTTTTCTATGCAATATTCATATTCTGTCCTATCAAAGAATTTGATGAACTGTTTTGACTTGAGACTACAAGCCAAGTTTATAAAACTCAGTGCTCATAATGAAACCCCTTACATCCTTGGATAGTTCTGTTTATCTGTTCTTCAATCATTTGCAAAGCTGCGATCTTTGCTTAGGTAGAGTTTGCAAGGTTTCACATAGAGTTCTGTCAAGACTGTATATCAGGGATATAGTCCACTTCCAATTCCCTAGGAATAAAAGGCGGCATTCTATTAGCTTGTTTGGCTATATTTCATAACTGTGCAGTGGAGTTCTGTTGATTCAATACAAAAACTCCCAAATCCATCCTTGCGTTGCCGCAGTTTTACCCGTTCACCGAATCTGTGTTCTTTTTTCAGCGCCTGCTTTCATCTGTACAACTTGCTTACACAATGAGACTCACTGACTTTAATACACAATGAATTCGACAGTTGTGCCCAGTTTCATTACTGGTTTATAGACCTATAAGTACTGAAGCCATTTTGTTCAGTTCATGTCTGGTGTATTTATCTCACCCCAGATTATCTTCAAAACTATCGAGGGAGTTAACACAATGAAAGGCTGTAATGGCAGGGCAGATGGCTCAACATTTTCTATTCTATGATGTGGTGGGGTCTTTACTGAGGATTGTGTGATGTTTGTGCTCTGGATTAATACAAGATTCGTAGGAAGCTTTTGCTGTTTTTGCAACGTTGACTCGGAGACATAGGACCTGAGTCTACCTGGGGAAGAATACCGGAAGTGTTTGAAATTGGTAGAACAGAGGATAATCTCAGTATGTTGATTGACTTTGTGTGATGTATAAAAAAAATGCTGGGTTCAGAAATAGTTCATGTTTAGTGAGCTATGAGCTTACAGATTTGATCTTTCAATACCCAACCTGACGGTTGACTAAGAGTAATGGACCATGAATCAACATGAGATACCCTTATAGTCATGCACTTCTTGCAACTGAGTCAATATACTTAAAGATGAATTGTTGTACTTTAAGAACACTTTTGGATCAGTTCAGCTCTGGGGCCCATGTCCTCTGAAAACTTTATCTTTCCAATGTCCAAATGGCCATTTCTAAACTTTACAAATGAAAGATATAAACATTGACTCCAGCACATACTCTGCAACTTTGATTTCTCACAGAGAGTCGAATTCAGAACGTGAACTTACCAAAGTAGCAGCATCTGTACAACAATCTGTAAAGTTACGATGGTGGCATTGATCATTTTGGAAAGTAAAGTCTTGCATTTGTTTTGCAATTATAGAATGTCCCGAAGCACATCTGAAGGGAAGTTGCTCGTGTGTTGTTGAAAAACAGGCAGCATGGCAAGCTCTCACAGACAGCTATATCATCATGACCATATAATCAGTTTACATAATGTTGATTGAGGGATAAATATTGGTCAGGACATTGAGAACAACAAATTTCTAAATTTTGGGATCTTTTATATCTTACTAACAGAAGTCTGGTTTAACGCCTCATCAGAAAGACAGGATCTCTGGATCTGAGCCAAGAATTCTGTGTTCCTGCTCTGTAAAGGGTCGCGATCTTAGAATATTTAAGTTGTTAGTCCAATAAATGAAATGGGACAAGTTTAATATTAATGTTTTGTATATAAACACAAGTATATTAAATTAGTTACAAAATGGTTCTCTAAGTTCACTTATGAAGTAATTTCTGTGATATTTTGTGTTTTTTTTTAAAAACGAATTCTCTTCCGAGCCCAATATCTGAAAGCTACCCTGGCCTTTGGGTCAATTATAGTATTTCCTTTGGTATACCAGCTGGTAGTGGGTAGCTCAGCAGAGACAAGGCTGGGGATGGAGCGGGACAGGGGGATGCCAAGGTGTGAGGAGATGCAGGGGATACGTGGGGGCTGGTGTTGCGCCGGTGATTGGGGGTGGGTGATCCTATGACATTTCCGACCTGCAAAGTTCAGGACCTGTATCTAGTCCCATCTCTAAATGTCGTTCCTGAGCTACCAACACAAACCCCAGGTAACTGTCTGACCCTATTCGCAACCTAGCTGTCAGATTTGCTCCTGAGTTGCCAACGATATGTGCAAACCACCTATTTCCAGGGTAATATCGTTTAGTTTTGCTCCTCCCTCACATAAATGATGCCTCTTATCTGTAAACATGTGTATTCCAATGTGCTCCCAGCTGGCTAGCTCCTTTCCATAAATTGGAGGTCATCTAGAACATGTCCACCCCAGTGTCCTTGCTCACACATTGCCCTGCTCACTCAGTACCCCTGTACACTGCGATGGCTTCTAGTCAAACAATGCCTTGATTTTAAATTCTTATCCTCATTTACAAACCTAGCCTTGGCCTCCCTCCCCCAATCCATCTCAGTCATATTCTCCAGCCCCATAACCCTCTGTCATACCTATTCTCATCTAACTTGAACCATTTCAGCGTCTCTGATTTTATTCGCGTTTCCATTGGTGACTGCGCGCTCAGCTGCCTTAGTCCCCTAACCTCCCCACCTCACCACACACTTCTTAAACTGAAGCCCAGTCTAACAATGCTCCTGTGAAGAACCTTGAGAACATTTTGTCATTGTGAAGGCATTATGTCACGATAAGTCTCTGTTGTGTATTTGATTTTGAATCAGTAACCTGTGGATTGCTTGCATGAGTAGTGTTATCCTGGAGTGTATTTGCAGACATACACAAACACATCACACCAAAATAGTGTGGATCCTGACAGACTGTTGACCAAAGCAAACAGCTCTCAATGGAAGTGGCAGGGCCAGGAGTGAGTAACTGATACTGAATTGTGGCTCTTGCATTTTATAGTCTACATTTTTAATTTTGCAGAAATTACATACAAATGATTGACACGAACTTTTGACAAGTTACAGTCGAACACGTAGTCCATATTCCAGTAAACCAGGCAGCTCAGTGAATCAAGTAGCTGAATTTGTAACGAGGAACTATCCGGAAGGCTCAGGAAAATGATCCGAACTGAATTAAAAGGAGACCGGAACAAGACAAGGCACAACAGGATAGGTCAAAAATGGGCCAATTTGTTTCTTTAGACTTACTTTAATCAATCTAATCAGGAATGTTATTGTACACCCCAGGACAGATGGGACTTGAACCCGTGCCTCCTGTCCTAGAGATGGAGATGCTATCACTGCCTGGCTTCTTTGGACAAAACCCAGAGGCATGTATCTTGCAGAAATTGCCTGGCGAGTTTAATCTCCTCCTATTCCCAGGATACTGCACAGATCCCTTCAACTCTGAATTCGTGTTGGAGGCTTGGGAGAGATCTGACTGTTTTTTTTGACAAATAACCCATTTCTCCTTTTATTAACTCACAATCAAACGACTTAAAATATTCATTGAAAATTCTTTTCTTCACCACAGGAGGAAATTGTGCACAGGCTTGGCTTGTACCACTGGAATTTGTGAAAAGTATGAGGCAACTTGATTGAAACGTACAGGTTCCTGAGGGGTCTTCACTGTGTGGGTTTGGAAAGGAGGTTTCCTGATATGGGGGGATGTTGAATGGGAGTCTATAACTAGGGGTCATTGTTTAAAAATAGGGAGTCACCCAAATAAAACAGATGAAGTAATTTTTTTTCTGTTACAAAGGGTCATGAGGAACTCTCTCCCTCAAAAGGTGACAGAAACAGTGTCATCGAAATGTTTTTATGAAGGAGGTACACAAATTCTTGGTAATCATGAAGTGAAAGATTAATTAGAGTAGGCAGCAATGCGAAATAATCAGATCAATACTGATGTTACTGAATGATGAAACAGACTCAAGGGGGTGAGTGACATTCTTCAACTCCTAATACGTACACGAGTTATTTTCCTGCCCAGTTACAATCTTAAACTTTATGCCATAATTAATTAAATTTGAGGGGTGGAGTGGTGGTAATAACACTAGCCTAGTAAACTAGGATACTGACCTGGGGCATGGGTTCAATTCCCATTCATGGCAAAAAATAGAATTGAAATAAAATTTGGAACTAAAAGCAAGTCTTAATAACACACACTATATAATAATAATAACTATAAAATTATCACCTGGTTCACCAATAGAATATCCTTTATTGTCACATGTGACAAGTTTTTACAATGTTGCCTTTCCAGCACCATCTTAGGTACAAGTACCTAGGTACAAATCTTAGCTACAAAAGAGGACTATAAATAGAAAGGTTGTTGCATTACATTACAGTGTTTAAAGAATAAGTTAGAAATAAGACATAGTCAAAGAATTGACATTACAGTCAGAAAAAATACATTTTCAAATAAACATTATAGTGTAGTAGCTGAGCTCAGGGGCTTCCACACTTGGTCTGATGCCCGCGCCAGATCCCAGCCTAATGTTTTATTACTTCAAGAAGGAAATCAACAATTTTGGGTGGCACAGTGGTTGACACTGCTGTCGTACAGTGCCAGGGACCCAGGTTCGATTCCAGTCTTGGGTGACTAGCTGTATGCGGTTTGCACATTCTCCCTGTGTTATGGAACATCGAACAATACAGCAGAGAACAGGCTCTTTGGACCTCGATGATGCGCTGACCTGTGAACTAATCTAAGCCCATCCCCCTACACTATCCTGTGTTAACTACATTGACTGGTAGGGCATTCCATGCCATTACCACTCTCTGAGTAAAGAACCTGCCTCTGACATCTGTCTTAAATCTATCACCCCTCAATTTGCAGTTGTGCCCCCTCATACAAGCCGACGTCACCATCCTAGGAAAAAGGCTATCACTGCTTACCCTATCTAATCCTCTGATCATCTTGTATGCCTCTATTAAATCCCCCTTTAGCCTTCTTCTCTCCAATGAGAACAGACCCAAGTCCCTCAACCTTTCCTCACAAGAGCTTCTCTCCAGACCAGGCAACATCCTGCTAAATCTCCTCTGGACCTTTTCCAATGCTTCCACATCCTTCCTCTAATGGGGCGACCAGAACTGTACACAATATTCCAAGTGTGGCCGCACTAGCGTTTTGTACAGTTGCAGCATGACATCACGCCTCTAGAACTCAATCCATCTACTAATAAAACCTAACATACTGTATGGCCTCTTAACAGCATTATCACCCTGGGTGGCAACTTGCAGGGATCTATGCACACGGACACCAATGTCCCTCTCCACTTCTACACTATCAAGAATCTTTCCATTGACCCAGTATTCTGCCTTCCTGTTGTTCTTCCCAAAGTGAATCACCTCACATTTATCTCATTGAACCTCTCAGCCCAATTCTGCAGTTTATCCAAGTCACCCTGCAACCTGCATCATTCTTCCACACTGTCCACTACACCACCGACTTTAGTGTCATCTGCAAACTTACTAACCCATTCAGCAATGCCTGCGTCTAAGTCAATTATAAAAATGACAAACAGCAGTTGTCCCAAAACAGATCCTTGTGGCATATCACTCTAACCAGACTCCAGATTGAATATTTTCCATTAACCACCACTCGCTGCCTTCTTACAAAAAGCCAGTTTCTAATCCAAACTGCTAAGTCACCCTCAATCCCATGCCTCTGCATTTTCTCCAACAGCCTTCCATGTGGAACCTTATCAAAGACTTTACTGAAGTCCATGTACACCATGTCAACTTCCCTACATGCATCCACATGCTTGGTCACCTTCTCAAAAGACTCATTGAGGTTTGTGAGACATGACCTGCCCTTGACGAAACCATGTTGACTACCTGCAATTAAATTGTTGCTTGCTAGATGATTATAAATTCTATCTCTTATAATCCATTCCAAATCTTCTCCTACAACAGACATAAGGCTCACTGGTCTATAATTACCTGGGTCATCCCTGCTGCCCTTCTTGAACAAGGGCACAACATTTGCAATCCTCCAGTCCTCTGATACTAAACCTGTAGCCAATAATGACTCAAAGATCCAAGGTCAAAAGCTTTGCCATCTCCTCTCTAGCTTCTCAGAGAATCCTCGGATAAATCCATTTGGCCTAGGGGACATATCTACTTTCACACCTTCTAGAATTGATAACACCTTCTCCTTACTAACCTCAATCCTTTCTAGTCTAATAGCCCATATCTCAGTCTTCTCCTCTACAATATTCTCCTTTTCCTGAATGAAAACAGATGAGAAATATTTGTTTAATACCTCTCCGATCTCCACAATGTTCCCACACAACTTTCCACTTCTGTCTTTGACTGGCCCTATTCCTACCCTAGTCATCCTCTTATTCCTCACATACCTGTAGAAAGTTTTAGGCTTTTCCTTTATTCTACCTGCTATAGACAGCTCATGTCCCCTCCTTGCTCTTCTTAACTCTCTCGTCAAATCCTTCCTAGCTAGTCTGTAACTCTCCATCGCCTCGTCTGAACCATCTCGTCTTAACGTCATGTAAGCCTCCCTCTTCCACTTAACAAGTGATACAATTTCTTTAGTAAACCATGGTACCCTTTCCTTATCACTTCCTCCCTGCCTGACAGGGACGAACCTATCAAGGACACGCAATATCTGCTCCTTAAACCAGCTCCACGTTTCGATTGGCCCATCCCCTGCATTTTGCTGCCCGATTCTATGCTCCCTTAGCCTTGCCGAATTGCATTAAAATTGCCCTTCCCTTATCGATAACTCTTGTCCTGTGGCATGCAGCTATCCTTTTCCATCACTAAACTAAACATAACCGAATTATGGTCACTGTCTCAAAAGTGCTCACCTACCATTAAATCAAACACCTGGCCTGGTTCATTACCAAGTGCTGTTGGGGAATTAGCTCAAATGGTAGAGTGCTTGCTTAGCATATGTGAGGTAGTGGGATCGATGCCCACATTCTCCATAATGCTTTTTGGGTGGCTCAGTGGTTAGCACTGCTGCCTTACAGCACCAGGGACCTGGTTTCAATTCCCGCCTCAGGCAACTGTCTGTGTGGAGTTTGCAGATTCTCCCCATATCTGTGTGGGCTTCCTCCCACAGTCCAAAGATGTGCAGGTTAGGTGAATTGACCATTTCCACACTGTAGGGAATCTAAACTAATCCAGTGTGGCCACCCCTCTTGTCAGCCCTTCAACAAAGTGTGGCAGGAGACCCTCCTCCACACATTGGACAAAAACTGATCGATATGATGTACTAGAGTTGTAGCATTTCCAGTCAATGTTGGGGAAGTTAAAGTCCCCCATAATGATCATCCTGTTCCTTTCAATCATATCCAGAGTCGTTTTGCCAATCTTCTCTTCCACATCTTTGGAACTTTGTGGAGGCCTATAAAAAACTCCCAGTAGTGTGACCTCTCCTCTCCTGTTCATCACCTCAGCTCATACTACCTCAGTAGACGAGTCCTCGTCAAAAGTTCTTTCCCCCACCATTATACTGTCCTTGACTAATAAAGCCACATCTCCCCCCTTTTTTTAATCACCTTCCCTGTTCTTAATGAAAGATCTAAACCCTGGAATCTGCAACATCCATTCCTGACCCTGCTCTCTCCATGTCTCCGATATGGCCACAACATCAAAGTCTCATGTACCTATCCATGCTGCAAGCTCACCTACATTATTCTGGATACTTCTGGTGCTAAAGTAGACACACTTCAAACCAGCTTGCTGTCTGCCAGCACATTCCTGTGACTGTGAAATCCTGTCCATGTCCTCCCTACTCACATCCTCCTGTGCACTGGCACTACACCACAGGTCCCCATCCCCCTGCTGAGCTGGTTTAAACCTACACTGTGTGGGTTTGCTCTGGTTTCCTCCCACAGTCCAAAGATGCGCAGCTTAGGTGGATTGGACAATACTAAATTGCTCATAGTGTACAGGATATGCAGGCTGGGTGGACTAACCATGGTCACTGTGGGGTGAGACGGATAGGGGAGGATGGTCTTCGGAAGGTCAGTGCAGATGTGACGGTCCGAACGGCCTATTTGGCACTGTAGGGATTCTAATGAGTAAGAGGTTTTATAAAATGCCTTTAATTTGGCTCAGAAATTGCTGAAATCCTGTTGAAGTGTAATTGTTATATTTTGTAACATGCTTTGTCAGGGTCTAAGGCTCGTGGTTTTGATTGTAAACTTTTAACTCTAGGTTTTGCTATTCCAATCCCAACTCCACCATCCCTTGCTTTCTATCATTGCCACATTTTCTTGGTCATTCACACCCTAATGTTTTTTAGCCTGTCCAGTCTATCCTGAAATGGGTTCCTGCATTTATCCTTTTTGCCATCCTTCCTCCTTGTATCTGTTATCATTTATTACCTTCTCTGTTTTGAATCCATGCTAAATGAATCTGTAACTAAAACAGAAAATGCTAAACAAGTCTGTGGATTGCTTCTTCCCTGGCATACTCTGTTTTATTTCAAATCTTCAACATCCATGGTATTTTTTTATTAACTTGATAAAGGTGCAGAAATGGTTTACAAGAATGTTACCAGAGTTGGAGTGTTTGAGCGACAGGGAGAGGTTGAATCAGCTGGGGCTGTTTTCCCTGGAGCATTGGAGGCTGAGGGGGTGACCTTATGGAGGTTTATAAAATCATGAAGGACATGGATAGGAAGAATAGATAAGATCTTTTCCCCGGGGTAGGGGAGTCCAAAACTAGAGGGCATAGGCTTAATATGAGCGGGGAAATATTTAAAAGGGACCTAAGGGGCAAATCTTTCATGTAGAGGGTGGTGTGCACGTATGGAACGAGCTGCCAGAGGAGATAGTGGAGGTGGGTACAATTAAGACATTTAAAAAATGGGTACATGAATAAGAGATGGATATGGATCAAATGCTAGCAAATGGGACTAGATTGATTTAGGATATCTAGTCGGCATCGATAAGTTGGGCTGAAGGATCTGTTTCTGTACTGTATAACTCTATGAATCAATGACTCTGTAACCTATGTTTACTGACCATGTGTCCTGCATTGGTCTTTCTTTCATTTATACCATCTAAGATCCCTTTCGAACAGAGTTGATTATCTGGCTAGATTAACTGTTACCAGGGGCAGGTTAATGAATGACAAAGAACGTGAGCAAATACAGAATTTTGTTTTCTTTTCATTTTTAAATTTTCTACAGTACGTATCGACTGAAAATGTGGAGGGATTTTTCATTATTGTACAAACAAATCTATTTCAGATGCCAGAGAAAATGAGGACAAGATTAACACTTCAAAAAAAAATGTTGCTTGGTTGCTCTGAACTTGAGTATTGTTGAAAACAGAGGCATTGTTGAAGCTTTCCATTTTGCAAGAATCAGAACAAAATTGCAAGAATACCAAACCAAAAAAGAAATCATCGTTCACTTTGAGGTTTTTCGGTCCTGCTGAGCGAGAAATGGAAAGCTTCAGTAACATGGCAGTTTTCTCAACAATGCTTTAAAGGAAACAAGGTAGACAAGCGGGAGGTTGGAAGAACACAGTAAGGCAGGCAGCATCAGGAGGTGAAGCAGTCAACATTTCAGGTGTGACCCTTCTTTAGCCCTGAAGAAAGGTTACACCCAAAACGTTGACTTCTCCACCTCCCTGATGCTGCCTGGCTTGCCTGACTGTTCTTCCAGCCTCCTGCCTGTCTACCTTGGATTCTGGCGTTTGCAGTCTTTTTTGTCTCTTTAAAGAAAACAAAGCTGGACACCACGCCCTGAGGAATGGTCAAAAACTGGTTGCAGTCTTCCTTATGAAAGCCTTTCTGAAAGCTCATGTTGCAGAGGTGGATCATTCTATTGCTTCCACACACTGATAAACATCCACCGCAAGCTAACTTCCATCTTGCAAGATTGTATGTCATCCATTGGTCATCCCAAAGAGTACATTAGTATCTTCCAGATGGACGATATTACCCCTTGTTCAGCAGCCTGCAGACTGATAGATGATTCATTGCAATTACAATGACTTACCTTTGCTTTCTCCTGCTTTTTTTTCAGTGGCAGAGAAAGTGTTGGGACAAGCCAACCAAGACCTCGCAAGCTCTCAACCGAATTGATCGATTTGATGGAGAGCTGGATGACACCAAATTGACTTCCATCGTTGTATCAGTGATAGGCAACTACACAGTGGGTCACCTTGGAACAGCTGATGGAAGAATCTTACAGGTAAAAGCAGTTTGAACAGCATGGGGTTTGTGGCTTGTAACTGGCTCATTGGGACTGACTAATGGCTGTTGCTGGAGGAAAGGTGCATTGACCCTCCTTCACCTCTCTTCAGTGGTATGGCGCAGCCCAGTTGCTATAAGACTCCATAAGACACAGGAACAGATTCAGGCCATTCAACCCATTGAGTCTGCCCTGCCATTCAGTGAGATTGTGGCTGATTCGATAATGCTCAATTCCATTTTTCTACCTTTTCCCCACAACGCTTGATTTCCTTACTAATTAGTAATTGCTGCTCTCAGCCTTGAAGAAGCTTAATGACCTAGCCTCTACTGTCATATTCCATAGTTAACAGTCCTCTGAGAGGGTTAGCATGGTGACTCAATGGTTAGCACTGCTGCCTCACAGTGGTAGGGACCCAGGTTTGATTCCAGCCTCGGGCAACTGTCTGTGCAGAGTTTGCACGTTCTCCTCGTATCTGCATGGGTTTCCTTTGTGTGTTCCGGTTTCCTCCCACACTCCAAAGATGTGCAGGTTAGGTGAATTGGCCATGGGAAATTGCTCATTGTGTTTAGGGATGTGTAGGCTAGGGGCATTAGTCAGGAGTAAATGTAGGGAAATGGGTTTGGGTGGGTTATTCTTTTGAGGGTCGGTGTAAACTTGTTTGGCTGAAGGGCCTGTTTCCACACTGTAAGTATTCTTCTTAAAAAAAGAACTACCTGCTCATCTCTCTCTTAAATGTGCGATGCCTTACTCTGAGATTGAGCCCTCTGGTCCAAGACTGTCCCACAACAGGAAACAACTTTTCTGCATCTATCCGGTCAAGTCATGTTTCAATAAGGTCACCTCTCATTCTTCTAACTCCCAGCGGGTACAGTCCTCTCCTCATGAGACAGTTTTCCTTTCAATATGGGACTGAAAACTGATCACAGTTTTCCAGTTGTGGTCCGACTAGTGCCTCGCATAGTTTTAGTAAAACCTCCCTACTTTTATACCCCAGTCCCTTTGAATGTCAAATAACTTCTCTATAAACCGTCCAGACCCATTCCCCTTATTCATGTACTTACCTAAATGTCTTTTAAACGCTGTAACTGGACCAGTATTCACCACTTCCTCAGGAAGTTTATTCCACACAATGAACCGCTCTGTGTAAAACAAACCCACGTGTCTGTTTTAAACCTTCCTCCTCTCACCTTAAAAATATGCCTCCTGGTCTTGAAATCCCCCAACGTAGAGGAAAGACACCTGGCATTTACCTTGTCTATAACCCTGATGATTTTATAAATCTCTATAAGATCACCCCTCAAACCCCTTTGCTGTGGTGAAAAATGTCCCAGCTTATTCAGCTTCTCCTTGTAGCTCAAACCTTCCATACCTAGCAACATGCTGGTAAATGTCAACTGAACCCTCTTCACCTTAATAATATCCTTCCTATAACTGGGCGACCAGAACTGGATGCAGTACTCCAGAAGAAGCCTCACCAATGTCCTGCACAACCTCAATATAACGTCCTAACATCTATACTGAAAGATCTGAGCAATGAAGGCAAATGTGCTAAATGCCTTCTTAACCACCGTATCTAGATATTATGTAAACTTCAAAGAATAATGCACCTGAATCCCTATGTCTCTCTGTTCTAGAACACTACCCAAGGCCATACTTTTAATTATATAAGTCTTACCTTTGGTTGTTTTACCAAAATACAATGCCTTGCATTTATCCAAACTGAATTCCACCTGTCACTTCTGACAGAAGTTTCAAGGCCTATTCCAGAGAGGTTGGATAGGGTTTTGAGTTTTTGCTTGGGACACCAACCCTGGGAACGAATAGTCCTCAGAGCCCTGCCCTCCAATGGGAAACAGCCACCCCACCCTCAGCTGTAACCTTTTGCCAAATAGACCCTTTGGTGACCAGGGACAGGCTCATCACCTTCATTCAGTGAGGAGACTGCCTGCATCCTATATGCTGAAGAACCACTTGGGAGTCCAGGTAAGAGAGGGAGAGGGACCTCCTGGCTTGAGTTACTTTCTCACCACCTTTGTAAGTTTTAAAGTTAAAAAAAGTGGCCGTGCATTGCCGCAGACGGAGCCACATCCAGAGGGAGGGCAATGGCCAGCAGCTAGGCAGAGAGGATTCAAAAGCACTGATACTACCCGACCCACATTCCAGCCCCACTACCTGTCATTGCACAGTGACAGAGTTTGGAGGGGGTGGGGTGGGGAGTGGAAATGAGGGTGCAAGCTGAATGGAAATTTCCAGTTTGTAGGTTTTCACAAACTTAGGAATTAGGAGGAGAATTAGGCCATTCAGCATCCCCCCCCGAGCCTGCTCCACCATTCAATAAATCATGGCTGACTCCACTTTCCTGCCTACCGCTAGTACCCTTATTAGTCAAGGTACTACCACTGCCTTGGTAACATTTAACGACACTACCTCTGTCACTCTGTCACTCTCTGAGGAAGAGATTTCCAAAAGGTCCTAACCTCCTCTTTGTCTCAGTCATTAATGGAAGACCTCTTATTTTTAAACTGTGCCCCCAATTCCAATTTCTCCCACAGGATAAGCATGATTTCGGAATCTGTCCTGTCACAGAATCTTTCCTCTGAGGGTAGTGAATCTGTGAAATTCTTTACCATAGAGGGCTCTTGAAACTGCGTCATGTAAGTACATTCAAGGCTGAGACAGATGGGCCTTTAATCCATAATGGAGTCAAGCAGATAGGGAAAAAGCAGTGGAAGTAGAGTTGAGGATTATCAAAACATCTCATTGAACGGTGGAGTAGACTCAATGGGCTGAATGGCCTATTTCTGCTCCCATTTCTTATGATGATGATCCTCTCAGGATAACCTTTCAACCTTATAAACTTAATATATACAGACCCAATTTGTCCAGCCTTTCCTCAAAACACCTCTTTATCCTTGGGAATGCTTCCTCCTTACCGATAAGAAGTGATGGCTGAGTGGTATCATTGCTAGACTATGAATCCAGAGACCCAGGTAATGTTCTAGGGACCTGGGTTCAAATCCCACCCCAGTAGATGGTGGAATTTGAATTCAATAAAAATCTGGAATTAAGAATATGATGATGACCATATAGGAATGAATCCATTGACAATTGTTGGAAAAACCCATCTGGTTCACTAATGCCCTTTAGGGAAGGAAACTGCCATCCTTACCTAGCCTACATGTGACTCCATGACAATGTGATTGACTCTTAACTACCCTCTGGACATTTAGGGATATGCAGTAAATGCTGGCCTAGCTAGTAACACTGTAAATTTTTTTTTAGAAAATCAGTTTGAGTGACAAATCCCCTGAATAGCCTACATGTTATTTGTGGGAGAATGGTGTTCCTTATTCCTGGAGAATGGACTGGAGAGGGGTGAAGCGGTGCTGGCCAATTGGCTCTGCCTCCAAAATGGCCCCCAAACAGCGAGTAAAACTCCTCCTTCAATTGCAAAATCCACACTGATGCTCCACTACGGTAATGAAGGAATGTTGCACTGTCCGCAATGTTGTATTTTTGATTCCGATTGATAGATAGGCCCTTTTCAGTGTCTGACTTGGAAATATATCACCGTTCCTTCACTGGCTGGATCAAAATCCTGGAATTCCCTCCCTATTGGCATTGTGAGTCTACCCACAGCAGGTGGACGGCAGTGTTTCAAGAAGGCATCTCAACATCACCTTCTCAAGGGGCAACTAATGTTGGCAATAAATGTTGGCCCAGCCAGCGACACCCACATCCCACAAATGAATTAATAAATAAACTAAAAATCCAGTCCTTTGGCAATATTATACAAAATGTTGTACCTTTATTCCTAAGTGTCTCCACTCCTTCACCGAACAAAGAAACAGATTATCCAATCATTTTCACGTTGCAGTTTGTGGGTGCTTGCTTTCAGCAAATTGGCTGCTGAGTTTTCAACATCATGGAAGAAAAGCATCTCTTTGGGCACAATACCTTACTTCAAGAAGTCCTGAAATCTTAAAAGGTGCTAGTTAAGTCAAAAAAAAATACATCTTTATTGGTGAACTGGGTTGGATTCTGGTTATCTCGGGCTGGATTTTCTTTTGGTGCTAGTCAGCTGGTTGTTCTCAACACAGTTTCATAATTTGCTGTCATGGGATCCATGATGTGTAGTTGCTAATTCAGAACCATGACAGCACCCTTATTGTTACTGATCAGACAATGGAAAGTTTTGACATTACAAAGTGATGGTGGTTTTGTGATGATACCTGAACCATTAAGTGTGAAGTGAGTTTCAGTGTTTGCTCTCAGCGTGGGAGATTGTATTTCAAGCAGAACAACAACACTTGGTTACTCTTCAGAATTATTACTTTTCCAGATATGTTTCTGATTCTTTCCCAACCCTGTAGTTATGAAAAGCACACAGATCTCGGTGGGACAGTTCTTCCAACTGTGTACTTTTTTTAATTGAATATTTCATTAAGTGAAATGCCCATTCAATGTCTTAGTCATAGAGTCAGAGATGTACAGGATGAAAATGGGCTCTTCAGTTCAACTTGTCCATGTTGTGTTTGTTCCAGCTTCCATCACTTCCTCTAACAGCTCATTCTGTACACCCACCACCCTCTGCATGAAAAAGTTGCCCTTTAGGTCCCTTTTAACTTTTTCCCCTCTCACCCTAAACATATGGCCTCTAGTTTTGGTCTCCCCCATTCTGGGGAAAAGACCTTGACTATTCATCCCATCCATGTCCTTCTGGATTTTATAAACCTCTATAAGGTCACCTCTCAGCCACTGCTGCTCCAATCTATTCAGCCTCTCCCTATAGCTCAAATCTCCAATCCTGGCAACATCCTTGTAAATCTTTTCTCAATCCTTTCAAGTTTCATCCTTCCTATAGCAGGGGGACCAGAATTGAATGTATTCCAAAAGGGGACTAACCAATGAGCTGTACAGTTGCAACGTAACCTCCCAATTCCTATGCTCAATGCACTGACCAATAAAAGCAAGCATACCAAATGCTTTCTTCACTACCCTGCCTACCTGTGACTCCACTTTCAAGCAACTGTCAACCTGCATTCCAAGGTCTCTTTGTCCAGCAACATTGAAACACTGGAAGTCTTATTGGAACTGAGTGAATTCTGACCAACTCCCACTCAGGAATTTAGAATTATGTGCTCTCTTGTGAGGGCTTTTGCTTTTTGTAACTACTGTTGCCTGATTAGCTGGGAAAGATGCTTCTTCAAGTTTGTCAGTTTCTTGTCCCCCTTCCACAGATGTCCAAGTGGTTGTAATTGCTGTGTTCAAGTTAAAGATGTCTGCATTGAAGATTCTCCTAGTTCCATGGCAGCCTCCTGTCTCCTCGGATAATGGTTTGCACCGTGATGGTCCTCTCTGTGATAAGAATCTCCTAATATCTGCCTCAGAGGCTTAGGAAGTGCATGATTCACTGGCTTCATTTTTCCTCTGGGCCCTCTTCTTGATTAGAAGAGCTTTCTATTTCTATTTGCCTCTTCCAATTCCCTTGCGAAGAGGTAACCTCCCAAGGTCATGGTTGCTGGTGATTGTCTGTCTCCCTGTAGACAGTGTCAATATCCGCCATCTTCATATCTCACTGGCATGTGTCTCTCTAATGGAGTTATGGACAGCCAGGAAGTTGTGAACCAATGGCCAGTTCACAGTGCGAAAAGTCTCTACACTTACAGCGTTCAGAAGAGATTTATAGGGTCATAGAGATGTACAGCATGGAAACAGACCCTTCCATCTAACTCGTCCATGCCAACTTACCAGCATGTGGCCAGGAACGGAGGGTTTGAGTTATAAAGAAAGGCTGGATAGGCTGGGACATTTTTCACTGGAATATAAGGGGTTGAAAGATGACGTTATAGAGGTTTGTAAAATCATGAGGGGCATATATAAGGTGTCCTTTACCTAGTGTGGGTAATTTCAAGACTAGCATATTTTTGAGGTTAGAGGAGAAGATTTGAAAAAGAATGAGAGGCAACGTTTTTACACAGAGAGTGGTTTATGTGTGGGATGAACTTCCAGAGGAAATGGTGGATGCGGGTACAGTTGTAACTTTAAAAGGCATTTAGATATGTATATGAATAAGAAGTGTTTGGAGGGATATGGCCAAGCACAGGCAGATTGGAGTAGTTTTAATTTGGAATGATGGTTGGCAGGGACTGGTTGGACCAAAAGGTCTGTTTCTGTGCTTTGTGTCTCAATGACTCTTATCTGTCTGGTGAACATGAGTGAGCCAGTGCAGGCATCATTGGCTTAGCAACGAGTGTGTGCTGATTGTATGAGCAAACTCCAGGACCTCCAAGTCAGGGAACTCATCGTGCAAGGAAATGGCAAGGATACCCCCGAAATGGCGAAGGTGTTTGCCTTTTTCTCCTGCTGAGTAGATGTTGCCCAGGTCTCACCACTGAATTGGTCGGTTCGCTGGATTGGTCAGTTCGCAGTTTGGCCTTCTCGATCAGATAGCTGCAGTTCCACACTCTCTCACTCAGCTCTCTTGTTCGATTCCCCATCCAAGTCAACAAGCTTGTTCAATTATATTTCCACAGACCTGCACCCCCAATACATTTTATATAAAATGTTGCTCGTCCTGAGTAGAAATTAAAACAAATAAGAAAATTGGAGAGTACAAGGAAAGGGGTGGAGCTATTGGAATGGGTGTGGCAGGGGCATAGGGGGACCTGGGAAGGGAGTGCCATTGAACACAGGGGTCCCAGCTAGGTAACCCAGGTGAGGCTTGGAACATGGCAGAATGGGGTGTCAGCCCACTTAAGGAATCTCTGACCTTTCTAGACATCCAGCACCCCCCACACAGCCCTCCCACCATCTATGACATTGTGCTATATTAGAAGCTTAGATTGTGTGTTATGGTCTCTCTGCATGTCAAAATTGAAAATCGTTAAAGCATTGTGGTTAAGAGCTTGCTTTTCTGTCTGAGGAAATGTTGTGGTGACCGTATCTTGGATCTTTATACTGCGGTGTGGTTTGGAGAGTTTTTAAAAAATTTTGCTGTTGGTCCCTGAGCAGTTTCTGGCAAAGAAATAGATTAAAATACATGAAGGGAAACCTGCAGTTTAAATTGCAAGGGAGGAAGATTGGCTGATCCCATTGAGAATCAAAACTTGTTCATATAATTGATTAGTAATTGAAACGAAGGAGTTTTTCAAAGAAGATCAGGCAGGCTATGAGAACATACAGTGGAATTAAAGGGATGTGTTGATATAGTGATCAATCCAAAATATTACAAACTATATGTAATTTTTATGTAAGGTCAGCTCATGCCTAAAACAACATTTTTCAGTTGGCCCATGTAGAGCCAAATGAGTAATTTTCCCATGTACTTGTAAAGGAAAAAGAAATTGCATAAACGTTTGGAAAATGGACTAAAATGACCTGACTGGGCGACTGCTGTTAAATGTGATACCACATTAGTCACAAAATTGAAATCATGAGGGGTTCGGACAGAATGGGTAAAATGGGTCAAGAATCAGAAAGCACGGTTTTAAAATGTTTTATAGCAGAAGAGAAGCAAGGCTAGAAAAAAAAGGAGTTCTTTACATCGCGAATAATTCGACCTGGAATGTGCTGCCTGGAAATGTGGTGGAGTCAGGATCAACTGAGGCATTCAAGGGGGTATTGGATGATGACTTAAACAGAAAGAATGTATAATAGTGCATATCTCTGACAAAGCCTCCTCCAGCGATCGGTAACTTTCCAGATAAACCTTCTCCAGTTTAGTCAGTCACAAGCCAGGGTCTGAATCACTGGATAGGATTGAGAGTGCTTTGAGGGCATCACTAAAGTGTTTTTGTTATCCTCTTGTGAGTCTCCCATCCCAACTCAGATCTGAGGTGATTATTTGCTTCAGGAATCTGGTATCAAGCAGACAGATGAAGTGTTCTGCCCAGCGGATACTGGTTTGGGTGGGGACACTAGTGTCGGCCATCTTTGTAACCGCCGAATTTGAAGGAGGAAAACACTATAAGGTGGACCCTGTTAGAAAGAAGATGACAGAATGTGACTGAACTGGCTTCTCTGCCTTACAACGGGCATAAATCTTTTTTTTTCTCTCTGTGGGCAATTGCCGGGGGAGAGATAATTGAAGAGACATTCCTGAGAATTCAACTAGTTTACCAGGTTTGACTTGCTGACGTTGAGGAACAATGGCCCAGGTAAAGGCAGAATGAGCTGAGCGGTGGCAAGAAAGCAAAGGGGAGTTTTCTCTGTGTTATTATAGTTTAAACAACAGTACACACTGGAGCTTAGTCCATGGAAGACTAAGGTAAAAAAAGAATGAAACATGAGAAGGCAACTAACAGTCAGCCAACTTGGTCTGCACTCCAATGATATAATTTGAGTGATGGATGGCTCAGTTTCATGTGCGTCACTTGTAGCAGAACCTGCCTTTTCAGGATTTTCAATCTGATTTGATTTATTATTGTCACATGTAGCTTTTCTTTATGCTGTGGAGCATTTAAGTTAAAGAGTTATACAGCTTGAAAACAGACCTTCAGTCCAACTCGTCCGCGCTGTCCAGATTTCCTAAACTGATCTAGTCCCATTTGCCAGCATTTGGCCCATATCCTTCCAAACCCTTCCTATCCATGCCCTTTTAAATTTTGTAATTGTTCCAGCCTCTCCAGCTCTGGCAGCTCATTCCCTACACACACCACCATATGTGTGAAAAGGTTGACTCTCAGGTCCCTTTTATATCTTGCCCCTCTCATTTTCAACCTATGGCCTCTAGTTTTGGACTTCCCTACCCTGGATAAAAGACCGTGGCTATTCTCCCTATCCATGCCCCTCATGATTTGATAAACCCCCATAAGATCACCCCTCAACCTCTGATGCTCCAGGGAAAATGGCCCCAGTCTATTCAGCCTCCATCCCCTGGAACATCCCTGTAGATTTTTTCTGCAACCATTCAAGTGTCACAACATCCTTCCCATATCAGGGAGACCAGAATTGAATTCTAAAAGTGGTCTCACCAGTGTTTTGTACAGCCACAACATGATGTCCCCCCCAAACACCTATACTCAAATGTTCTGACCAGTGAAGGAAAGCGTGCCAAATGCTTTTTTCACCATCCTGTTTACCTGATACTTTACCTTCAAGGAGCTATGAACCTGCTCCCCCCCCCCCCCCCCCCCCCCGAAACCAAGGTCTCTTTGTTCAGCAGCACTCCAGAGGAAGAATATAAGTCCTGCCCTGGTTTGTCTTGCTAAAATGCAACACCTCACATTTATCTAAAGTTATACAGCTTGAAAACAGACCTTCAGTCCAACTCGTCCGCGCTGTCCAGATTTCCTAAACTGATCTAGTCCCATTTGCCAGCATTTGGCCCATATCCTTCCAAACCCTTCCTATCCATGCCCTTTTAAATGTTGTAATTGTTCCAGCCTCTCCAGCTCTGGCAGCTCATTCCCTACACACACCACCATATGTGTGAAAAGGTTGACCCTCCGGTCCCTTTTACATCTTTCCTTAGTCCATTGGCCCATCTGATCAAGATCCCATTGTACTCTGTGATAACATTTTTCACTGTCCACTATACCACTAATTTTAGTGTCATTTGCAAACTTACTAAACATACCTCCTGTGTTCACATCCAGATCATTTATGTAAATGATGAAAAGCAGTGGACCCAACACCCATCTTTGCAGCAAATGGCTCTGGCACATTCCCAATCTGAGCCTAATTACCAACTAATCCACACCCGCTTTTCTTGCTGATTAAATTCTTGTTTACTTTCATCCAAGTACTGACATGATACTGCTGGAAACTAGATTAGAAAGAGCTGTGACTTCATGTAGGTCTCATTACAGTTTAATCCCAACTTGGATTAAACATTGCCAGTGGGTGGCACAGTGGTCTAGTGGTTAGCACTGCTGCCTCACCGTGCCAGGACCCTAAATTTTATTCTAACCTTGGGCAACAGTATAAGGTTTGCATGTTCTCTCTGTATCTGCATGAGTTTCCCTCCCATATTCCAATGATATGTAGGTTAAGTTGATTAGCCATAGTAAATTGCCCCACAGTGTCCAGGGATGTGCAGGCGAGGTGGGTTAGCCATGAGAAATGCAGGGTTGCAGAGGCAGGGAGTCAGGTGGATTTGGATGTGCTGCACTTCCGGGGGTTGATGCAGACTCGATGGGCCGAATGGCCTCTTTCCAAACTGTAGGGATTCCCTGATTCTATAATTCAGTGCATCAAGCAATTGTTACACAGTTTCGGTAGCCAGTACCAAAATATGTGCTCTAACTTAAAAAAAAATGCAATGAAAGAAATATTTGTTGAATATCATGGGGTTTTCCTTCAAATCTTCAATGTGCAATTGATGGGCCATAGTTTTAGGACAAGAGTTCGTGAGTCTGTAGAAGGCATTACCCCAGAGTGTGGTGGATGTTGGGACATTGACTAAGTTTAAGGATATTTAGTTAGTAATGGGTTGAAGGATTGTGGGAAATGGGCAGGAAAGTGGAATTGAGGCCGAGATGAAATCAGCCATGATCGTATTAAATGGCAGAACAGGCTCAAGGGGCTGAATAGCCTACCCTTACTCCTAGCTCTTATAAGATTGTGGTTGAGCAAAGCTTGTCTCATGACCGTCCCAGTTACATGGTGAGGTTTCCTGTGTGCACTGTGTGGGTTGTGTTGTTCCTGTTATATTGCCAAGAAAAGCTAGTCTCAAATAGCCTGTAATAATTCTTTTGATCCCTGACCTCTCCGTTCATGTTGAAATTTCAGTCTACAATCCTTATGTGAATGGAGGTTTAGCCCAAGCGTCTGTTTACTTTACAGGAACTGAGTGAAGTAGGTCAAGTACTTGATTTTTCCTGCCACTAACCTTTCTCCTTAAACCTTGATTGAGCCCAATCTTGGCAATGTTCCATTGCTTAAGATCAGTGTCCTTTAATAAAGGGGCTTTTGCTTTTGGTGCTGCTCATCCGTGAACAACTTGCATTAAAAAGGAGCATGGGTTTCCCTCTGTTTCCTCGCTTTTTGCACAGCCAACCCAATGAAGGGAAATAGAACAAAAGGTCAACCTTTTAAGCTGCATCTAGCAATTACATTTCCCCTTCTGTTTTTAATTTCTCTGAGTCCAAGGGAATTTGTGTTTTTGGAGGGAATTTCATCACATTATTCCAATCACAATATTGAAAGTACAGCCTCTGGATTTGCGAAACCGTGTTTGCAAAAACGCATGGATCCTTGAAATCTCTCAAAACGTCATACTCTGAATTAATTTTCTAGGCAGATACTAATCATTGTCCTGCAGTAGCTGCTGCCTGAATGGTGTATCTGACTCACCAAAATCTTCCAAATCATTTCCCATCAGAAAGGATGGAAAACCAGGAGTAGGAATGTTTTGACAGCTGATGAAAGGCAAGTTGATAAGAATACATTCCAAGGAGAACTTTGCAAACAGGAACGGAAGGAGAAGTAACAAAAGGAAGGAATTTGGGTGAGAGCTTTAGTGGTTAGAATCTAGATGGTAGCTGCTTTCTACCACCAAATTTGAAATGCTGTCTCGATGTGCAGAAGACCAATACAGTGAGATGTGAAATAGTTAGTTTGGGTTAAATGGAGACAGTAGGGGTGAGTAAGAGGAAGAGATATGGGAATGAAGACACCAAATTTGATTGTGCTTTTATTTTTGTTACTTATTGTTGGGATGTGGATGTCACTGGCAAAGACAGCATTCATTGTCCATCCTGAGTCTCCCTTGAGCCGAATGGCTTGCTTGACCATTGCAGATGGTGGTTAAGAGTCAATCACATTGTTGTGGATTTGGAATCACATCCATAGGACAGACCAGGTAAGGACAGGTTTCTCATGGACATTGGTGATCCAGGAGAATTTTTTTCAACAATCATTTAATGATCATTATCACTGAAGAGGACAAATGTGCAGGGCCATGAGACAAGGAGGGGGATTTCACATTCAGAAAGCCAGCACAAACAGTCTCCTCCTATGCTATAACAGGGCATTGGTTTAGCTTCGTTAGTTGGATTGTTGGTTTACAGAGCTGTGTGATGATAACAGTGTAGGTTCAATTCCTATCACTGGTCTGAGGTTACCATGAAGGACTGTCCTTCTCAACCTCTTCCCTCGTCTGAGGTCTGGTGGCCCTCAGGTTAAATCACCACCAGTCACTTCTGTCTAATAAGAGAGCAGCCCTTATAGTCTGGTAAGACTATGACAACACTATAACCATTCAGTGATTAAGTGTGTGTTCTGAGAAGGCTGCTGCTGTTAACAGCCTTTGCTCTTATTTCTGAACTACTTTCTAAAGTTCTGAATTCCTTTATCTCTTGTAGGTGATCATTCAACGATCATTTAAACCACATGCGAATTTCAGCTTGAGTGAGACAGATCCAGTTTCTCGAAAAGTTGCCCGCTTGGATAACTCCGTGCTGTTTGTTACTGGCTCGAAGGTAAGAATTAAACAGGTGGAAGCTACTGATATTAAACTTGGACAGGGGATGAATTGATTGCAAACCAGTCAGAACCCCAAATATCACTGATGCAAACAACCTTCTGTTCACAACTTCCTGGTTTTAACTTCAAACCATGACACAAGATTATATATGTGTACTACCTTTTACAGACAGGTTTTGGTTTTGCCTTGCAGTTCATATGGAGGCTCTGGGAGAATCTCACAGCATCAAAATTTAGAAAATATTTCCTTCTTGTATTTTCTCGACATGATTTTGTTTGAACCCCAACTTTTATAATCTTCCTAATTAATTTAATAACTTAAATCTCTTAGGCTTATTGTTGAATCACCGACAATAGGTTTGGGTTGGACAAAGACGAAAGTGGGTACTGCAGATGCTGAAGATCAGAGTCTAGATTAGAGTGGTGCTGGAAATGCACAGCAGGTCAGGCAGCATCCGAGGAGCAGGAGAATCGATGTTTCGGGCAAAAACCTGATGAAGGGCTTTTGCCTGAAACATCAATTTTCCTGCTCCTCAAGACTTGAGGTGGACAAAGGCAGCAGTTTCATGGGAACACCACCCCTCCCAAGGTCACTAGCCAAACCTCAGAAGATAATCTGTACCTTCACTGTTGCAGAGGTAGGGTGGGAAGAGGTGTAATCGCAAGAGGTAGGGTGGGAATGACTGCATTGGCGCCACCTCGTGCTCCCGTGAGGAGGTTGAGCAATTCATCAACTTCACCAACACATTCCACCCTGACCTTAAACTTACCTGGACCATCTCTGACACCTCCCTCCCCTTCCTGGACCTCTCTATCTCCATTAATGACGACCGACTTGATACTGACATTTTTTTACAAACCCACCGACTCTGACAGCTACCTGGATTACACCTCTTCCCACCCTACCTCTTGCAAAAATGCCATCCCATATTCCCAATTTCTCCGCCTCCGCCGTGTCTGCTCCCAGAAGGATCAGTTCCACCACAGAGCACACCAAATGGCCTCCTTCTTTAGAGACCGCAATTTCCCTTCCCACGTGATTAAAGATGCCCTCCACCGCATCTCGTCCACATCCCGCACCTCCGCCCTCAGACCCCACTCCTCCAACTGTAACAAGGCCAGAACACCCCTGGTGCTCACCTTCCACCCAACAAACCTTCGCATAAACCAAATCATCCGCTGACATTTCCGCCACCTCCAAAAAGACCCCACCATCAGGGATATATTTTCCTCCCCACCCATTTCCGCCTTCCACAAAGACCGTTCCCTCCGTGACTACCTGGTCAGGTCCACGCCCCCCTACAACCCACCCTCCCATTCTGGCACTTTCCCCTGCCACCGCAGGAACTGTAAAACCTGCGCCCACACCTCCTCCCTCACCTCTATCCAAGGCCCTAAAGGAGCTTTCCACATCCATCAAAGTTTTACCTGCACATCCACTAATATCATTTATTGTATCCGTTGCTCCCGATGCGGTCTCCTCTACATTGGTGAGACTGGGCGCCTCCTAGCAGAGCGCTTTAGGGAACATCTCCGAGACACCCACACCAATCAACCACATCGCCCTGTGGCCCAACATTTCAACTCTGTAAGTAAAAACAATGACTGCAGATGCAGGAAACCAGATTCTGGATTAGTGGTGCTGGAAGAGCACAGCAGTTCAGGCAGCATCCAAGTACATGGAGGTCCTGGGCCTCCTTCACCGCCACTCCCTCACCACCAGACGCCTGGAGGAAGAACGCCTCATCTTCCACCTCGGAACACTTCAACCCCAGGGCATCAATGTGGACTTCAACAGTTTCCTCATTTCCCCTTCCCCCACCTCACCCTAGTTCTAAACTTCCAGCTCAGCACTGTCCCCATGACTTGTCCGGACTTGTCCTACCTGCCTATCTCCTTTTCCACCTATCCACTCCACCCTCTCCTCCTTGACCTATCACCTTCATCCCCTCCCCCCACTCACCCATTGTTCTCTATGCCACTTTCTCCCCACCCCCACCCTCCTCTAGCTTATCTCTCCACGCTTCAGGCTCACTGCCTTTATTCCTGATGAAGGGCTTTTGCCCGAAACGTCGATTTCGCTGCTCCTCGGATGCCGCCTGAACTGCTGTGCTCTTCCAGCACCACTAATCCAGTGATATTCTCTGTGCCAAGAACGAGAAATAGGGCAGCACATGTGCACAGACAAAACCCATCCTCCAGCCAAGCCTCATCCTAACTTGGAACTAATCCATTGTTTCTTTCCTGTCGCTGGGTCAAATTCCTGAAACTTCCTTCCTAATAGCACCACATAGACTGTGATGATTCAAGAAGGTAACTCATTACCACCTTCACAAGGGCAATTAGGATGGCAGTAAGTGCTGCCGTTCGTAGTGATGCACATGACCCCTGAATTAATATAAAACTCACAACTTGTGTTTTTTTTTAAATTGACTGCCTTCTTACGTAAAAATTTGCTGAGCTAATCCTTTCTGAGGACAGCTCAGATGGAAAGGGGCCAGGAATAAAAAGGGAACTGATGAACTAATAGTCTGTAATATAACATGTTGGTGCAACAACATCCTGTAACCTTTCAGTGTTTTGCTTTCAAATCTCTGAAGCATTTGGAAATATGTTGTGAAATAATGTTGCTGACGAATGTACGCATGCAGCGGCAGTTGTTTGAAATTCTGACAAGGTGGTGTCTGCCTGAGATGTTGGACAGTCTAACGATCAACAGCTCCTCCTGAGATATAGTTAACTCACTGTGATGCTTTTCAACTCATCAATCCACCAAGGTTTGACTGCTAAAGGCAAGTATCCTCACACTACAGGAAGAAACTGGAGAGGGAATGCAACGGAGATTCACCAGGACAGAGTACAGGAAAGAGATAGAGAGCTCAGTGGCAGGGTGGAAAGATAATAATCTCCCCCTCAATGCCAGCAAAAGCTGGTCATCGACTTCAGAAAGCAGAGTGGAGGACATGCCCCTGTTTGTATCAATGGTGCTGAGCTGGAGGTGGTTGAAAGCTTCAAGTTCCAAGGAGTAAATATCACAAACAATTTGTCCTGGTCCATGCACATTGGTGCACAAGGTCAAAAATGCTGCTACTTCCTCAGGATGCTAAGGAATTTCGGCATCTCCACAATGAGTCTTACTAATGTGTACAGACAAACCGTAGACAGTATCCTACCCTGATGCATCACAGCTCAGTCCGGCAGCTGCTCTTCCCAAGACTGCAAGACATGACAGAGAGTTGTGAACACAGCCCAATCCAACACGAAAACCAGCCTTCCACCCATTGACTCTGTCTACACTCCCTGCTGCCTCAGGAAAGCAGCCAACTTAATCAATGATTAAGATTAGAGTAATGCTGGAAAAGCACAGCAGTTCAGGCAGCATCCAAGGAACAGGAAAATCCACGTTTTAGCCAAAAGCCTTACATCAGTCATTCCTGATGAAGGGCTTTTGCCCGAAATGTCAATTTTCCTGCTCCTCGGATGCTGCCTGACCTGCTGTGCTTTTCCAGCACCACTCAGAGCTTGACTCTGATCTCCAGCATCTGCAGTCCTCATTTTTGCCAACATACTCAATGACCCCCCCCCACCCTGGTTATACTCTCTTCCACCCTTTTTTATCAGCCAGAAGGTATAAAAGTTCGATAACATATTTTAATAGATTCAAAAACAGCTTCTTTCCCGTTGATATCAGACTTATGAACGGACCTCTCATTTATTCGAGTTGATCTTTCTCTGCACCTTCTCTGTAGCTGTAACACTGTATTCTGTATTCTGTTCTATTACTCTGATATACTCATTCCAAGGCATGACCTGTCTGAACAGCACACACCTTGGCGCATGCAACAACAAATCAAATCAAATCTCTTGGAAGAGATTCAACTACAAAGACACACTCGACAAGCTGGGGTTGCTCTCCTTACGGAGGAGGATGGAGCTGTATAAAGTTCTGAGGGACATAGGGTAACTTGGGAGAAATGTTTGCTCTTAGTGAAGAGGTGACTAACACAGGAGGGCATGGGGTTTAAGGCAAGGCGATCAATGAGAGGGTGTTTCTCTCCCACTCAGAGGGAAGTATGGTGTGGAACTCAGGGTGGTAGAGACAAGAACTGTTGGGCTGTTCAAGAAGTATTTATAGAGGAGCCAAAGCACACACTGTCATGGGGAGGGCTCCAAATCGTGCACCAGTGTCCCTGCCTCAGAACCAGGAGGCCCAGAGTTTAAGTCCCACCTTCTCTGGAGATGTGTAAAAACTCCTCTGAGCAGGTTGATTAACAATCATTGATATACTTGTGCAAAACAAATCAAGCAATTTTATATTCAACTCTTTATGTAATATAGACTAACATAGGCTGGAATTATATTTCAAGAGTGTAATACAATCAGCAAATGCATTTAAACATGCAAATTAGGGGTGGGTATATGCCATTCATCCCCTTGAGTCTACTCCCCTTGAGACAATAAGGTCATGGGTTGACCTGATTCTGACCACAACACTGCACTGACATCCTTTTTATTAACAGTAAGCCTGGGAAATCTCCTCCCACCACTTTCTGAATAAGTTAACTATTACTTTACATGATCAGATCCCTGATTGTCGAACTGTGTCCCGAGTTCCAGTCTCTCCTCCAAGTGGAAACATTATTTTAGCTTTTTAAATCCCCTCAGCGTCTAGTACATCTCAATGAGATTTCCCTCCATGTGAATAACTGCATCTTGTGTAGTGAGGACAATACATTGCCTTGAGTTAGAAGTAGAGTCAGAGTTTTTACAGCATGGGAAAAGGCTCTTCAGCTCAGCATGTCAGTGTTGGTCATCGAGCATCTATCTATTCTGATCCCATTGGACTTGACCTGCAGTATTGTATGTGTTGAGGGTTCCTGCCTTTAACACCCTTTTACACAGTGAGTTCCAGATACCCACCACGCTCTGGGTGAAAAGATATTTCTTCAAATTCTCTCGAAATGTCTTACCCCTTAACTTACATCTATTCTATAATTATTGACGCCTGTGCTAAGGGGAATAGTTTCTCCCTATCTAGGCCATGTATGTACCTCACAACTTTGATCATCTCAATCAGGAGCTCTGTCAGCCTTCTCTGCTCATTCCTGATGAAGAGCTTTTGCCCGAAACGCCAATTCTCCTGCTCCTCAGATGCTGCCTGACCTGCTGTGCTTTTCCAGCACCACACTCTCCTCTCTGCTCAATCCCAGCCTACCTAGTCTCCCTTCAGAGTCGATATATCTCTGGAATGTTCTGTAATATGCAAAGGAATATGCAGCTTTACTTTTTTGTTTTGATTTCAGGTGACTAAAGTACCAGTTGATGGACCAGGCTGTCAACACTTCCTGACCTGTAAATCATGTCAGATTGCACCATCCTTCATGAAATGTGGTTGGTGTGAGGGGTCCTGTACCCGACAACAGGAATGTCAGAAGAAGTGGTTGCCAGATACGTGTACACCTGTTATTGTTGAGGTATGTTTACAACAATGTGTAAAACTACTCTTGTGAAGCAGATTGGTTCTCCTGGTGAACCAGCAAGTGGATCTATTGGGTCCCGGGCTATGCCGACCATTACTGATCTTGGATCTCTCTGTCAGACTCAGCTCCCAGTCAAAAGGCTATTGGTTCAAGTGCCACTCCAGAGACTTGTGCACACAGTTTCCATTCAATGCTGTACTTCATTGGCTTTGGCATGTCCAGTGGTTATGAAAGGTTTATAATAATTAGAACATAGAACAGTACAGCACAGAACAGGCCCTTCAGCCCACAATGTTGTGCCGACCATTGATCCTCATGTATGCACCCTCAAATTTCTGTGACCATATGCATGTCCAGCAGTCTCTTAAATGTCCCCAATGACCTTGCTTCCACAACTGCTGCTGGCAACGCATTCCATGCTCTCACAACTCTCTGTGTAAAGAACCCGCCTCTGACATCCCCGCCATACTTTCCTCCAAGCAGCTTAAAACTATGACCCCTCGTGTTAGCTATTTCTGCCCTGGGAAATAGTTTCTGGCTATTGACTCTATCTCTGCCTCTCATTTAGAGAAAGTGAGGACTGCAGATGCTGGAGATCTGAGCTGAAAATGTGTTGCTGGAAAAGCGCAGCAGGTCAGGCAGCATCCAAGGAGCAGGAGAAGGAGAAGGGCTGAAGAAGGGCTCATGCCCAAAACATCGATTCTCCTGCTCCTTGGATGCTGCCTGACCTGCTGCGCTTTTCCAGCAACACATTTTCAGCTATGCCTCATTATCTTGTATACCTCAATTAGGTCCCCTCTACTCCTCCTTTTCTCCAATGAAAAAAGTCCGAGCTCAGTCAACCTCTCTTCATAATTGCAGTTTATTTATATGTGAGTGGTGTTGTGCTGCAGATCAGAGATTAAACCCTACTCTCTCTGCACATAACAGATCCTGGCAAGATTTGAAGTTGGGTAGGGGAGTTCTCAAAGTGACTTCAGCAAGATTTACCGTTCAACCTGCACTACAGTAATTAACATACAGGAGGCCCCCGATTTAAAAGCATCCAACTTAACAAACATGATCCCATGCAGAATTTAGTTTTAAAGTCCTGACGCATGAACATTTCCTATACTTATCAACAGCTGCTTTCCAATGTCCTGGATTGTGTTCTAACTTGCGTATAATTTGACTTGTGAACGGACTCCAAAATGGAAGCTGTTTGCAATCCAGAGACTGCCTGTAGTCGGTAAATTTAATTGTTCTTTGTGCAAAATGCACAAAGTGGCAAATCTGATAATATAATTGCACTTAATTGGCTATAAAGTGCTTTGGGGCTGTGTGAAAATGTTACATAGATACAACTTCCATCCTGTTCCTCTCCTTTCCCCTGCCCTAGCCCTTTGCTTCCACCCTCCTGCTTTTCCTTTCCCCTCTGTCATCCTTTTCCACTTTGTTCCTTCCACCTCCTTTTCTCACTAGCCTGTACGGACCAGCTGGCATGGGTACCCAGTGATCAGAGAGGAAAAGACAAACTAGGATTCCCACTGTTGGAAGAACATGTCCTGCTGGAAATTACTGAATTGTGCTCAGCAGAGATATCACCCTTTGTTGTGTGACTTGCCTACACTCCATGTTAATACTCGCACTTGAAGAAAGACCATTTAGTTGGTGTTGGAGGTGGGGAGAAGTGCAGATGAGCAAACATTTGTCAGAGAATTGTGAAGAAAAGCTATTGGTCAAACTGTTGAGGGTATGTAATAATTCAAGTTTTCCTACTGTTTTAAATTTACATGTTCCTGGTTGTAAAGTGAGTGGTTCGATATTGGAATTATTCTCCTAAAATGAGCTTGATTCAGATTTGAAGTTTGCATAAATCGCAGATACAAATGGCCAATTTCTGAACATACATTTTCACAGCCTGTCTTATGCATTAAGAGTTAACCTGAACCTATTTCATCTGAAAGTAGTCAGATGCCAACATTCCTTTGCTGTTTCCAAATGACCTTTGAGTTTTGTCAGTTGAAAATTGGACTTTAAGCCTTTTGTGATTGCACAACGTTGCTGGTTTTATCCAGCAGAAGTCCACTGAGTGTACATGAGTGTGGGTTTGGTACGTCTTCATTGTCACCACTGAGCCAACAGAATGATTGAGCCTATGAGAAGCAATGGCAGTGGTTCATTAAACGGAACGTATTGTAGCTTGACAAGTGCAAAGTAGCAAAAGAAAAATCCAAACCCTGAAATTTTTACCAATAGGAAATTGCAGAAAAATCACAAACAGAAAATGGTTTCGCTTTAGTGTAGCCGAGTGAATAACTTCCCATGATGCTGGTAGTCAAGCTGTCATCCTGTAACTATTCTACCAATTATCTCCAATCTGTTTGGATCAACAACACTGTTCAGAATCCAAGCTCAGAAAGGTATGATTTGGCTCATTTGTGCGCTTGGTAACTCTTTGAAAGAGCTGTGCAATGAGTCTCAATCCCCTGCTCTATTCCCCCTGGTCCTGCAAACTTTGGTATTTCTTGGGCTTATTGAATTTCCTTTTGAAAATTCAAACTCAATCTGCTTCCTCTCCCCTGCCAGGCAGTTCATTCCAGGCCACATCAAGTCATTGTGTTCAAAAAAGAAAATCCTCATCTCCCTTCCAGTTCCTTCACCTTAAACCTGTGTCCTCTGATGGCTGCTCCCTCTGCCAGTAGAAACACTTACCACTCATTGGCTTTATCGAACCCTCTCATGAATTTAAACACATCTATTAAATTTCTGAACATGAAGGGTATTGTATGTGGAATGAACTGCCAGAGGAATTGGTGGAGGCAGGTGCAATTATGACATTTGAAAGACATTTGAACAGGTACATGAATAGGAAACATTTAGAGGGATGTGGGCTAAATGCAGGCAAATGGGGCTAGTTTTGTTTGGGAAACCAGGCCATCATGGAAGAGTCGGGCTGAAGGGTCTATTTCTGTGCTGTACGGCTCTAACCACCATATTTAAATCAATGATCAAAGGTCAGTTAGACTTATTAATGAGCCTAATGAGCTGAACAATGTACTGTCCTTGCCATATAATAGCAGGCAGGGGTGGTCAGGTGGAAAGGTCTTGCTCACCACAAGGCACACCCCCCTCAAGATGCCACCCACCTCCCATCCACTGGATGCCATACCCTTGCTTCATTCTACTCTGCCTGCTCAACAGACCTTGCCCCCATCATTCTTGACACCCCCTAACATGTGAGATTCCATTTGTGCCTCCCTCTGTGATCACATCCAGTGGGGCCAAACATTATAGCCCAAGGGTGTGATAGACATTGTTTCATGATGAAAGATGAGAGATGGATTGTCCATTGGAGTGCTTTGATTTTTCCAAATAAAGTTCTGTAAAGGCAGTTAGCATTCAGAATGTCCATGGAAAGGAACAGTCAAATTGTCCTCTACAAACACCGTCAGTATTATTATACCGTGTGGAAAGAATTGGCCATTTACAAAAGAGCAAAGTACTCTTCAATAAATTAAAGTTGAAGTCTATTTGAAAATTACAAGATAATCGAGATGTAAATCAGAGCAAGTGCCTGAATTTAAAAAAACTTGCATTCTCTAACTGTTTCTGCTGCTTCATTAGAACTCACGTACTCATTGCTCATTGTACTTTTTCTCTTTATTTGCTTTAAATTGCAGTTTCAACCCAAAAGTGCTCCTGTCGATGGCGAGACCATGCTAAAACTATGCGGCCGGGATTTCCAATCTCCACATGGGCCGCCAATAACACCAGCCTCCCATGTGGTTCAAGTGGGAAACCGGCCTTGCAAAGTCATCCCTGAAATCAGCAATGCCAGGATGTAAGTTCCTACCTTTCATTCTTCCCCATTTTAGATCTTCGTACAAAAAAAAGTTTCGGTCAAGGAATCTCCTTGCAATGTTTTGTTTTCCTTTTCATGGGTAAAATCCTGCTATGGGGCAAATTGCTCAACTTTGTAACTACCGCTTGTAAATATGTATCGACCATACAGGTTGAAGCTCTCACTTAACAGGATTGGTTTTCCCAATCCTTGATCCAAGGGATTGTCCACTCTGGTGACGCAAAGGTCAGGGAAACCATTGCAGAGATCATTTCCACTTCCTTGATTTCTGAGGCAGGGAGCAAGTGGAGACAGAGATGGTGTTGACTTGAATGAGGGCACCAAGGTAGCACAATGGTTAGCACTGCTGTCTCACAATACCAGGGACCTGGGTTCAATTCCAGCCTTGGGCAACTGTCTGTGTGGAGTTTGTACATTCTCCCTATGTCTCTGTTGGTTTCGTCCAGGTGCTCCGGTTTTATCCAACAGTCCAAAGATGTTCAGGTTAGGCGAATTGACCATGCTAAATTACCCATAATGTTCAGATTGTGTAGGTTAGCTCATTAGTCATAGGAATTGTAGAGTAATAGGGTAGGGGAATGGGTCTGGGTGGGATACTCTTTGAAGGGTCGGTGTGGACTTGTTGGGTCAAATGGCCTGTTTCCACACTGTAGGGATTCTATGTGCAACACCTTGCTTCAAGCATCTGGTTCAATATTCACCGTATACCTGAATGTAGCTGCAGTCAAACATGGAGCTGGGTTTTATATAGGGTTTTGAGGGGTCGGGTGTTGGGCGGTGTGAAGCAAGAGCGGTGGATCAGAATCTAAGATGGCAGCCTGCTCGCCTGCCTCACCTACTATTTCCTCAGCTCATCCAAACGCATGCCGAATGGCTAATTGGTGACTATCTGGTAGGAAGGTCGCTAATTCCGGGAGTAGAGGAGGACTCCGTGTCCAATCAGGACTGTAGGTCAGGGTGACATACAGCAGTGGGGCCACGGCTGTGAGAGAGGGAAGTTGGTGATGCCATCAAATTGAAAGGCCCCATTTCTTTACAGTGTCTCTTTAACTTTTGTTATCTTCTACCTTGTAATACACTCCTGTCAGTAGCTCCAGGGGTTAATGGTGTGTAAAGATCATGTCCCGGCCTGCAGTTAGCTGGGGAATTTTAGTTCCTTTCTCGGTTTATGCTTTGAGGTGGGAAGGATATTGAATTTGGTGGGATGGTGGTGGAACCACACCCCCCCACTCCATTAGAATTAATTGGGAAGGCTCAAGATGGGACTTCCCCATTGCCATGTAAAGTTCTTAAGTGCTTTATGTCACCGCTGCTAACCCAGTGAGAGAGGGCATGGACCTATTGATGTATGACAAGTAAAACCACGCACCTGCTTGTCGTCTCTGGGTGTGTCCATTGTTCAGAGGCATTCAATGCTTGATCAAATGATTAAGGATGGGGTGGGGGAGGTAACAGGCACCAAACATTATCCTGCTGACACCTTTACACCCTTCCGCCCCATCTCCACAAAACACCTTTTGGAATGACTTACCTCTGGCCTTTGTCACAGGGTTGGAGGTGTAGGTTCATGTGGACAATAAACTAGCATAAAATCCAGCATGGACTGGTTGGGCCAAATTGTTTGTTTCTGTGCTTTACAGAATATGTTTGCAAACACATGGAGCAACAGGAAATCTGATAGACCTGGCTTTTTTCCCATCCCTAATTCAGCTGGTTGGAGAGCATTGATTCCGTTCTGCCCTGAGGTTGTCAATTAAGATTAAGCTAGGGATGGGGGAAGGCAGGAAAATATTCAGTCAAGCCCATGAAGAGTTGGTAGTTTCACATGAGTAATGTATCCCTTTCGATCGCTCAAGTCTAATCCTGTAAAAGGAATGGTGAATTTATCTTGGAAATGGTGGGAGGAGATTTTCCTGGCTCACTGTTAATAGTTTGTCAACTCAATCCATAGACACCAGTGACATTTACTAAATACTCTGACTTCATAAACTGAACCAACCAGCAACCAAACAATGACCTGGGTGTTTCAGGCTCACTCACTCACCAAAATGCAAAACGTGCTCAAGCAAATAGTTATTCTTGACGGCAGGTTTGGACAAAGCTATCTGAATCACCCCCCTCAAACTTCTTTTTATTCAACTCTTCAAAACTAAGTCAATTTCTCACACCCACTTCACCGCTGTCCAATTCTTGCTGCTGTCTCACTCTTTCGATTTTGCCATCTCAATCACCTCTATTATTTCTGTGCGTGCTTCTTTATTTCCTTCTGCTTGACTTTCTACCTTCACTTTCCCATTCCACCTCTAGTTTTCCCTTTTCCTCTTCCCTACCTTTTTTGCCTTGCGACCTTTGTTGCACGTCTGTTTCATTTCCCTTCAGTGGCATCTCTAGTGAGCACCCTTGTATATTTCTTCACTTCTGTTCCTCTTCTATTTTGATTGTTCCTCCCTTTCTTCTGATCCTTCTATATAGCCCTCAACTTCTTCCTTGATTTATATGTGCCCCCCTTGATCTACTCCCTCACTTTTGTGGGTGTTTTTGGCTGTTTGCTCGCTTTTGTTGCCACATCTCTTTTCCTTTCTCCACTTTTTGTCTTCCATTCTCTAATTTTTCTCTTCTCTCTCTTCCTGTCCTATTGTTTGCTCTGCTTCTTCTTCTCATCCTTTTTAACATTTGCTCTTTTCACAGTATCAAAGCGTGTGGTGCTGGAAAAGCACAGCCAGTCAGGCAGCATCCGAGGCGCAGGAGAATCGATGTTTCAGTTCCTCGAGGCCTCATTCCTGATGAAGGGCTCTTGCTCGAAACGTCGACTCTCCTGCTCCTCGGATGCTACCTGACCTGCTGTGCTTTTCCAGCACCACACTCTTCGACTCTGATCTCCAGCGTCTGCAGTCCTCACTTTCTCCATTTTTGCAGTCTGAACAATTTGCTTCTAATGTCTGCAGCACGTGAGAAGGAGATTGAGTGGGATTCTATAAAAAAGCCTTGGGAACAGAATCCTTTACCTGTGCCCAGAATGCTGAAAAACTAAACAAACTCTCCCTGAGGTTAGGCAGGACTGTCTTTGACTGCCCTGATTTGTGTTTATACGTTTGGGAATTGCATAGGTACTCTTTTTCCATTGTACGTTGGAAAGATTTGCTATCTCTGAACTTGTGTTTTGCCCAGCTTCTATATTCTTCCTGGGGCTAGTACAATGACACAGTATTCATCTATAGATTGCAACCTCTGATTACTTCTTAGGTCATAACTGTGAACAAAATGTCCAATAGGTCTCTTTGCAAAAGTGCCTTCATTCAAGAAGGGTTGATTCACTTCCTGTTTTGATACTGGTTAGTTCAATGGATGAATGATCAAGAAAGGTGATATCTTTAACATCATGATGGCTTAAGTTTTTTTCTCTGTGTGATTCATAGCAGACAGACGACTGTAAACTGAGAAATGCAACACTTTGCTTATAGCGTACAACAAGGTACCCTTGAGCACTTAATCTCAGTTGACACCCATGCAGTTCTGAGGTGCTATCTTTGAGCTGAGATTCTAAGCTAATTTGTGACTGTCTTTGTGCTCTTTTGGGGCGGGGGGGGGGGGATGTCAAAGACCCCCTTGGCACATTTGAAAGAAGAGAAAGAAATTGTATACCCTTAAATAGTTCACAAAAGCATCACTAAAGCAGATTGGTAAATTACCACATTGCAGGTTGTGCAAGTTTATTATGACTGTTGCCATGTTTCTATATTAGATCAGTGATTATATCGCAAAAGCGCTTCAATGGCTGAGGTTACAAAAGGCAGTATATAAATGCAAGTTCTTTTGTTTTTATGTATTGTGTTGCTCCTATAATGGTATGCGTTATATAGATAATATCCATGTATAAACAACAAAAAGGAATTTTAAAACAAGATTCATTTTCCCCATTTAGTGCAGTAAAGGTTCACTAGGCTGATACCAGGGCTGGCAGAGGTGTCCAATAAGGAGAGGGAGTTTGACTGGGTCTGTATTCACTCAAATCTAGAAGGATGAGAGGGGATCTGATTTAAACATGTCAAATTCTAACAGAGCTGGGCAAACTGGATGTAGGGAAGATGTTCCCCCGATTGATTTCATTTATTGTTATTACATGTACCGAGATGCAATGAAAAGTGTTGTTTTGCATGCTAACCAGACAAATCGTGCCTTACGTCAGTAGATCAGGATAGTAGAACAGAATGCAGAATCTAGTGTAACAGGTACAGAGAAGGTGCAGAGAAAGATCAACTCTAATATATGAGAGATCTGTTCATAAGTCTGATAACCGAGAAGAAGAAGCTGTTTGTAAATCTGCCAGTGTGTGTTTTCCAACTTTTATTTTTGATTTGATTTATTATTGTCAAGTGTCTAGGTACAGTGAAAAGTTTTGTTTTGCAGTATAAAGTGCATTGGGGTAATAGAACAGAATGAGGAATACAATATTACAGCTGCAGAGAAGGTGCAAAAAGAGTGAGAACAACATTCAATTTAAAATTTGAGAGGCCCATTTAGAAGTCTAATAACAGCGGGGAAGAAGTTGTTCTCGAGCCTGTTTGTATGTGTGTTTAGGCTTTTGTATCTTCTGCTCAATGAAAGAGGGTGGAAGAGAGTATAATCAGGGTGGGAGGGGTCCTTGGTTATGTTGGCTCTTTCCCAAGGCAGAGGGAAGTATAGATTGGGTCAATGGATGGAAGGCTGGTTTGTGAGATGGACTGGGCTGTGTTCACAACTCTCTGTAGTTTCTTGCGGTCATGGGCAGAACAGTTGCCATAGCAAGCCGTGAAGCATCTGGATAAGTTAGTAAGAGTCATTGTGGACATGCTAAATTTCCTTAGCCTCCTGAAGATGTCGAAATGTTGGTGTACTTTCTTGACTGTAGTATTGATGTGGTTGGTTGGTGATATTTACTCCCAAGAACTCAAGTTCTTGATCATCTCCACCTCAGCACCATTGATACAGACAGGGGCATGTCCTCCACTCAGCTTCCAATGCTCTGGGATCGGCAGTTCAGTTCCCATCACACAGCTGGCGCAATTTGAATTCAATTTAACAGACTGAAATAGTAGGCTAGTTTCGGCATTGCTGGCCACAAAGCTGTCATTGATTGTTGTAATTACCCGTCTGATTCATCAGAGACGGAGGTCTGGGCAACTACTGACTTCACACCCGGAGCAGTATGGCTGACTCAGAACTACCCCCTTAAATGATCCTGCAAGCCACTCTGTTCAAGGACGACAAAGGCTGATACCCACTTCCCACAAAACTAAATGAAAAATGAACTTACAAAATAATTAATTACCTGTTTCTGGGCTGCTTGCTCTTTGATTGGTCCACCTGCAAATTGCATCAGGCAGATGGCAGCCTTGTGCGGCTGGAAGTGGACTGATGGGAACAAAATGAGCTGAGAGTTTCCCCTCCAAACCACTCACCATCCTGACTTGGAAATATGTTGCTGCTTCTTCAGTGTCGCTGGATCAAAATCCTGACACTCCCTGCCTAAGGCCTTGAAACTGGGATGCTTGGGAGTGGAATGTCTTCTCGTCCGAGCAGATGCAGCAGATGCATTGTGGGTCCACTTGCAGCCAATGGACTGCAATAATTCAAGAAGGCAGCTCACCACCACCTTCTCGAGGGCAAATAGGGACACGCACTCAATGTTGGCTCAGCCAGTGTTACCCATAGCCCTTAAACGAATAAATAAATGGCAGTCGTCTGATTGGAGAACTCATCCTCTACCACGCCTCCTCTCAACAACTACTCCACCATGTAGATCACAGTTGAAAAAATGTGAAACACTCAGTTAATGACCTCGATGCATGACCTCTGCACCAATTTTATGTTGCCTGTGTAGGAGAAATTCGCTCCCAATCTTGGGTTAGTCATTGGAATTTTATATTGTTAGATCAATACAATATTAGACATATTGTGCACAGTTCTGTTCGCCACACTGTAGGAAGGATGTGGAGGCTTTGAGAAGGTTTACCAGGAAGTTGCCTGGGTTGGCATGTATTAACTATAAGGGGAGCTTGGGCAAACTTGGATTGTTTCACAGAGGCTGAGGGAGCAACCTGATAAAATTATACAAAACTATGAGAGATGTGGTGAATAGTCAGAATCTATTTCCAGAGTGGAAACGTCAAAGACGGGAGGGCATCATTTTAAGGTGGGAGGGGGTAAGTTTAAAGGAGATGTGCGAGGCAAGTCTTTTTGTACATAGAGGGTGGTAGGTGCCTGGAATGCACTGCTGGGGGGAGTGGTAGAAGGACAACGATAACAATGTTTAAGATAGGCGCACGAAAAGCAGGCAGGAGACTGACATGGACCATGTGTAGGCAGATAGGCTTAGTTTAGAATGGCATCTTTTAATAGCACAGACATGTGGGCCAAAGGACCTGCTCCTCTCCTGCATCCTATGTCCAGGACACCAGGATGAACTCTCTTGAATAGGGCACAGTATTTTCATCACAACTACGTTCCATTTCTGACAAACATCGCGCTGGCTATGAGATATATTGCTGTTTTTCAGTTTTGTTGGGCTAAAACCCTGGATCTCTCTCCCTAGCAGCACTTTGTGAACACTTTTTTTTTCCTTATTTGTTCACAGGATGTTTGTGTCGCTGGTTGAGCCAGCATTTATTGCCCATCCCTAATTTGAGGCCAGTTCAGCATCAGCCACGTTGTTGTGAGTTTGAAGTCACATGCAGGTCCAGGCCCAGTTGGGTCTTTGTGATAATCAACAATGGAGCAGCACTGTGGCTCAGCGGTTAGCTAGGGACCCAGGTTCGATTCCAGCCTAGGGCGACTGTCTGTGTGGAGTTTGCATTTTCTCCTCATGTTAGTGTGGGTTAATCCGGGTGTTCCAGTTTCTTCCCACAATTGAAAGATGTGCAGGTTAGGTGAATTGGCCATGCTAAATTGCCCATAGTGTTCAGGGATGTGTAGGTTAGGTGCATTAGTCAGGGGTAGATATAGGGTAGAGGAATGGATCTGGGTGGGTTACTCTTTGGCGGGTGGCTGTGGACTTGTTGGGCTGGAAGCCCTGTTTCCACACTGTCGAGATACTATGTAGAAACAAATGTTTCCATAGCCACCATTAGGCTAGGATTTTTTTTGGATTAATTTCAGTTTTTGCCATCAACCGTGGTGCTGTATGACTATAATAAACAACTTAATAAGTCTTGAAATTGCCCAGGCATTAGGCATGTTTGTATGTCTTCCCGGTTGGCATGGGGAGTGCATATTTGTGACAGCAGCCTGATGCACTGAACATGGAAATATATCTCGAGCCAAAATTTATTTATGACAATTCAAAATGTTCATAAGGTTACATTATACTTAGCTCTCTCCACCTGCAGCATCCTAAACAGATTCAAACAAACCAATATGTTGAATAAATTCATACTATCTCTTCTAAAGTCCTAGATTAAGGATATTGAGATTTGGCATAAAACATGATGTATAACTTAGATTAGAATTTTAAAATGAAATTTGTGACCTTTGCACATGATCATAATTTCACTGGAGTTGGTTATTTTTGATGTGAGTGTGGTATAAGTATTCTTCACTCCCTCCAGTGAAAAGTATTTGGGCAATAATGCTGAAACTGGATTGCTCAAAGAACATTTGGTCACGATACCCCATTTTCCTGTCTCCTTTTAATGAGAATTACCTCTGTTGAAAATGTTTCACTGCGATAAAATCGAATAATTTCAGAAAGAAATAGCCTAGCACATGTGGTTAGCACTGCTGCCTCACAGCGCTAGGGTCCCAGGTTCAATTCCAGGATCAAGCGACTGTCTGTGTGGAGTTTGCACATTCTCCCTGTGTCTCCGTGGGTTTTCTCTGGGTGCCCCGGTTTACTCCCACTGTCCAAAGATGTGCAGGCCAGGTGAATTGGCCGTGCTAAATTGCCAATAGAACATAGAGCATAGAAAAGTACAGCACAGAACAGGCCCTTTGGCCCACGATGTTGTGCCGAGATTTAATCCTAATGTAAAATATAGTAACTTAACCTACGGAGCCCTCAACTCACTGTCTAGCAGTCACTTAAATGTCCCTAATGACTCTGCTTTACCATCACAGCTGGCAATGCATTCCATGCATTCACAACTCTCTGCGTAAAGAACCTACCTCTTGACGTCTCCTTTATACCTTCCTCCTAATATCTTCAAACTATGACTCCTCATACCAGTCAATCCTACCCTGGGGAAACGTCTCTGGCTATTGACTCTATCTATTCCACTCATTATCTTGTATACCTCGATCAGGTCTCCACTCTTTCTCCTTCTCTCCAGAGAGAAAAGTCCGAGCTTATTCAACCTTTCTTCATAAGGCAAGCCCTCCAGTCCAGGCAGCATCCTGGTAAACCTTCTTTGCACCCTCTCCAAAGCCTCTGTATCTTTCCTATAGTAGGGCGACCAGAACTGGACACAGTATTCCAAGTGTGGTCTCACCAGGGACTTGTAGAGCTGCAGCAAAACCTCGCAGCTCTTAAACTCGATCCCCCTGTTAATGAAAGCCAAACATCATATGCTTTCTTAACAACCCTATCCACTTGGGTGGCAACTTTGAGGGATCTATGTACTTGCACACCCAGATCCCTCTGTTCCTCCACACTGCTAATAATCCTGTCTTTAATCCTATATTCAGCATTCGCGTTCGACCTTCCAAAATCACTGTGCATTTATCCAGGTTGAACTCCATCTGCCATTTCTCAGCCCAGCTCTGCATCCTGTCTATACTGTCGTCGACCTGTCTTGACACCTCCTCAGAGAACTCAATAAGATTTGTGAAGCATGATCTGCCCCTCACAAAGCCATGTTGACTGCCTTTAATCACACTTTGCTTTGCCAAATAGTCATAAATCCTATCCCTCAGAATTCTTTCCAAAACTTTGCTGACCACAGACATAAGACTGTAATTGCCAGGGATTTCCCTATTACACTACTTGAAAAGAGGAACAATATTCGGCTCCTTCCAATCCTCTGGTATGACTCCTGCGGAGAGGGAGGAAGCAAATATCCTCGCCAGCGGCTTAGCAACCTTAGCAATAGTGTTAGATGCATTAGTCAGAAGGAAATGGGTCTGAGTGGGTTACTCTTCAGAGGGTCGGTGTGGACTTGTTGGGCCAAAGGATCTGTTTCCACACTGTAGGGAATCTAATCTAATCTAATCTCACATGCTACCCAGGCGATAAATGTCAGCTCCTCTTTCTGCTGGGTTCTGCAATGTGAGGAGACTGCTGAGGCTGGAGGATTTCCCTAGTGAGGGGAGAAAAACTGAACACATCCATTGGATGCATTGAGCTGCCTCCTAAAGTGGAATAGATTACACACCCACCCTCCAAACTACAAGATGGTGTTTGCTCTTGACTAATGGAATAAGGAAATCTCTTACACAAAAACACAATTGAGGCTGGGTCGTCAAAGATGATGGTGGTGGTATTGGCACTGAATTATAATACAGAAACCCAGTGAATTCACCGAGTGGCATGGATTCAAATCCTTCCATGGCATCTGGTAGAATTTCAGTTCAGTTGGTAAAATTTGGTCTCAGTAATAGTGACTGTGAAACTGCCATCGATTGTTAGAAAAATTGATTTGGTTCATTAATGCCCTTTATAAAGAAGGGAAGTGTATAATTCTTTCCTGATTTGAACTACATGTTCTTCCAGAGCAATGGCATAGCTAGCCATTCATAGAACCCCTACAATGGAAAGAGGCCATTTGGCCCATTGAATCCATACCAATGCTCAGAAGACCATCCCACCCAGTTCCAGTCCAATGGCCTAACCCCATAACCTCACATGTTACCATGGCTAATCCACCCCTTTGGACACTGCAGATAATTTAGCAGATAATTTAACTTTGGACTGTGGGAGGAAACCGGAGCACCCAGAGGAAACCCACGCAGACAAGGGGAAGAATTTGCGAACTCCACACAGACATTCGCCCAAGGGTGGAATCGAACCCAGGTCCCTGGTGCTGTGGGGCAGCAGTGCTAACTACTGAGCCACCATGCCACCCAAAAAATGGCGATGAGAGTGAGACCCTTGCCTTGCCTATGATATTTACATTCCATAAATTGGAGTTTTATGAAAAATTGAGATTGGTCAACTCTTGTTAGGCTATGATATTGAGGGCAGTTGAATGTAATCCACATGCAGTCAGCCATGATCTAATTGAGTAGTGGAACAGGATTGAGAGGCCGAATGGCCGATTCTCATTTGGCTTAGAAGCAAAATTTTAGAGCAAGGTTTGACTGTAATTCATTACATACCAAAGCAGTGTAGTGTTTTGGAGATCTGTTGCATTGTGCTCTAATTGTTCCCATGACAACGCGCATCCTGTGTTGTAATCGATTTAAAAATAGGTGGTGCTCCATTTATTGCATTTGCCTTCAGAAAAAAACACTTTCACAATCTATTATGGCTGTGCATATAGTTTATTAATGGATTAGCTTCTGGCTGTCAAACAGTGATTCACTGCACGAGTATAGCATCCTCGTAATAGTAAAACAATTTTCACAGAATCTAAATTAAAAATAATATTTAAAAGTGCACCATAATGGTAAAGAAAGAAAAGAATTACACCTTATAGAATTTTCATTTGTTGCTTAGACATGTCTCAAAGCAATTTACTTCTGTTGTTTCAATGGCAATGATTCTATGTATGACCAGAAGGTGTCATGAGCTTACTACACATTGCTAAATCATCGTAGTCCAAGTGTCTTGACTTCACTAAATTTCTAATGCAATAAGTGTAAGTTCTGATGAAGAGTTGCTTTATTTGCTTAAAAAATATGGAAGCCATTCATCTCCTTCTATTCTTTGGAGGTACTTGCTAATGGAAATTGCCCATTGAGCTCAACAGAGACAACACCATATCAGCCTCATTTCAATATTAGCATAAAAGTTTCTGTCCTATATGTGAGGGGTACAGCGAGGGGCAGATGTGAAAGGCAGTCGAGAGTGTGGTGCTGGAAAAGCACAGCAGGTCAGACAACATCCGAGGAGCAGGAAAGTAGACGTTTTGGGCGTAAGCTGATGAAGGGCCGATGCCCGAAACGTCGATTCTCCTGCTCCTCCGATGCTGCCTCACCTGCTGTGCTTTTCCAGCACCACACTCTCGATTCTGACTCTCCAGCATCTGCAGTCCTCCCCGATGTGGTAGGCAGCAAGGTGTGAGATACATGCCAATTTTCCAGCACCTTCCCACCCTTGGATCATTATGGGATGAAGGGGAGACAGGGTTGGCCGTACACGACAGCAGGCAACTAAATAATGGACAGTTAAAAGCCTACAGGTTGGAAGTTGAGTAGAATTTCTCAGTTGCTCTGTGGGCCTTTCCAGGTGTTGTAGACCAGACCAGCTGGTGACCACTCGCGACATGTTTCCAGACTGCCAATTGGCCCTCCAGTTTCATGAGCATGTCTACCATCTTTCATTAGATGCCAAGCTACCCTCTGACCACGATTTGGCCAGTCTGGGAAAAAGTTACAGCCTGGTTGCTGTTTCCATACAGTGTGGGGTTGTGACACTATTTGGACTCAAAGGACCAAACCTTGTCCAAAATCTCTCTTGGAGTATGGGTGATAATTCAGTTGAAATTCTTCTAAAAAGCATCATGGCAATCAAATATGTTTCCCCTCCCACACATCTGTCCTTCTTATTGAATGCATTCTTGTTAGACCAAGGGAGCGCATGTCAGTTGCAAGTCGTAGAATCCCTATATTGCAGAAGCAGACCATTCAGCCCATCTAGTCCACATCCACCCTCCAAAGAGTTTCCTACCTAGACCCATTCCCCCCAACCTTATTCCTTGCAACTCTGCATTTCCTCATGGTTTGTCCACTTAACCTATCCATACGTGGACACTTTGGGCAATTTAGCATGGCCAATCCACCTAACCTGGTGGAAACCTACACGTATATGGGGAGAATATTCCAACTCCACACGGACAGTCACCTGAGCATGGAATTGAACCCAGTTCCTTGGTGTTGTGAGGCAGCATTGCTAACCACTGAGCCTCGTTTTGAATTGAAATGCATGCCTAATGTAATTTTTAATTTGGAAAGACAAGTGTCTCTTGTCTTGTGGCAGGTTGACATGTAAACTGGAAATCACTGGAAAGCCTCAGCCCGTCAATTCGACCGCCATCAAGATCACCATTCGAGAGGCAAGTCATAACGGGGAGTTCGTCATCAGTGGATCCACCTCCCTCTCTGGATTTGAATTTGTGGTGAGCATCATCATTACGATTCCTTTTTCCCACAAGTAGGTTTTGAGTACTGTACTTTGTCATGAAGATGCCCCCTTTAGAATGTATATGCTCCTGGCATAAAATTGTTGTTTAGTTCTCTGAGGCTTCAGTGTAGAACTTGAGTCATTCGCATTGTGAACTTACAATATGTAACAATGGAAAAAGAACTGAACAGGAGAAAGCTATAAGCAGCTCATAGCTGTCTCCTTGCAGCTCACCTTACTCAACTGGGCTTCCAAATGCAGCCCATTTCTGTGTAACACCTCCATTGACCTGAATAGGTTTGTCAATCAGATTGCAAATTTCATCCCTTCCACAGTCATAGAATCCCTATAGCATGGAAGACCACACGGTATCTCTGAGGAACATTCCATCCAGACCCATGCTATCCCTGTAACCCTGCATTTCCCATTGCTAATCCACCTTACCACACATCCCTGGACACTGTGGGCAATTTCCCCATGGCTAATCCACCTTACCACACATCCCTGGACACCGTGGGCAATTTCCCCACGGCTAATCCACCTTACCACACATCCCTGGACACTGTGGGCAATTTCCCCATGGCTAATCCACCTTACCACACATCCCTGGACACTGTGGGCAATTTCCCCATGGCTAATCCACCTTACCACACATCCCTGGACACTGTGGGCAATTCCCCCATGGCCAATCCACCTCACCTGCACATCCCTGGACACTGTGGGCAATTTCTCCATGGCTAATCCACCTTACCACACATCCCTGGACACTGTGGGCAATTTCCCCATGGCCAATCCACCTCACCTGCACATCCCTGGACACTGTGGGCAATTTCCCCATGGCTAATCCACCTCACCTGCACATCTTAAAACGATGGGAAGAAACCAGAGCACCCAGAGGAAACCCACGCAGACGGTTGCCCAAGGGTGTGATTGCAGCCAGCTCCCTGGCGCTGTGAGGTAGCGGTGCTAACCACTGTGCAAGGTAGGGGCTATTCTGAAAACCTGGCTGAGGTTTTAGTATTCTGTCTTATTTTCCTGTAATAGCCTCAAGTGGCCCTTGTTTGGTGGAAGACCAGAGTCAGGAACCATTTTGGCTTGCGGGCGGCATGGTGACACAGTGGTTAGCACTGCTGCCTCACAGCGCCAGAGACCCGAGTTCATATCCCGACTCAGGCGACTGACTGTGTGGAGTTTGTACATTCTCCCCGTGTCTGTGTGGGTTTCCTCCGGGTGCTCCGGTTTCCTCCCATAGTCCAAAGATGTGCAGGTCAGGTGAATTGGCCACGCTAAATTGCCCGTAGTGTTAGGTAAAAAAGGGGTACATGTAGGGGTATGGGTGGGTTGCGCTTCGGCGGGTCGGTGTGGACTTGTTGGGCCGAAGGGCCTGTTTCCACACTGTAATGTAATCTAATCTACAGGTCCCACAGCCATACTCAATCTAGCCTTCCCTCTATCTTAAACTCTGATGAAGGGTAATCTAGATTTCAAACGCTAGCTTGCTCTCTCTCCATGGATGCTGCCTGATCTGCTGTGAATCCCAGCATTTCCTGTCTTCCTTTTTGTGTCTTTGATGCTGATGAAAAGTAGAAGCTTTCCATGCTTGTAATTTCCTGTAGTCATTAACTGTAAAGCGAGTTGCACTCTTTCAACTGTCCCCTGCTGGAATCACTTAGCTCTATAAAGATCAAGGAATGAACTGTCCCTCTGCTATAATGTCTTAACACATACACTTATTGTACCAATGGCTCCAATGTATTTGGATACCGCAGTGGTCTATAATTTCTGCAAATCGTAGGAACAATGAGGTGGCTGTGAACCCATATAATTTTTTTTTGTAGGAACCTATTATAACTCGGGTGACTCCAACATATGGCCCTCAAGACGGTGGGACCTTGGTCACGTTCCTGGGGAAACATCTGACAGTTGGCAATGGACAGAAAGTGACAATTGGTGGGAAAGACTGTCTCATAAAGAGGTAAGAGCTGGAGGGTGGAGCAAACTGCAGCTATTCAAAGCCCTAACTTTGAAGCACATCACCTGGTTTCAAATAAAGGCGCAATTCTGCAGACGCTGGAAATCTGAAATAAACTCAAGAGAATGCTGGAGAAGCTCAGCAGGTCTGTCAGTACCTCTTCAGAGGGAAACAGAGTTAATGTTTCTGAATTGCCAATTGGCTCTACAGTTTAATGAGCATGTCTATCATGCCACGATTTGGCCGGTCTGGGGAAAATTACAGCCCAGTGAAAAATATCTTCCTCTGAAAATAATGTTTGTTTTAAACTTTTGACGGGGACAGAAGGGGAGCAAGAGGGTAGATGCAGAAAACAAAGCTGTTTTTAATGGTAGAGAAAAGATGTAGGAAGGTGCAAATTCAAGGGGAGAATTGGTCCGTTCTGCTAAAGCCAAGTACAAAAGATATAATTTTGACTGTAGTGGAACAGGTTGGGGGAGGTGGGAGGAGGGAAAGAATGCAAGATAAATGGAAAATGGACGTCAAGCAGTCAGTTTCTGAAGTTATTGAAGTCACTGTTGAAACCTTCAGGGTGGAAAGTGCTGAAGTGTAAAATAAGGTGTTTTTCCTTGAGCTTGCGTTGTACTTAATTGGAACATAGCAGCAGACCCAGGTGAGCATGAGAGGGGGGTGGCTCCCAACTGTAACTGTCAGTCTCTTCTTGTTGGATCACATTAATATGGGGAAAAACAAACCAAAAAAATGAAGTCAAGAATACAAGGTTGTATTTTTATGGTGGGTGTAAAGTGTTAATTATTTCACTCCACTTTACATTTGCAAATAGTTCTTTGAACAAAAAAAAATTGTCAAGCTCGTAATGAACTTGTCTGGCACTGCTTAGAAAACATTCATTCATAATCATTTCTTAAATGAAAATTGTTGTTGCTACAGCCCTATAAAACTACCAAATAACCATACCTTTGAAGTATCAGCAACAGAAGTTAAAGTTTACTGAGACCAGTATGTCTTGTTTTAACTTTGCATCTTTATTTGCCAACTTTGAGGGCAGTTAAATGGTCATTGGATAGACATGTGGATGAAAATGGAATAGTGTAGCTTAGAAGGGCTTCAGATTGGTTCCACAGGTCAGCACAACATCGAGGGCCAAAGGGCCTATACTGCACTGGAATATTCTTTGTTCTATGTTCTAAAGCATTTCACACTTCGCTATCTCATATATAAATGTTGGGCCAAAGACATCACACACTAAAATAAACTTAATACCACGATATAAAGCTGTCAGTCACCACTCCAGCTGGTCTGCTGGGAAGCATCCCTCCACATTTCTCTGTGATCTCCTTAAGCAGACCTTGTCTGTCAGCATACATAATCTTTGTCAGTTCAAATATGCACCTATTTGTTTTATTATTAATGGGTAAGTAGGTTGCTGATTACCTCCTCTCTCATGGAATCTGGAACTCAAGTTTTCTGAGGTTCAGGAGCTCCACTTTGACTGGAAAACCACTTTGTTCTTCACGTCGAAGGTGTCCATGAAAGATTACTTGAGACAAGGATGTACGAAGAGGCCACTCAGCCCCTCAACCTGTTCTGCCATTCAGATAAATTGTGACTAATCTACATTTTAATTCTATCCACGTGGCTTGGTTCCATAAGTCTTTTTTTGCCCTTGCCCAATAAAAACCTGTCCATAATAATAAATAAAACAAAGAACTGTGGATGCTGGAAATCTGAAACAAAACCAGAAATTCCTGAAGAAATTCAACAGGGACGTTGAGAGCAAGCAGTGTTTATGCTTTGGGTCCAGTAACCCTTCTTTAGAAGGATTCTGGGTTCAGGGTTCTGAAGAAGGGTCACCTGACCTGAAATGTCAAGTCTTGCTTTCTCTCCAGAGATGCTTCCAAACCTGCTGAGGTTCTCCAAGGTCTGTCCAACTCCAACTGTCAATGACCACTTTACGAAAATGTTTTATATTCCAGAATGGCAGAAGGCAGCAAATAGCGGAAGATAAAGTGTCATCTTTCCATGTACTCTTCAGTTCACAACAGAGTAGCAATGATAGCTGTAATATTTCCTACTCTGCCACGTCCAGGAAATAAAAGATTTTTGATTGACTTTTATTCTGTTGTTTAACGTTCTTAAGCAGGACAACACTGGAACAGAAGTAGCCCATTGCGTGTGATCCTCCATTTATTGTGACCATTGAGCACTTCAGTGCCTTTTACTGACACCAGTTCATCTTGGAAAATGTCCAATGTTTCTCATCCTAATTTTCTTTTTACACCTTTATTTGCCAGCAAGAATAGCACTTGTATCGAATGCATAACTCCAAAAATGGATTTGTTGAAGGAAGAGCCTCCTGTCGTGGTGATAGACTCTGCAAAGGTAACAGCTAAGGGAAACTTCAAGTTCCAGTACCGAAAGAACCCTGTTATTAACAGCATCTCCCCAAGCTGCAGCACCCAGAGGTAAGCCTGGGAAATGAATATTGAAGGCTACACGTAAGGACAGACTGACAGGCAGAGGGGGTGGGGTGGCCATGTTGGTAAGGGATGATATTCAGTCCCTTGCACAGGGGGACCTAGAATGAGGGGATGTAGAGTCAGTATGGATAGAGCTGAGAAATTCTTAGGGTAAAAAGACCCTCTTGGGAGTTATCAACAGGCTCCCAAACAGTAATCTGCATGTCGGATGTAAGTTAAATTAGGAGCTGAAATTGGCCTATCGCAAAGATGTTACTACAGTTGTTATGGGGGATTTCAACATGCAGGTAGACTGGGAGAATCAGGATGGTATTGGACCTCAAGAAAGAGACTTTGTGGAGTGCCTCTGAGATGGATTCTTAGAGCAGCTGGTGCTGGAGCCTACCAGGGAGAAGGCAATTCTGGATCTGGTATTGTGCAACGAACCAGGATTGATCAGGGACCTCGAAGTGAAGGAGCCATTGGGAAGTAGTGACGATAATACAATAAGCTTCAATCTGTAATTTGAGAGGGAGAGGGTACAATCGGAAGTGACAATATTTCTGTTGAATAAAGGGAACTATGGAGCTATGAGGGAGGAGCTGGCCAAAGTTCAATGGTGAAATACCTTAGCAGGGATGACAGTGGAGGAACAATGGCAGATATTTCTGTGTATAATGCAGAATTTGCAGGATCAGTTCATTCCAAAAAGGAAGCAAGATCCTAGGAGGAGGCATGGGTGGCCGTGGCTGACGAGGGAAGTTAAGAAACATATAAAGTTAAAAGAGAAAAACTATAACATAGCAAAGATAAGTGGGAAAACGGAGGACTGGGAAGCTTTTAAAGAACAACAGAGGATTACTAAGAATGAAATACGCAGAGAAAAAAATGAGATACGAAGGTAAACTGGCCAAAAATATAAAGGAGGATAGTAAAAGCTTTTTTAGGTGTGTGAAAAGCAAAAAAATATGGGGAACATAGTATGGGGAACAAAGAAATGGCAGAAGAATTGAATTGGTACTTCAGATCTGTGTTCACTGGGGAAGACACAAGCAATCTCCCTGAGGCAACAGTGGCTGAAGGATCTGTACTTAAGGAAATTTATAGTTGCCAGGAATTGGTGTTGGAGAGACTGTTAGGTCTGAAGGTTGATAAGTCCCCGGGGCCTGATGGTCTATATCCCAGGGTACTGAAGGAGGTGGTGAAGGAGGTCAAGAAATCGTGGAGGCGTTGGGGATTATTTTCCAGAGTTTGATAGATTCGGGATCAGTTCCTGCGGATTGGAGGGTGGCTAATGTTGTACCACTTTTTAAGAAAGGTGGGAGAGAGAAAGCAGGAAATTATAGACCAGTTAGTCTGACCTCAGTGGTGGAAAGATGCTGGAGTCTATTATAAAGGATGAAATTACGACACATCTGGATAGTAGTAACAGGATAGGTCAGAGTCAGCATGGATTTATGAAGGGGAAATCATGCTTGACTAACTCTGAAGATGGACGAGTAGATGTAGTGTACCTGGACTTTCAGAAAGCTTTTGATAAAGTCCCAGATAGGAGGTTAGTGAGCAAAATTAGGGCACATGGTATTGGGGGCAAAGTACTAACTTGGATTGAAAGTTGGTTGGCTGACAGGAAACAAAGAGTAGTGAGAAACGGCTCCATTTCGGAATGGCAGGCAGTGACCAGTGGGGTACCGCAGGGATCAGTGCTGGGACTGCAGCTTTTTACAATATATATTAATGATATAGAAGATGGTATTAGTAATAACATTAGCAAATTTGCTGATGATACTTAGCTGGGTGGCAGGGTGAAATGTGAGGAGGATGTTAGGAGATTACAGGGTGACCTGGACAGGTTAGGTAAGTGGACAAATGCACGGCAGATGCAGTTTAATGTGGATAAATGTATGGTTATCCACTTTGGTGGCAAGAACAGGAAGGCAGATTACTACCTAAATGGAATCAATTTAGGTAAAGGGGCAGTACAAAGAGATCTGGGTGTTCTTGTACACCAGTCAATGAAGGTAAGCATGCAGGTACAGCAGGTAGTGAAGAAGGCTGATAGCATGCTGACCTTCATAACAAGAGGGATTGAGTATAGAAGCAAAAAGGTTTTTCTGCAGCTGTACAGGGCCCTGCTGAGACCACACCTGGAGTATTGTGTGCAGTTCTGGTCTCCAAATTTGAGGAAAGACATTCTGGCTATTGAGGGAGTGCAGCGTAGGTTCACGAGGTCAATTCCTGGAATGGTGGGACTACCTTATGCTGAAAGACTGGAGAACTGGGCTTGTATACCCTTCAGTTTAGAAGACTGAGAGGGGATATGATTGAGACATATAAGATTATTAAAGGATTGGACACTCTGGAGGCAGGAAAACATGTTTCTGCTGATGGGTGAGTGCCGAACCAGAGGACACAGCTTAAAAATACGGGGTAGACCATTTAGGACAGAGATGAGGAGAAATATCTGCTCCCAGAGAGTGGTGGCTGTGTGGAATACTCTGCCCCAGAGGGCAGTGGAGGCCCAGTCTCTAGTTTCATTTAAGAAAGAGTTGGATAGAGCTCTCAAGGATTGTGGAATCAAGGGTTATGGAGATAAGGCAGGAACAGGATACTGATTAAGGATGATCAGCCATGATCATATTTAATGGTGGTGCAAGTTCGAAGGGCAGAATGGCCTACTCCTGCACCTATTGTCTCAGCCATAGCCATTTAGCCAGCTGAGTGACTAAGTCAAGCAGTGAAGTTGCTGTTTTTGTTTCATTCCCTTTTACTCTCTCTGTCTCTCTCTGTGTAATCCGCCATCATGTCTGCGTCTTGTGGTTTGTGTATGCAACATTAGGCCGATCTCCGTCACCACGCCTAACCCCGCCCCCATGCCAATCTCCGATACCACGCCCAACTCCACCCCCACGCCGATCTCCATCCCCGCCCCCACGCCCAACCCAGTCCCCACTCCCAGCTCCAGCCCCACACCAGGTCCTAGCTCCCAGCCCTACTGTGTTTTCCCCATCCCTCCAGAACTACCCCTCTCTGAGGATGAAAGATCAGTCCTCAGCAGAGCCCTCACCTTCATTCCCCTACACTCTCGGATTAACGAGTTCAACACGCGGCGTGACATTGAACAATTCTTATGCCGCCTTTGCCTCCATGCCTACTTCTTCAACCACCCTCTGACGACGCCTTCTCCCGCCTCCAACACACCCCATCCACCTGGACACCCCGTGCTGGCCTCTTACCCGCCCTCGATCTCTTCATAGCCAACTGCCACCGTGACATTAACCGCCTCAACTTCTCCACCCCTCTCACCCACTCCAACCTCTCATCCTCGGAATGTGCAGCCCTCCACTCCCTCCGTTCCAACTCCAACCTCACTATCAAACCAGCAGACAAGGGAGGCGCGGTAGTAGTTTGGCGCACCGACCTTTAAACCACTAAGGCTAAACGCCAGCTCGCGGACACCTCCTCCTACTGCCCCCTTGACCATGACCCCACCTCCCACCACCAAACCATCATCTCCCAGACCATCCATAACCTCATCACCTCAGGGGATCTCCCATCCACTGCCTCCAACCTCATAGTCCCACAACCCCGTGCCGCCCGTTTCTACCTCCTGCCCAAAATCCACAAACCTGACTGCCCCGGCCGACCCATTGTCTCAGCCTGCTCCTGCCCCACGGAACTCATCTCTGCATACCTTGACACGGTCCTGTCCCCCTTTCCAAGAACTCCCCACCTACGTTCGGGACACCACCCACGCCCTCCACCTCCTCCATGATTTTCACTTCCCCGGTCCCCAACGCCTTATCTTCACCATGGACATCCAGTCCCTATACACTTCCACCCCCCCCCCCATCACGAAGGACTCAAAGCCCTCCGCTTCTTCCTTTCCCGCCGTACCAACCAGTACCCTTCCACTGACACCCTCCTTTGACTGACTGAACTGGTCCTCACCCTGAACAACTTCTCTTTCCAATCCTCCCATTTCCTCCAAACCAAAGGAGTAGCCATGGGCACCCGCATGGGCCCCAGCTATGCCTGCCTCTTCGTAGGATATGTGGAACAGTCCATCTTCCACAGCTACACTGACACCACCCCCCCACCTTTTCCTCCGCTACATCGATGACTGTATCGGCGCTGCCTCGTGCTCCCATGAGGAGGTTGAACAGTTCATCCACTTTACCAACACCTTCCACCCCAACCTCAAGTTCACCTGGACCATCTCAGACTCCTCCCTCCCCTTCCTAGACCTCTCCATTTCTATCTCAGGCAACCGAATCAACACGGACATTTACTATAAACCGACCGACTCCCACAACTACCTAGACTACACCTCCTCCCACCCTGCCCCCTGTAAAAACGCCATCCCATATTCCCAATTCCTTCGTCTCCGCCGCATCTGCTCCCAGGAGGACCAGTTCCAAAACCGTACAACCCAGATGGCCTCCTTCTTCAAGGACCGCAATATCCCCCCAGACGTGGTCGACGATGCCCTCCACCGCATCTCTTCCACTTCCCGCTCCTCCGCCCTTGAGCCCCACCCCTCCAACCGCCACCAGGACAGAAACACACTGGTCCTCACCTACTACCCCACCAACCTCCATGTCCAGCGTATCATCCGTCGTCATTTCTGCCACCTCCAAACAGACCCCACCACCAGGGATATATTTCCCTTCCCTCCCCTATCAGCGTTTCGAAAAGACCACTCCCTCTGTGACTCCCTCGTCAGGTCCGCTCCCCCCACCATCCCAACCTCCACTCCCGGTACCTTCCCCTGCAACCGCAAGAAATGCAAAACTTGTGCCCACACCTCCCCCCTTACTTCCCTCCAAGGCCCCAAGGGATACTTCCATATCCACCACAAATTCACCTGCACCTCCACACACATCATTTACTGCATCTGCTGCACCCGATGTGGCCTCCTCTATATTGGGGAGACAGGCTGCCTACTTACAGAACGTTTCAGAGAACACCTCTGGGACACCCGGACCAACCAACCCAACTACCCCGTAGCTCAACACTTCAACTCCCCCTTCCACCCCACCAAGGACATGCAGGTCCTTGGACTCCTCCATTGCCAGACCATAGCAACACGACGGTTGGAGGAAGAGCGCCTCATCTTCCGCCTCGGAACCCTCCAACCACAAGGGATGAACTCAGATTTCTCCAGTTTCCTCAATTCCCCTCCTCCCACCTTGTCTCAGTCAAATCCCTCGAACTCAGCACCGCCTTCCTAACCTGCAATCTTCTTCCTGACCTCTCCGCCCCCACCCTACTCCGGCCTACCACCCTCACCTTAACCTCCTTCCAGCTATCGCATTTCCAACGCCCCTCCTCCAAGTCCCTCCTTTTATCTTAGCCTGCTGGACACACTTTCCTCATTCCTGAAGAAGGGCTGATGCCCGAAACGTCGATTCTCCTGTTCCTTGGATGCTGCCTGACCTGCTGCGCTTTTTCAGCAACACATTTTCCGCTCTGATCTCCAGCATCTGCAGTCCTCACTTTCTCCTCGGAACTTAGGAATAGGTGATTCAACCCCTGTTTTACCATTCAGTTAGATTGTGGCTGGTCTCTGTTTTAGCTCTACTTGCTTGCCTTGGTACAGTTGCTTTTAACAATATTTATTGAGATCAAAAGGGGTCAGAGTACTTCCTCCCTTACCCGCTATACTCCATCCTCCCACAGATGTGGATGTGCAAGCTTTGGAACTGCTGCCTCCCTTGGGGCGATGGCAGCATGGTGCTGAGGGGAACTGGTTAGAGGCCACATCTCTCTGGTCATCCTTAACCCTTCATCATGCTCTCCAACCCCAACCCCATTATCCAAGTGTCATGCTCTGTGAAAGCTCTCCCCCCACCCTTCATGCACCCTTCTTGCCCCTTAAGGTCTGGGATCCTCTTTGCCAGAGAATGGATCCTACATTCACTGAATCTCTAGAGTGTGGAAGTACACCTGAAACGTCAATTCTCCTGCTCCTCGGATGTTGTCTGACCTACTGTGCTTTTCCAGCACCACACTCTTGACTCTAATCTCCAGCATCTGCAGTCCTCACTTTCACCAAGTAGGCCATTCGGTCCATCGAGTCCACACGGACCCTCTGAAGAGGACCATCACACTCAGACCCACTTCCTTACCCTATCCCTGCATTTCCCATGGATAGTTCACTAGCCTGAACATCCCTGGACACTATGGGCAATTTAGCATGGCCAATCCACCTAACCTGCACATCCTTGGACCGTGAAAGAAAACTGGAGCAGCCTGAGGAAATCCGCACAGATAGAAGGAGAATGTGCAAACTCCACACAGACAGTCGTCCAAGGGTGGAATTGAACTTGGCTCCCTGGTGCTATGAGGCAGTCGTGGTAACAATTGAACTACTATGTCATTCTAGATCACTCAATACACACAAGACTCAAGTCAGACAGATTTTTCATTTCATGGGCAAGGAAGTAGACTTCAAGCCTCATCAAGATCAGCCATGATTCTATTGATGAGGGAAGTTGGTTCAAAGGTCAACTCTTGCTTTTGTTTCTGATGTTCTCGTGCTCCACCCCCCACCCTGTCACATCCTCTAAAACCACTCACCCAGTATCCACTATGTCCACAACTTACGAGCTGCGTAATAGCATTGGAAACCTTTGAAATGCACTTCTAAAGGAAATATCAAAGCTCTTACAATCTGGTAAAACTGACAGTCTGACTGATAAGGCAGATGGAACAAAATTATTTTCCACTGGTTGGAGAGTCTAGGGCTGTGAGATGCAGTTTAAAATTTAGCATGTGTTTTTGTAAATTGTTAATTTTAAAACTGAGTTTAGTACAATCTGTGAGCCAAATGTAAAAGAAGTACAAGAAAAAAAGGAGTTTTTGATGGAGTTAAATCATAGATTAGCCACAATCTATTGAATGGCAGAACAGGTTCAAGGGCTGACTCAAAGGTAGAAGACAGAGAGTGGTGGTGGAGGGTTATTTTTCAGACTGGAGGCCTGTGACCAGTGGAGTGCCACAAGGATCGGTGCTGGGTCCACTACTTTTTGTCATTTATATAAATGATTTGGATGTGAACATAAGATGGAGAGTTAGTAAGTTTGCAAATGACACCAAAATTAAAGGTGTAGTGGACAGCGAAGAGGGTTACCTCAGATTACAATAGGATCTTGCTCAGATGGGCCAATGGGCTGAGGAGTGGCAGATGGGGTTTAATTTTAAAAAATGCAAGGTGTTGCATTTTGGGAAAGCAAATCTTAGCAGGACTTACACACTTAATGTAAGATCCTAGGGAGTGTTGCTGAATAGAGACCTTGGAGTGCAGGTTCATTGTTCCTTGAAAATGGAGCAGCAGGAAAATAGGATAGCGAAGAAGGCGTTTGATATGCTTTCCTTTATTGGTCAGAGTATTGAGTACAGGAGTTGGGAGGTCATGTTGAGGCTGTACAGGACATTGGTTAGACCACTGTTGGAATATTGCATGCAATTCTGGTTTCCTTCAGAAGGATGTTGTGAAACTTGAAAGGGTTCAGAAAAGATTTACAAGGATGTTGCCAGGGTTGGAGAATTTGAGCTATAGGGAGAGGCTGAACAGGCTGGGGCTATTTTCCCTGGAGCGTCGGAGGCTGAGGGATTACCTTATAAAATCATGAGGGGCATGGATAGGGTAAATAGACAAGGTCTTTTCCCTGGAGTGGGGGAGTCAAGAACTAGAGGGCATAGGTTTAGGTTGAGAGAGGAAAGATATAAAAGAGACCTAAGGGGCAACTTTTTCACGCAGAGGGTGGTACATGTGTGGAATGGGCTGCCAGATGAAGTGGTGCAGCATTTAAAAGGCATCTGAATGGGGATGTGAATAGGAAGAGTTTGGAGGGATATGGGCTGGGTGCTGGCAAATGGGACTAGATTAGGTTGCAATATCCGGTCATCATGAACGAGTTGGACCAAAGGGTCTGTTTCCGTGCTGTACATCTCTATGACTCAATGATTACCTGCTCTCCTCCTGTTCCTACAGCAATAGTCATCCACAGCAATCCCATTGGAAAAATGGCTGCAGTGTAAATCACATCCGCTTTCTCACGCATTTCCTCGGCTTCTGCCAGGAGGTGATGTGCAGAAAACTGGAGTTATTTTTTCAAATAACAGTGCATGCACACCCACAGTGCACTCACACACAGGCAGGAATTGTTTATGTCTGGGCCTTTATTGAAGTGTTTGTCAGGATGGAAGAATTTCCCACCGAGCCCAGTGATGATCTTCTCTTTGTGGTCTGGACTGATAATTGATTCCTTCCCAGAGAAGTAAAGAAGTTACTCAGTCTCCTGCCAATGTTGACTGTGCAGAGTGTATGTGTGTCTGTCTGTCTGCAAGACTGACCCTCTCTCTCTTTCACGTATCTATTATTCCATTGTTCCTGCAGTGGCCTCAACATCACCATCAGTGGTACCAATCTGAACTCTGTCTATCAACCGAAACTAGTCTTTACCGACGACAAAAATGACACATTTGCAAAGGTATGTTTTTGAATTAAAAATGTTTCATCTTGATTTCATTGTTCTTCCCCACAAAACTGGATCGGCTGAAAATTCATTTGAAAAAAAGGTAGCAAAGAGGAGTTATTTGATTGGTTGGATGGCTTGTGGTGAAGTGGATAGTGTTCCTGTCTCTGAACCAAGAGCTTTGAGATTAGATTACTTACAGTGTGGAAACAGGCCCTTCGGCCCAACAAGTCCACACCGCCCCGCCGAAGCGCAACCCACCCATACCCCTACATCTACGCCTTACCTAACACTATGGGCAATTTAGCATGGCCAATTCACCTGACCTGCACATCTTTGGACTGTGGGAGGAAACCGGAGCACCCGGAGGAAACCCACGCAGACACGGGGAGAATGTGCAAACTCCACACAGAGAGTCGCCTGAGGCGGGAATTGAACCCAGGTCTCTGGCGCTGTGAGGCAGCAGTGCTAACCACTGTGCCACCGTGCCGTGAAGTCTCAATCCAAGCCTTGGTAGCCAAGGAATGTGTGGTCATAATATGGCCAATCAGGTTGCATAACAAAACTGCAATTCCTCCCAACTCCTGTAAGAGCAAGAAGTCATTTCTAGTCAGTGGCATGAGGGAAAGAAAATTGCTGTCTCGCCTGTCGCCTTCCATAGCTCCAGACTATGATGTGCATGTTGCTGTAGTACATTGCAACCCCATTAGAGAGGCAGGCATATTTAAAAATGCAAAGTCAACAGGATTGGGATGAGGTCCATCAAAGGATATTGAGGGGAGATGGTGGTAGAATGGTGAATTGTGAATATTATATCCTGTTCAACAAAGGATGCAAGGATGAGCTCAGCAAGGATAGGCCAGTTGTTTTAACCTTGGTGGTGAGGAAAGGTAAAGTCACTATAATCTTCCCAGACTCGTGACAGAGAGAGAGAGAGAGAGAGAGAACTGGTAGTGGTTTAACCTGAGGGTCACCATGCCTCAGATGAGGGGAGAAACTGAAAAGGAGCGTCTTCCATGGTAACGTCAGCTGGTGTGGGAATTGAACCCCATCACTCTGCATTGCAAACCAGCTATCCAGCCAACTGACCCCACAATTAGCAGTGGGGAAGCCTTTAAAAGCAATACCTTGAGACAGAATTAGCAGTCATTTTGACAATTATTGATTTATTAAGGAAATTGATCATGGATTTGTCACAAGCTAATTATGTTTAACTAACTTCCTCAATGAGGCTAATAAGACGGATGTGGTGTACATGGACTGATATTATTTATTTCCATTCCACTTTATTATTTCTTTGTTTCTCTGTCTGTCTTACTCTGTCTCTCTTCCATAAAGCTTTGAAAAAGAGAAAAGAAATCTTTCTGTCATTCCTTCTGTGGCCCCGAATTGGGGATCTTGTCTTTTCCCAGCCAGCATTTTCTTGGTCTCTTATAGCCTCCTCTGTGAATCAGTGGGATGTATTAGAATTTCCGCAATCCTAAATACCCTTCTTCCTGACTGCAGTTATGTAACCCGCCACCAGTGTCTTCTGAGACTATGACGTGTGAGACCCCTTCAATTGAGGATGAGGAAGTGGAAGGAAAGCTCACTGTGATAATGGATGGTGTGCAGAACCTGAAGACATTTGAGGTCGAGTACAAGGAAGACTATGAGGTCTTTCCATTTGATGATGAGGATTATATATACAAGCTAACCAAGGACCAAGATGAAATTGAGTTCAAAGTGAGTTGATTTTTTTTTTCTGGCTTTTCATCTCCCATTATAAAATGGGAAAGGTATTTGCATGTAGATAGAAAATTCTGTATTATTGGGATGCTTTCTTGGAATCGTTATTTTGAAATTTACACACCAATTTGTGAACAAGAAATAAACAAGAAGAAATATGTATTGAAAGGGACTGATGTATAAACCAAATGTGGGGTTATTCAGGTTGCTGCTTATACAATGCCTGATAGATGTCTCAGCATTGACATTGGTTTAGCTGTACAGATGAGACCCTCAACCATTAGAACCCGTGCATGGAATGTTGCATCAGTGGGTGTTGACCGGTGCTGGCATCCTGAGAATATCAAGGGAGTTGAAACTTGCACCGTGGGTGAAACGTTTTTCTATGCTAGCGAAGGAGAAAAGCTTGCACTGAGAAAAAGGATGCCCAGTTTATTTTTAAAGTATCTTCAAGTGATTGAGTTAGGCTCAATAAGCTTGCAATGTTTGTTGAATGATGCTACGGGATGCTGCTGACTGGAATGAGGTGTTCCACAGTGGAGTCAACTACTTTGTTTTAACACAGACTGCTGACATGATGGGTGCAGGCCCTATTCCCATTCGTGTTGTGACTCAAATAAATCCAGCCATTTAACAACAGCTTCATCCTGAGTGACCCAGCTCGATCGTAAACTATATGTGCCCCTCCCTTTTATCTAGATGCCATATCCAGAGGTAAATGTTTCTCTCTCCGTCTACTCCATCCAATCCTTTAATCACCTTTCCAAAAGTTCATTTCTAAGGGAACTTGGAGAAACGCGTGAGGGAAAGACAACGAAACAATGGAGTGGGGGCATTGGGACTGATTGGATTATTCCACAGAGAGCCAGTCTGGACTTGATGGGCTGATTGGCCTTCCATTGTGCCACTCCATATTAAACACATCCATCGGATCCCCCTTCATTTTCTAAAGAAACCATTCTGTAAAGGGTGCTTAAGTGGACAGTTGCTCGAGGAGACATGTTGGGCATTAGGTAAATCACAGGCCACTAGTTGATGATTTCAAACATGGGGCTGAAGGTGAGGGAAAAAAAAACAGTATGTTTTTACATGAAAAGTCATTTTGCTGGAAGTATGGGAGAAGATTGGAAGGCAATCTGTTTATTTATCAACTTCTTTTTGACATGATTTTCATTTTGTTTCCATGGAGACAGCATGCAAAGTTGTTCGATCTGAAGAACTGTCTGAATGTGACCCTTTTGGTCGGAGACATGACTTGTGAACCAAAGATTCTAGTGCAAGAGATCACCTGCACTGTTGAAACTGAAAGGATCCCAAGTGAAGGGCTTCCAGTCAAGGTTGGCATATTGATCTATTTATCTCTCTACATGTTCTCGCTATATTTTCTGCTGTTTTGTTGTGAGATTTGCAGCATTTTCTTCATAGACACCTTTGTAGTTTTGATTCCTAGAAGGCCACAGAGGGATTTATCTCTCGTGTCTCAATGTGTTGTATCATCTTGCTCCACCATAATGTGACACATCTCGTTTGTCATTTCTCTATGCCCACTGTTGGGTGCCACCAGGACCTGAGACACTGGAGAGGGGGTGTACATTAGGCCCAACAACCAGGGCCTGTGGCTATAGGGTCCCCACTGTGCTCAGATCTGGGGCTTGTGCCATGAGTTCACATCAGAACCCGTGATTTCTGTCCATGCCCCTAGTGTCACACTCTAGCATTGAGAACTAGAGGTCATAGGTTTAAGATAATTCACTAAAGAAGATATGCTTTTTCATTGAATGGATTCAAATTTTACCTTGGTTAGGATTTGAAACCTTGTCCCAAGAACATTTGCCTGGGGTTCTGGATTACTGGTCCAGTGATATTATCACTACACCACTGTCAGCCCCAAACTAATGGGTGAGAAATCTAGTCCTTAATAACATTTTCTGTTAGGACCTTTTAAAAAAAAATGTCATTGTTCTTCTCTCATTTGTCCCCTTAGCTCTGGGTGAATAATGTGGAGAAGGACATTGGGTACGTCATCTACGTCGAAGAAAGTCTTGGAACCATTTTGGGAATTATCATTGGCATTATTGTGATTTTGTTGGTGGCAATGATTTTTGTGGCCATCCTGTTGATATACAGGAAGAAAAATAGAGGTAACTTTGCCTTCTTCTTTATTCCTTTCCTGACCTTGAAAGGACTACTCCAGTGGGGTTACCAGGGTTACCGGCAAGTCTCATCGTCCAAGACAACACATGGAGGGAAAGAAAGAACAAACAGTTTGGGAAAGAGGGAGTGGTGAAGGCGAGGGTGGAGGGAGGTGAGCTGACAGAATGAAACAAAATCCGCAGTGGAAAAAAGCTGACCTCACTTTATAGCGTTGCATAGAAGGGCAGGAAAGTGGTCGTCAGGAATGTTGGATAAACCGTGATTCTGTTGAATGGCAGAGCAGGCCCAAGGCTTTTCGATTATAATCTACATTCCTTCTAAATACTCGAGATCTATATGAATCCCCAATGTAGAAACAAAAGGCTGATAGTTACAGACTTGAGCTGGGGCAATGATTACTTCCTTTCCTCTCCCCTTCAAAATGAAATGAACTTCCAGCCCGACGTTCTGATAGAGTCATCGAGTCATAGAGAAGGACAGCACGGAAACAGACCCTTCAGTCCAACACATCCATGCCGACCAGATATCCAATCTAACCTAGTCCCATTATCCAGCACTTGGCCCATATCCCTCAAACCCCTTCCTAATCATACACCCATCCAGATGCCTTTTAAATGTTGCAATTAAACCAGCCTCTGGCAGCTCATTCCATACACACACCACCCTTTGCATGAAATTTTAAGAAAAGTTAAAAAGTAGCAGCAGTCTGGCCCTGAAAGCATAGTTACAATCCCTCCTGAAAGAAAGCACAGCTAAAAGATACTCAAAAATATATTTAGCTCTAAGAAGGCTTACCTATGGCAAGAGTTTGCTTCATTTCACTATTTTTCTTCAAACTGGCATGAAAGGGGAGGGAAGCCAGTATGATGTCATCCCTCCTTATTTGGTGCAGACATTATCTATTGGCTGAAATCTGCAATTTTGAACACAAGACTACTCTTTAAAACAGCACTCTGGAAGGGACCTAGGTGAATAAAACAGTAACAACAAGAAGTATAAAAGAAAACAAGAAGAAAGAGGAAAAGAAAAAAATGTAAAAGAAATGATCAAGCACTGCATTCTACTTAAAAAAAACACAGAAATGGAAAGCATACAGTTAATCATGGACTGAGCATTCAATGATTCCTTTACCACACTTCTGCTTAAACAACGAGCAGAGTTCATTCCATAGATCGAGCAATAGTTGATCCCAAGATCAACTGTGAAAATCCTGCTTGCAATTAATTAGCATCAAATTTGCAGAATTAGCATTTCTGATCTCCATGTGAAAGATCCAGAATGTACTCAGTAGCTTGTTAAGAATTAATTTCAGGTCTAACAGAGTCCAACCTAAGTCATACAGACAGCAACTCCAATAGTCTATTGACCAGTTTGTCAGAAGGTGCTGCAGCAAAAGACACGAGTGTGATTTTGTCAAAGTGCAATTGACGTTGAGTTAGTCATCACCTGAACCTTCAATAAAGCCTTCAGGAAGGATCTCCTGGGAAAGGAAAGGAGCTGTAGCATTGACTCATTGCTTGAGCATGGGCACAAGTATGAAGCCATAATGGCAGATCAAAAGCAATCATGTGCTTTGAGTGCAGCAAACACTGTTGCGATGAACAGCAAAGCTCTCCAACCCAGCAAACTCCACGACAGATAGAGTTAGATGTACCTACCCAAATGTTGTCTAGATTTTCCCAACATCTGTAAACCTGTGGCACCAAGGGACATCGGGTACAGAAGTGCAGGAAATCAGTTTCTGAAAGGTTGAGCCAGATGCCAGAATGAAACAGATGTTGCCAACAAGACAACACAACGCCACCATCTGGCAGTAAGAAAAATGCTCAGAAGGTGTGTAAATGCAAACGCATCAGTGAGGCTTAGAGCCAATCAAATAAAAGGCAATTTTCACAAGGTGGTCAAGCTCTCCATATTGTTAACTCATGCGCCATGTCAACAATTTATGGCAATCAGAAGCTTTTACAACTGTTAGTATTATAACTCCTGAAAGGGCAAGGCTTAGGAGCTAATGCCAACATATTAAATTAGATTCCCTACAGTGTGGAAACAGGCTCTTTGGCCCAACCAGTCCACACCGACCCTGCAAAGAGTAACCCACCAAGAGCTATATCCCTCTGACTAATGCACCTAACACTATGGGCAATTTAACATGGCCAATTCATTTGACTTGCACATCTTTGGATTGTGGGAGGAAACCAGAGCACCCGGAGGAAACCCACGCAGACACGGGGAGAATGTGCAAACTCCACACAGACAGTCGCCCGAGGCTAGAATCGAACCTGGTACCGTGAGGCAGCAGTGCTAACCACTGAGCCACCGTGCCGCCCACACATTGCCATTATCCTGAAAGGCATCGACCTCAGCTCGCCAACAATCTGTTCTGGTCCACCCCATGTTGACACTCGGTCAAGAAAGCACGACAACACTTCTACCTGCTCAGAAGCTAAGGAAATTCGGCATGTCCGTAAAGACTCTTACCAATTTTTATGTACGCACTATAGAAAGCATTCTGTCTGGATGCATCACAGCTTGGTACAGCAATTGCTTTGGCCAGGACCATAAGAAACTACAGAAAGTTGTGAACACAGCCCAGTCCATTACGCAAGCCAATCTCCCATCTATTGACTCCATCTACACTTCTCACTGCCCTGGGAAGGCACCCAAAGTAATCAAAGCTCCCTCCCACCCTGATTTATAATCTCGTCCAAACTCTTCTGACGGGCAGAAGATACAAAAACTTCAACACACGCAGCAACAGATTCAAGAACAGGTTCTTCCCCCGCTGTTAGCAGACTTCTGAATGGACCTCAGATTTTAAATTTAAATCAGAAGCAGAAACAGAAGTTGCTGGAAAAGCTCAGCAGGTCTGGCAGCATCTGTAAAAAGAAGTCAGAGTTAACATTTTGGATCCGGTGACCCTTTCTCATGTATAAACCAACATTTTCCAAGCTACCGTCAGTTGTGAGGAGCTGAGCTTTTCCAGCAACTTGGGCCTTTGTTTCTGATTTACAGTATTAATAGTTCTTTCAGATTTATTTTTTTAAATTTAATGTTGATCTCGCTCTTTGTGCACTTTCTCTGCAGCTGTAACATTGTATTCCCTGGTCTGTTCTATTACCCTAATGCACTTTGCATGGTATGTTCTGCCTGTACTGTACGCAAAACACAGCTTTTCACTGTACCCAGGTACATGTGACAGTAATAGTTCAAATCAAGTCAAAGTGGCACTCCATAATATAACTTGTAAGAAACAGTCTCACAATGTACAATTCCAATTTCACTAACTGCCATTGTGATTTAAACCCATTTCCACAACAGTCTGAAGCCATTCTGAAGAAGGCTCACTGGACTTGAAACATTAACTCTACTTTCTCTTCAGATGTTGCCAGACGTGCTGTGTTTTCCAGCAATTTCTGTTTTTGTTTCAAATCTTCAGCATCTGCAGTTCTTTGTTTTATCGCCATAACATTAGCCTGGAGTTTTTGGTTATTGGCTCATAGTATTGGCACAACGCCAGAACCTCCCCTAAATTGCATGCAAAGGCTCGAATATAAGCAAAGTTTTCTAAGATATGCAATCAATCTAGATCTATGCAAAGTCTTTACTGATCATGGTGCTGTAATGAATAGGAAGCAAAACCAGCTCAGGCCGATACATAACATACTAGTCATGCACAGAGCAATTAGGAATGAAAACTCTGGTGATAATTGTGTGTTGATGTTAAGTGACAAGATAGTCAAGTGCAACAGAGAACTATGCAAATATTTCCAGACATGTGTGGCTCACCAAATCAGGATGAGCTGTTAGACCTCCCAAAGCAAACTTTACTTTGGAGTTTAAATTGTTAATCTTCTAAATTTTTTTAACCTCTTTGTATAAATATTGAATTGACAACATGTGATGTACAACCATGTTGTTTTTTGAGATAATTCACTATCTTTGGTTAAATAAAATGGGGATATTGTGCAAATTCTTACTATCAGTATATCTTTAGGAGACATGATTGTGATATGATCAGACCTGTGGGTATAAAGATCTATCTTAGCTCAGACCACTTGAATCATGACATACCATTGGAAGCATGTTACTCTTTCTAACCGAGCAGCTTAACGTTAGCCCTGATGTGGATGCACCTGTGAAGGTAATAGTTGTATATTTCCCAGCTTCTTCTGTTACATGGGATAACATAAGCATTGCCACATCAGTTAAAGATACCCTGCTGAAGGCAAACATACCATCCTTCTTCGATGTGAAAGGCGATCTGCAAATGAAAGTTCTTTTTGTTCTCTCCCCATGATCCTTTGGATTCTCAATTTTCTCCCGTCAGCTAAAATCTTGTATCTGCTTATTTGGGCACATGGGGTGTTTTGCACTGTTAAATCCAATTCTGGTACTCGATTCAGAAACCATGTTTTGGCCCACACCGACAATCCACCTGACTGATTATGGATGCTGAATTCACTGGGATGCATTTTATCACTACAATCTCCTTATACCCAACAGCATCAACTACACAGAATGGGCCAGGGTGGCACAGTGGCTCAGTAGTTAACACTGCTGCCTCATGGCACTAGGGACCAGGGTTTGATTCTACCCATAGGTATGTGTCTGTGTGAAGTTTGCATGTTCTCCCTGTGTCTATATGGGTTTCCGCACGGTGCTCTGGTTTCCTCCCACAGTCAAAGATGTGCAGGTTAGGTGGATTGACCATGCTGAATTACCCACAGTATCCAGGGATGTGTAGGTGAGGTGGATTGACCATGCTGAATTACCCACAGTATCCAGGGATGTGTAGGTTAAGTGGGTTAGCCATGGAGAAATGCAGGGTTACACAGATGATGGGTCTGGGTGGGATACTGTGGGGAGAGTTGGTGTGGAAATGTTGGTCTGAGTGGCCTGTTTCCACACTGTAGGGGTTCCATGGATGGAAAAGATTCCACTTGCCTGGATGGATGCCGTTCTAACAACAGTGGAGAAACTCAGTGCTATTGGAACAAAGCAGCCCAGGGTTAGTATTGCTGCCTCACAGCACTAGGGTTCCAGCCTTAGATGACTGTCTGTGTGAAGTTTGCATGTTCTCCCCATGTCTGTGTGGGTTTCCTCTCAGTGCTGAAATATGTTCAAGTTAGGAGGATTGGCTGTGCTTGCATTTTTAAAAAAGCATTCCATAGTGTCCAGGGATGGGTGGGTTAGCTATGCAGGGTTATGTTGGGAATGGGTCTGGGGTGATGTCCCCCAGAGGGTCATTGTAGACTCAATGGGCTGATTAGCCCCTTTCTGCACTGTAGTAATTCTATTTGTTTGACGCCCAGTCCACAAATTTAAACATTCACCAGTGGCAGTGGTGTGTACAAGCTACATTGCACTGCAACAACTCTCTGAAGCTCCTTCAGCAGGACCTTCCAATCCCATGATCTCTACCATCTAGAAAGACAAGGGGAGCAGATGCATAGAAACATCACTGCCTACAAGTTTCCCTTTGATCCCACTCAACATCCTGACTTGAATCTTCACCACCATTCATTCACTGTCACTGGGTCAAAATCCTGGAAGGCCCGACCCACATGGACTTCAGTGGATCAAAAATGTGACTTGCCATGATCTCCTCAAAGGCAATTAGGGATAGGCCACAAATGCTGGCTTCAGCCAGGAAAGACTGCACCCTCTCAATCATGGCAGAAAGGTAATTTGATTACTGGCATTCAAGAATATCCAGTGTAGAATAATGTGAGATATCCATTTGTTGAAAGTGAACCAACACTTAATATACACATATCTTTGCTAGGTATATTATTTAATTATAATGCGTTGTGTTTGATTCAAATAAGCTTTTAGTATGGAGTTTTAAGCCAGCTGACAAAAATGCTATCTTGTCTTCCAGATCATGCAGACTTACTGAACCGTTTGGAGGCATCGGTGAATATGATATCTCTCAATGCAGTCCCACCTGCTCCCAGCGACTACAGGGATTCTCGTGAGTCAATAGACAATAGACAATAGACAATAGACAATAGATGCAGGAGGAGGCCATTCAGCCCTTCGAGCCTGCACCGCCATTCAATATGATCATGGCTGATCATTCCCAATCAGTATCCTGTTCCAGCCTTATCTCCATAACCCTTGACTCCACTATCTTTAAGAGCTCTATCCAATTCTTTCTTAAATGAATCCAGAGACTGGGTCTCCACTGCCTTCTGGGGCAGAGCATTCCACACAGCCACCACTCTCTGGGTGAAGTAGTTTCTCCTCATCTCTGTCCTAAATGGTCTACCCCGTATTTTTAAGTTGTGTCCTCTGGTTCAGCACTCCCCCATCAGCGGAAATATGTTTCCTCCTGCCAGAGTGTCCAATCCTTTCATATGTCCAGTATGAGTTCAGCTTCTAATGCCACAAAATCTGTTTCCCATCAGCAATTTTACTTTAACATTCCTTTGTTAAGTGCAAGGCAGTCTCGTTCTTCAAGAGAAAGTTGTTTTTCTTTAAACAAAGCAGCGCCATTTTAAATTTAAGGACCGGCACTTATTGAGGTTTGACTCTGTGGTTGTCGATGGAAGGACAGGAGTACTTCAACCCGTGGTTATTATGTGTTCAGTTTACCGATATCAATAAGGTTCTCCCTGCAGATCTAGTGAGATTGGTGCCCAGATGAAATTTTGAAATAATGTTTTTACGTTGTCTTATTTGAGAGAGCCATGATTAATGCTTAGTGAAATTGTATTGCTGTTGTATTCACAAGTTACAATTGATCTTCCATCAACTACCATTTGTAGGAGAGAGTTATAAAATGTCATCACTCTGTGCGTGTTCCCTAAATTCACTCCTAAAACATTTACCTCTTATATTTAGATTACCTTGTCCTAGAAAAGCACAGCAGGTCAGGCAGCATCCAAGGAGCAGGAGAGTCGACGTTTCGGGCATGAGGCCTTCTTCAGGAATCATGCCCGAAATGTCGACTCTCCTGTTCCTTGGATGCTGCCTGACCTGCTGCGCTTTTCCAGCAACACATTTTCAGCTCTGATCTCCAGCATCTGCAGTCCTCACTTTCTCCTACCTTGTCCTAGACTCCAACTAGAGCAAATAGTTTCTCTCTATCTACCACAGGAGTTCCCCTCAAAGTCTTGCAAACCTGGATCAAATGAACCCTTAAGCCTTTACGAAATAACACCCTAATTTGTGTAATCTCTCCTCATCGTTAAACCCTTGGTGTCCATGCATTATTCTTGTCAACCTGTGGTGCACTCCCTTTGTAGTCAATACACCCTTCTTAAGATGTGGTGTCTAGAACGGTTCATAATACTCCAGTTAAGATCTAAAATAAGATTTTGTGCAGCCTTTTATCCCAGTCCCTTTGGTATCATGGCCATCATTCCATTAACCTTTGTGTTTATTTTCTGTACTTGCTCATGACACGTGAAAGACATTTGTATCTGGCTGTTTACACCCAGTTTTTCTGAGCTTGAATGGTATTTCTGACTGATCGTAACTGATGTAGCTGTTGAAAGTGAAGAATTTGTTATGTAATGTGCTTTTTCCATTCCTGCGTAGGCCCCTATGGAAAACACCCAGAGACTGTGTTTGCTTTTATTGGTAACTGAAGCCACCCTGAAAGAGGAATGTTTGCATTCCATTAAATACTCACTTCCAATTGTTTATATATATTTTTATCTTTAAATGGTGTTACCTCAGTGAAGAGAAACCTTGTTCCTGTCAGTGTGAGGGCCAATATTTATTCCTGAGCCAAATCACCAAAAATAATTAATTGCCTTTTGTGGGAGCTAACTTTGTGCAAATTGGCTACCACATTTCCTACATCACAGAAGGATGTAATTGGTAGAAAAATGCTTTGAGACCTCGTGAAATTATGAAAAGCCTCTATATAAATGCAAACATTCTTTCTATTTTCTCTTTCACATGGAAATCTACAAATGCAGAATGGAACCATCTGGAAATCTCTGTTCAATAGTAATCACCGATATACAAAGATTGTCACTGAGAGACATGGTGTGTCTGCTAGGGTAACAGAGAGTTCCCAAACATGTCTTAAAATTGAACATTTCCAAAAGATAACCAAATGAATAAAAGTGAGAGGATATGGCCTCTTCAAGGAAGGTTTTTTATTTCTCTTGGTTAGGTCTCAGTCCCAACACGACGTCTGGGTCCAGTGGAATCACATTTCGAGGCTATAAAGGCAGCGCTGACTGTGCAGCGATCCCCTTGTTAAGTCCTAAAGAAATCCAACCACAAAACCTGAGGCCGGAGCTACTGGAAGAAGTAAAAGATATTCTGATCCCTCAAGAATGTTTAACTGCTTACATGGACCAGGTGATTGGAAAAGGTTGGTATGTGCTCAATTGTTGATTCATTAACGTTCCTGCAATTGGTTTTTAAGACTGTACTGCCCAGCATTAAGTTGGACTGAAGCATTATCTCCTCAAATTCCCATGGCTATGAAGGTTCTCATGGAAGTTAGAATGGGTCACTTTTAATATGTGTATATAGTCTGCCCATTTCCTTTCTTTTCTGTCTTTCCCAATTTCTCATTCTGTTTGTCTTGATGCTGGTTTTTAATTTGGGAGAGGAGCAAACAGAAGTTGGGGCTGTTCCCACATCCCAAATCCACTGTCAGGGGCTCTGGGAGATTCAGTAACCAGTTTAATGATTAATCATCATAATAGATAGGGTGGACAGGAACAACCGTTTCCCCTTGATGGAGGGATCAATGACCATGTGATAGATTTAAGGTAAGGGGTCGGAGGTTTAGAAGGGATGGGAGGAATAGCTTTTTTTTACCCAGAGGGTGGTGGGAACTCGCTGCCTGCAAGTTTGGTAGAGGCAGAATCCCTGATATTTAAGAAGTATTTAGATGTGCACATGTGAAGCCAAGACACAAAGGAGAAGTCCTGGGGAAAATTGATGTACAGCGAAATCTGGGTGTTCAGGTCCATTCTTCCCTGAAGGTGGCAATGCAGGTCAATAGAGTGGTTAAGAAGGCATACGACATGCTTTCCTTCATTGGACGGGTATTGAGTACAAGAGTTGGTAGATCATGTTACTGTTGTATGAGACTTTGGTTCAGCCACATTTGGAATACTGTGTTCTGGTCTGGTCACCACATTACCAAAAGGATGTGGATGCTTTGCAAAGGGTGCAGAGGAGGTTCACCAGGATGTTGCCTGGTATGGAGGGCTCTAACTATGAAGAGAAGTTGAGTAGATTAGGATTATTTTCATTAGAAAGTCAGAGGTTGAGCTACAGAGGTGACTGTATGGAGCTTGCATATTCTCCCCATGTCTGCTTGGCTTTGCCCCAGTTTCCTCCCACAGTCCAAAGATATGCAGGTTAGGCGAATTGGCCATGCTAAATTGCCCCATAGTGTTCAGGGATGTGTAGGTTAGGTGCATTAGTCATGGGAAATGCAGTGGTAAGGTGGGAGAATGGGTCTGGGTGGGATACTCTTAAGAGGGTTGGTGTGGACTTGTTGGGTTAAATGTCCTGTTTCCACACTCTGGATTCTATGAATCTATGAAAAATGATTGTTTGATTGGTTAGCTAATTCAGTCATTCCATCCCGACCAGCCAATTTCAGGGACAGTGCTATGTGTTTCCACTGTGGTTTACTTAGGATCACATGAGGCCATATAAATGCTCCTGGAGGAGCTGGGAGGCCAGCCGAGTCACTTAGAGGTGGCCTGCAGGTGACAGATTGGGGAACCAGTTCTCTAGTCTCAGAGGCTCTCCCCTAGCTGGTTTCAGCATTGGACACTCGCACTAGGACCTGGGGGGCACAGCATCAGAGTGAAGGGTCAGACCCTTTAGAAGTGAGATGAGGAGGAATTTCTTCCAATGTGGTCCTCATTGCTGTGGAGGCCAAGTCACTGAGTGTATTTATGACAGAGACAGATAAGTTCTTGATTACTAAAGGGATGAAGGGTTACAGGGAGAAGGCAGGAGAATGTGGTTGAGAAATATAACTGCCACAATGGAATGGCAGAGCAGACTTGATCATCTGAATGGTCTTATGTCTTATTGTCTTGCCATCTTGAAAAGGGTCTCCCATCCCTCCCTTAACTTTGGAAGATAACGTTTGACAGAATTGAAGAGAGGGTGCCATTTTGAACACAAGTGCGCTCTCCCTTAGTTAGCTTCGACTATAGGCTGCTGCAGATTTCAATCTGGGTGGTTTCTGGCCCTCCAGCTTCAAGAGCCCAGACTGCCCTCAGTTAGACCAGTCGATACTGGGGAAAAAGAAAACACATTGAATGACTGATTCCCATGAGGGATTCTTTTGGAAATGGCATTGGGGTCTCGCTTGCTGGCCAAGGTGTCTGTGTTGCCGCTTTCAAGGAAGGTCTCGTTCCATTGGCACTTTAAGAAGCCAGTGGCATGTCTTTCCCTCGGGTCATGCACCCTGGTGTAAGAGGTCATGCCCTCTAAATGCAGCTAGTCAATTCTTCTCTGCAGCACTATCGGGAAGGCAGTGGCTGCTACCAGTACTGCATAGAACCACAACCCCCACTAACCCCTGATCTCGGAAAGATCCAGACACTGGGTGTTGATTTATTAAACATCAGTGGTCCTCAAGTGCAGCCTGGAATCCCTGAACCTTGAAATTACTTTGAGATAAATGGGTGGGTGTAGCTACTATTGCACAATCAGCAACCCTCATGGATTTCATGGCCATTTAATTTGTACCAAGCAAGATTTTTATATTTGGCAACTTCCTACCTGGCCATAAAACTGTGAGAGAAGTTATGTCAAACTTTGCTTTGAATTTCTCTGAGAAAATACATTTTTTCAGAGCTTTCCATTGTCAGGACATTTTGCAAGAATACCAGTTCAAGGGGCAGGCAGCAAAACAAGTGCATGCACTGCACCTATTTCAACTTATCACAATAGATGACAGTCATTGACCACCCTCCCCTTTGGTGGTCTGCATTGCCTTAAATGGGCTTTGCACGTAAATTGACCAATTAGAGAACATGAGTGATTAATGATGGTGTTTAATCAATGAAAACATTACATGATGATTTGGTGATGGGCAGTAAAAACAACATTTAGTTGTATGTAAGAGCACTTTTGGATATAAAAGAAAAAGAAAAAATGAAGAAAAAAGACAATCATTGGTTCATTTCTGAGGGCAATGTCTTGAAAAATACACTTAACTTAAAATTTAAGCAAAGCCTGGCAGTTAACTGTCAATCAACAATAATGGGTGAATTCTTCATGGAAACATCTCTACTAGAGTCCACTTGCCAATCACTGGGTACTGTCCTCACATGCAATATAAATGTTGGTTTTCTTCTTGAATTGGTATTTTTGGGAAATGTCCTGATCAGCGCAAGATGAAAAACTTTAACAAAGGAGAAATGTGTTTGTAGCAATAGTCAATAATTACTTTGTTCAACACTGGAGGTGGAAAGTAAAATTGGTGAAGTTTTCAGTGCATGAAAAGGAATGTTAAAGTAATGGTGCCTCTCTTTACAGGACATTTTGGTAGTGTTTACCATGGGCTGTACAAAGACCAGAATAAGAAAGAAATCCACTGTGCTGTGAAGTCTCTGAATAGTACGTACTAGAAAACAAATAGCATGCTGTCATTGTTCCATGATTTCTTTCTTTATACCTTAATAATTTGTTTAGATTTTCTTGTCAATTTTTTTTGTCCTCTGTGCCTTTCCATATTCATCTTCTGACCTATCCAGTTGTTCAAATATCAAAGTGCTTGGTCTTCCTCTATATCAGTTCAAATAAAGAGAAACTGTCAATCAGTGTTAGTGGGTATATTCTCCGTGGGGTTAAAAACAATGATTGCAGATGCTGGAAACCAGAGTCTAGGTTAGAGTGGTGCTGGAAAAGCACAGCAGTTCAGGCAGCATCCGAGGAGCAGGAAAATCGACGTTTCGGGCAAAAGCCCTTCATCAGGAGTACAGCTGTATTCCTGATGAAGGGCTTTTGCCCGAAACATCGATTTTACTGCTCCTCGGATGCTGCCTGAACTGCTGTGCTTTTCCAGCACCACTCTAATCTAGACTCCGGTGCATTCTCCATGGCAACACAGTTAGCAATCAGATTCCACTTGCCAACCAATCAATATTTTTCTCTCAGCCAGTATAAATCTTAGTTTTCCTGTTAAATTGACTCCCTTATATCAGTTCTCTACATCAGTTTCCATCTTTCCACACCACACGCTAGACGGCAACTAACCTGGCACCTACTGAATTGTGTATTTACATATTTTAAATCTTAAAGTAAAAGTGTTCTGTTTTTTCCTCTTGAACCTTGTCTGTGCCCTGTGACTTTAAGACCAATTATAATTCTCTCTTAACTCTGTGCCTGTCCTACGCTAGCTTGGAAGAGACTAGGGATTAAATATAAGATAAAACATAAAAGAACTGCAGATGCTGTAAGTCAGAGACAAAACCAGGAGTTGTTGGAAAAGCTCAGCAGGCCTGGCAGCATCTGTGAAGAGAAATCAGAGTCAAGGTTTCAGGTCCGGTGAGTTCTGAGGAAAGGTCACTGGCACCGAAATGTTAACTCTGAATTCTCTTCACAGATGCTGCCAGACCTGCTGAGCTTTTCCAACAACTTCTGTTTTAGTTAAATATGGGATTCTTGTCTTCATGGTTCTGCACCATCCTGCAGAGTTTGAAGTTTATTACGATAATAATTCATATGCAACAATACACCTTCAGTGTAATTAGAATCAGTGTTAAGCTGTTCTGCTTCCCTCCCATTTTTTGTGTTTTTCTTGCCGTACTCACTGTCGCACTGGCTGACAAGTCTATTCATTTCTAAACCAAGGAGGTATGTATGACCCACCAGCATGACTCTGTAGTGGGAAAGCCACTACATTGTCCATGGATGTAAGTCTTGTGTCTCATCCCAATCCCCCCACCCCCCACCCCCCAACTTTCTACACTGGACTGACTGAGATCGGGCAATTCAGTGAATGTGGTGAGACAATGAGTGAGGATTTCAATTTATTGAAAACTCATTCCCTACTCAGGGTTAAAATTAGACCCAATGGCTTCAAACATCCTGGGGTCGGCGAAGGTATAGATCCTGTTTCTCGTGGGGGCACCCGAGATACCACATAGCACCTTACCTGCCTGAGAATCTGTTCCTCCGAGATGTTTAAATTGCTCTCAGTTAAAGAGATATTGTGGGTAGAGCACTCCCAATCATCCCCAACATCAGGGAGATGTACTGATGAGAGATTTTGGGCTATGATTTATGATCCCTTTCATTGTTGGCAATCATTTACACCTTGGGATGGCTCCAAGCCATTACTCAATAAGACAATTGAGACAGAAGCAATTCTCTGAGCAGTGTCAATCCAGAAGGAGTTTTGAGATTTTTAAAAGCCAATTTTTCATTTCAGTCATTCCACCTTAAGAAAAGGGAACTAGCTATGCACTGTGTCACAACTACTGATGCAACTGCTTGCAAGTACTGGCAGCCCACAAATGACTCCTCCAATTCTAGATGCTATCTCTACCCTGGGCTTCAGAAGTAGAGGTATTGAGTACAAAAGAGCAGAAGCAATGTTGAATTAAGTGGCATGCTGGCTCAGTGGTTAGCACTGCTCACAGAGTCAGGGACTTGTGTTCAATTCCAGTCTTGTGTGACTGTCTATGTGGAGTTTGCACATTTTCCCTCTTTCTGTATGTGTTTCCTTTGGGTGCTCTGATTTCCTCTCTCAGTCCAAAGATGTGCTGCTTGGTGGATTGGCTATGTTAAACTGACCATGGTCCCCAGGAATGGGCAGGTTAGGTGGGTTAGCCATAGGAAACACAGGATTATAGCGTAGGGATCTGGGTATAGAAGGGATGCTCTTCAGAGGATCTGTATGGGCTGAATGGCCTGCTTACATGCTACACGTATTCGATTCTCTGTCTGTATGTCCTTGAGAGGGTGCAGAGTACAATCATCAGAGTGAGTCCAGGGTGAGACATTTTCGGTGTGAGAATTGGTTGGAAATGCTAGAGTTATTTTCCTTGCAGCAAAAAGGATCGAGAAAAAAATTGATAAAGATGAACAAGGCTATTAGCAAGTTTACGTTTACATGGATGGAGTGGGTGAATGGGACTCACTGGGTTAGTCTACAAAATGTCAGCATAGACTTGATGGGCAAAATGGCCTACTTCTGTGCTGGAATGATGCTAGAACATAGAATATTACAGCGCAGTACAAGCCCTTCAGACCTCGATGTTGCGCCGACCTGTCGAACCAATCTGAAGCCCATCTAACCTACAGTATTCCATATAGGTATTTTATATATTCCACTATAGTTCTGTGATACCTCCAGAAACAGGGTCCCGAGAATCTCCAAGCCATGAATTTCAGTGTGCCTCCTTGTGGAGGAAGACCAATGTGCAACACAAAATAAATATTCAAAACCCTCCTGTCCAAAAACAAAAATACACAATAAAATCAGTCTGCTTCATGTTGATAATCATCCTCATTGTGCTGTGATGTTTCAATAGGAATTTCAGATGTTGAAGAGGTGGAGCAGTTTTTGAAAGAAGGGATTATCATGAAGGATTTTCACCATGAAAATGTTTTATCTTTGCTCGGAATTTTCCTTCCTAAGGAAGGGTTACCGTTGGTAGTATTACCGTATATGAAGCACGGAGACCTTCGGCATTTTATCCGTCAGGAAAGCCGGGTATGTGAAGATTAATTCAATAGTAACGGTATAATATTACTGGGGATGCAGCCTATTATACATTGTGGACATTGCGAGTAATTTTAATCGTGTGGAAACCATTAGGGCCACGCTAAATATCTATGGGGAAGGCGATGGCTGAGTGGTATCATTGATGGAATGATAATTCATAGAAAGTGAGGACTGCAGATGCTGGAGGTTAGAGTCGAAGAGAGTGGTGCTGGAAAAGCACAGCAGGTCAGACAGCATCCGAGGAGCAGGAGAATTGAGCATAAACCCTTCATCAGGATCTTGACAAAGAGTTTATGCTCGAAACACTGACGCTCCTCCTCTTTGGATGCTGCCTGACTGGCTGTGCTTTTCCAGCACCACTCTCTTCAACTGTTAATCCAGAGACCGAGGTAATGTTCTTGGACCCAGGTTTGAATCCCACCACGGCAAATGGGAAAACCCACCTGATTCACTAATGTCTTTTAAGGAAGAAAACTGCCATTTTACCTGGACTCCAGACCACAGTAATTTGGCTGACTCTTAACTGCCCCTGGGCAATTAGGGAAGGACAGTAAATGTTGGCCTAGCCAATGATATCCTCATCCTGTGAGGGTGAATGAAAAGAATGTAGCGGCCAGTCCAATATCGACTGTTTCTTGAGTCATCGACAGAAGTTAAAATTGCCTCCTGTTCCTGGCCATGAACACCTGAATTGCATTTACTTGGCAAATCTCCATCCCTTCATCCTTGTGGAAGTGACAAGGGCTCTGATCTATTTATAATTACATTTGTAAAGCCAGGCAGGAAGTAATTTTGTGAACAATTGTGGCTACAGCTGAAGGACCAGTAATTCTGTAGTAGATCTGTAATGTCACACTACACAAATTTGTATTATTTTCCTGAACTCTTTGTCTTCCAGGATCTTCCAATCTCAGCCTCAAAATCTACATCAGATTTATAAAGTTTATAAAGTTTTCAGTGGATCTTTGGATGTCAATGACCTAATTTCACCCTGGTTCCTAATTTTCCAACTTACAAATTGAGTTGGATGATTAACCAGGTGTGATCCATTGTCACTAACCAATCATTGATGATGCAGAGGTGTCCCGATGTCAACACAGTATCCCTTGCGAACAGTCTCAGTGAAATGTTGCTTTTGAGGACCATGTCACAGAGTCGTAGCATAGAAAGTAAAGTGCAGCTTCTGATTGTTGCTACACTGTGCTGGAATATCAAACCATAGAATTCCTGTATCTACCACGAGGGACGCTGAGATGCATTAGGACCTGCCTATTAGAGTGGCACAGTGGCTCAGTGGTTAGCACTGCTGCCTCACAACACTAGGGACCTGGGTTCGATTCCAGCCTCAAGCGACTGTCTGTGTGGTGTTTGTACATTCGCCCCGTGTCTGCGTGGGTTTCCTCCGGGTGCTCTGGTTTCCTCCCACAATCCAAAATTGTGCAGGTTAGATGAATTGGCCATGCTAAATTGCCCATCGTGTTCATGGATGTGTAGGTTAGGTGCATTAGTCAGGGGTAAATATAGGGGGAGGGTGTCTGGGTGGGTTACTTTTTGGAGGGTCGGTGTGAACTGGTTGGGCTGAAGGGTCTTTTTCCACACTGTAGGGATTCTATGTGAAAATCCTCCCGCGTACTGGTATCTGCAGATAACGATTTTGTGTATAACAAGGTGTGAGTGACACATTCCCTGCCAAAAAATGGGATATGTTCAAGCCTTGTGCCTTGCTTTTGAAATCTCCTAGAGGCTGAGTCAGTCATTTGTTCCCCACTGCCTTCTGCAAAGGCAATGCCTCAGCCAATCAGTGTCAAATTGCCAACCAACCAGCACCCTTCCTAATGGCCAAGATAGAAATTGGCGTTCACAAAGTCCTACAAAACGGGTGCTGTGACATCATTCCCAGAAATGGTTGGAGGAAATAGATATTTTAAAAAATATCCCGTCGGTGAGCAGTTTGGACTGGCATTGATGGAGGATGCTCTGTGTCCACTTATTCTGTTGAGTGTCAAGACTGATTGCAAATGTTTGTATCTTTCCACTTTCATGTACAGAATCCAACAGTGAAAGACTTAATAGGCTTTGGGCTACAGGTTGCCAAGGGAATGGAATACCTCGCACTAATGAAATTTGTTCATAGGGATCTTGCAGCAAGAAACTGCATGTAAGTACATGAGTAAATTATAAAGTTGACAGTCTGTTGTACTGGGAGAGATAACAAATATTTTATAATTGATTTTCAAATACACTCTAATTGACCTCTCTCTATCCATTGGAGGAAATGTAAAGAGGTTGGAAAACTTTACAAAATAACTTTGCTGAGAATTTGACATTCAGTGCTATACATCGTTCTGAAACTAAAAGCGGCACAGTGCTTTGTTTAGCAGCTGAATCAGGATTGGTGCCACCAACAACAAATCCAGATCAATTAGACACTCTTGGTCCATGCTGAGTTAGCTGATGTTATGAGAATGAGAGTTGAGCCTCATTCAATTAACCTCAACATCAGCATGAGAGAGAGAGAGAGAGATCAGCCCCAAAGAGCAGTTGAAAGATGCACCCACCTTGGATGTGGGATGACGGTGATGTTAGGCTCAACGATGATGCCTTCCTTGATTAAATAATTTACATTCAATCCTCCTGAGGCTCATAAAGATTTGCCCCCTGAGCAGAAACCTTAGAGAAACCAAACCTTTAGTAAAACCCTGTGGCTTTTGGAGGCAAAGAGAGCCAAGTGGGCTGAGGAACAAGGAAATAATGAGGAGCTGTTTAAAAATAAGCTTTGTATATCAAAGTTATCAATTTTGAATGTGAGGTTAACATCAGCTGGTTGAGTTCTGAAGAAGACTCAGACCAGACGCAAAATTTTAACTCTGTTTCTCTCTTCACGTGCTTGTTTTGTTTCAGATTTCCATCCTCGCAGAGTTTTGCTTTTATCAGATGTTTAGGTATTTGTTCAGAACCTGACTTACAATTTTGTGTTTTGAGTCTGTTAGAAGCTTGATTCTGGTCGATGTATACACATGGAAACAGAAAACTTTACACTTCCATATCTCATGACCACCCGCTGTCACAAGCCACTTTCTCGCCAATGATGTGCTTTTGAAGTGTAGCCATGTTGTAATGGAGGAAACTAGGTGGGCAATTTACACACAGAAAGCTCCCACAAACACCAATGTGATCATGATCAACTAATCTCTTTTTGTGATATTGGTTGTGGGCTAAACATTGTCCAGGAGGCCAGGGATAACTTGCCTTCTCCTCTTTAAAGTAGTTTTGTTGGGATCTTTCTCATTAGTTTACAGTAGTAAATAGGGCCTCAGCTTAACACCTCTTCTAAATAATAGCATCTCTGCCAGGCAACCTCCCTTAGTGCTGGCAGCCGGAGGGTTAGAGTTGATTTTTTATATCCTGGGGTCATTTCATAGAATAGAATTACAGTGTGGAAGCAGGCCATTCGGTCCATTGAGTTCACATTAACCCTCCAAAAAGCATCACACCCAGGCCCACTCCCCTCCCCTATCCCTGTAGCCCTCCATTTCCCATGGCTAACCTCCCTAACCTATACATCCCGGGACACTATGGGCAATTTAGCATGGACATTCCACCCAAGTTGCACATCTTTGGCCCTTGGGAGGAATCGCACATGGAGGACGTGCAAGCTCCATACTGACAGTCGCTGGAAGCTACAATTGAACCGGGGCCGTGGTGTTGCGAGGCAGCAGTGCTAACCACTGAGCCACCGTGAACTACAGTCTGGTTCAGAACGATGCCCCCCCACCCCCAGCATGGGTTCAATCCCTGTATTGCATGCCTTCCTACACACACACACACACACACCTTGCAGAGTTAAATTGCACATGTAACTTATTGTCTTTCTGTAATGGAGAGAGGTGTCTGTGGTCTTTATAACAAGTTTACCAGAGTGGGACTTGAGTGCAGAACCTTATGAATCAGGAGCAAGGGTACTACCAACTGAGCTACAGCTGTCACAAGCAACAACAGTGCGATTTCTGCATCAAATGCTCAAGTATAAGTGTCCATTTCCTGTCCCATTGATCCCTATTGAATGCGATAAGTGGTCCAAGAAAATATCAGAGTTGATCAATTTTTGAAAAGGGATACAGAAGGGATTTCTTTAAGGACGTGCTCTTGCAATTGTACTTGAGGATTTCCCTGGTTATGGACTTGGAGTTGCTGCACACTGTTGACTTGTGTATGTCCTTGAATGCTTCAGGCTGGATGAGACCTATGTGGTGAAGGTGGCAGACTTTGGAATGGCACGGGATGTGTTGGACAAAGAGTATTATAGCATTCAGGACCATCGGAAGGCCAAACTCCCTGTGAAATGGATGGCACTTGAAAGTCTGCAGACTCAAAAGTTCACAACTAAATCAGATGTGGTAGGTTTTCATCTGTTCCATTTGGGCACCGCTGCTGTGCGCAGCCAGCTTGTACTTTCTTTCTTCATGGAATTGTCAAGTGCTGGTTATAATTACACATACAGTTCTTATCCCTGGGTATCTCCTTCCATGCTGTGAGATTTGTGGTAGTAACCCCTCGCCCTATTACTGATCAGTATGGGCACATGATATGTCCTTTTGATATGTCCTTGGGATGCTGAGACGATCAACACGTGGCCCTGTAGGATGTGTTATAACATTTAGTACCAACACAACCTGGATCTTCTTGTGACAGGGATCCGTACTGTGAGCCTTATGTTCTCTCCTCATAAAGCAGCCAACAAGCTGCATGTTTGAGGCTGGAGTTCAGGCTTCCTCGAGACAGTGCTTTATGTTGTATACTCTGCTTCTCCTGTGAAGTATTTCTGTGTCCCACACCATTCCCACTGGAATGCCCTGCCAGTAGCAGTGGTGGACTCTCCCTCTTTATGGTCATTTAAGCGGGCATTGGACAAGCATATGGAGGTTATTGGGCTAGTGTACGTTAGGTAGGCTTCGGTCGGCGCAACATCGAGGGCCGAAGGGCCTGTACTGCGCTGTATTTTTCTATGTTCTATGTTCTATCCTCCAGTTTAAATAGTAGCTAGGTGACCATCTCCTGCACCTCTATAACTGGGAACATTGTCCCACTCCCCACTCAAGGCTGCAATGAGAACCAGAATCTGTACTTTCCCTTCTGACCCAGCTCATTATCCAGTCGACTCCATGGACAGGATGACTGATGGTTTGGTGACTGGACAAAATCTATTTCACAAACAAACATTGCCTGGTCTTTAACTGATATGTTGAGGATTCCATGAACACCACAAACTGATTGCCTTGCTCTTTGCTCACTATATATTTAGGTCTTTACTCACATTTGCAATGTATGTGATCATGCATCCACCTACACTGCAATTATATGATGGTCACAGTACAAGACACAGTGAGTTTGCATTTCACATAAGCATGGAAAATTGAGAGGCTGGACTGACCTTGCTTATCTGTCTCTAGAAACGCAATGTCTTCCTCACAAGTCACTGCCCACTTTGACCTTGGGGAGATCAAAACTATTTGTCCCTATAACTCCCTATATTCAGCATTTCAGAAGATCCTTAGATTTCCCAGTGAGGTAATCTGGAACCAATCTTCTTCAAATTATAGGGAGGAGACTTGCCCTCCCGAGATGTGGCCAGGAAGGTGGTGGGAGGGGAAGATAATTGGGTTGGTTCCGCATAGGGGAACACTCTGCTGCCTTTCCCCTTGCTACAGGAATTAAATTCTGGGCAGGGAGGCCCAAGCTTTGCCTTCCTTGCTCACCACCAAGTGATGCTCTTACGTGGCCAATGAATGACCAGATAAGGTCCTCCTCATGCCAGGATTAAATCCATTCCTGGCAGGTGAGGACTCTGGCAGACTGCCTGATTGGCGAAACAGAATAGTCTGTCTGCTGAGTTGGGGGGTTGCGGCGGTGTGTGGGCCTCAATCTGGAGGTGATTGGGAGCTTGGATAGAGACGGGAGTGTGTCTGCTGAAAGCCACCCCGTGTCCTAGCTATGACCCTTCCCAACCCTCTTTCTTCCTCTGCATCCTTCCCGAAAAATCACCAGCCTTGCTCGCTGGTCCTGCTCTTCAGTGGCACCCAGAAAACTCAGCCACTAAAGTGGCTTTGCTGTTCCCAATGGCTTCACAGAATTGTTACGGTGGCTATTCGGCCCATCATGCCTCGATAGGCACTGCTCCTGGTCCCTGAGCAGCAGGCACCATCAGGTGAGATGGGACATCACCATCTCAGGATCCGGAAAGCCCACCGGGTGACCACTTAAGTGCCTGACAAGATACAACGGACTTTGTAGTGGTGAGGGAATATCCTACACATCATGATGCCCACCACCAGACCTTAGAGGAAAATTCCCTGGAACACCCCGACCATCAATGTGTTCCTCTATTTTACTAAATTCAAGCTCACAAGGACTGAACCAGAGTGGAAAATGATTGTGTGAAATTCCACAATGAATCATTTCAAATGCATCATAGTAAACAAGACTGAATGGGTTTACAACTGTTCATATAACACTTTGACACCAAATTAGTGACTAACACATGACTAGGAAAGTTTCAACCTCTAAATGTATTTTCAATCGCTCTGGGAAATGCTGGAAGTAACAGAGGGTGTGAGGGTCAAATCCAATTTGTATTAACCTCACAAGTGTGGCTCTGTGTAAGTCCTGCAGGCTTGACCGTTCTCTCTGTTGGTATTGTTATGTTTAGTGGTCATTTGGAGTGTTGATGTGGGAGCTACTGACTCGTGGGGCACCACCCTATCCGGAAATTGACCCTTATGACATTACAAGATTTTTGTTAAAGGGACGAAGATTGCCTCAACCCGAATATTGTCCGGATGAGCTGTGAGTATTTGTTTCTGTCTGGCTATCTTCCTTTCGTTTTAGAGTTTATTATACCTGTATTAACGTGGGAGACAGTGACATGGCGGTAATATAACTGGGCTAGTAATCTAGAAGGATAAAGTGAGGACTACAGATCCCCCTCCCCGCTCGCAGTTACCCCCTACCTGCATCCACCTATCATCTTCCTACCTAACTTCTCCACAGCTCCAACCCCACCCCACTATTTATCTCTCATCCCCTTCCCCATTCCTGACGCAATGCTTATGCCCGAAACGTCGATTCTCCTGCTCCTCGGATGCTGCTTGACCTGTTGTGCCTTTCCAGCGCCACACTCTTGACTCTGGTAATCTAGAAGCTCCACCCTCAGCTGGGGACATGGGTGCAAATCCCACCAGAGTTGATGGTGTTGTTTAAGTTCAGTTACGGAAAGGAAAGGATCTTTGTTAAATAAACAACATCCGGTTCACTGGCGTCCCATGGGGAAGGAAATCTGACCTTACTTGGTCTGGCTGCTTGGGGAACCAAGTCTACAATAAAGTGGCCGACTCTGAACTACCCTCTGGAATGGCTGAGCAATCCACAAAGTTCAAGGTCAATTAGGAATGGGCATCAAATGCTGACCTTGCCTGTGACACCCACATCCCACGAACTGACTTGACATCAGTTCAAAAGCAGAGTCACACCGGACTCTAGACATTAATTCTGTTTCTCTCTCCACAAATACTGCCAGACCTGCTGAATTCCTCTGTGTTTGTTTCTGATTTCCAGCATCCACAGTATTTTGCTTTAATAATAATTTGCATTATTATTGGCATTTTGATTTCCTTGAATCTCTGCATTTGAACAGGCCCCAATAACCTTTCTTTATTTAGCTTTTGTTGTGAAGATTAATCGGCCCCTGGAGTGGGTGGGGGTGGGCCGGGCTGGTGAAACGTGGTTAGGGAGAAAAGAGGAAGGGCCAACTTTTTGCTTGTATTGCTTATGTAGCTGTAAAGATTGTAGACAGTCCTGGCTCCTGAATCGGTCACGCTTCAGTTGAGTAGGTGGGAGAGTGGATGGTATAGTGAACGAGTACACAATCGGGAAGGTTTGCCAGGAATATGTTGGGAACTCAACATCCCCCAGCCCGAAAGCTCGAAGAAGTAGAGTTCTAACTTTGACCCACAAGCCATTGTTTCAATAACCTTCTTCCTCTTACAGGTATAGCATTATGCTGCATTGCTGGGATCCAAAGCCTGAAATGCGACCACAATTTACTGAAATTGTCTATGAAATTCAAGCGATTCAATCCATGTTACAAGGAGAGCACTACATCAACTTGCAAGTAAATTATGTGAATTTCGGGAATGACCAGCCCTACCCAGCAGTCAACACTACTGATGATGAGCAAGACCTGGATTCAGACTGATTGCGTTTTGCTGCACATGATAATACTTCTGTTCAGATGGTGACTTGAATTTCAGGAGAATGCTATCTCTAAGCACAACAGAAGTCATTCCTGCAGTTCAGCTACTATTTCTCCCCTGTGTTTTCCCTCCAGTCTCTGCTAATTCCTGTGGTCAATGCTATCTGTGTAAACAGTTAATGGGTGCCCAAGTGGTCAGTTGCAACTTTGCAACCAACGGTTCTGTGCAAATCCAGGCAATGACGATTTTCTTAAAGGCCGAGTAAAGGTTTTTATCGACTACAACTTCTATTGAACGTGGCATCAAAATGTCTAAAGGCAGTTCACAGGAGCATGGTCAATAAAATTTGACACCAGGCCACGTAAGGAGACGTGAAGGGAGATAGCGAAAAGCTTGGTCAGAGTAGGTTATGGGGAGTATCTTAAAGGGGAATGAGGTGTAACAAGGCAAAGCGTGTTGGGGAGGGAATTCTAGAGCTGGGATTGAAGTGCTTAAAATTGAGAATGCTCCTGTGACCAGAGCATGTAGAGTGCAAACATCTCGGATGCTGGCAGAACTTTCAGGGGGAGAAAGGAAGGGAATCCATAGAGGCATCTGAAAGCACAAAGGCACTTTTAAAAACAAGTCAGTGCTTAACTGGATGCCTATGTAAGTCATCAAGTGCACCACATTATCCTCAGTAACGTAATATAACCAAGAGTAGGTGAGATGACACAGTGCAGAAGAGGCCCTTTGGCCCAGTGAGACTGTTCTTACTGATGACAACATGTTGTGAGAAGCCATTGCAGTCTCCTGCCCCTGAATCCACAACCAGCGAAGGGCTTTGCTGAAAGGAGGAATTGTGAAATGATGCTCTCAGGGTAAGGTGGATGTTTTTCAATCAATAATAATGGAAAGGAATAAGCTTTATTGGTGCCAGTTGCATGCATCCAAACTGCAATGCAAGGGAAAACAAATACAGAGTTCTGTTCAAAGATATGGCTTCCATTCATTTCTTGTTTAAATTTCGTTGATTGTTCTGTGCAAGCAGTGAGGAATGAAACATTCCATCAATCGTATTGCCTTGACAAAATATTTTATAGGGAAGTTAAAAAGTCTTGAGGTTAAAAGTACGATCATGCCAGTAACAAGCTGTTATTCTTTCTACCATCATACTGTGTTAGCTATTCATAAAATTGGAAATCATAGAATACCTACAATGTGGAAGCAGGCCATTCAACCCATCGAGTCCACACTACCCAGACCCACCCCATCTCTGTAACCCTGCATTCCCCATGGCTAATCCACCTAGCCTGCACATTATGGGCAATTTGGCACAGCCAATTCACCTAACCTGCACACCTCTGGATTGTGAGAGGAAACCAGAGCACAACCCACGTAGACACGGGGAGAATGTGCAAATTTCACACAGACTGTCGCCCGAGGGCGGAATCAAACCCAGGTCCCTGGTACTATGAGGTAGCAGTGCTAACCACTGAGCCACTGTGCCACCACTGTGGCTGCATTAGGGAGAGGCCATTCACCAGGAACATTTAAGAAAGTAGAAACTAACATTTGCATTCACTTTGCTTTCCTAATTCGCTGGACCTTTGCACTACAGTGATTAAGGGGTGACTGATGTGTTATTGACCCCCCGCTTCTAGTCTTCCTGCCACTGTTTGCAAACACACAGGATCTTGTGGCCCCTTGAGCCAACTCTGCCCTTCAATAAGGTCATAGCTGAACTGTTTATGTTCCAAACTCCACATTCCCTGAAGATCCTGCCAAACAGGAATCTGTCTTAACCATGTTAAATGATCCCTCTCGCCCCTGAAGCCGAGAGTTCTAGAGCCTCGTGAGCCACTGGGAGGGAAACAAAAACCTCCTCACTCCTTGTCTGAAAGGGCAATCTTTAATGTGAAAACGGTGCCATTAAGCTGGAGCCCAGCCCACGTGAGGAGACGTTCTCTTTGTCGAATGTGCACACTTCAGTCAGGTTACCCCCCCCCAACCCCCTAAAACAAACACAGATAGACTCCAATGGAAGCAAATCAACCTATCCCCAAGACAAGATGCTCATCCTGTCTAACTTTCATTTCCATTCCCTGCATAATATGGATATCAAACAGTGGAAAACTCTGGGATTTTATCTCATGTGAGTAGACAAGGAATTATTGACAGTGTAAAACATTTGCAGTGTATCCAAACCCAGTGAACCTGAGCTTGCATGAATGTTGCCACTTGAAGAATGAAATGAACAAGTCCGTGCGTCTATCATTTCCCCACAATCTGCATGTTCAATCCCTGCTAGGAGACCAGTGTTTGGCTGGTTAACTTGCTGCGCAATTCCTTGTCAGTTTGAGTAATGAATATTCTCGAGCTTCAGGCTGGGAAATAGCCATTTAGCCCAACAGAGTTAATCCCTGCAGGAGCCTAATATAGCATCTAACTACATTTGCAACACCCCAATGCTTACTTGTATGGCTTGCTACACCCTGTCTGATTGTTGATCATTGTTTCAATGAATGTTCCTGGAATGTCTGCTTTGAATTTGCTTCTGACGTCATTCAACTTGGCATCTTCTGACAATCCTGATGAAGAGCTTATGCTCAAAATGTCAATTCTTCTGAATGCTGCCTGACTGGCTGTGCTTTTCCAGTACAGCACTCTTCAACATCTTCTGTCATAGACTAGAATCCCTGCAGTGTGGAAACAGGCCATTCAGCCCATCGAGTCTACACCCACCCTCCAAAAACCATCCCACCTCGACCCTCCTCCAACCTCTCATCCCTGTAACCCTGCATCTCCCATGGCTAATCTACTTGGCCTGTACATCCCTAGACACTAGGGGCAATTTAACACAGCCAGTCTACTTAATCTGCACATTATTGGACTATGGGAGGAATCTGGAGCACCAAGAGGAAACTCACACAGACATGGGGAGAACGTGCAAGTTCCACACAGACAGTTTCCCAAGGCTGGACTCGAACCTGGGTCCCTGGCGCTGTGAGGTAGCAGTGCTAACCACTGAGCCACCGAGCTGCCCCCTACTGCACCTGCTGCTTACTTTGATGAACAGTTTTTTTTCCTGTGCCATAATTTAATGCATCACATTAAGGATCACCATTGACTGCTTTCTATCTAGATGGTACAATGTCTGATTAATTCATCAATATTGACATGAAATCAATTTAAAAGCTCTTCTCTGCACATTCTCCAATGTAGTTTGTGCTGGGTATATACATTGGAACTAAGTTCACACTTAAAACAATAGCCACAGTTGAATTCACTTGCACCAAATGTTTAACTCCTTTGCCAGCAGATGCTTAACTGAACAAATCTGAGCAGTTCATCTGCAGTTATGACCCCAGCAAATCAACCTAAAAAAGACGTGTGAAACATTAGATTTTGGATCATAGCTCTTAAAAATTGCTGCTGTCTCCAGACTTAGCTGGACAATGGGTTGATTGGACTGTGTTCGGCGTTAGAAATGTGAATAATTGCAGAAGTGCTTTGTATTTCTGCCTTGTTGTATGGAATTGGAGTGAATGAGTCGTAGTTTGAACTATTCAGATTCTAAGAATGGATGAGAATTATATTTAGAATCAAGTCCACCTTTACCTGGAGTTGATGGGATTAAAAAACAAATTGTACATCTGGTGAAATTTTCTAATCGTGAAACGTGTACAGGCTGTTACCAAGCAGCATTTATTTTTGTAAATTTTTGTATTTTTTAAATTATAATAATGATGGCCTTGAAATTCAGCTCTCTGAGTACTTCATGGATTTGAACAAAATTTCTTTATTTGATGTTGAACAGTCTATGACCTGTTTGAAATAAATGGGCTGATTGCTCCGTTAAAGAAGTAGATAAACCATCTGTGCAGTGCTGTGCGAAGAGGCTAATTTCAAGACATTTCTGCCAGAAATGGATTGTGATATAACAGTGCCATTGTTTAGCAGGTGCAGAGCTGTTGCTGGGGTCTGTGTGGTAATGTCTCACTGTTTTTGTTTTCTGTATACCATCTCCCTTGCGGCGTACTGAGGAGTATGGACTGCCAGTACATAGGCCTACTTACTCAAGCCGGGGTCAGCTTCATTTTAAAACTCTCATTCTCCCAGTTCCAAGATGGCAGCAGAGGAGGATGCTCCAGCAAGAATTCATCCACCCCATCATTCCGTTTCTTTGTTTTCTTCTTTTTCTTCTCACTCGTATTTGTTTGTTCTCTTCTGTCATTTTCTTCTTCTGCCCGGAGTGGAGCAGGGATGGCCAGCAGACCTGGAACAGAGCAGGGATGGCCAATGTCTGGAGTGGAGCAGGGATAGTCAATGGACCTGGAGTGAAGATGACTACTGGTTGGGAGCCAGTGGAGCGTGGACAGACACATGGAAACCCTTGGAGAAAGAAAAAAGTAGACATTGCAGTCTTTATCTAACTTACACTATACATTACTTACCTGCAATGTAGCGTAACATTTTAAAAATTTTCTCTACATTTCATATGTAAGATTTGAACCTACTTTGTACCTAAGATAGTGCCATCTGTTGGAGTGGCTGAATAGGCTGGGGCGGTTTTCCCTGGACCGTCAGAGGCTGAGGAGTGACCTTATAGAGGTTTATGAAATCATGAGGGACGTGGATAGGGGGAACAGCCAAGGTCTTTTTTCCAGGGTAGGGGAGTCCAAAACTAGAGGTTTAAGGAGAGAGGGGAAAAGATTAAAGGGGACTTGAGGAGCAATTACAGGTTAGTTGATGGCTGTCTTTTAGTGGATGTCGTTTCAATTCCAGACGTGTTTGGTGCTTCCTGCACCTACTTTAAATTACCAAGATCAACAGGGAGAGGGTGGTGTGTGTATGAAATAAATTGCCAGAGGAGGTCGTGGAGCTGGGTACAATTACAACATTTAAAAGAAATCTATAGTAGTCCCCCTGTACCCATGGGACATACGTTCCAAGGCCTACCACAGAACTTGAAACCACAGGTAGGTGAGAACCCATTCATTTAAATGGGTAACGTTCCTTTCCAGCAGCCCCCAGTCTCTGGTTCCAGAAGGTTTCCTTTAACATGTTCAGGTAACTGAAACCGCGGAAAATGATTGCGCGGATACGAGGGTCGCCCTGTATATTGGTACATGAATAGGAAGGGGTTAGAAGAATCCGGGGCCAAGTACCAGCAAATGGGATGACATCAGTTTAGGATACCTGGTCAGCACAGACATGTTGGACTGAAGGATCTGTATAACCGATGACTCTATGTGCACTTGCGAGACAAAGGCAATGAGCCAAATGGTGGAAAATGGGATAAGGCAGTTGTTTTTGACAGGTGTTAACATGATGGGCCGAAGGGTCTTTTTCTGTGCTGCAAACCTGTATGACTCGATGACTCTAAGCAGAAAGTTGCATTTATCGAGGATTAGCAGGAAGCAATTGCCTGACCTGAACATCATACAGAACGTGGTATCAATACAGAACACTGTCAATACAGAAAGTGGTGTGTGCTCTGTATTGACTCAGTCAATACAGAAGTGCCAATACAGTATATTGTCAATACAGAACATTGTGTCAATATAGAACACAGTGTACTGTATTGACACAGTGTCAATACAGTACAATATGTCCACACAAAACACTGTCAATGCAAAACACTGTCAAACCAGAACGTTGTGTCAATACAGTACACTGAGTCAATACAGAACACCATGTCAATACTGAACACTGTCAATATAGTACACTGTGTCAATGCAGAACTCTGCATCAATACAATACACTGAGTCAATACAGAACACCATCAATACAGAACACTGTCAATACTGTAGAATATGTCAATACAAAACACGATGTCAATACTGAGCAGTGTTAGAACAGAACACTGTCAATACTGTCAATACAGAGCACTGTGTCAATACAGAACACTGTCAATACAGTACACTGGGTCAGTACAGAACACTGTCAATACAGAAATCTGTCAATACAGAACAGTGTGTCAGTACGGAACACAGTGTCAATATAGTGCACTGTGACAATATACTACACGGTCAATACAGTACACTGTCAATACAGAACACTGTCAAAAGAATACACTGTGTCAATACAGATCACTGTTAATAAAGAACATTGTCAATACAGTACACTGTGCCAATACTGAACATTCTGGATTAGTGGTGCTGGAAGAGCACAGCAGTTCAGGCAGCATCCAACAAGCAGATGCTGCCTGAACTGCTGTGCTCTTCCGGCACCACCAATTCAGCATTTGGTTTCCAGCATCTGCAGTTATTGTTTTTACCCCAATACTGAACATTGTCAAGACAGAACACAATGTCAATGCAGAACACTGTTAATACCATACACTGTGTCAAAATGGAACAGTGTCAATACAGTACACTGTCATAATACAGTACATGGTCAATACAGAACACTGGGAGAAAGTGAGGACGGCAGATGCTAGAGATCAGAGCTGAAAAATGTGTTGCTGGAAAAGCGCAGCAGGTCAAGCAGCATCCTAGGAGCAGGAGAATTTACATTTCGGGCATAAGCCCTTCTTCAGAATACTGAACATTGTCAATACAGAACACTGTCAGTACAGCACACTGTTTCAACACAGTACAGTGTGTCAGTACAGGACACTGTCAGTAGAGAACACTATATCAATACAGAACACTGTCAATACAGTACACTGTGACAATACAGTGCACTGTCAATACAGCACACTGTCAATACAGTACACAGAGTCAAAACAGAACACTGTCAAAGCAGAACACTTTGTCAATACAGTACTGCTGTCAAAACAGTATTTTGCCAATGCAGAACATTGTTAATACAAGACACTGTGTCAGAACACTGTCAAACTGGAACACTTATGTCAATACAGTACACTGTGACAACATAATACACTGTCAATAAAGGACACTACCACACAGAACACTGTGCCAATACAGCACACTGTTGCAATACAGTACACTGTGTCAGTACAGGACACTGTCAATATAGTACACTGTGTCAATACAGAAAGCTGTCCATACAGAACAATGTGTCATACACAACACTGTCAATACTGTAGACTGTGTCAATACGAAACATGATGTCGATACTGAATAGTGTCAGTACAAAACACTGTCAATACAGTACACTGTGTCAGTACTGAACAGTCAATACAGCGCACTGTGTCATTACAGTACACTGTCAATACAGAACACTATGTCAATACAGAATACTGTGTCAATATAATACACTGTGTCAATACAGAACACTGTCAATACTGAGCACTGTGTCAGTACAGAACACTGTCAATACAGGAAACTGTGTCAATACAGAATACTGTCAAAAGAGGACACTGTGTCAATACAGAACATTGTCAATACAGTACGCTGTGTCAATACAGAACACGATGTCAATACTGAACAGTGTCAGTACAGAGCGCTGTATCAATACAGAACATTGTCAATACAGTACAATGTGTCAATACAGTACAATGTGTCAATACAGTACACAGTGTCAATAGAGTACACTATGCCAATACAGACCACTGTGTCAATACAGGTCACTATGTCTATTCAGTCCATTTTGTCAAAACAGTACCTTGTCAATACAGAAAGCGTCAATACACTACACTGTGTCAATACACTACACCTTGTCAATACAGAGTACTGTCAATACAGAACATTGTCAATACAAGGCATAAGTCTAGATTAGAATGGTGCTGAAAAAGCACAGCAGGTCAGGTAGCAGCCGAGGAATAGGAAAATTGATGTTTCAGGCAAAGGCCCTTCGTCAGGCCCTTCAATACAGAACACTGTCAATACAGTAGCCTGTGCCAAAACTGTATGCGGCCAATGCAGAGCACTGTTAATACAGTACACTGGGTTAAAAAGGAATACTGTCAAAACAGAACACTATATCAATACAGTACACTGTCAATACAGTACACTGTCAACACACAACACAGAATCAATACAGCACACTGTCATTACAGAACACGGTAAATACAGGTCACCATGTCAATACAGTACATTGTGTCAACACAGTACACTGTGACAATACAGTACATTGTGACAATAGAGTACACTGTTAATACAGAACTCTGTCAACACACAACATGGGATCAATAAGAACACTGTCAGTACAGAACACTGTAAATACAGGTCACCGTGTCAATACAGTACACTGTGGAAATACATATCACTGTGTCAATACAGTACGCTGTCAATACAGTACATTGTGTGAATATAGAACCCTGTCAACTCAGAAAGCATCAATACACTACACTGTGTCGATACAGCAAGCTGTGTCAATACAGAATACTGACATCACAGAAATCTGTCATTACAGAACACTGTGTCAATACAAGGCGAAGTCTAGATTAGAATGGTGCTGGAAAAGCACAGCAGGCAGCATCCGAGGAGTAGGAAAATGGAGGTTTCAGGCAATGGCCCTTCGTCAGGCCCTTCAACACAGGACACTGTCAATACAGTAGCCTGTGCCAAAACAGAGCACTGTTAATACAGTACACTGTCTCAAAACAGAATACTGTCAAAACAGAGCACTGTGCCAATACAGAACACTGTCAATACAGTACACTGTTAATACAGACCTCTATCAATACAGACCGCTTTGTCAATACATTACATTGTGACAATACAGTACACTGTCAATACAGAACACTGTGTCAATACAGTACACAGAGTGAATAATGTACAATATGCCAATACAGATCACTGTGTCAATACAGTTCCATATCAATACAGAAGGCATCAATACACGACACTGTGTCAGTACACTATGCTGTGTCAATACAGAACACTGCCAACATAGCCCACTGTCAAAACAGAACACTGTTCAATAGAGTACTCTGTGACAATGCAGTACACTGTCAATACAGACCACTTTGTCAATACAGAACTCTGTCAACACACAACACAGGATCAATACAGATCAATCAGTACACTGTCAATACAGAACATTGTCATTACAGTACATTGTGTCAATACAGTACTCCGTCATACAGAAAGTGTCAATACACTACACTGTGCCAATACAGTATGCTGTGGCAATGCAGAACACTGTATCAATACAGTACACTGTCAACACACAACACGGAATCAATACAGAACACCGTCAATACAGTATACTGTGTCAATACAGAAAACTGTCTGTACAGAACACTGTAAACTCAGGTCACTATGTCTATTCAGTACATTTTGTCAATACAATACCATGTCAAAACAGAAAAAGTCAGTACACTACACTGTGTCAATACAGTATGCTGTGTCAATACAGAATACTGCCAACACAGAACACTGTCATTACAGAATAATGTATCAATTCAGTACACTGTGACAATCAGTACACTGTCAATACAGAACATTGTCATTACAGTACACTGTGACAATACAGTACACTGTGAATACAGACCATTTTGTCAATACAGTACATTGTGAAAATACAGTACACTGTCCATACAAAATACTGTCAATACAGTACACTGTGTCAATACAGAACACTGTGTCAATACAGCACACTGTCAATACAGCACACTGTCAATACAGCACACTGTAAATACAGAATACTGTAAATACAGGTCACTGTGTCAATACAGTATACTGTGACAACACAGTACACTGTGTCAATACAGTCGACTGCGTCAATACAGAACACTGTCAAAATACAACACTGTGTAATGCGGAACACTATCAATACAGTACACTGTGTCAACACAGAACATCATGTCAATACTGAATAGTGTCAATACAGAACACTCTGTCATACAGAGCACTGTGACAATACAGAACACTGTCAATACAGTACACTGTGTCAACACAGAACACTGTGTCAATATAGTACACAGTGTCAATACAGTATGCTGTCAATACAGAAAGCATCAATACACTACACCGTGTCAATACAGCACGCTGTCAATACAGAACACTGTCAAAATACAACACCGTGTAATCCGGAATATTATCAATACTTTACACTGTGTCAACACAAAACGATGTTAATACTGAACAGTGTCAATACAGAGCACTGTGTCAATACAGAACACTGTCACTCCAGTACACTGTGTCAAAACAGAATATTTTCAAACCAGAACACTGTGTCAATACAGTACACTGTGACAATACAGTACACTGTCAATACAGAACACTGTCAACGCAGACCATCTTGTCAATACAGTACATTGTGACAATACAGTACACTGTTCATACAGAACTTGGTCAACACACAACACGGAATAAATACAGAACACTGAGTCAATACAATATACTGTGTCAGTATAGAACACTGTGTCAATACAGCACACTGTAAATACAGGTCACTGAGTCAATACAGTACACTGTGTCAGTACAGAACACTGTGTCAATACAGCACATTGTCAATACAGAATTCTGTCAATGCAGTACACTGTGTCAATACAGTACACTGTCAATACAGAATACTGTCAATGAACTACACTGTATCATTACAGTGTAGTGTGTCAATGCAGTACACTGTGTCAATACAGTACACTGTGTCAATACAGTATACTGTTAATACAGAGCACTGTCAATGAACTACACTGTGTCATTACATGACAATATGTCGATACAGAACACTGTCAATAAAGCACACTGTGGCAATACAATACACAATGTCAAGAGATAACACTGTGTACACAGTACAGTTTGTCAATGTGGAACACTGTCAATTCAGAACATTGCCAATGCTGTACACTGTCAACGCAGAATACTGTCAGTAAAGAGCACTGTGTCCATATAGTACACTGTGTAAATACAGCACATTTCCAATACAGAACACTGTGTGAAATACAGAATACTATGTCAATACAGAACACAGTCAGGGTGCCCTCATTTAAACCCACCATTTTGATGCAGTGACAACTGCTTTGACAGTCTCTGTGAAGTTTACCATGGGGATTAAATTTAATGTATTTTTATGGCTCCAGGCTGGACATGGAGATATTTGCCAGCCCTTGTAGTTTATTCCTGCTTTTGCATGAGGCAAATCCTGATGGTCTCTGTTCATTGAGAGCTAATAATGCCTGTAGTGGAAAAAATATAGGTGAATGTGAGGCATGCAGATGCTGGAGATCAGAGTCAAAAAGTGTGGTGCTGGAAAAGCACACAGCAGGTCAGGCAGCATCCAAGGAGCAGGGGAATTGACATTTCAAACATAGGCCCTTCATCAGGATTCCAAAACGTTGCCTCTCTCACAACTCAGATGCTGCCTCATCTGCTGTGCTTTTCCAGCACCACTTTTCTCAAGAGAGAGAAGAAAATTGGTGAAGAGGAAAGAAGTGCTAAATTAAGTGGTTGTTTAGATGTTTTTAAAAAAATATCAGCTTTATATTGCACTGAAAACAACAAATGCTGGAGGTCACAGCAGGTCAGATAGCAACCATAGATAGAGACCATGTTATTGTTTTGTGTCTCAATGACTCTTCATCAGCTTTCTTTCCATGGATGCTGCCTGACCTGTTGTGATCTCCAGCATTTGTTGTTTTCAGTATAGATTCCAGCTTCTGCAGTAATTTGCTCCCAGCATTACACTGCATGTTGTTGCAAACATTATGCTTCAGCTCTATGGAACCCTGGTTAGCCCACACTTAGAATATTGTGTTCAGTTCTGGTCACCTCATTATTGGAAAGGTCTGGAAGCTTTATGGAGGGTGCAGAGGAGAGATACCAGGATGCTGCCTGGGCTGGAGGGTCTGTTTTATGAAGAAAGATTGAGGGAACGAGGGCTTTTCTCATTGGAGCAAAGAAGGATGAGAGGTGACTTGATAGAGGTGCACAAGATGATTAGAGGCATAGATAGAGTGGATAGCCAGAGACTTTTCCCATGGTGGAAATGGCTATCAGGAGATGGGCATAAGTTTCAAGTGATTGGAGGAAAGTTGAGGGGAGATGCCAGAGGTGGGTTCTTTGCACAGAGGAGAAAGTGAGGACTGCAGATGCTGGAGATCAGAGCTGAAAATGTGTTGCTGGAAAAGCACAGCAGGTCCGGCAGCATCCAAGGAACAGGAGAATCGACGTTTCGGGCATAAGCCCTTCTTCAGGAATGAGGAAAGTGTGTCCAGCAGGCTAAGATAAAAGGTAGGGAGGAGGGACTTGGGGGAGGGGCGTTGGGAATGCAATAGGTGGAGGGAGGTCAAGGTGAGGGTGATAGGCCGGAGTGGGGTGGGGGCGGAGAGGTCAGGAAGAAGATTGCAGGTTAGGAAGGCGGTGCTTAGTTTGAGGGATTTGACTGAGACAATCCCATATTCCCAATTCCTTCGTCTCCGCCGCATCTGCTCCCAGGAGGACCAGTTCCAAAACTGTACAACCCAGATGGCCTCCTTCTTCAAGGACCGCAATTTCCCCCCAGACGTGGTCGACGATGCCCTCCACCGCATCTCTTCCACTTCCCGCTCCTCCGCCCTTGAGCCCTGCCCCTCCAACCGCCACCAGGACAGAACCCCACTGGTCCTCACCTACTACCCCACCAACCTCCATGTCCAGCGTATCATCCGTCGTCATTTCCACCACCTCCAAACGGACCCCACCACCAGGGATATATTTCCCTTCCCTCCCCTATCAGCGTTCCGAAAAAACCAATCCCTCCGTGACTCCCTCGTCAGGTCCACACCCCCCACCAACCCAACCTCCACTCCCAGTATCTTCCCCTGCAACCGCAAGAAATGCAAAACTTGCGCCCACACCTCCTGCCTTACTTCCCTCCAAGGCCCCAAGGGATCCTTCCATATCCGCCACAAATTCACCTGCACCTCCACACACATCATCTATTGCAAACGCTGCACCCGATGTGGCCTCCTCTATATTGGGGAGACAGGCCGCCTACTTGCGGAACTTTTCAGAGAACACCTCTGGGACACCTGGACCAACCAATCCAACCACCACGTAGCTCAACACTTCAACTCCCCCTCCCACTCCACCAAGGACATGCAGGTCCTTGGACTCCTCCATTGCCAGACCATAGCAACACGACGGTTGGAGGAAGAGCGCCTCATCTTCCGCCTGGGAACCCTCCAACCACAAGGGATGAACTCAGATTTCTCCAGTTTCCTCATTTCCCCTCCCCCCACCTTGTCTCAATCAAATCCCTCGAACTCAGCACCGCCTTCCTAACCTGCAATCTTCTTCCTGACCTCTCTGCCCCCACCCCACTCCGGCCTATCAACCTCCCCTTGACCTCCTTCCACCTATCGCATTTCCAACGCTCCCCCCCCCCCAAGTCACTCCTCCCTACCGTTTATCTTAGCCTGCTGGACACACTTTCCTCATTCCTGAAGAAGGGCTTATGCCCGAAATGTCGATTCTCCTGCTCCTTGGATGCTGCCTGACCTGCTGCACTTTTCCAGCAACACATTTTCAGCTCTTTACACAGAGAGTGATGGGTGTATGGAATGCACTGCCAGTGGTGGTGGTTGAGTCAGATACATTAGGGATATGTAAATGACTCATAGATGGGCACATAGAAGATAGTACAATGAAGGGTATGTAGGTTAGTCTGATCTTAAAGTAAGATCAAAGGCCAGCCAACATTGAGGGCCAAAGGGCCTGTACTGTGCTTTGTCCTATGTTCTGTGCGTATGTGTATTTTAAAAAAAAATTGTAAGTGAGCAAGCACATTTGGAATTTATGATCAGATGGTTGTGGTGAATGTACACTCTCATTTGCTTGTCTTGGTACATGCAGACTGTGTTTCCCCAGTGGCTGCAGCATGGCCAATGGTTAAGCTGCTGATGTTCACTCAGATGGCCTTGACCAACATCCCCAAGTAGCCAAAGGCCTGAGAGCCCTCATTGTCCACTGCATCCACTCAGTAGAGAGCCATTGCCAGCACAGCACCTCAGCAGTGGTGGATTGAGCTGGTGGATGAGATTGCTATGACACCCTAGCAACAGTCCTGAGCTTCCAATGAGGCACTTGGACAGTGTGGGAGTGCAAGTGTGCCCAAATTCTCCACACTTACTGTAGAGCAATTCACGTTCAGCCACATATTGAGACAACGATATTGCTATGGGGTGTCCTTCTGCATATTTTTTGACCTCTCCAGATGCCAAAGCATATCTTGTTTCATTTCCCAAGTAAAAAGGTGGAGCTGATCGTCTTCTGCCAATACAAGGTGGTTGAGGGAAAGGGAGACAGAAAGCAGGGTGGCCTGTTCAGATTTGGACCACTGTTCATGCACAGAGTCAACAACAATACAGATGGGTTAATTAAATGGGATGGCTACAGCATTCTATTTTAGCCCTTGGCAGCAAAAAGAGTGTGTCACAAATAGCTCTTTCCCCTTCCTGCTTCGTTTGCTTCAAAAAGAAAGCAAAAAAAAAGCCTCTTGCTATGGCACTGTGCTCCAAATTAGGAACTTAGCAGTTTTGACATCTGTTGCTATGCAACCCCCTGGACTCCCATTGCTACAATGTGCTAGGCCACTGCATCATCTGCAGCTTCAAGCTTTAACAGCACAGCGTGTTGTTAGCTCAGTCTCCCATGGTTTCATAGCAAATTCCCAATGTCTGGAAACTTTCTCCAGCTCTACAACCATCATGATGTCTGCACTCCTTCTATCTTGCCCTATTGCACAGCCCTGAATTTTGGTGTTTGAGCATTGTAAGCTTGTCTTTAACATTCCTCAGCCCTACACCCTGGAATTTCCTCCCTAGAACCCTCCCTCTTTTTCTTTGAGCCATTCCTCAAAACTTATCTCTTCGATTAAATGCTTAGTCACTTGGCCAAATATCTCCTTGCAGCTGAGGTCAAATTTTGTCTGGTAAAGTTTCCTGTGGAGTGGGACTAATCGCCACATTACATCCACTGTATAAATGCAACCTGTCCTTAAATTTAAGATAAGAACCAGATTAAACCACATCCTACAAAGCCACATGCTCTCTTGACAGAATAGAGTGAGCAAGAAGCCAAACTTGGAAAGAAATTGCAGAAATCTGACAAGCTATCTGCAGAGAGGTCAAGAGTTACAGGATGTGGACACTGATTTGTAATAATGGCTCTCCTGGGATTTGAGGGACGTTATTGAAATCAGCTCAGTGGACAAGGTTTGGAGAAATGCGATCTGCGTAGTCACTGAGAGACCAGACAGCCACATCTGTCTCTATATATACAAAGATATCTAGAGAGTTAGTGATAATGTGTTGTCGCAGGCATGTGGAATGAATTGGAATAAACAGACTAAATCCAGCTGTATAAACCAGACTCAAGATTGTATTTGCATCTTCCTCAATGATTACAGATGGTGCTTTGTGAATAATTGATAATACCATGTGTCCTAAGAGTGCTTGGCTGAACATGAGACTTGGTTAAAAAAAATGCACTCTAACATGTTTTGTTATGCATTGAGGGCAAATGAGACAGGAAAGAGAGCAGAGGGCAGGCAATATTTCTTTAGACAAGGAGTTATAAGATGCATTGTATCCACTTGCTAGGTTATTGCTTGAGGCAAAACAGAAAGTTTACAGTGGTGGGAGAGGATAAGAAAAGAAAGGAACTTGGATACAGGTTGTTAGAGGCACTTAATTAGGTTAGATTCCCCCTAGTGTGGAAACAGACCCTTCAGCCCAACAAGTCCACACCGACCCTCTGAAGAGCAACCCACCCCCTGAATAATGCATCTAACAGTACAGGCAATTTAGCATAGCCAATTCACCTGACCTGCACATCTTTGGACTGTGGGAGGAAACTAGAGCAAACCCACACAGACACAGGGAGAATGCACAAATTCCACACAGACAGTTGCTAGAGGCAGGAATCAAACCCGGGTCCTTGACACTGTGAGGCAGCAGTGCTAACCACTGGGCCACCGTGTCACCCTCACTCAACATGATGAATGTAGTGATGAATGTTCTTCATTCAAGTTATAATATCAATGTCTTTCCATTTGCTATCCTTTGAATCAACAGTGATATGTCACATTTAAAATATAAATTATCAATTAAGGAACATTGCCTTTTTAAATGTTCAAGGGACTGAGTTGTAGAGGTTGGACAAACTAGAACCTTTTTCTTTAGAGCATAGAAGTCAGAGGGGGGGATTTTATAGAAGTGTATAAGATCATGAGAGGCATAAATAGGGTGAATGCACTCAGTCTTTTTTCCAAGATTGGGGAATTGAGGACTAGAGGGCATCAGTTTAAGGTTAGAAGGGAAAGAATAAAAGGGAACCTGAGGGGCAACTTCTTTACACAGAGAATGATGCGCTTATGGAATGAACTGCCAGCGGAAGTGGTTGAAGTGAGTACATTAACAATATTTAAAAGGCATTTGGACAAATACATGGATAGGAATGGATTAGAAGGATATGGTAAAAACAAAGACTGCAGATGCTGGAAACCAGAGTCAAGATTAGAGTGGTGCTGGAAAAGCACAGCAGGTCAGGCAGCATCCAAGGAGCAGGAAAATCAAGTTTCAGGCAAAAGCCCTTCATCAGGAATTCCGTGGGCCGTCATCAGGAATGAGTCTTTGAGGTGATGTAGGACTTTATGATTCTATGATAACAGAGCAGATTAGATTATTCATATAAGATTGTTTTCTGTTAAGCTGAGTTGAAAAGTTGTTTTTGTATGAGATGTGGGCTAGGCCCATCACCTCAAAGACTCATTCCTGATGAAGGGCTTATGCCCGAAACATCGATTCTCCTGCTCCTCGGATGCTGCCTGACCTGCTGTGTTTCTCCAGCACCACACTCTCGACCTCTGATCTCCAGCATCTGCAGTGCTCCTAGTAGAATGCAGTACTCAACTTCAGGCTCAGAAATAGTGGAGAGGATCTGCACATACAGCAGTGCACCAGTGGGTGGCGGTGCACCCTGTGACATGAAAGATAAAATTTCACAACGTTTGAAAATATATATGTTAAATAATTTGAGTTAAGGCTACTGATTTAGGGTTTCATTGTTATTATCTCTACACAGTGTTGTTAGGTTGGCAAAGCTGGATAAAGAAGCAAGGCTTTGAGTAATGGGCTAAGAAGTGAAAGATGGAGTTTAATTCAGATAAATGTGAGGTGCTGCATTTTGGGAAAGCAAATCTTAGCAGGACTTATACACTTAATGGTAAGGTCCTGGGGAGTGTTGCTGAACAAAGAGACCTTGGAGTGCAGGTTCATAGCTCCTTGAAAGTGGAGTCGCAGGTAGATAGGATAGTGAATAAGGCGTTTGGTATGCTTTCCTTTATTGGTCAGAGTATTGAGTACAGGAGTTGGGAGGTCATGTTGCAGCTGTACAGGACATTGGTGAGGCCACTGTTGGAATATTGCATGCAATTCTGGTCTCCTTCCTAGCAGAAAGTTGTTGTGAAACTTGAAAGGGTTCAGAAAAGATTTATAAGGATATTGCAGGGTTGGAGCATTTGAGCTATAGGGAGAGGCTGAACAGGCTGGGGCTATTTTCCCTGGAGCACCGGAGGCTGAGTGGTGACCTTACAGAGGTTTACAAAATTATGAGGGGCATGGATAGGGTAAATAGACAAAAGTCTTTTCACTGTGTTGGGGGAGTCCAGAACTAGAGGGCATAGGTTTAGGGTGAGAGGGGCAAGATATAAAGGAGATGTAAGGGGCAACTTTTTCACTCAGAGTGTGGTGTGTGTGTGGAATGAGCTGTCAGAGGAAGTGGTGGAGGCTAGTACAATTGCAACATTTAAAAGACATCTGGTTGGGTATATGAATAGGAAGGGTTTGGAGGGATAAGGGCCAGGTGCTGGCAGGTGGGACTAGATTGGGTTAGGATACCTGGTCGGTATGGATGGGTTGGACCGAAGGGTCTGTTTCCATGCTGTACATCTCTATGATTCTCTGACTGTACAGCAGCAGAGTTTCAAGTTTCACAACATTCTTCCGATAATAGGGAGGCTGGAATTGTACAAAAGTTTCCAAAAATGGCCTAACCAATGTCCTTTACAGCCACAACATGACCTCCCAACTCCTATGTGCAATGCTCTGACCGTACTCAGCCTCCTTTCCTGCCTTTGGAAGCGAATCCTACATTCTAATAACATTTGAGCAAGAAACTTGACTCACGTCTATCTTGAAAAGAAGACCTCTTATAAACCATATGCCATACTTTTAGTCTGCCGTACAAGAGGAAACATTCTCCGATTTTCTACAGTATTGAGTCCCCTCAAGAACTGATGTTTTAGTCGGATGACCTCTCATTCGCCTAAATTCAATTGGGTATGAACATTCTTCACAAACAATCCCTCATCCCAGGAATGAGTTGAGTAAACATTCTCTCGATGGCTTCTAAAGCAATTATATCTTTTTTTTCAAGATCAAAACCATGCAAGGACTTTGGATGTGGTCTCAGCAAGTGCCTGTGTGGCTACAGTAAAACTTCCCTATTTTTGTATTCTATTCTTCTTTCAATAAGTGACAGCACTCAACTGCTTGTATCTGTATAATAACCTTCATTTTTTATTGTGTATACCAGAGCATACAGGTCCGACTTTGAGACTGACTTTTGCAATCTTTCTCCACTTGAATAGTATACTGTTTTTCAACTCATCAAGCCAAAATGTACAACTCTACATTTACCCATATCACACTGCATTTGTCAAATTCTTGTCTGTCCATTGAATACATCCTGATGAAGCCCTTCCTGATGAAGGACTTTTGCCCAAAACATCGATTTCGAAACTACTTGGATGCTGCCTGAACTGCTGTGCTCTTCCAGCACCACTAATCCAGACATTGAACACATCAACAAAGCTAATTCTAATTTTGTCTACATCCCTGTGCAAATTCTCTACTTTATCTTGACCACTATCTTGGCTTTGTTGGTAAACTTAAGCTATGCTACTTTCAATCCCCTCATAGAATCCCTACAGTGTGGAAGCAGGCCATTTGGCCCATTGAGTCCACATTAACCCTGTGAAGAGTGTCCCACCCAGATCCACCCCATCCCTGTAACCATGTATTGCCCATGGCTAATCCTCTTAACATGCATATCCCTGGACACTATGGACAATTTAGCTCGGCCAGTTCATCGAACCTGCACATCTTGGACTGTGGGAGGAAAATGGAGCACCTGGAAGAAACCCATGCAGACATGGGGCGAATATCCAAACTCCACACAGACAGTGGCCTATGGGTGGAATCAAACCTGGGTCCCTGACTATGGAGTAGCAACACTAACCACTGAGCCCCTTCATTCCAAATCATTGCAATAGATTGCAAGTATATAGTTGAAAGATCCAGCACTGATTCCTGTGACACTCCAGCACTGGCAAAATGCCAACCCAACAATCACAGAATCCTTACAGCGTAGAAACAGGCCATTTGGCCCAACAAGTCCACACCAACCTCCGAAGTGTATCCTACCCAGACCCATTCCCCTATCCTATTACTCTCCATTTCCCCCGACTAATGCACCTATCATACACATCCTTGAACATTTTGAACAATTTAGCATGGCCAATTCATCTAACCTCCATGTCTTTGGACTGTGGGAGAAAACCAGAGCACCCGGAGGAAACCTATGCAGACACAAGGAGAATGTGCAAACTCCACACGGACAGTCGCCCGAGGCTAGAATCGAAGCCGGGTCCCTGGCTCTCAGTGCTGAGCACTGAGCCACAGTGCCCATTTGTCATGATTCCCAGCTGCCTGTTAGTTAACTAATCTTTTAACTTTTTTTGCTGCGGTGTACACCATGTGTTCTTATTAAATGCCTTTGGTACATCACACCTTCTGATTCCCACGTACAATTTTTCTAGCCAAAATGTGCAAAATTTCCATTTACCCGTGTTATACTCCCTGTCAGAGGAATATTGACACGCTGAGTGGGCAAAAACCTGGCATATATTGTGAGGAAATATGAGGTTATGCTCTTTGATTGGAAGACAGAAGGAGCTGAACATAATTAAAATGGAGAATGATTGCAAAAAGCTACAGAACAATGGGATTTGGGTATCTCTAAAGCAAACAAATACCCAGTGATACTATCACTAGACTGTAATCTAGAGACTCAGGTGGAATTTGAAGTTGATTTCAAACAAAATCTGGAATTAAGAATCCAATGTTGACCATACAGGAAAAGCCCATCTGATTCACTTCTCCTTTAATGGAGGAAATTGCTATATTTACATGGTTTAGCCTTCGTGTATTTCTAGACCCACAGCAATATTGTTCACTCCCAACTGCTTCCTGGGCAATCAGGGATGGGCAATAAATGTTGGCCTAGTCAGCATTGTCTATGTCCTGTGCATGATTTAAAAAAAAATACAAAAAGCAAGCATCCAAATTCAGTGGGTGACAGGGAAGGCAAACCACATCTACATCAAAGGGAATGGGGTTTTAAAAATAAGGAGGTTTTGCTGGAACTATACAAGGCATTAGTCAGATTGTGGCTGGAATACAGCTCTGATTAAAAGAAAGATATACTGGCATTGGAGCCAAGATTAGAGTGGTGCTGGAAAAACACAGCAGGTCAGGCAGCATCTGAGGAGCAGGAAAATTGATGTTTTGTGCAAAAGCCCTTCATCAGGAAGCTCCGGCTCCTCGGATGCTGCCTGACCTGCTGTGCTTTTCCAGCACCACTCTAATCTTGACTGTAATCTCCAGCATCTGCAGTACCCACTTCTGGCCAATGGCCTTGGATGCAGTCCACACTGGGGTCACTGCACTGATACCAGCTATGGCAGGACTCTCTCATGAGAAGTATCTTGTGGAGGTTGAGGCTCACTGGATTTTAAAAGAATGAGAGGAAACTGCATCGAAATATACAAGATTCTTTGGGATGTGACAAGGTAAATATTTTTTTCCCTTTGTAGTACAGTCTAGGACAAGAAGACAGAATTTCAGAATAATTGGTCACAAATTTAAGAGAAATTAATTTCCTTGGAGTGAGGTAGATCTGTGGAACTCTTTATCAGAGAGGGTTATTGAGGCTGGGTCATTAAATAGGTTGAAGGCAGAGATAGAGAGATTTTTAATCAGCAAGGGAAATCAAGGGTTATAAGGAAAAGTAGAGTTGTGGATTATCAGTTCAGCCATGATCTCATTGAATGGTGAGACAGATGGACAGGCTGAATGGACTAGCTCTGCTCCTACATCTTTTGGTCTGGTGCTGTTATGACCTTTTGGTTTCAAAGCCTTTCATTTCATACTCATCAGGACAAATGCAAGAATGCCAAATTCAGTAGGATCACAAAAGTTGCCTTCTCCATGCCAATATCTCAGCTCATCTGAGTCAACGTGCCAAACAATCTGTTGTCCTGTGGTATAACTTGTTGTGACTGTTTGAAATTTGGCATTCGTCCATATGTCCCGATGAGTGCATAATAAAAAGTTTTAGTAAGGTGCCCATCTTCATGCTCTGTATTATTACTGAGACACCGAGTGCTCTCCATATCTCAGGACTACACTGTCAGTCTGGAAATAATACTTGAATCTCTGGAAGTGGAACCTGAACTCTGGATATTCTGCCTCAGAGATGAGGGCGCTACCATCTGTACAAATCTCCCACCTAAGCAAAAGAGATTTGCAGTCAGAGCTGGTCAGTGTAAATGGGATACAACTTGACTGAAACCAATATGGCAACAGTGTCAATCCATCTCCCTCTTGGCCTCTGCTATTGGTTTCGAGTTTGTTGCATCTTCCAGAATCTTTTTATTCTGAAACTATTAGAAGGCTGTCTGCAGAATTACTAATTAATTTGAATTGAAAGGAAGTGGGACATAGCAGTCCAAAACAGATAAATTAATTAGTTGCGAATAGAACCCAAGAACGAGAAACATATGGCTATAAATATTGATTGGTTTAGATTGCAAAGTGTCAAACACAAGCACATTCAAGGAGAAAAATGTTTTGATCGTGGGTACAACTTAGCTGAGGCCAATCAGGCACTTTACTTAAAATTGAATTTTTATTCCCTTTTAATGTATGAAGTTGGGAATTCTACAGATTGCACAGGGTTAACAAGCTTAGAAGACTTCTAGAGATTATGGGATTTGAAAAATCTACTTCCACCATGCCGTAAAAACAGGTAAATGTAAATAGTCCCATCGTGACGGTGTGGTGCTGTGCTCAATCAACCCCTCCTCCCACACTGCCCAGGCCCCTTCCCATGGCACCTTCCCAGGCAAATATCTGTTTTATAAGCTCCTCTCTCTGTCCATTCAAGGTCCCTAACCTTGCCCCCAGCTGGTGAAGCAGCAGCTTGTGTACTCCTCCCAATTAGTCAGTCTGCTGGATTCACTGCTCACTGAGCCATGAGCGCTCTCCATCTCTCCATGGCTCACAATATTTTCTTCTCTAAATTGTACAGTCTAAACGCAGAGTGAGTGACTATTTTGTGGAACAACACCTCTGATTGGGTGGACAGATGATATTGAGCTTCTGGTGGCTTGTCTTGGAGTCACGGAGTCTAAGAGCACAGAAACAGACCCTTCATTTCAACCCGTCCATGCCGACCAGATATCCTAAATTAACCTAGTCCCACTTGCCAGCACTTGGCCCATATCTCTGTAAGCCCGTCCTATTCATATATCCACCCAGATGCTTCTTAAATGTCGTAACTGTACCAGCCTCCACCTCATCCTTTGGCAGCTCATTTCATACGTGCACCAGCCTCTGTGAAAAAGTTGCCCCTTAGGTCCCTTTGAAGTCTTTCTCTTCTCACCTTAAACCTATGGGCTTTAATTTTGGGCCCCCCCCCCCCCCACCCTGGGAAAAAGACCTTGGCTCTTCACCCTATCCATGCCCGTCATGATTTTACAAACTCCAAAAGGTCACCCCTGATGTGCCAGGGAAAATAACCTCAGCCCATTCCACCTCTCCCTGTAGCTCAAACCCTCCAACCCTGGCAACACCCTTGTAAATTTTTCTGAACCCTTTCAAGTTTCTTCTTACTGTTCCACCTCGTTCTCACACTGACATCTCTGTCCCTGGCCTGCTGCATTGTTCCAGTGAAGCTTAATACACACTTCAGGAACAGCACCCTTATGTTTGATTGGGCACTTTATAGCCTTCTGAACTCAACAGTGAGTTCAGTAATTTCAAACTATAATCTCATCTCCTGTTTTGTTCCCTTTTTCTTTGCCTGTGTAAGTCTTTTTTTTTATGCTTTGGCCTTCTGATGACACCAAGACTGTACAAGGCAAATATTTCAGTGGTTTTCCTGTCCCATCACCATTCCTTTTCACCCTGGAAGATTCAACCTCTCCAGTGCTTTATCTGATCCCCAGTTATCCCATTTGTTCATGTCCCATCCAACCCTTTCGCAAAACCTTTTGCAGTTCTAACTTTACCCCGTTCTGACGAAAGGGCATTTATCTGAAATGTTAATTCTCTTTCTCGTTCCACAGATGCTGCTTAATCTGTTGAAAATCTCCAGGGCTTTTTGCTTTATTTTTTTTCACATTTTCAGCAAAGTATGCTGCCTTTCAAATAGTAAATAGCTTATAACTCATCTGATCTTTTCTGCAGTGGTTTCAGTGATTGAAAGGGAAATTGGTCAAGGTCTACAGTGAGCCATCAACACACTTATCCATTTTATAATGCAATCAGTCAATTTTTACTTCCACCTTTGACTCTTGCCTTTCCTTGTAGTTTTTCAAGCCAGCGTTTGAATCATGGGAGGTTTTCGAACCTTGTGATTCTTGACTTGGTGATTGGATTCAGAGGTTTGGAAAATATCAATCTCAATGTACCAGCAAGAATGGTTTTCCGAACACCTCTCAAGCAGTTAGTTTGCTATTATTCAAATAAACATTATAAATAATACAGGCTTGTCAATCCTGCTGTGCTGATTTCTGTGTCAAATAAACAATGTTATCTTGATTTATCTCAATGACAGTATATATGCACAATGCCTCTTAACAATTCAAAAGCTCCTTTGAAAACTTAACCACAGGTATGTGGTCATAAAAACCTCTCACCACTATGCAATAAAATCCATTGTTGGATATCTATTCCACACATAAAATAGAGGAAGGGAGGTCTCTTAGCTTAGATTACTAGGATATAATGGATCATAGAATTCCTATAATATGGAGGCAGGCCATTCAGGCCATAGAGTCCACACCAACCCTGCAAGGAGAATCCCACCCATTCACAAACCCCTACCCTGTAACCCTGCACTACCCATGGCTAACCCACCTAGCCTACACGTCTTTGGACTGTGGGAGGAAACCCACGCAGACACGGGGAGAGTATGCAAACTCCACACGCTTACCAGGAGGTGGAATAGAACTAGTGGTGTGAGGCAGCAGTGCTAGCCACTGTGCCACCCCCATAGAGGATAACAGTAGCAAGCAGGTTCAAAATCTATGCATCCTTGACATGAAATTATGGCACAGTCTTTCTGCAATGGTACGGCTTTGGTGAGATCTGATCTTGAGTACTGTATGCAGTTTTAATTTCCATATTTAAAGAAGGATATGTTTTAAAGTGAAAATGTATGATCAAATGTTAATGCCCATTAGAGTCTAGAGCCATAGAGATGTGCAGCATGGAAACAGACCCTTCGATCCAACTCATCCACGCCAACCAGATATTCCAATCCAATCTAGTTCCACCTGCCAGCACCCGGCCCATATCCCTCCAAACCCTTCCTATTCAGATACCCATCCAAATGCCTCTTAAATGTTACAATTGTACCAGCCTCCGCCACATCCTCTGGCAGCTCATTCCATACACGTACCACCTTCTGTGTGAAAAAGTTGCCCCTTAGGCCTTTTTTTATATCTTTCCCCTCTCACCCTAAACCTATACCCTCTAGTTCTTACCTCCCCCCACCTCAGAGAAAAGGCTTCCTCTAGTTATCCTATCCATGCACCTCATGATTTTGTAAACCTCTATAAGGTCACCCCTCAGCCTCTGATACTCCAGGGAAAACAGCTCTAGCCTATTCAACCTCTCCCTATAACTCAAATCCTTGTAAATCTTTTCTGAACCCTTTCAATCTTCACAACATCCTTCCGATAGGAAGGAGACCAGAATTGCACACAATATTCCAACAGTGGCCTAACCAATGTCCTGTACAGCTGCAACATGACTTCCCAACTCCTGTACTCAACACTCTGGCCAATATCTGATTATTATGCCTTTGATCTGTCATGGTCTAAAGTGGTTTAAATAAAATGACAAATACTGACCTAAAATGGCTGCCATGATCACCTTACCACAGCCTAAGGCAAATCTTGGATGCCAATACACAATAAATGAATCGGCACGGTGGCACAGTGGTTAGCACTGCTGCTTCACAGCGCCAGAGATCCGGGTTCAATTCCTGCCTCAGGCGACTAATTTGTGGAGTTTGCACGTTCTCCCCGTGTCTGCGCGGGTTTCCTCCGGGTGCTCCGGTTTCCTCCCACAGTCCAAAAGATGTGCAGGTCAGGTGAATTGGCGATGCTAAATTGCCCGTTAGGTAAGGGGTAAATGTAGGGGTATGGGTGGGTTGCGCTTCAGCGGGGTGGTGTGGACTTATTGGGCCACTCCAGGTACTGGCTCTGACCCCACTCCCAGCTCCACACCCGCACCAGATCCCAGCTCCCGGCCCTGCCGAGTTTTCACCATCCCTCCAGACATCCCACTCACTGAGGACGAACGATCAGTCCTCAGCAAAGGACTCACCTTCATCCCCCTCCGTCCACGCATCAATGAATTTAATACACGACGTGACATCGAACAATTCTTCCGTCCCCTCCGCCTCCGAGCTTACTTTCACAATCAGGACTCCCGCCCACCTTCCGAGGACCCCTTCGCCCACCTCCAACACACTGCATCCACCTGGACACCCCGCGCTGGCCTATTACCTGCCCTCGACCTCTTCATTTCCAACTGCCGCCGGGACATTAACCGCCTCAACCTGTCGTCCCCCCTCCCCCACTCCACCCTCTCACCCTCACAATGCGCAGCCCTCCAATCCCTCTGCTCTAATCCCAACCTCACCATCAAGCCAGCGGATAAAGGGGGCGCAGTGGTAGTCTGGCGCACTGACCTCTACACCGCTGAAGCCAAACGCCAACTCGAGGACACCTCTTCCTACTGCTCCCTCGAGCATGACCCCACCCCCCATCACCAAACCATCATCTCCCAGACCATGCAGAACCTCATCACCTCAGGAGATCTCCCACCCACAGCTTCCAACCTCATAGTCCGGGAACCCCGCACTGCCCGGTTCTACCTCCTTCCCAAGATCCACAAGCCTGACCACCCTGGCCGACCCATTGTCTCAGCATGCTCCTGCCCCACTGAACTCATCTCTACCTACCTTGACACTGTCCTATCCCCCCTAGTCCAGGAACTCCCCACATACGTTCGAGACACCACCCATGCTCTCCACCTCCTCCAAGACTTCCGTTTCCCCGGCCCCCAACGCCTTATCTTCACCATGGATATCCAATCCCTCTACACCTCCATCCGCCATGACCAGGGCCTCCAAGCCCTCCGTTTTTTCCTCTCCAGACGTCCCCAACAGTACCCTTCCACCGACACTCTCATTCATTTGGCCGAACTGGTCCTCACCCTTAACAATTTCTCCTTTGAATCCTCCCACTTCCTCCAGACCAAAGGCGTAGCCATGGGCACACGTATGGGCCCTAGCTATGCCTGTCTCTTTGTTGGCTACGTAGAACAGTTGATCTTCCGTAATTACACCGGCACCACTCCCCACCTCTTCATCCGCTACATTGATGACTGCATTGGCGCCACCTCGTGCTCCCGCGAGGAGGTTGAGCAATTCATCAACTTCACCAACACATTCCACCCTGACCTTAAATTTACCTGGACTATCTCTGACACCTCGCTCCCCTTCCTGGACCTCTCCATCTCCATTAGTGATGACCGACTTGACACTGACATTTTTTACAAACCCACTGACTCCCATAACTACCTGGATTACACCTCTTCCCACCCTATCTCTTGCAAAAATGCCATCCCGCATTCCCAATTTCTCCGCCTCCGCCGTATCTGCTCCCAGGAAGACCAGTTCCACCACAGAACACACCAGATGGCCTCCTTCTTTAGAGACCGCAATTTCCCTTCCCACGTGGTTAAAGATGCCCTCGAATGCATCTCGTCCACATCCCGCACCTCCGCCCTCAGACCCCACCCCTCCAACCGTAACAAGGACAGAACGCCCCTGGTGCTCACCTTCCACCCTACAAACCTTCGCATCAACCAAATCATCCACCGACATTTCCGCCACCTCCAAAAAGACCCCACCACCAGGGATATATTTCCCTCCCCACCCCTTTCCGCCTTCCGCAAAGACCGTTCCCACCACGACTACATGGTCAGGTCCACACCCCCCTACGACCCACCCTCCCATTCTGGCACTTTCCCCTGCCACCGCAGGAACTGTAAAACCTGTGCCCACACCTCCTCCCTCACCTCTATCCAAGGCCCTAAAGGAGCCTTCCACATCCATCAAAGTTTCACCTGCACATCCACCAATATCATTTATTGTATCTGTTGCTCCCGATGTGGTCTCCTCTACATTGGGGAGACTGGGCGCCTCCTAGCAGAGCGATTTAGGGAACATCTCCAAGACACCTGCACCAATCAACCAAACCGCCCCGTGGCCCAACATTTCAACTCCCTCTCCCACTCTGCCGAGGACATGGAGGTCCTGGGCCTCCTTCACCGCCGCTCCCTCACTACCAGACGCCTGGAGGAAGAACGCCTCATCTTCCACTTTGGAACACTTCAACCCCAGGGCATCAATGTGGACTTCAACAGCTTCCTCATTTCCCCTTCCCCCACCTCATCCTAGTTTCAAACTTCCAGCTCAGTTACTGTCTCCTTGACTTGTCCGACCTGCCTATCTTCTTTTCCACCTATCCACTCCACCCTCTCCTCCTTGACCTATCACCTTCATCTCCTCCCCCACTCACCCATTGTACTCTATGCTACTCTCTCCCCACCCCCACCCTCCTCTAGCTTATCTCTCCACGCTTCAGGCTCACTGCCTTTATTCCTGATGAAGGGCTTTTGCCCGAAACGTCGATTTCGCTGCTCGTTGGATGCTGCCTGAACTGCTGTGCTCTTCCAGCACCACTAATCCAGTATTTGTTTTTCAGCATCTGCAGTCATTGTTTTTACCTTATTGGGCCAAAGGGCCTGTTTCCACACTGTAAGTAATCTAATCTAATCTCTGGTCCCTCTACATCATTAACTTGGAAGAAATATAGTGAAAGCTGATCTTTCAAGGAATCTAGAAAAATAGTCAGTGGGTGGGAAAGTGCAATTGAAGTCTGAGATCAGTCATAATTCTATTGAATGGTGGAGAAAGGTTCAATGAGGTAAATGGTCTAATCCTGCTCCCAATTCTTATGCTTTTGTTTAATGATTATGTCATCTTCGGACAATGATGGCACCACATGATGAACTTTAGCGGAAACATTGAGTGTGGCAAGGGTGCAAAATTGAAATCCCCTATCCAGAGTGGCTCAGCAACAGCACTACTGATCAAGCTGGTCAGGTCCTAAAGGACGTAGCTGCTAGACTATGCCTGTGACAAGTGGTAAGGGAACTAATAAGTGAGAAAAACATACTTAACTTCTTACAGACTAGTATCGATTAAAGTGAACACAGCACAGTCATTGCAGAAACAAAATCCCTCCTTCACATTGGAATATTCTCCATCGTGTGGTGTGGCACTATCACCGTGTTAAGTGGTACAAACTTCAAACACATAGCAACTCAAGACTGGGCATCCATGAGCCACTGTGGCCCATCATCAGCAGCAGAATTGTACTTCAGCACAACCTGTAACCTCATGGCCCAGCAAATGCCCCAGTCAACCTGTACCATCAAGACAGGGGATCAACTCTGGTTCACTGAGGAGTGCATTATGATATGGTAGGAGCAGCACCAGGCATACTCAAAAATGAGGTGTCAACCTTGTGAAGTTCCAAACAAGGCTACTTCAATGCCAAACAGCATAAGCAGCAAGTGATAGACAGAGCTAAGTGATAGCGAGTTTTGAGGAGATTTGTAGCTCAGTTTGAGATTTTTCATGTAGGTTTGCTCGCTGAGCTGGAAGGTTCGTTTCCAGACATTTCATCACCCAATTAGGTAACATTTTCAGTGGGCCTCAGGCAAAGCAATGCTGAAAATTCCTGCTTTCTATTTATATGTTTGGGTTTCTTTGGGACAAAGACACACGTGAGAATTCCTAGAAGCATGGCATTCCAACCGTAACTCTATCAACAAACACATGAGTTAGACCCATCTACCATCCCCTGAGAAAAGGAACAGGAAGTGACTTCACCACAGGAAATGACTTCACCGCAGGAAATGACATCACCAACCCAAAGAAACAAATAGGAAACAGGAATTATCAGCAGTGCTTGGCCTGATGTCCACTGAAGATGTTACCTAATAGGGTGACGAAACATCTGGAAATGAACCCTCTAGCTTAGTGAGCAAACCTACATCCAAAAGCTAAGTGATCTCACAATCAATGAATCAAATCTAACTACTTTAGTTTTGTCACATCCAGTCGTAAATGGAGGGCGACAATTAATAAATTCACTGGAGGAGGAAGCTCAACAAGTACCCCCATCCTGAATGATGGAAGAGTCCAGTACATCAGTGCAAAAGGTAAGGCTGAAGCTTTCGCAGCAATCTTCAGCTAGAAGTGTGGAGTAGATAATCCAGCTCGGCCTCTTCCAGTGATCCCCAGCATTACAGATTCCAGACTTCAGCAAATTTGGTTCACTCCATGTGATATTAAGAAACAGTTGGAGACACTGGATTCTGCAAAGGCTATGGGTGCTGATAATATTCTGACCATGGTACTGAAGACTTGTTCTCTAGAACTTGCTGCTCCCCGAGCCAAGCTGTTCCAGTGCAGTTACAACACTGGACACAAAAAGCCGAACAAATCTAACCCAGCCAATTATAGTCACATACAGTCTACTAATAAAGTGATGGAAGGTGTCACCAACAATGCTATGAGTAGCACTTGCTCAGCAATAACCTGCTCAGTGGTGTCCAGCTTGGGTTCCACCAGGGCCACTCAGATCCTGATCTCATTACAGCCTTGGATCAAATATGGACAAAAGAGCTGAATTCCAGAGGTGAGGTGAGGTGAGGGTGACAGCTGCATTCAACTGAGTGTGGCATCTCGGAGCCCTAGCAAAACTGGAATCAATGGGTATCAGGCAAAACACTCTCTGCTGGTTAGAGCCATACCTGGCACATAGCAAGATAGTTGGAGGTCAGTTATCTTAGCTCCAGGGCATCTCTGCAAGAGTTCCTCAGGGTAGTGTCCTGGGCACAATCAACTTCAGGAGCTTTATCAGTGATCTTCCCTCCATCATAAGGTCAAAGGTGGGGATGATCGCCGATAATTGCATAATGTTCAGCACCATTCATGACTTGTCAGACATTGAAGTAGCCCACGTACAAATGCAACAAGATCTGGACAATATCCAGGCTTGGGCTGACAAGTGGTAAGTAATATTTGCACCATACAAATGCCAGGAAATGACCACCTGCAACAAGAGACAACCTAACCACCACCCTTTGACACTCGATGATGTTAGCATCACTGAATCCCTCACTATCAACATCCTGGGCATTACTGTTGACCAGAAACTCAACTGGACTTGCGATATAAATACATGGAGCTACAAGCCAGGGGCTAGGAATATTGTGGCTAGTAACCCACCTCCTGACTCCCCAAAGCCCATCTACCATCTACAAGGCACAAGTCAGGAGTGTGATAGACTACTCCCTACTTGCCTGGATGGCTCCAGCTCTAACAATAAGCAGGAGGTGTGACACCATCCAGGAGAAAGCTGGCAGCTTGATTGGCCCACATCTACAAGCATCCACTCTCCCCACCATCGATGCTCAGTCACAACAGTGTGTATTATCTACAAGATGCACGGCAGAAATTCATCAAAAATCTTTAGACAACATCTTCTAAACCCATGAATACTTCCACCTGGAAGGACAAGAGCAGCAGATACATGGGAACACCCACCACCAGCAAGTTCCCTTTCAAGCCAATCACCAACCTGACTTGGAAATGTACTGATGTTCCTTCACTGTTGCTGGGTCAAAATTCTGGAATTCTCTCCCAAATGGAATTGCAGATCAATCTACAGCACATGGACTTCAGAGGTTCTAGAAGGCAGCTCACCACCACCTTCTCAAGGGCAACCAGGGACGGGTAATAAATGCTGGGCCCAGCCAGTGATGCTTGCGTTTCACAAGTGAATAAAAAACAGAAAAGAAAGTGTAGAAAAGATAAACTGAATGAGATTTCGCTGCTTCCCTACTGCTTACAAGAGCTCATTACATTCAAAAAGTCAAAGATAAACTGAACAGGAGCTGGGAGCTGATTAGATATACCTAATGCTGATTCCAGTTGCAGCAGTAACTTAAGGTTGGTTCCAAACGGTATCCATTTTGGCTGATGTTGTGACACTGCATTTTTTTATAGGTCACATCACTGGTTGCAGAGTATACTTCCATATTGGGTATATCGTAAAATCAGCGTCATGTAACCCTACCTGAAGGCACTTCTGTGGAAGTGAGTGAAAAGTTTTGAGTGTATTTGCTGCACTGCACACATGGGCTGACTTTGACACAAACACTGGGAATGTTATTAATGGTTGAAAAATATCAAGTTCTGCTTGCTGTGTGCATTAGGAGGTGAATTTGCTAGTATCTCTCTTCATTCTTCTATGTTCTGATACATCTTGACTGAAAGTTTTCTTGTTCATGAGATAATCAGGCGAACTAACAGGATAGAAAGGGAAATCTTTGGGTGTTCTGCTTTTGGGCCTGAAAAGACATTTGAAAAGCTGCTACTCAAAGAGGTTATTATATCAAAATTCAGGTCAATCAGAGTGGGATTAATACATTAACTTGTGTAGAGGATTCATTAATAGACAGTAAATAGGAAATAAGAATAAATGGGTTACTATGGGGTGGTCAAGATGTAGCTAGTGGGGTACTGCAAAGGTTAATGCCTGTACGTCAATTATTTAAAATCTTTATCAATCTTGAAGATGAAGGGACTGAGTCTAAGGTGTTAGAATGAGTTAAGCTGTAAGGGTTAATCAGAGAAAAAGAAATGAGCAGGTAATTAACGAATCTTGTACTCGATGAACCTAATGTAACCTTGAGGATAGTATCAGCAGGAGCCTATAAATAACAATTAGTGCTTCCAAAGTATTGTAGTGAAGCCTTAGAGAGAAGTTCAGAGACAGGGAGATGATGGACACTGATAAGGGATGGAGGCAAAACCTTTGTCAGAATAAATGATCTTTGACTGGGTGAAGGAGAAGACATTAACAACATTAGCCCATGCTCTCATATGAACATCTGTTTTATGAAGCAAGATTGGAATTTGGATAATGAGATGCCCATTTGGCAAAATATTTATATATATTGTCCTTTCGTATATGTCCTGAATTTTGCAACAAACCCTAAGATACACTCTCCCTGCGTATTTTCGAATGTATGATCAAATACATGTATTCAAGACTCCTGTGGTTGACTATTCAAAGTTACCATAACAAATATATCCAAGTCTGTTGTAAATATATAGTTGTGATGAGGATACAAGGAAGTTGCAAATGGATTCCAAGGGATTATAAGAGCGGACAAGACCATGGCAGGTAGATTCACAATGATGTGGAGAAGTATGAAGTTGTTCATCTGCAAGTTAGTCCGTCAGGATTGAAATGAGGCATTTCTTCACACAAAAGGGAGTGAATGTTTGGAATCCCCTACTCTGAGTACTGTAGATCATTAGTCATTGAATGGTTTTGAGACAGAGGTCAGTAAGACTTTTAGGTGCCAGGGAACAAGGGATATCCAGATAGTCTAAGAAACTGATGTTGAGTTAGAAAGATCAGCTGTCATCTTAAAATAGTTGAATGGTCTTCACTTGGACCTATTTTTGATATTCTTATGTGCAAACATGTTGCATGTTATTGGTTGCTCTGACATTTTTGCAGCCTGCTGGAGTTCTGAAATTTGATGTGCTATTGACTGTGCTGTCAATGTGTGTTTTATTGGAGATCTACAGTTTCCTATAATATCGGCCCTGTGGTGTATTGCAATATTAAAGTCTTACAATCGAGGGTGCTAATGTCTCACTCCCCTTCATTTGCTTTCTCCTCTTTGACAGATTATAGAAAACATAAAAGGTGGTTGCTTCATCCATGGAAAGCCTTTATGTCGAGATGAATTGGATATATATTACTGTAATTCACCTGGAATTGGATATATATTACTGTAATTCACCTGTAATTCACCTGGACCGTCTCAGACTCCTCCCTCCCCTTCCTAGACCTTTCCATTTCCATCTCGGGTGACCGAATCGACACGGACATTTACTATAAACCAACCGACTCCCACAGCTACCTAGACTACACCTCCTCCCACCCTGCCCCCTGTAAAAACGCCATCCCATATTCCCAATTCCTTCGTCTCCGCCTCATCTGCTCCCAGGAGGACCAGTTCCAAAACCGTACCACCCAGATGGCCTCCTTCTTCAAGGACCGCAATTTCCCCCCAGACGTAGTCCCTCCACCGCATCTCTTCCACTTCCCGCTCCTCCGCCCTTGAACCCCCACCTCCAACTGCCACCAGGACAGAACCCCACTGGTCCTCACCTACCACCCCACCAACCTCCATATCCATCGTATCATCCTTCGTCATTTCCGTCACCTCCAAACGGACCCCACCACCAGGGACATATTTCCCTCCCCTCCCCTATCAGCGTTCCGAAAAGACTACTCCCTCCGTGACTCCCTCGTCAGGTCCACACTCCCCACCAACCCAACCTCCACTCCCGGCACCTTCCCCTGCAACCGCAAGAAATGCAAAACTTGCGCCCACACCTCTCCCCTTACCTCTCTCCAAGGCCACAAGGGACACTTCCATATCCACCACAAATTCACCTGCACCTCCACACACATCATCTATTGCATCCGCTGCACCCGATATGGCCTCCTCTATACTGGGGAGACAGGCCGCCTACTTGTGGAACGTTTCAGAGAACACCTCTGGGACACCCGGATCAACCAACCCAACCACCCCGTAGCCCAACACTTCAACTCCCCTCCCACTCCACCAAGGACATGCAGGTCCTTGGACTCCTCCATCGCCAGACCATGGCAACACGACGGTTGGAGGAAGAGCGCCTCATCTTCCACCTGGGAACCCTCCAACCACAAGGGATGAACTCAGATTTCTCCAGTTTCCTCATTTCCCCTCCCCCCACCTTGTCTCAGTCAAATCCCTCGAACTCAGCACTGCCTTCCTAACCTGCAATCTTCTTCCTGACCTCTCCGCCCCCACCCCACTCTGGCCTATCACCCTCACCTTGACCTCCCCCCACCTATCACATTCCTAACGCCCCTCCCCCAAGTCCCTCCTCCCTACCTTTTATCTTAGCCTGCTGGACACACTTTCCTCATTCCTGAAGAAGGGCAGATGCCCGAAACGTCAATTCTCCTGCTCCTTGGATGCTGCCTGACCTGCTGAGCTTTTCCAGCAACACATTTTCAGCTATATATTACTGTATAACAATACAACATATACAATATAAAATATATACGTTTAAAATTCAGAATGGACATTAATACACTGAACATGGAATTGAGTTAATAGAGGCCTGTAAATGAAATTCTATAATCTATCTACTTACCTACCCATTTAAAATGTAGCTTTCTGCCTTTCCATTTGTTATAGTACTTTCGGCGTGGGCAAACATTCCTAAGATGCTTCACAGTGACATAAGGAATTTCTAATTGCATATAACTGGCAGAGGCTGGATAGGTAGAAGAAACTGCTTTCATGTTGTCACTCTATGTATACTGTTACGATACAGGGTAAACTCTCCTGCTTAATTTAAAATCAGCAACACAGAAAATATTTATCCCATGCAATAATCTGTAAAACATCGAGTGGCCAAAAACTATTTAAAGTAAAAATTTGCAACTTTATTTCTTAAAGTATAAAAGAGAATAATTAACTAACAACTATGTACAACTCCTTCCTCTAACCTATCTGTTACCTTCCCTTCTATAATACTAGTCCGATAAAACTCCCAATTAAGATTTACAAAGTAACACTTCTTATCTCAAAACCAAGCAGCTTTCAGTTCTTCTTTTTGGATCCTCTTGTGCCTTCTTTTCTTCTTCTTAGGGATTTCTGCGTCACAGGTTACTGATTAAAAAGGTACCTTTTAAGAGAGCAGTTTTTCAGGCAGTCGCTGAGTTTGGCAGTTTTCCTCCTAACTGTTCAATTTTTCCCTGGTCTTAATATCCCAGAGCATCAGATTGTGTCATTGGCTTTTAAGATTGTTAATATACTCAATTCAAACTTGATTGGAAATTGGTATTTTTTTCAGGGAATAATTTAAACTGATTGGCCGAATTAGAGTCTGTTTTTTGTCACTTCCAGGCAACCAGCTACTCCAGTAGCTGGAGCACATGTTACATGGTGTCTTATTGGGAACACTTGGTGCTGTCACTGCTAGCTTGTAACTCTTTTACAAGGTATAGTTCACCCATATCTTCATAACAATACACTGTGCCTAGTAGACTGTTAGAAATTCACTTTGCTGTCATATTTGCTCATTATCTGATTTCTGAGGCTGGAAGCCCCACTTCAGAGACACATTATGTAGGGCTGACACTTTCATGAGGAATAGGAACAGGAGTAGACCATGTGACCCCATGAGGCTGCTCTGTCATTTAATAAGATCATGGCTGTTCTGACACTCCTCATGTCCACACCCGTGTCTTTAACCCTTGATTCTCTTACGGGCGAAGAATCTATCTATCTCAGCCTTAAGTATACTCTCTGCCCTCACAGCTGTCTGTGGCAAGGATTTCCAAAGACTCACAACCCTCTGAGAGAAGAAATTCTTTCTCATCACAGTTTTAAATCAGCACCCCTTTATTCTGAGATCACGTCTGGAAGGTGCTGTTTTGTAGGTGAGACATTAAATTGAAGATGGTTCGTTTGGATGTAAATGATCTCATGGCGGATAAAGATAGTATCAGGAAAATCAAACAATAATGCTGGGAAAAAAACATTCTCATCATGCTGGAGTTTCATTTTCAGGCATATAATATCAGTCAGAGCAGTTTGCATCATTTTCAAGTATTACTTATCTTTCTTTCATCTTTATTGACAGGTGGGCAATTGAATTCTCCCCTGGGGCACAGGCCACCATTTCTCCATCAACCAATGCCAATGACAAACTAAGTGCCTGGTCATTTATCACTGCTGTTTATTGGACCCTGATATGCAGAAACTGGTTGCTACGTTGTCGACAAAGTAGTGACTATTCATCATGTTGGCTGTGAAGCACTTTGGGATGTTCTGAAAACCAATTAGACTTTGCAATTGTAACGGGAAAGACAGTTACACCTTGGCAGTAAAATAATTGATCTCTTCGTGTATGAGATAAAGCTCCTGTTGTTGACAGCTCATCATCAATTTGTCAGAAGTAACGTGATAGGCAATCTGTTAGTTTATTTAAAGGCTTTTAGAGCCTGTTATATGCTCCATATGTTGCTGTTCTGTACATTGTTAAAGCAAGTAATCAAGGAATGATCCAAAGGAACTGTGCGCATAAAAAGTTAGTATTTTCTGACTAACAGAATCTGGATGCTGTTGAGGCAATGGAAACAAACAGAGCCGATCTTTGTCATTTTAAAGAAATTTGCGACAGCAAAAATAATCGGTCATTAGTTGAGAGGAATAGTGATGAGTTGACCGTAGGAGGTATGTGAGCCACAACATCAAAGTGATTGTCCAGGGTAACATGAAAATCATCTGTGGTAGCAATCCTTGCTATGGGTCTTGTTCACCTGGAAAATTTTGTGAAATTTCAAAACATAAATGCATTATCCTCCAGGCACCAGACTATGCACAACTTCAGGTAAAAGCAATGACTGCAGATACTGGAAACCAGATTCTGGATTAGTGGTGCTGGAAGAGTACAGCAATTCAGGCAGCATCCGAGGAGCAGGAAAATCAAAGTTTCAAGCAAAAGCCCTTCACCAGGTATTCCTGGTGAAGGGCTTTTGCCCGAAACGTCGATTTTACTGCTCCTCGGATGCTGTCTGAACTGCTGTGCTTTTCCAGCACCACTAATCCAGACTATGCACAACTTCAACTGGGTTGTCTCAGATTTTTGCTTTTGCCCATGTTACGCATATAAGGAAAAGTTAGCTACAGAGACGTAGACTATTTTCTAAATGGGGAAAATCTGAAGCACAAAGGGAGTCCTAATTCAGGATTCTCCTAAGGTTAACATCCAGGTTCAGTTCACACTGAGAAAGGCAAAATACAAATGTAGGCATTTTGTAGAATATCCTGCTGAGGCTGTATATAGCCTCTTTTGGAATACTATGAGCAGTTTTGGGTCCCCTATCTAAGCAAGGATATGCTGGACTTTGAGGGGGTCCACAGGAAGTTCACAATAATAATCCCAAGGATGAAGAGTTTGTCATATGAGGAATAGATGAGGACTCTGGATCTCTACTCAATGGAGTTTAGTAGGATGAGGGGGGGATCTGATTGAAACTTAGAGAATACTGAGATGCCTGGATAGAGTGGTTATGGAGAAGATGTTTCCACTGGTAAGAGAGACACGGACCTCAGGGCACAGCCTCAAAGTTTAGGGATGCCCATTTAGAACTGAGAGGAGAAGGAATTTCTTCAGCCAGAGGGTGGTCACTCTGTGGAACCCATTGCCTCAGAAGGCTGTGGAGGCCAAGTCAATGAGTGTATTTAAGACAGAGATAGATAGGTTCTTGATTAGTAGGGAGAAGGCAGGAGAATGGGGATGAGAAATATATCAAGCACGATGGAATGGCAGAGCAGATTAATGAGCCAAATAGCCTAGCTCTGTTCCTATTATTACAATCTTAAAGCATGTTAGAATTCACTCAGCATTTCAAGAAATACATTGTATTACTGTAGAGTGAGCCATTTAGCAGAATCCCAGAACATTTTATTCCTATTTGCTGGACCTTTTAACCTTTGAGACATTTAAGCGAAGGACCAGACCCCCGGGCAGAATATCACCAAGATTTGAAGGAGTAACAACAACAGCTTACATTTACATATTCTTTCCAAGTTAAAGTCATTTATTAGTGCTGCTAGGTGCTTATCAGAAACGTGGGATTATAAAATAAGCCGAGAGCAGGCCAGTTGGCCCTCCGGCCTGCTTTGCCTTTCAATAACATCATGGTTAAGCCAGTTGTACCTCTGCTTCCCTCGCCAGTAAAAGAAATCTGTTTAACCCAGGTTTGAACTTAAATTGAATGACACAGCCTCTCCTGATCACTGCGGAAATGAGTTCCACAGTTACTGATCGTTTGTTAAATTTCTCCCCACTCCATTTCTTATGGAAGCTCTTTTATCTAGATTATCCCAGGAGGGGAGTCATCCACCCTGTCAATCCCTATTAGAATTTTTTACTCTATGGGGTTTCATCAAACTGACACTCAGACTAAAGCCTCATACAACTCAGTACAGTCGTCCCCCTGTCCCCTCAGGGGATACATTCCAGGTCCTACATCAGAAGCCTGACACTGCGGACGGGAGTGACCCCATTCATTTCAATGGACAATATACCTTCCCAGCAGCTTCCTAGTCCCTGGTTCCCTATAATATGTTCATGGCGTGATAATCCACAGTTAACTGAAACTGCGGAAAATGATTCCACAGATATGGGGGTCGCCCTGTATTTATTAGTACTTGAATCACTTAAAATATACAGGTGTGCAGTTCACTTAATTGATTAACTTGCATTTAACTCACCATTCTAGCTTCTCACACAGCGCACTAAATCGCAAGATACACTTGGTCTTAGATATCACCAATCTGAGGTGGCCTGGCAAGATTTACTTCAATGGGTTAAAGCCTTCTCTGAGTTCTGAACTTAGTGTCTTCCTCCCACGATGGTTGTTCCAGGGTGGTCATTACCAACCTCCTCGATGTTCCTTCTTTTATATGTTTCTTTCAATCTTCCAGAATGTTGGATAACTTTCTCTTGTCGACGAACCCCATGACCCTGATATCATCCATCCAGCGTTGAGTAAACAAGACACATCTGTTCCATTGCTCCTTTATCTGCCCTTAACTTAATAACTCTTGCAAACACAAAGGTTGACTGCCCCTTGACCCAAAGGAATTTGCTGAGTCAGCAGTCTGGCTTTGTTAGATTACTTACAGTGTGGGAACAGGCCTTTTGGCCCAACAAATCCATACCAACCCGCCGAAGCGCAACCCACCCAGACCCATTTCCCTACACTTTACACTACGGGCAATTTAGCATGGCCAATTCACCTAACCTGCACATTTTTGGACTGTGGGAGGAAACTGGAGCACCCAGAGGGGACCCACGCAGACACGGGGAGTCAGTCGCCTGAGGCGGGAATTGAACCCTGGTCTCTGGCACTGTGAGGCAGCAGTGCTAGCCACTGTGCCACCGTGCCACCCATCTTGCATCTTGCTTACCATTTTCCACAGTTGTCTGATGTATGCATGAGATTGGCTCATTTTCTCATGAGGCTTAGTTCTTAGCCATACATTTACCGAATCTAATGTCTCAATTAGATCACCTCACATTCCTCTAAATTCCAAGAAGTAAATAGGAGAAATATTATTTAATTTTTTTTTTGTCTACTGATAAAACCACTGTGATTCATATTTTAGTTTTATTCATTCATAGGATGTGGGCTCTGTTGGCTCGGCTGATATTTATTACACATCCCTGATTGCCGGTGAGAGGATAGTGGTGAGATGCTGTCTTAGAGTCATAGACGTTTGCAGTATAGGAGGTGGCCATTCAACCCATCGTGTCTGTACCAGCTCCCGAAAGAGCTAACCAACTTGTCTCATTCTTCAGCCCCATCTCCATAGCCCTTTAAATACATCCCTTTCAAATATGCATCTAGCTCTCTTTTGAAAACACCAATGAAAAACTCCACAACTCTCCCAGGCAGCACATTCCAGAACCTAACAACTGTCTCAGAAAAGAAGCTTCTCCTCATCTCTATCTCCTAGCTCTCTTGCTGCCAATCTTGAAATTGTGACCCCTAGTTACTGATAGCCTTTTTTACCCTGTCAGAATTGTTCATAATTTTGAACATCACAATAAGGCCACTTCTTAATCTTCTCTGCTTCAAAGGGAATAAGCTCAATTCTTCTAACCTTTCCTTCCAGCTAAAGTCCCTCAATCCTGATATCATTCTAGTACATCTTCTTCGCATGGTCTTCAACGATCTAACATCCTTCTTTCAATAAGGTGCTCAGAACTGAACACAATACTTCAAATGTGGTCTGACCAATAATTTATAGAGATATAGCATCACTGCCTTGCTTTTATATTCTCTGCCTCTATTTTTAAATGCAAGGATCCTATAATCCTCCTTAATAACTGTTTCAACTTGTCTGGCCACACTCTCAGAATAATGCACATGAACCCCAAGATCCCTCTGCACCTGTACTCCCCACAGTGTTGTATCATTGAGCTTGTATTGACTCTCCTTGTTATTTCTACCAAAATGCATTCCCTCACATTTCAAGGAATTATACTGTCAGGCTTGTAATGTGGCTCACTTGTGCATACCAGGAGTTACGTATATTAACATACAAGTATACATATTGCAGACAGCACAAACATTTACATACACAGCACCTGTTTCAAATTAGCGACATGTGGTGACAGCACAATTTCTTAGAGCAGTGCCCAGACCCAATCAGAGTTAAAGTGTCCAGTTTAAAATTTAGCAAAATCTGACAGTTAACTGTCAATCAACATTAATGGGTTCATTCTCTGTGGTAATGCTGCCAACAATCAGAATCCACTTTGCCAACCAATCAGCACACTCCTCTCATGCAGTATAAGCTTTTTTCTCCTTGAATTTGTATTCTTGCAAAAGATGAGCACAAGATGTAAAGTTTTGACAAATGCATGCCTCTTTTTTTAATAGCAATAAGCAATAACTTAATCGTGAATAGAAACTCTACTTTTTTTATTGATTGGCTTAGGAATAATTATTGTCTGGAACATTACTGCTCGTCAATAGAAATGAAGCTGGAAAAGGACAGCAGGTCAGACAGCATCCGAGCAGCAGAAAAGGCAGGCTTAAACTTTCCGTGAGGCCGGAAATGTTGATTTTCCTCTTACTTGGACACTGTCTGACCTACTGTGCTTTTTCACCTTCACATCTATTGACTCTGGCTTCCAACATCTGCAGTCATAGAGTCATAGAGATGTACAACATGAAAACAGACCCTTCGGCCCAATCCGTCCATGCCGACCAGATATCCCAACCCAATCTAGTCCCACCTGCCAGCCCCCGACCCATATCCCTCCAAACCCTTCCTATTCATATACCCATCCAAATGCCTCTTAAATGTTGCAATTGTACCAGCCTCCACCACACCCTATGGCACCTCATTCCATACATGTACCACCCTCTGCGTGAAAAAGTTGCCCCTTAGATCTCTTTTATATCTTTCCCCTCTCACCCTAAACCTATGCCCTCTAGTTCTGGACTCCCCACCCCAGGGAAAAGACTTTGTCTATTTATCCTATCCATGCTCCTCATAATTTTGTTAACCTCTATAAGGTCACCCCTCAGCCTCCGATGCACCAGGGACAACAGCCCCAGCCTGTTCAGCCTCTCAATGTAGCTCAGATCCTCCAACCCTGGCAACATCCTTGTAAGTCTTTCCTGAACCCTTTCAAGTTTCACAACATCTTTCCGATAGGAAGGAGACCAGAATTGCATGCAATATTCCAACAGTGGCCTAACCAATGTCCTGTACAGCCGTAACATGACCTCCCAACTCCTGTACTCAATACTCTGAACAATAAAAGAAAGCATACCAAATGCCTTCTTCAATATCCTGTCTATCTGTGACTCCACTTTCAAAGAGCTATGAACCTGCACTCCAAGGTCTCTTTGTTCAGCAACACTCCCTAGGACATTACCATTAAGTTTATAAGTCCTGCTAAGATTTGCTTTCCCAAAATGCAGCACCTCACATTTATCTGAATTACACTCCATCTGCCACTTCTCAGCCCATTGGCCCATCTGGTCCAGATCCTATTGTAATTTGAGGTAACCTTCTTCACTGTCCACTACACCTCCAATTTTGGTGTCATCTGCAAACTTATTAACTGTACCTCTTATGCTGGCATCCAAATCATTTATGTAAATGATAAAAAGTTGAGGACTCAGCACCGATCCTTGTGGCACTCCACTGGTCACAGGCCTCCAGTCTGAAAAATAACCCTCCACAACCACCATGTCTTCTACCTTTGAGCCAGTTCTGTATCCAAATGGCTAGTTCTCCCTGTATTCCGTGAGATCTAACCTTGCTCACCAGTCTCCCACAGGGAACCTTGTCGAACACCTTACTGAAGTCCATATAGATCACATCTTCCATTCTGCCCTCTTCACTCCTCTTTGTTACTTCTTCAAAAAAACTCAAACAAGTTTGTGAGACATGATTTCCCACACACAAAGCCATGTTGACTATCCTAATCAGTCCTTGCCTTTCCGAATACATGTACATCCTGTCCCTCAGGATTCCCTCCAACAACGTGTCCACCACCGACATCAGGGTCACTGGTCTATACTTCCCTGTCTTCTCATTACCACCCTTCTTAAACAATGGCACCACGTTAGCCAACCTCCAGTCTTTTGGCATCTCACCTGTGACTATCGATGATGCAAATATCTCAGCAAGAGGCCCAGCAATCACTTCTCTAGCTTCCCACAGAGTTCTAGGGTACACCTGATCAGGTCCTGGGGATTTATCCACCTTTCCCCATTTCAAGACATCCAGCACTTCCTCCTCTCTGTAATTTGGACATTTTGCAAGATTGTCACCATCTATTTTGCTACTTTCTTTATCTTCCATATCTATTTCCACAGTAAATATTGATGCAAAATACTTGTTTAGTATCTGCCCCATCTCCTGCGGCTCCACAGAAAGGCTGCCTTGCTGATCTTTGAGGGCCCTATTCTCTTCCTAGTTATCCTTTAATGTATTTGTAAAAACCCTTTGGATTTTCCTTAATTCTATTAGCCAAAGCTATCTCATTTTGCCCTCCTGATTTCCCTCTTAAGTATACTCCTACTTTCTTTATACTCTAAAGGATTCACTCGATCTATCCTGTCTATATCTGACATGTACTTGCTTCTTTTTCTTAACCAAACCCTCAACTTCGTTAGTCATCCAGCATTCCCTATACCTACCAGCCTTTCCTTTCACCCTAACAGGAATATACTGTCTCTGGATTCTTGTTATCTCATTTCTGAAGGCTTCCCATTTTCCAGCCGTCCCTTTTCGTGCGAACATCTGCCCCCAATCAGCTTTTGAAAGTTCTTGCCTAATACCGTCAAAATTGGCCTTTCTCCAATTTAGAACTTCAACTTTTAGATCTGGTCTATCCTTTTCCATCACTATTTAAAAACTAATAGAATTATGGTCGCTGGCCCCAAAGTCCTCCCCCACTGACACCTCAGTCACCTGCCCTGCCTTATTTCCCAAGAGTAGGTCAAGTTTTGCACCTTCTCTAGTAGGTATATCCACATACTGAATCTGAATATTTTCTTGTACACACTAAACAAATTCCTCTCCATCTAAACCCTTAACACTATGGCAGTCCCAGTCTATGTATGGAAGTTAAAATCCCCTACCATAACCACCCTATTATTCTTACAGATAGCTGAGATCTCCTTACAAGTTTGTTTCTCAATTTCCCTCTGACTATTAGGGGGTCTATAATACAATCCCAATAAGGTTATCATCCCTTTCTTAGTTCCACTCAAATAACTTCCCTGGATGTATTTCAAGGAATATCCTCCCTCAGCACAGCTGTAATACTCCCTTATCAAAAACATCACTCCCCTCCTCTCTTGCCTCCCTTTCTATCCTTCCTGTAGCATTTGTATCCTGGAACATTAAGCTGCCAGTCCTGTCTATCCCTGAGCCATGTTTCTGTAATTGCTATGATATCCCAGTCCCATATTCCTAACCATGCCCCGAGTTCATCTGTCTTCCCTGTTAGGCCCCTTGTATTGAAATAAATGCAGTTTAAATTTATTAGTCCTACCTTGTCCCTGACTGTTTGACTCGCTTCTGTTCTCAGCTGTACCTGTCTCAGTCCTTATTGTCTCCACATTGCTGCCCTTTTCTGAAATGATCTTTTAAATTCCCTTTCAAGAGCAGACATAGCCTTGTTTTAACATCCAAAGGGTGGTGTTATCTCCAATGTTGCCACAATCCCTTAGAATTTGTGCTAAAATCCTAAAATGGAAATGGAACCCATATCCTTTGCGTTTATATCTGACACTGCATAGCTTGCCCCACACTCAGAAAATTCCAAAAGGAGCTCGCAACAAGAAGTGACATATATGTTTAGTTGAAGATTGACATTGTAGTCACTAACTGGCCAAGAATAGCATAATCTTTATCATCTGAACAGCTACAGGGATGAGGGAAGCTTTAAAATGCTTTCCAGCCAGAATCTGTCCTTTTCGATCCTGTATTACCAACCAGGTCAACCTTGCATGATTAATTAGTGGCCCTCAGCAGACCTGAGCCACTTCAAACCAGACCGACGGGCATGCAATTATCCAAGCCTGTCCATCCACGAAGTTGGAGGAAGTATTTCTCCCCAGACACTCTCCGTTAACTGAGCTGTTGACTCTGCTGGAACCAGATTATATAATTTGCAGTTGTGGTATCAGTGCTCTCTCAGTCATAGTAAACTGTACTGAGGACATTCGGTAGGGAGAGGAATGCTCCTATAGAACATTGCAGCCCATTTAGGCTTCGAAGGCACATCTATACAAAATAAATCTTGGGCCAGTTCCCTAATCAGAAGGCCATGTTTCTATCCCCTCTCGCCATCTTTACCTATGCCCCAGTACTTCTTTGTTAGAACCACTTCAATTATATGTTGTTGAGTTGAACGATGCGTTGAAGTTTGAACGGAATGATTTACATTTGTAACATATTCGCTGCATGCCAATTTCTGCTCTCCCACAGCATGTGAAGTGGGAACAGCTGCAGCTTCCATTAACAAATGTGTGCTATGCTGCAAAAGTGGTAACGACATTGCGAAAATATCATAGCGAGCTTCTGTAAACTATAAATGCAGTGTGCTACATTTCTACACTGAATTGCAATGGATCCACAGAACAGAAACAGGTCTTTCAGTCCAACCTATCCATGCTTGTGTCCATCCTTCATGTGAATATCTACAAGCTCTGCATTGTCTCAATCATTTGGCACTCCTTTCTATTTTGTTCTTCCCATGTATTGTTCTGAATTTGCCTTAAAAGTAATTTTTAAAAATTCTCTTGTGGGACCGGGGTGTCACTGTCTGGCCAGCACTTCTTGCCCAAAGGTGGTGGTGAGCTGCTTTCTTGAAACGCTGCAGTCAGTGTGTTTGGGTTGACCTTATGGAGGAAGTTCCAGGATCTCGAGCCAACGACACTGAAGGAACAGCAATATATTTCCAAGTCAGGAAGTGGAGTGGCTTGGAGGAGAGTTTGCAGGTGGTGGTGTTTCCATGTATCTGCTACCCTTGTTTATCTAGATGGAAGTGGTCGTGGGTTTGGAAGGTGCTGTCTAAGGATCTTCGGTGAATTTCTTACAGATAGTACACACTTCAGCTACTGAGCATCAGTGTTGGAATCAGTGGATGTTTGTTGATGTGGTGCCAATCAAGCAGGTTGCTTTGTCCTGGATTGTGTCAAACTTCTTGAGTGTTGTGGAGCTGCACTCATCCAGGCAAGTGGGGATTATTCCCTTATACTCCCAACTTGGGTCTTATAGATGGTTGACAGGCTTTGGGGAGTCGGGAGGCAAGTTACTAGCAGCAGTATTCCTAGTGTCTGACCAGCTGTTATAGCCACTGTGATTATGTGATGAATCCAATTGAGTTTCTGGTCAATGGTAACCTCCAGAATGTTGGAAGTGGGAAATTCAGTGATGATAACACCATTGAATGTCATGAGGCGGTGATTAGATTGTCTCTTCTTGGAGATGGTCATTGCCTGACATTTGAGTGGCATGATTGTTACTTACCACTTCTCAGCCCAAGCCTGGACATTGTCCAGATCTTGTTGCATTTGAATATAGACTGCTTCAGTATCTGAGGAGTTGTGAACGATGCTGGACATTGTGCTATTTTTGGCAAACATCTCCACTTCTGACCTTATGATGGAGGGAGAGCCATGGATGAAGCAGCTGAAGATAGTTGGGCCTCGGACACTACTCTGAGGAACTCCTGCAGAGATGTCCTTGAACTGAGATGACTGACCTCCAATATCCACAGCCATCTTCCTATGTGTTAGGTATGACTCCAACCAGCAGAGAGTTTGCCTCCTGATACCCATTGATTCCAGTTTTGCTAAGGCTCCTTGATGTCACACTTGGTCAAATGCAGTCTTGATGTCAAGAGCTGTCATTCTCACCTCACCTCTGGAATTCAACTCATTTGTTTATGCTTCGAACTGAGGCTATATTGATGTCAGGAGCTGAGCGGCCCTAGCGGAACCCAAACTGGGTGTCACTAAGCAGGCTACTGCTGAATAAGTGCTGCTTGATAGCACTGTTGATGACACCATCCATCACTTTACTGATGGGATGGTAATTGGCTGGGCTAGATTTATCCTGTTTTTTTTAAATCCAGGATATAGCTGGGCAATTTTCCACCTTGTTGGGTAAATGCCTGTGTTGTAACTGTGCTGGAAGATCTTGGTTCGGGAAGCAGCAAGTTCTGGAGCACAAGTCTTCAGTACTACTGCCGGAATGTTGTCAGGGCCCATTGCTTTTGCAGTGATCAGTGCCTCCAACCATTTCTTGATATAGAGTGAACGAATTAGCTGAAGACTGGCATTTATGATGCTGAGGACCACTGGAGGAGGCGGAGATGGATCATCCACTCAGCACTTCTGGCTGAAGATTGATGCAAAAGCTTCAGCCTGATCTTATGCACTGATGTGCTGGGCTCTTTCATCATTGGAGATGGGAATATTTGTGGAACTTCCTTCTCCAGTGAGTTGTTTAATCATCCGCCATTTACAAGTGCCTGTGGCAGGACTGCAGAGCTGATTTCCAATCCACTGGTTGTGGGATTACTTGGCTCTACCCATGACTTGCTGCTTACACTGTTTGATACGCAGATAGTCCTGTTTAGCAGCTTCACCAGGTTGATGCCGCATTTTTAGGTATGCTTGGTGCTGCTTCTAGCATGCCCTCCTCCACTCTCCGTAGATCCCCTGTCTTAATGGTAATGGTTGATTGGGGAATTTGTCAGGCCATGAAGTTACAGATAGTGTTTGAATACAGTTCTGCTGCTGTTGATGACCCACAGTGCCTCATGGATGTTCAGTCTTGAGTTGCTAGATCTGTTCATGATGATAGTGGCACACAACATGGTGGGGCTTTTTTTCCAGTATGAAGGCAGAGCTTTGTCTTCACAAAGACTATGCGCTGGTTACTCGATACTGTCATGGACAGATGATCTGCAGCTGACAGATTGGTAAGGATGAGATCAAGTATATTTTTCCCTGTCATTTGTTGCCTCATCATCTACCACAGACCCAATCTAGATGTTTTGTCCTTTAGGACCCAACCAGCTCGATCAATGGTACTGCTGCTGAGCCACTCTTGATGGTGGACATTGAAATCCCCCTTCTGGATTAGTGGTGCTGGAAGAGCACAGCAGTTCAGGCAGCATCCAAGTAGCTTTGAAATCAACGTTTTGGGCAAAAGCCCTTCAAGGGCTTTTGCCCAAAACGTCGATTTCGAAGCTACTTGGATGCTGCCTGAACTGCTGTGCTCTTCCAGCACCACTAATCCAGAATCTGGTTTCCAGCATGTGCAGTCATTGCTTTTACCTCGTTGAAATCCCCCACCCAGAGTACATTTTGTGCCCTTGCAAACCTGAGTGCTTCTTCCAAGCGTTGTTCAACATAGAGGAGTACTGGTTCATCTGCTGAGGGTGGACGGTATGTGGTAATCAGCAGGAGGTTTCCTCACCCATGTTTGGCCAGCAAATCCCCCAATCAACCATTACCATCAATACAGGGGATCTACTCTGGTTCAAGGGAGAGTGCAGGAGGGCATGCTAAGAGTAGCACCAAACATCCTAAAAATGAGGTGTCAACCTGGTGAAGCCATTACAATGCATGACGTCCGGAGTCAACATTGAGGACCCTAAGGACAACTCCTTCCTGACTACATACCACTGTGCTGTCACTTCTGCTGAATCTCTCCTTCCAGTGGGACAGGACAAATCCAGAGATGGTGATGGTGGTGTCTGGGACATTGTCTGTCAGGTACAATTCCGTGAGTCTGACTATGTCAGGCTTGACTACTCTGAGACAGCTCTCCCAATTTTGGCTCTAACCCTCAGATGTTAACGAGGTGGACTTTGCAGGGTTGACAAGACTGTTTCTACTGTTGTCTCTTCCAGTGTCTAGGTCAATGCCAGGTAAGTTGTCGCATTTCAATTCTTTGTTGAGACTTTGTAGTGATTGGTATTACTGAGTGGTTTGCTGCACCATTTCAGAACCAATCACATTCATTGCTGTGGATCTGGACCAGGTGAAGGATTATGGTGATGAAGGGCATTATGGTTTCCCCAGGCAGTTGACAATGGGTTCACGGCCATGAGTAGACTTTTAATTCCAGAATTTTTTTTAAAAATTGAAATTCCACCATCTGCCGAGGTGGGATTCGAGCCCACATCCCAGAACATTACCTGGGTATTTGGATTAATAGTCAATAATATCACTAGGCCATCCTCCATAGCATGTATTTTTGCTATTTGTCTCAACTATCCCTTGTTGGAGAGATGGTGGGGTGAAGGCAATGTCATAAGGCTAATAATCCTGAGGCTCATAGGCATGTGAGTTCAAACCTTTCCATAGCACCTGGTGGCATTTACATTCAATGAACAAATCTGAAATGTAGTCTGTCTTATTTATGATGACCATTGTTGCTAAAACCCATCTGTTTCACAACTGCCCCCCAGTGAAGGAAATTTACCTGGTCAAGCCTACATATGAGTGACAGCAATGCAGTTGACTCTTAATTACTCCCATGGCCAATAAATGCTGCCCCTACCAGCAACACCCACATCTCATGAATGAACTTCTTAAAAAAAAAAGTTGGGTGCTGTGCAAAAGGGAAATATTTTTCTCCTGTGGTCCCCAGTGACAATGTATCGCTTTTAGGCTTTCCCATGAGAATCAGTCACCTTGTGATTTGACATAAGTTTGAAGCTGGAGATTTAGCCAGTGTGATTTGGGAGCTGGGATTCGTGCTGATGGACTTAAAAAGGCTTGTTTTAAAATGAAAAGCTGCTGAAAAGCAGCAAAACCAGACAGTACCATCGAGAATGAATAAAGCCACTGGGCATGATGTTGCCTTTAATGGAGGTGATGGGAGGTGAGTTGGCCCTCGAGCGAAACCCTTTCTAGCCACCTTACGAATTAAATGCAGAGTGAGGATGTCCTTGGGGGAAGTCTTTTCTGACCAACCAACAATTAAATCCCTTAATTAGCTGATTACTGGCCACTAATATTCCACCTCTCCAATCACTTGCCTTCATGTCATGTGAGAAATCTATTAGATTTCCAACTGAGTAACCAGGGCAACCTGTAAAGTTGTGTAGGGAACTTCCACATGCTCCAATCAGAAGAGAAGCAGAGACATGAATCGGGAAGCATGGCAGTGGCCTCTGGAAGTAAGCTTGTTGTCCTTGGCTCTGAGCCTTCTCTCACCACTAGCCCCTCCCCAAAAGCACGGTGAACCTGTTGGACTATAAACTGGTGTCATGTGATTTTCAACTTTGCCCAAAAGCATGTGAAGAAATCAGAGACTAATGGAATAAGATTAACTCTTTCTTATCAAATTTGAAAGCAGCTTCTATGGCCTATTTTTGTTGCTTATGTCTTATTGTCTGACTTACCTTCTTTTTAGTAGACACCCCCTACTTTGAGGAAGATTTGACTGATGGACTTTTATTCTGTCAGTCAGTAATTGACGGGTGGATTCTAGTGATCTAGGTGGCTAGTGTCAGGGCTTGAGATAGGCAAGGAAGGGTAAATTCCTCGCCCTATCAACTCTTAATGAGTTGATTGGCAGGTGATCTGTTGGATTACCTTACCAAAGTGAGGGCTGGGTAAACATGTTGATTGCCACCTAACAAGCAAACCCCACATTTAAGAAAGAAAGTGGAAAATGATTCTCATTGTGGAATGTCTTTACAAAAGAGAGCTAGGTGTGCTTGCTCAGAAATCAATCGGCCTCGTCAATTAGCAATTATTACGAGGATCTTTATCAGCAACAGAGTTAAAAACTGCATGAGCTATCCAGTTGCGTTTCAGTAAGATGGACAGAGACATGTAGGCCTTACGTCTTAGAGACAATTATGGTTATCGTGACCAAAGGCTGTTATTGATAGCTCAATGAGGCAGTGCTGTAACATCCATTGAAAAGCAAATTTATAAAAGAAACTGTTAAGGCAGCTTTGTTATTGTAGTCAACATAATAATGTAGAAGGAGCGCTGGAGCCAAGGAAACCCAATTAGGAAGAAAACCATGTTCAAAAAGGGAATAGGTTGCATCTTCAAATGAATATCTGTTGTGCTCATAACTAGATATTTAAAGGGAATCTGACCTATCGTCAGACGAATGCATGAGTTCAACTCATTGTCAGAAAAATATGTCCACAAGACAGGAGCAGAAAGGCTTATGCCTGAAACGTTGACTCTCCTGCTCCTTGGATGCTTCCTGAACTGTTGTTCTCTTCCAGCACCACCCTTTTCAACTCTAATTTTTCAGCACCTGCAGTCCTCCCTTTCTCATGGGAGCTGAAGGAGGCCATTCAGCCCATCAGGTCTCCTCTGCCATTCATTGAGATTGTGGCGATCTGATAATCGTCAACTTCACATTCGCACCTTTGCCCCAGAACCTCCAATTCCTGTACTGATTAAAAACATAGCCCAGCCTTGAGTATTCTTAACAATCCGAAGTCTACAGTCCTCTGTCATAAACAATTCCACAAACATACAACCCTTTGAAGGAAGACATTTTTCCTCATTTCTGTCTTAAATACTGAAGGGAGCCAAATAAGTTTGCCATCAATGAATAAATGCATACCTGGAGATTTCATTACACGACTTGCCCCTGCACTCAAATTGACCTACACATTGTCTTCTTAGACTACACGGAAAGCAAAAAGACTGGTTATCTAATTGGTGATATTTGACTGTCAATCAAACAACCATTTCTTTCCTAATTTTAATTTTTTTATAGTAAAGTCTTCAAAGAAAATGACAAAAAAAATCAACGCCCTAATTACTTTCAACCAGGCTTTATCTATTGCTTCAGAGACTTCAAGGCTCTGTAGAGGGCCAGGAACCCTAAACTCAACCCATTTTCAGAAGGATGTTTACAAACTGCAGGAGTTTACCATTTCTTGGTGATTAGATTCATTTTCTTCAAAGTTATTTGGACATTGCTTTGCTAAAGCAGCTTCACTAAATGTTGACCAAGAGGTGCAAAGGAGATTCACCGGGTTGTTGCCTGGGACGCGACAGTTGAGTTATAAACAGAGACTGGATAAGCTCAGGTTGTTTTCATTAGAACGGAGAAGATTGAGAGAGGTGTCGAAGCTTATGAGAGGCAGGGTGGATAGGAAACGATTGTTTCCCTTCGTTGAAGAGTGAATAACGAGGGGGGTATAATTTTAAGGTGAAGGGTAAGAAGTATGGAAGCAATTTGAAGAAAGTCTTTTTTCCACACAGAGGATGATGGGTATCCTGACTGCCTGGGAGCATAGCACAACGGGAAACGTCTTATCCTTTAAAAAGTATTTGGATGAGCACTTGAAGTTTCATAACATTCATGGCTACAGACCAAGTGCTGGAAAGTGGGACTAGTGTCAACACAGATTTGACAGACGGAAGGGCCTCTTCTGTGCTGTATGACTTTATGACTGACCTTATGGCTTTATAAGAGCATTGCACCTCTTGGTCAACATTTAGTGAAGCTGCTTTCGCAAAGCAATGTCCAAATAACTTTGAAGAAAATGAATCTAACCACCAAGAAATGGTAAACTCCTGCAGTTTGTAAACATTCTTCTGAAAATGGGTTGAGTTTAGGGTTCCTGGCCCTTAACAGAGGCCTGGAGTCTCCAGGAATTAACAATCAAACTTCAGAATTCTGCAATGGATAAGGCCTGGCTGAAAGTAATTAGGACTTGAATTTTTTTTTTGTCATTTTCTTTGAACACTTCTCTTTACCAAATAGAAAGAAAATTAAAATTAGGAAAAAAAATGGTTGTTTGATTGACAGTCAAATATCATCAATTAGATAATCAGTCTTTTTGCTTTCCATGTAGTCTAAGAAGACAATGTGTCAGTCAACTAACGTTGCCAGGTACGCTAAGACGCCTTTTAAAATGTACAACTTTGTTCCTGTGTGTGTGAAAGATTGTTGGTGTCAACTCTTTTTCTTTGAACCTGCATAGGACAATAATTGTTGGTGTTACATGGTGCAGCATAGAAGAGATTTTTGCAATACGTCTCTATTCTAACAATGCTTATTCATGTATTTGATTGTGCTCTCATTATTTCCCACAATTCTCGTGTCTACACTGTAGAATACCTGACACAATTATAATTTTATGTTCTACACTATGCTTCAACAATGGTTTTCTGTGACAATAGAATTGGGCAGACCTATACAAGTAAAAGTAAGACACTGATTAGTGCTGTAGAACAGAGAGATCTAGGGGTTCAGGTACATAATTCTTGGAAATTTGTTTCACATATAGATAGGGGGGTGAAGAAGCTGTTTGGCACACTTGCCTTCATTGCGCAGTCCTTTGAGTATAGGAGTTGGGACATCATATTGAGATTGCACAAGATGTTAGTGAGACCTCTTCTGGAACACTGAGCCCAGTTCTGGTCGCTCTGTTATAGGAAGGATATTATTAAGGTGGAGAGGGTTCAGAAAAGATTTACCAGCATGTTGCTAGGAATGGAGGGTTTGAGTTATAAAGAGAGGCTGGATAGGCTGGGACTTTTTTAACTGGAGCATAGGAGGTTGAGGGGTGACCTTAAAAAGGTTTGTAAAATGACAAGGGGTATAGATAAGGTGAATGGTAGGAGCCTTTTCATTAGGATTAGGGATTTCAAGACTAGGGAGTATATTTTTAAGGTAAGAGGGGAAAGATTTAAAAAGAACATGAGGGGTAATTTGTTTTACACACAGAGAATAATTAGTGTGTGGAATGAATAGCCAGAGGAAGTGATGGATATAGGTGCAGTTACAACAGTAAAAAGCATTTAGATAAGTACATGAATAAGAAATGTTTGATGGATATGGGTCAAATACAGACAAGTGGGACTAGTTTAGTTTGGAATTATGGTCGGCTTGAGCTGGTTGGACCAAACAGTTTGTTCCTGTGCTGTAATTCTACGACTCTAGAACTTTCACTGCAGTTTCATGCCTTGAAGTGCACTTACACTTTATTGGTGGAGCCTGGTGTCTTTTTTGCAAAACTGAATCCATGGTTCCTATCTAAACTCAAGCAGATTTTCAAGCTACAATGTTCAGTTGCTTCAATCTCACCACTGACTCAGGCGGCTGTGTGGTCCTCTCTCACTGTAAAACCTGGTTTTGTGGGAGCACTGTAATGTTATAAATGCCATTTGTCAAATGGCATACAACTGATGGTCCCATCTGGCTATTTACATGGAGATATGAAACCTTGTGGAGTTATAGGAAGAGAAGGATTCTTCTTTTTAATTCATTCATAGGTTGTGGGCATCTCTGGCAAGGCTGGTATTTACTGTCTATCCCTAAGTGCCCTTGAGAAGGTGATAATGAGCTGGTTTCTTGAATCTCTGCGAGTTATGTGTTATAGGTAAATGCAAAGAGTGCTGTTAGTGTGATTTAGTTCCTCGACTGGGTGGTGTGTATATGGGCAGCTGAAACTTGCAGTTGATGGTTTTCTCAGTTGGTTTCATTCCATGAGATGATAGAGGTCGCAGATGATTTAGAAGGTGCTGTCACCGAAGACTTAGTGAGTTTCTGCTGTGGATTCTGTAGAAGCTGCACACTGCTCCCATTGTGCGCTGGTGGTAGAGGGGGTGAATATTTAAGGTTCTGATCAATGGGTGGGCAATGAATGCTGGTCCATCCATCCAAACCTGCAGCCTGCAAAACGTTGTTTTTAAACATAGGCTGTTTTGTACCAAACTCTGTTGAGTTTTTCGAATGTTGTTGGAGCTGCCAAAGGCCAAGCAAGTAGAGTGCATTCCTGGGTACCAGAATTGGTGGTGGAGGCAGACATAATAAGGGCTTGTAAGAGATTTTTAGATAATCACATGCATATGCAAGGAATGGAGGGATATGACCTAGAGTGTGGTGCTGGAAAAGCACAGCAGGTCAGGCAGCATCTGAGGAGCAGGAGAATCGATGTTTCGGGCAAAAGCTGTTCATTCCTGATGAAAAGCCCGAAACGGCGGGTTTTCTGCTCCTTGGATGCTGCCTGATCTGCTGTGCTGTTCCAGCACCACACTCTTGGCTGTAATCTCCAGCATCTGCAGTACTCACTTTCGCCTGGATATGGACCAAGGGCAGGCAGAGGGATTAATTTGGCATTTTGTTTGGCACAATATTGTGGGCCGAAAGGGCCCATTCCTGTGCTGTACTGTTCTATGTCCCATGTTTTATGTTCCAGGAGTGTGCCATGGAGATGTGGTCAGGCTTTGGGAAGTGCTGCAGAATTCCCACTTTCTGACTTGCCCAAGTGGAGATGGTTAGATTCGCTCTTGCTTTTGAAAGACCTGATGCAAGAACTGGCATACAAGGGTGTTGCTAAGTGTGGCAAATTTTGGAGGAAGTGCCATCAATGTCCTGAATTATCTATTCATGGAACTACACAAGTAAACAAACTGACTGAAGGGTGGGAATGAAGCATTTTGATTGTTAATTTACAACTAAACATCAATGACCAGATGTTCACATTGCAGACTTTCCCAGAATTCCCTACCGTGTTCCTAATTCTGTTTGTGCAGCAGTTTTGAAATGTGTACATCCTGATAACTATTCTGAAAGTTATGAACCAGTAAATAATTTTAAAGTACCTAATTTAATGCAGCCCACCTTCATGTGATGGTTATTTATTGTGTAAATTGTGTGTAAACTCATTTGTAACAGATGCAGAATCAGTGGACAATATTTCACATTGTGATGTGTATTTCTTCTGGTACATGTTCTGTAAATAATGTAGAAAGGCAACATTTTCACTCAGAGGGTGGTGCGTGTGTGGAATGAGCTGCCAGAGGAAGAGGTGGACGCCATTTCTGCTGTTAGGTTGCATGATCACATTACGATATGGAAGACTTGGCATCCATGTGGCACCGTGGGCCATCAACAGCAGTCATTCTCCAATACAATCCATAACCTCAAGACCCAGCCCATCCCCCACTCTACCATTGCCCCATCGAGCCAAAGGTTTAATCCTTCAATGAAGAATGCAGTACCAGGCATACTTAAAAATGTGGTGTCACCCTGCTGAAGCTACCAAACAGGACTACTTGCATGCCAAACAGGATACACAACAAATTATAAACCGAGCTAAGCTATCCAAAAGATCTGGTTGGTTACGAATGGCAGTGAATAGCAAAACATTGGTTTGCATGTACAGCAGATAACTAAGAAGGTAATGAGAATATTGTCCTTCATTGTGAGATGGATGGAGCTTAAAAATAGGGAGGTGATGTTGCAGCTATTTCGGGTGCTGGTGAAGCCACAGTATTGGCCTCCTTACTTGAGAACAGATTGAATTGAATTGAATTGAATTGAATTTATTGTCACGTGTACCGAGGCACGGTGAAAAGCTTTGTCTTGTGAGCAATACAGGCAGATCATGTAGTTAACTAGCATAGATAGTAAATAATAGGTCGATAGGTAATAATAAGTAAATTATAGTGTTTGTGAGTCCATTCAGTATTCTAACAACAGTAGGGCTGAAACTGTTGCAAAACCAGCTGGTGCGTGTGTTCAGCCTTCAGTACCTTCTCCCCGATGGTAGAGATTGTAGAAAAACTTTGCCAGGGTGGGATGTCGTGGCACTGGAGGCGGGTGCAGAGGAGGTTCACTAGGTTGATTCTAGAGTTGAGAGAGTTGGTTTGTGAGGAGAGATTGAGTAGATCGGGACAACACTCATTGGAATTTAGAAGAATGGGAGGAGGGATCTCACAGAAACATATAAAATGGTGAAGGGAATCGATAAGATAGAAGCAGGGAGGTTGTTTCCACTGGCTGGAGGAATGTCTTCACCCGAAGGGTTGTAAATCTGTAGAATTCCCTGCCCAGTGAAGCAGTTGAGACTATCTTATTGATTGTTTTTCAGACAAAGGTAGATAGATATTTGAAAAAAAGTAAAGGAATTAAGGGTTATGATGAGCGGGCAGGTATTTGGAGCTGAGGCTGTGAAAAAGAACCCAGCCATGATCTTCTTGAATGGCGAGGGATGTGTTGGCCCACTCCTGCTCCTATCTGTTATGTTCTTATGTTTTTATGGATGATTAAGCAACTCACTTGAGGAGAAGGCTCCACAAATATCCCCATCCTCACTCATGTGTGAATCCAGCACATCAGCGTTAAAAGATAAGACTGAAGATATTTGGAGCAATCTTTAGGCAGAATAGATTATGTATCTCAGCCATCCCTGGAGGTTCCCAGCATCACAGATACAGGTATTCGCCAAATTCGATTCACTCCACATGATATTATGAAATGGTTAGTGGAACTAGTTACCACAAAAGCTGTGGGGCCTGTCAACATTCCAGCAATAGTATTTAATATTCCAGCAATCACATCTCTAACCAAGCTCTTCCAGTACAGTTACAACACTGGCATGTACCTAACCACACGGAAAATTGCCCAGGCATGTCCTGTACACAAAATGCAGGACAAATCCAATTCCTACCCATCAACCTAATCTCAATCAACTGTAAAGTGATGGAAGGTGTCATCAACTATGCTATCAAGCAGCACCTGCTCAGCAATAAACTGCTCAGTGACGCCCAGTTTGGGTTCCGCCAGGGCCACTCAGCTCCTGACCTCATTACAGCCTTGATTTAAACATGAACAAAAGAGCTGAATACAAAGGGTAAGGTGAGAATAACAGCCTTTGACATCGAGACTGCATTTGACTGAGTGTGGTAGCAAAGAACTCTAGCAAAACTGGAATCAATGGATGTCAAGGGGAAAGCACCCTACTGGTAGGAGTTATACCTGGTAGAAGACAAGATGGTGTGGATTTCAGTCATCTCAGCTCCAGGAGATCTGTGCAGTTGTTCTTCAGGGTAGTGTCTCAGACCTAACCATCTTCAGCTGCTTCATCAAAGACCTTCCCCCCATCATAAGGTTGGAAGTGGAGAACTTCTGATGCACGATGTCCAGCTCCATTTATGACTCCCCAGATCCTGAAGCAGTCCATGCCCAAATGCAACAAATATGAGCAATACACAAATCTGGGCTGAGAAGTGGCACATAGCATTCGTGCCATACAAATGCCAGCCAGTGACAATCTCCAATAAGAGGCAATCTGACCATCAGCCCTCAGTATTCAATGGCATTGCCATCACTGAATCCTACACTATCAACATCCTGGAGTTAACATTGACCACAAACTGACTGAACTAGCCATATAAACACAGTGGCTACAACAGCAGGTCAGAGGCTGAGAATCCTGCACCTCTAAAGCTTGTCCATCACCTACAATGCACAAGTTGGAAGTTTGATGGAAAACTTCCCACATGCCTGGATGGGTACAACTCCAATAATATTTGAGAGGGTTGACACCACCCAGGACAAAGCAGTTCCTTGCGTGTCACCACATCCACATTTGTTCCCAATCCCTTTAACACCAACCTTCAGTAGCAACAGTGTTGATTATCTACAAGGCTCCCTAGACAGCATCTTCCAAACTCTTAATTACTTCCATCTAGAAGGACAAGGGCAGCAGAAACTTGCAAGCTCCCCTCCAAGCGACTCACCATCCTGACTTGGAAATATGTTACCATTCCTTCGGTGTCGGTGGGTAAAAATCTGAGAACTTCTCAGCCCAGATTTGTGTATTGCTCATGTTTGTTGCACTTGGGCATGGACTGCTTCAGGATCTGGGGAGTCATAAATGGAGCTGGACATCGTGCATCAGAAGATCTCCACTTCCGACCTTATGGTGGAGGGAAGGTCATTGATAACCTCCGTGGGCGGCACCGTGTCACAGTGGTTAGCACTACTGCCTCACAGCGCCAGAGACCTGGGTTCAATTCCCGCCTCAGGCAATTGTCTGTGTGGAGTTTGCACATTCTCCCCGTGTCTGCGTGGGTTTCCTCTGGGTGCTCCGGTTTCCTCCCACAGTCCAAAGATGTGCAGGTCAGGTAAATTGGCCATGCTAAATTGCCCATAGTGTTAGGTGAAGGGGTAAATGTAGGGGAATGGGTCTGGGTGGGTTGCTCTTCAGAGGGTCGGTGTGGATTGTTGGGCCAAAGGGCCTGTTTCCACACTGTAAGTAATCTAATCTAATCCTGCCTAAACAACATTGTGGGTCACCTTGCAATGAATGGACTGCAATGGTTCAAGGAGATTGCCATGTTTCCAATGTCACAAGGGATGAACAGTAAATGCTGGCCCAATCAGTGACACCCAAGTCCCACAACTGTCATAGAGTCAGAGAGTTATGCAGCATGGAAACAGACCCTTTGGTCCAACTCACCTGCACCGACTAGACATCCAAAACTGATCTAGTCCCATTTGCCAGCATTGGGCCCGTTTCCTTTCAAACCCTTCTATTTCATGTATCTATCCACATGTCTTTTGTAACTACCAGCCTCCATCACTTCGTCTGGCAGCTCATTCTATACATGCACCACCCTCTGCGTGAAATAGTTGCCACTTGGGTCCCTTTTAAATCTTTCCCCTCTCACCTTAACTTTCTCCTTTTGGACTCCCCTACCTTGGGAAAAGGACCTTAGCTATTCACTCTATCTATGCCCCTCATGATTTTATAAACCTCTGTAAGGTCAGCCCTCAGCCTCCGACGCTCCAGGGGCAAAATCTCCAGCCTATTTAGCCTCTCCTTATAGCTCAAACTGAATGGAGAAAATGGTAATTGATGAAACAGTTGAAGACATTTGGGCCTCGGACCACTAACTGAGGAAGCCCTGTGGAGTTATCCTGAGACTGAAATAATTGTGCTAGGTCTGACTCCAATAGTGGAGAGTTTTCTTTTTGATTCTCATTGACTTACATTTCATTAAGTTTCAATGATGCCAGGCCTGGTAAAAAGCTGCCTTGATGCCATGAACAGTCACTCTGTCTTCACCTTTGGTGTACAGTTCTGTATTTGACTAAGGATATATGGTGATCTGGAGTTAAGTGGTCCTGGTGAAAGCCTGTTAGCTTTGCAGGTCAAACATGATAAAGAATGATAAATTGGTCATCCTGTCCTTTGCTGATTTTAGATTAGATTCCCTTCAGTGTGGAAACAGGCCCTTCGACCCAACCAGTCCGCACTGCCCCTCCGAAGAGTAACCCACCCAGACCCATTTCCCTCTGACTAATGCACTTCACACTACGGGCAATTTAGCATGGCCAATTCACCTGACCTGCACATCTTTGGACTGTGGGAGGAGACCAGAGTACCCGGAAGAAACCCATGCAGACACGGGGAGAATGTGTGAACTCCACACAGTCGCCCGAGGCTGGAATAAAATCTGGGACCCTGGTGCTGTTAGGCAGCAGTGCTAACCACTGAGCCACTGTGCCAATTTGTGGCATCTTCCTGTGCAAAACAAGATTGCCACAATTTCTGACATAACAGTGACTACATTTCAGAAAATAATTGATAGATTGTGACATATTTTATGCCATCCTAAAGATGCAACACGGGATTACTTAATAGCAATTTTTCTTAACTTTTACAATTGCTGCAAGTCATGAATTGCCATGGTTACAGTAGTAACAGGTCAAGGGGTTAAGTTAATTGGGACCTCAACTGTCTTTCTTTCTCAATAATAAACATTGACTGGGCCTCCTTGTGTAACTCACCTACATATAACTGCTGTGCATAGCAGCAGCCCCCAAACGCAGCTCATCAGCATCCAAACAGAAGTGAAATCAGACATTGCTGGGGGAACTCAGCAGGTCTGGCAGCATCTACAGAGAGGAAGCAGAGTTAACATATCAAGTCCTGTGGGTCTTTGTCAGCACCGGATTCAAACTTTGCTTGCTCTCCATAGGTGCTGCCAGACCTGCTGAGTTCCTTCAGCAATTTCTGTTTTATTCTCAGATCTTCAGCATCCGCAACTCTTTGATTTTAGCGTCTGAATGGGAGTTTGGCTGGTTAACGCTTTGTGACAACTTTTCATTCATTGAAAGCATGACTCATTTTCATCCTAATTTTATTCAGCCATCTTGCTTAAATACCTTGTCTAGCGAAAAGAAAATCATTCATCAATCTCAGATTTAAAGCTATCAATTGATTAAGTTACAAATGATCAATTTGTCAGTTGAGTAGAATAGACTAGTTAGCCTGTGTGTAGATCAGATTCATGCGAACAGTTAAGCTACAGTCAGATTCTGCCTCTTCACCCTATACCCATATTAAAAAAAACACATGGTACGTTGCCATGATTTGGTGAATAATTGCCAAGGATATGCCTTCAGGCAGAGAACTCAAATAGAAGAATCAAGCAAGTTGTTTAGCTGCAGCCTTTTTCACCACATTTGGAGGAACTGAATGGCTTGATGTCTGACTCGACAGATGCCATCTGGCCAGCATCACTTTATTAGTTTGTGTAGTCGGATGGAGTTTAACTTGAATGTAGAACTGGAACAAGTACAGAATTAACAAGCCTAAGGTGTGACTAGATGTTGGAAATAAAATCTTTTTTCGACAGAATCGTAGTTTTGAGGAACAGATTGCTGACTAACAGAATTAACTCTATGCTGGCCACTTCATTCCAACACAGTGGGGTCGAGAATTGAATATTAAGGGGATTGGAGTATTTGCCTCACAATCTTCCATTGCGTGAGGGAATTTTCTGTGTCTTAGTGGTCAACTCTCCTCCATTTTGACAAATTTCATTCATGGGATGAGGGCATCGTTGGCTAGGCCAATATTTATTGGCCAGAGAGTAGTTAAGAGTCACCATATTGCTGTTGGTCTGGAGTCACATAAAGACCAGACCAGGTAAGGATGCCTGTTTCCTTCCCTAAAGGACATTAGTGAACGAAATGAGTTTTTCCAACAATCGATTCACGGTCATCATTAATTCTAGATTTTTATCGGGTACAAATTCCACCATCTGCCATGGCAGGGTTTAAACCCAAATCTCCAGAACATTAGTTGTGTCTCTGGATTAACAATCCAGTGATAAAACCATAAGACCATCACCTTCATTAGCAAAAGTAAGTTACTGCAGATGGTGGAAATCTGAGTTGAAAGCATAATGCGCTGGAGAGAACTTTGGTGAGAGGGATAAAGTTGAGGATTAAGGCCTGGGACATTTTGTCAGACCAGTGATGGGACTTCTGTCAGGATGGCTAAATACCAACTCACATTACAGCATGGGTTCAAACATGACCAAAAGGGCTGATTCCCACAGTTGTGAGTGTCTGCCCATTGATACCACATTACTCTGGCATGGTTGCCTCTGTGAGGTGATGGGCTGTGAGCTGCAGGGTCATGTTGACTTCTGTTTTCACTGGGTGCCCTTTTCGACCAACACCACCTTTGATGTTTCAGCCTGAGATGTGTCTTGCCATTGCCTTCCACTCTCAGGAGGAGGAGGTCGGTTGGAATGGGAATTGAACGTGTACTGTTGTTGTTGAGGTGGAGTATATATTCGCCATCTAGCTAACTGAACTGGCCAGATGCCTGGGAAACTTTTACCAGTTTGCATAAAGTAGTTAAGTTGAAGCTGTTTACCCACCATCTTTTAAAATTGTCACCCGTGTCTTTTGTATCTAAACTTTGTGGACAACTCAAATATATCCCCTGTGTCTGCATGGGTTTCCTCCAGCTGCTCTGGCATTCTCCCACAGTCCAAAAATAGGTTAGGTGGATTGGCTCTAGGATATGCAGGGTTATGGGAATAGAGTAGAGGTTTGGGTTTAGATGGGATACTCTTCAGAGGAATGGTGTGGACTTGATGGGCCGAATGGCTTGCTTCCACACAGCAGGCATTCTGTGATTCTTTGATATTAGTGCTGTTGAGCAACCCAAAGAGCAGAACAGGCAAGGTACAGGCTCCTGTGCCCAGGCTTCTCCCCTTTCTCTGCATTTTTATCTCTTTTTTTTCTTCTTCCCCCTCCTTTTTCTCAAACATACCGGATATCGAGAGCATTTTGGCAGACGATGGCCTTCAATGGCTCCGGAGTGATGGTGTCTTCAGAGAGAGTGTGGCTGGGGTTGGTCTGGGGCAGGCTGCAGAGATGGTCAGTCAGCCTGTGATGTCTGGAGTGGGACTCTTGCATCCGCATGAAGTGGGATCCTAGCAGTGGCATGGAGTGGCCTGGGAATCCCGGAGTGGGACACTCTGTGGCATGACGTGGCTGAGGAATCCTGGAGTGGGGCAATCTCAGGAGCACAGTGCAGGCTGGTATAGGCTGGAATGGGACACTCTCTGCAGCATGGTGTGTGCTGGTATAGCCCAGAGTGGGACACTCTCTGCAGCATGGTGTGTGCTGGTATAGCCCAGAGTGGGACACTCTCTGCAGCATGGTGTGGGCTGGAAGAACCCGGAGTGGGACACTCTCTGGAACATGGTGTGGGCTGGAAGAACCCGGAGTGGGACACACTCTGGAACATGGTGTTTGCTGGTATAGCCCGGAGTGGGACACTCTCTGTGGCATGTTGAGATCAAATCTAAAAGCACGAGTTACTCGGGTCCAAGTAGATCACAATTTAAATAGCTGCTGAAGACCAGTGAGCAAGGCTAGTGAAAGAAAACAAATTGCATTTATAATTATTTTAACCAAACTGTTCATGTATGTTATGACACAGCTGCAGGACAGGTGTGACTTGAATGTAGACATTTTAAATGCAGAGGTAGGGACGCCACTCCATAAGACCCTAGGATTTATATTTATTTAGCTCTATTTAAGCCATAGGGTGCCTCTAAAAGCTTTGCAGGAAGCTTTCATAGGAAGATCAAACAGCCAGTTTGGGCTCAACAAACCCATGCGGATAACTGTGTAATAATGACCAGGTAAACTGAGCACGTGCTGTCGATCGATTGTTAAATATTGGCCAGGTTAATGGGGAGAACTTCCTTTTTCTTCTTTGAAATTGACTGTGGGACATTCTACATCTCCCAGAAAGAACTCATGGGACTTCCATTTAACTGTACATCCACACATTAACACCTACAGCAGCATATCTCTGAGGTGGGACATTAGCGCACACCTAATTGAAAGAAAGAGGGTTCATCCAGATGACTGTAGCACTGACAATATTTATGTTCATACAAGTATTCTAAATGGTGTAAAGGAACCATTATTTTCAGACCTTTTGCCAAAGATGTGCAGGTGAGATGGATGAGCCATGGCTAGACTGTTGAATGGACCTCTCAAATTTCAAATCTAACACTGATCTTGCTTTTAGTGCATCTTCTTTGCAGCTTTTCTTTTGTATTCCTCGCTCTGTTCAATCACCCTCTGACCTTTGTATGTTATGATCTGCCCATACTGCAAGGGAAACTAAACTTTTCACTGTACTTAGGTACATGTGACAATAATAAATCAAACCAAATCAAATCAAATCAAATCAAGTTGTCCATAGTATCCAGGGATGCGTAGGCTAGGTGGATTAGCCATGGGAAGTTCAGGGTTACAGGGCTATGGTGGAGGGGTTCTGGGTGGGATGCTCTTTGGAGGGTTGGTGGGGACTCAATGGGCTGAATGGCCTATTTCCACACTGTAGGGATTCTATGATTCCTTTGTAACATTCCCAAAGAGGGGAACATTCTACATGGAAATTTGAATATTTCTTTAATATCAGCTAGCAGTGTTGCATCTGGAAACTGAGAAAGAAATCACAGAGTCTTGCTAACATTTCATGAATTACAATCTATCTTTGTGGAAGTGTTTTGACACCTAGGTATTTGATGGCTGTTTAGTGTCTGAACCGTACGGATACCATCTGCCCATTGTCTCTTCTGCTTCAATAATCTCTGCTAATTGTGTGTAATTGAATTAGTTTGTTGAACATCAATCCTTTTATGAACTGATTATGCAAAGTTGGTGCTTTGTGCCCTGTCCTCTGCCCTGCAATCAGACGCAACAAGATTCAAAAATGTAGATTCGCATTTGTACTGCACCTTTCTTAACCTTGTCATGCCCATAAGTGCATTAGAGCCAATAAAATTATTTTTGAAATGCAGTAACTTGGAATGTAGAAAATGCAGCAGCTCATCCCACAAGCACAGCAAGATCCCACAAATAGCAAAGATTAGATTAGATTCCCTACAGCCCAACCAGTCCACACTGACCCTCTGAAGAGTAACCCACCCAGACCCATTTCCCTCTGACTAATGCACCGAACACTATGGGCAATCTAGCAGGGCCCATTTGCAGGTCTTTGGACTGCAAGAGGAAACCCACGCCGACAAAGGGAGAATGTGCAAACTCCACACAGACAGTCGCCCGAGGCTGGAATCGAACCTGGTGCTGTGAAGCAGCAGTGCTAACCACTGAGTCACTATGCCACCTAAGTGACAATGATCAGCTAATTTTTAAAGAAATTAAACCAATGTTATTTCAGCTATTAACCAAGACTCCAGAGGTAACTCTGCTACTGTTCTTCAAAACAGTACCATGGAATTTGTGACTTTAATTTGTGAGAACAGGCAAAAACAGTGCTGTCTTCATTTTTCTGCTTGAATTGTTGGAGTGAGCCTTTTATTTAAAACTTTCTGACTCAGAGGCAAGCATTCCGGTTAATAACTGAGCCACAGCAGATGATATAGATTAGACTGGAATTCCATTAAATAATACAATCCCAGGTAGTCTGATCCACCATTTATGCTTAGAAGAAAAGTGCATTTTTTAAAAAAAAGACAGTCAGAAATAATCTCCCCAAAACATCTGAACTCTCATTATTTGATTAATTCCTAACTAATGCAAGCAAGCCTGGAGACAATATACAAGTGGATGGCTAATCAACAATTTGTATAGGTTTGAGCTGGTGCAGGGGGCAAGGATTCATGTTTTTGACCATTGGTATCTCTTCAGGGGTTTCAGAGGGCTCCACCTGAATTGCAAGGGGACTAAAATCCCTGAGGGAAAATTTATTAGTATTACTCGCTTGGTAGAGTATGAGGTAAGACTGATAAATTAAACTGCATTTACTTCAAAGTAAGAGGCCTAACAGGTAAGGCAGATGAACTTAGGGCATAGTTGGGAACATGAAACTGAGATATCATAGTGATTACAGAATCATGACTCAGGGATAGACAGGACTGGCAGCGTAATGTTTCGGGGCACTCTTCAGAGGGTCAGTGTGGACTGGTTGGGCTGTAGGGAATCTAATCTAATCTTTGCTATTTGTGGGATCTTGCTGTGCTTGTGGGATGAGCTGCTGCATTTTCTACATTCCAAGTTACTGCATTTCAAAAATAATTTTATTGGCTCTAATGCACTTATGGGCATGACAAGGTTAAGAAAGGTGCAGTACAAATGCGAATCTACATTTTTGAATCTTGTTGCGTCTGATTGCAGGGCAGAGGACAGGGCACAAAGCACCAGTCAATGAAGGCAAGCATGCAGGTACAGCAGGTCGTGAAGAAGGCTAATAGCATGCTGGCCTTCATAACAAGAGGGATTGAGTATAGAAGCAAAGAGGTGCTTCTGCAGCTGTACAGGGCCCTGGTGAGACCACACCTGGAGTACTGTGTACAGTTCTGGTCTCCAAATTTGAGGAAAGACATTCTGGCTATTGAGGGAGTGCAGCGTAGGTTTACGAGGTCAATTCCTGGAATGGCAGGATTGCCTTACACGGAAAGACTGAAGCGACTGGGCTTGTATACCCTTGAGTTTAGAAGACTGAGAGGGGATCTGATTGAAACGTATAGGATTATGAAAGGACTGGACACTCTGGCAGGAGGGAACATATTTACGTTGATGGGGGAGTGCCGAACCAGAGGACACAACTTAAAAATACGGGGTAGACCATTTAGGACAGAGATGAGGAGAAACTACTTCACCCAGAGAGTGGTGGCTGTGTGGAATGCTCTGCCCCAGAGGGCAGTGGAGGCCCAGTCTCTGGATTCTTTTAAGAAAGAATTGGATAGAGCTCTTAAAGATAGTGGAGTCAAGGGGTATGGAGATAAGGCTGGAACAGGATACTGATTAGGAATGATCAGCCATGATCATATTGAATGGCGGTGCAGGCTCGAAGGGCAGAATGGCCTACTCCTGCATCTATTGTCTATTGTCTATTGTCTATTGTCTATTATAGGAAGCAGGGATGATTGAATGGCGGAATGGACTCGATGGGCCGAATGGCCTTACTTCCACTCCTATGTCTTATGGTCTTATGGTCTTAAAGGGAAGAAAGAGAGGAGGGGGAGTGATGGTTGTGGTTAAGGATAACATTACATTTGGATTTAGGGAGGATATTCCTGGGCAATCATCCAGTGAAATTATATGAGTGGAATTGAGCTGAAAGGGTTGATCACCTTGTTGGGATTGTATTATAGGTCCCTCAAATGTCAGCAGGAAACTGAGAAACAAGTTTGTAATGAGATCTCAGTTATCTGTAAGAATAATAAGGTTGTATATGGTAGGGGGTTTTAAGTTTCCAAACATAGACTGGCTCTGTCATAGTGTTAAAGGCTTGGATGGGGAAGAATTTGTTGTGTGTTCAAGAAAACTTTCTTATTCAATCCGTGAATGTACCTAGTAGAGAAGGGACATAACGTGATCCTCTCTTGAGAAATAAGGCATGTGCCAGAGGTGTCAGTGGGGAGCACTTTGATGCTAGTGATCATAACTCTATTAGTTTTAAAATAAATATGGAACAGGATAGAACTGATCAAAAAGTTAAAGTTCTCAATTAGAGGAAGGGTAATTTTGATGGTCTGACTCAGGAACTTTCAAAGTTTGATTGGGTCAAGGAATGGTTGGGAAGTGGAAGGCCTTTAAATATGAGATAACGAGAGTTCAGATTCACTGTGTTTCCATTAGTGTGAAGGGCAAGGCTGGTAGGTGGAGAGAATGACTGGAGAAATTGAGGCTCGGGTCAAGGAAAAGGAGGCATATCTCTGGGGCTGAGTGAATCCCTAGAGGTGTATAAGGGCTGTAGGAGTATACTAAGAGGGAAATGAGGAGGGAAAATGGGGTTATGAGTTAGCTATAGCATGAAGGAGAATCCAAAGAGATTCTATAAGTACTTTAAGGGTGAAAGAGTAACTAGGGAGAAAATATATCGCCTTAAAGATCAATGTGGCGTCTATGTGTGGACCCATGGGTGAGATACTAAATAAATATTTCACATAAATATTTACTGTGGAGAAGGACATAGATGTTAGAGGACTTGGGGAAAATAGCAATATCTTAAAATGAGTTCATATTACAGAAAATTAGGTGCTGGAAGTCTTAAAATGCATCAAGGTAGATAAATCCCTGGGATCTGATCAGGTGTTTCCCAGAATATTGTGGGAAGCTAGGGGAGAGATTCCTGTGTGCCTTGATGAGATATTTGTATCATTGACCACCTTGGGTGAGGTGCTGGAAGACGGGATGTTGGCTAATGTGGTGCCATTCTTTAAGAAAGGCTGTAAGGAAAAGCTAGGGAGCTATAGATTGGTGAGCCATGTGTCAGTGGTGAGGTACAGGGTTGCTTTTAGACTGGAGGCCTTTGACCAGTGGTGTGCCACAAGGATCGGTGCTTGGTCTACTGCTTTTCATAATCTATATAAAAGATTTGGATGTCAAGATAGGAGGTATAGTTAGTAAGTTTGCAGATGGCACGAAAATAGGTGGTGCAGAGGACAGTGAAGAAATTTATCTCAGAGTACAGCAGGAAAATATCATAGCAATTACAGAAAATTGGCTCAGGGATGGACAGGCCTGGCAGCTTAATGTTCCAGGATACAAATCCTACAGGAAGGACAGAAAGGGAGGCAAGAGAGGAGGGGAGTGGTTTTGATTAGGGAGAGGTTTATAAAATCATGAGGGACATGGATAGGATAAATAGGCAAAGTCTTTTCCTTGGGGTGGGGGAAATCCAGAGGGCATAGGTTTAGGGTGAGAGGGGAAAGATATAAAAGAGATGAAAGGGGTAACTTTTTCATGCAGAGAGTGGTACATGTATGGAATGAACTGCCAGAGGAAGTGGTGGAGGCTGGTATAATTGTAACATTTAAAAGGCATCTGGATGGGTATATGAATATGAAGGGTTTGGAGGAATATGGGCCGGGTGCTGGCAAGTGGAACTACAGTAGGTTGGGATATCTGGTTGGCATGGACAAGTTGGACTGAAAGCTTTGTTCCCATGCTATAAATCTCTGTGACTCTATAACTTCAATCAGATGAGCCAATGCTCTGAGGAGTGGCAGATGGAGTTTAATTTGGATAAAGGTGAGATGTTGCATCTTGGTAAGACAAACCAGGTCAGGACTTAAGCAGTAATGGTAAGATCCTGGGGAGTGTCCCCATACAAAGAAGTCTAAGGGTGCAAATGCATAGTTCTTTGACAGTGGAGTCACAGGTAGGCAGGGTGGTGAAGAAAGTGTTAGGCATACTTGCATTCATTGGGCAGAACACTAAGTACAGGAGTTGGGGGGTCATGCTGCTGCTATACAGGACATTGGTGAGGCCACTTTTTGAATTCTGCAAACAATTCTGGTCACCCTTCTATAAAAAGGATGTTGTTAAACTTGAGAGCGCGCAGAAAAGATTCACATGGATGTTGCCAGGATTGGAATGTTTGAGTTATAGAGAGGCTGAATAAGGTCAGGCTTTTTCCCCTGGAGTGTCAGAGGCTGAGGGGTAACCTTATAGAGGTTTATAAAATCATAAGAGAGCATGGATAGCATAAATTGCAAAGGTGTTGTTCTAGGGTGGAGGAGTCCAGAACTAGAGGGCAGAGGTTTAAAGTGAGAGGGGAAAGATTTAAAAGAGATCTAAGGAGCAACTTCTTCATGCAGAGGGTGGTACATGTCTGGAATAAGGAAGTGGTGCAGATTAGTATAATTAAAAAGCATCTGGATGGGTATATGAATAGGAAGGGTTTGGAAGGATTTGAGCCAAATGCTGGCATATGGGACGAGATTAATTTAGGATATCTGGTTGACATGGATGAGTTGGACCAAGGGGTCTGTTTCTGTCGTCTAAGACTCTATGACTTTATGGCATTGCCCCACTGCCGTCTGTACTAAGTTTCATAAAGCATTGGTTTTTGTTCATTGAAACATAATGCTGTACCTTAAGTTGTTTTTACTAAGTGTGAGTTGCATCAAACATTTTGAAGTTTTATTGCAGTGAGGCATTGAGATTTCTTACCAAACGTTTCCACTTATCTTACCAAGCTCACTTCATTACCTACCTATCAAATGCACGTGGTGTCCCACTCGTCTGAATCCAACTCGATCCTACCACTGCTGTTCCAGGAACAACTAACCACTCAGTGGATATCTACTGAAAGACCAGCACTCTTTGCATCTGTGCCGTCTTTAAAAGTTCACAGTGCATCAGGAAAAGCACTGCCAGTCTGGATCTGCCCAGCAGGATTCCTGACGTTTCCTATAGACGTCTCCAAAAGGGAGAAATTGACAGGCTGGGACTGGAGGTCCTGTTGGATGGGTTTGTATAAAGGCACTATCTTCCTCTCCCCAGGAGCATTGAGGACCATGACTTCAAACCATGCTAGCCTGGTCTGAGATTTGCACTCAAGTCTGTGAAACCTTAGGTATCTGGGGAAATACTCAACACCATAGGAAGAACTTGAATGGCCTTTCCCATTTCACCAACATATGTGCTACCATTTTCTCCATGATACCTCAATTTCTGCTATTGCACCCACCACCAATGTTGCCCTAACTTTTGTTTCCTCAGAGTTCTGTGGACGGGAATGATTTCCACATACGGAAGTCAATGGTTGGCATGCTGATAGGCATGTGCAGAATCTCCCAATGGCTGTGCAGGGAAAGTTACAGGGAACGTTGCCCAACTCCCACCAACGCACAGGATCGCCCACGCTCAGCAGCAACCTCCCCTCAGCTTCACCCACCTCCAATCCCTGACCCCACTAAACCCACATTCTCTCTGCCTACTTGGGACACCGCCATACGTCCTCTGAAAGTAACAGCTGAACCACCCACTTTCACCTCCCATAGTATCTGCCTCACACCCATTCCCAGAGGAGCGTAGCCCACAGTCAGGCAGAAAGAATCAAAATGGGCAAGGGACTGCCTGATATTTGCCTCTTCATCCCCTTATGCTGAGCACATACAGACTCTGACCACCCCGAGTGACTGACTGACCATGTTCAAACGTCTGGACTGGTATCAGAGGGTAGAGCTCACTTTCTGTACTAGCATGCCTTGATTGAAGGCTTCCTTTGTTGACTTGACTGAGGCCAAGCTTTCTGGCTTTTTGTCTGCACTAAATGACAAGTCAAAATGGAAGTGTTTGACCTATCATGCCTTTGCTGGCCCTTTAAAAGAGCTATGCACTGAATCGCATTCTCCTGTTTAATGTGCTTCTTGTGTTTCTTCTATATATTAGCCCATATGCCACAGAGAATAGCCTTATATTAAGACATGTATCTGGAAGATTATTAACAGCTAATTGTGCACTAATACACATCATCAGCAACATGACCCTGGTACCTCTGGCTGAAAGGGAAAAGCGCAAAAAAAATCAAGGCATGGTATTTCAAGGCAGAAATCTTGTGAACATTTAAGTGGGATCAGAGTGAGTGAGTGAGCACTAAAACAGCAAGCTGGAACTGCGTACTGTCATATGTATCAGCCTAGGTTAAGCATTAGTTTGCTGTGAAAATCACAGACAAAGATTATCACCTGAGCACCCCTGCATTACAGGTAAATATAATAGGAATCAATTATATGAACAAGATGGGGGGGGGGGGGGAGTATTTTGTTGGGATAATTGGTCGTTTGGATAACTGGAAACAAGCAATAATTTATGAGTGCTGATTATTTGAATATTTCTTGGTTATCCGGTAATGCATGCCATAACGCTGTTTAACTGATAACCGATTTATCGTAAACAAGCGGTAATTGAGTGCCGGTTATTGAACATTTCATGGTTATCTGGCAATACCCGCTATAATGCAGGTTAACTGATAACTGAATGCTGAGTTCCCTAATGCCATTTTCACAGGACCTTGAGATCTTGTTTGGATAATCCAAAACTCAGATAATTGACACTCAGATAACTGAGGTTCTACTGTACATGCTATCTCTCTCAGTGCTATTAGTCAGCTAACCAGCAGCCAGACAAAAGAATAACAGAACAACAAAAGGACTTTATCTTAGCTTAAATTCTAGAATTTAATTATTGTCTAAAGGAATTGGAATTACCGAACTGCACCCAATCTGTAAAATTAAGATTTGTGAAACTGACTGCTCAACTCCAACATCAAACCTACTGTTAACAGTCACTGCAAAGGTTACAACTTTCAACTATTTGTTCTTCATGAACAAATCAAATACTAAACTGTATGTTGTGTTGCCTTTTAAACTTTAATCTTTTTTTGGACATGCCTTTCTAATCTGTGTCTTTGTGAGTTGTATTAAAAGAAATCTTAAATATTAACTCATAAATGGTCTTTTTTAACTTAAGAAAGTATGGTTAAATTTACAACATAAGTTCATTTCATCTGGGAGGAATGTAATCACAAGGGAAATGAAACTTTAAGACTTAACCTTGTTTCTGCCAACTGAGGGGGTAGTTGGATAAAGAAGGAGAATCGATTCCATCTCTCCTCACCGGAAAGTTTGTAGTATCCTGTCTGGAGCTGTAACAAAGGGGAAATCTTTGCCCAGAGTCTACTTGTAACAACCGTCATACAATCTGAGCATGTTGCAATAGCTGGTCAGCAGGCAGGTTCCTTTGAAGAAAAAGCCAAATTCACACAGACTGTGCAATTTGGTTATGAATATTTTGGATTGTCTCTTAAATTTAGAAAGGTGGTAATTACTTAAATTCAGCTTTGGCTCTGGTTTCTATTCTCAAAGACTATATTCTGTAAGTTTGATTCAGAACCTTTGAAAAGAGGCTGTCTGACTGAATGCTTTTGAGGAGAATTAGCCTTCTCAATAAAATATAATTGGCGAGAAAGGACTTAAGGCACTGCATGAAATATTAATCATAGCACAGCTTTTACATATTCTATGAATTTTCACTGTTATGTACAGTAAGAAGACAAGGTTTGAGAAGATTTGTAGAAGAGTTGTAGCTCAGTAAGAAGAGCCTCCACAGTTTGATCATTACTGTGACAGTAGTTAGATGCTGTTATTCTTTATATTGCTTAACATAATTGGATCTTAAGGCCTTAAAAATGGTCCTACATTGGATTGTCTTTTTTTTCAAGAGAAGGTGAGTTTATGGAGGTGCTGATTAGATTACATTACAGTGTGGAAACAGGCCCTTCGGCCCAACAAGTCCACACCGCCCCGCCGAAGCGGAACCCACCCTATACCCCTACATCTACCCCTTAACTAACGCTACGGCCAATTTAGCATGGCCAATTCACCTGCCCTGCACATCTTTGTGACTGTGGGATGAAACCAGAGCTCCCGGAGGGAGCTCATGCAGACACTGGGAGAATGTGCAAACTCCACACAGTCAGTCGCCTGAGGCGGGAATTGAACCCGGGTTTCTGGCGCTGTGAGGCAGCAGTGCTAACCACTGTGCCACCATGCCGCCCACGCTGAATAAGACTAGTTGCTATAACATTCTTTAAAAACTCAGGACAGGCCATAATATTTCATGATGTGGATTGCCAGTGTTGGACTGGGGTGGACAGTTAAAAATCACACAACACCAGGTAATAGTCCAACAGGATTATTTGAAAGTACAAGATTTCGGAGCGCTGCTCCTTCATCAGGTAGCTAGTGGAGTGGAATCATAGGATACTCTCCTGCTCATGTGATGCTGTCTGACCTGCTGTGTGTTTTTCCAGTGCAATCCCTTTAGAATTGTATCTTTGTGGTTTTCTATTGTCTTTTTGTGTTCATTGTCTTCTCAATCCACCAATATACGTCTTTTTGAAATTCTGCACTGCTCCTTAGTTCACACCATTTCCCTTGGTAGAGTATTGAAGTTCTGTTCTTGCATCTCTGTCGTCTACCTTGAACTTTTGCATTACCAACAGTGTGGAAACAGGCCCTTCGGCCCAACAAGTCCACACCTACCCTCCAAAGAGCAACCCACCCAGTCCCATTCCCCTACATTTACCCCTACTAATGCACCTAGTACTACAGGCAATTTAGCATGGTCAATTCACCTAACCTGCACATCTTTGGACTGTGGGAGGAAACCAGAGCACCCAGAGGAAACACACACAGACACGGGGAGAATGTGCAAACTCCACACAGATAGTCACCTGAGGTGGGAATTGAACCGAAGTCCCTGGCGCTGTGAGGCAGTAGTGCTAACCACTCAAAATTTGCTCTACATTCTGTGTCTTATGAACCTACTCCACTAGTTACCTGATGAAGGAGCAGCACTCCAACAGCATGTACATCCAAATAAACCTGTTGGATTATAATTGGTATTGTGTCATTTTTAACACAATATTTCAGACAGCAAGCTGAATGAAAGCACTCTCAAGGGTACATGTAACTAAGGCTCATCCAAGAGAGGAGTCTGAAATAAATAAGCCAAACATTATTGAGGCATGGAAGTTAAATGATTCCCAAAACTTTGCAAGCTGGGCCACGTGCTGTCTCTGGATCATGACACTCATCATTTCACAGCACTGATCTTTCTTCCAAGAATTTGTTGGTTTTACCACAGAAAATGCAGATCGAGAGAGGACACAGATGCACTGCAGCGAATGTGCAAAGCACATAAAGTAATTCTTGAGTTTGTGCAGTCATGCAAAACAAGTGAATCAGGGACCTCATTCAAAACAAATGGTAATAGAAATGAAATTGGGGAGGTAAGTAATGTGGTTGACTGGCCTTTTATCATCTGGTTTACAGTCTCATGTTAAATCTGGCCCTAACCCGAATGTCTTTCATCATTTGTTCTGCAATGCATCGCAGTGTCAATGCAATAATGTTCTTTGAAATCACCTGGTGATTGCATGCCAGAAATCAATTGCAATTGTCTAACACCAACGTTTGAAACCTATTGATTTCTTTTTAAATCAACCAGTTTGAATATGGGATGATTGATGCACACCCAAGACAGGTGGGACTTGAACCTGAACCTTCTGGACTAGAGCCAGGGACACTAGCACAATGTCACGGACAGATGATTGCTTGAAGCTCTTCAACCATGTCGTGAAACAAACTCGCTACCACAGCCACATTTGCTTCCTCAGTGCCTGCCTCCGTAACCAACTCATCCCACACGGACTCCGGACCACCTTTAAACCAGCAGAGTTCGGACCCGAACAGGACAAACAGTGCAGACTACAGAGTCGAAAACACCAGCAACGGTTCTCCTTCAAGATCCTCAGCTGATTGCTCTTCCTGTTAAAAGCATGATTTTAGAAAGTCAAAAGACCTTAAAGCTGCGTGTGAAAGCCGTAAAAGCAAAATACAGCAGATGCTGGAAATCTGCATCAAACACAGACAATGATGGAGGAACTCAGCAGATCAGGCAGCATTTGTGGAACAGAAGTAAAGTTGATATTTCAAGCCTGGCTTGACTGTCCTTTGGGCCTGGGTTCTCTAGCCTCCTTTCCTGTCTCATTAATCATTGTGCTTTTATATTTAAATAAACGTGTTTTGTGATACACTTTGACAGTCCATATTGACATAATATACTGCTATTTCTTTGCCAGTCAAAATTAAGTCTGTCTAACACAATTTGCCTTAAATTTGCACTGGATATCTGCTGTTAACCTATGCTTTTCTTAGGAGAATTAATTTTGTCCTTGATAATGGTGTTTCACAATTTTCCCATAGCTTAACTGTGCTATATTCTGTAACAATTTTGAATTCCGCCCATTTGTCACAGCATGCATAAAGATACAAGAAGAGTAACTGTCATTGTTGAATCAGTGACTCGCTAATTCTGTGGTGTTCAGATTGAACTTCTATCTTGTTCCCGTCCTTTGGTGTTCTAAGGAGCCAAATCACTTGCTATTCATGCTCATTACATGGAATTTCAATCCTTATTCATGCACATGAAATTCTAAAGGATCAAAAAACTCAGAGAAAAAGTCAAATGTTGTATTATGGATTGAAATGCATTTGTGAATTATTAAAATAGTATCATTTTCCACTAGCAAAGGGAATACTGTGATATTAATGGCCCGTGGCACACTTAGAGAGAAACATAGACAATCAGAGCAGATGTGGGCCATTTGGCCCTACAAGCCTGTTCTGCCATTCAATATGAATGTGTCTTCTCATTCAACTCTGTTCCTGCTTTCTCCAGATACCCTCTGATCTCTTTATCCCCAAGAACCATACCTAACCCTTTCTTGAAAATATTCAGTGCTTTGACTTCAACTGCTTTCTGCGGCAGAGAATGCCACAGGTTCACCACTCTCTGGGTGAAGAAATGTCTCCTCATCTCAATATTAAGCTGGTGTGCAGCTAGTTTGTATTCCTGTAGAGGGATGGATCACAGGTAGGAGATTAAGTTTAACACTTGGAAGACACGCTTTCCCTGTGAAAGAATTCCTTCCACTTTTGTTGCTGCTGGAATAAAAGGGGACTGAGAGAGTTGTGAGGGAAGCAAGAAATTATTCATCACAAAAAGGTCAGAATGAAAAACCTGATATTTTTATTGCTATTGACAGAGCCCAGCTGGGACACTGATGCAGTGACATGCCGATCTGGCAGTTGTTAATGGGACACATCCTTTACTGTGGTTTTAAACTGGATTCGTAGCTGTCAAAAGGCTCACTATCTGACCATTTTTTTTAAACATCCAGTCCCAAAGGGGAAAAGTTGAATTCTTATGAGTGCACAAGACAAGCCGAAGAACCACAGGATTCATTGCATATTAATGAGCAATGGGAATCTGTTCCATTATCTGCTCACTCCATGTCTGAATGTTTTGTGACAAGTTAGAAAAGATAGTGCTGGCTCCATGTTTGGAACCGTAAGTATATTCCTCCCTTTCTCCTCAGGCACCACCTCTGGCGAACTCCCCTCCTCCCTTTCACAAACCTCTTGGATGCAAATGTAGGGCTACAATTACTGACTTAGAGAGAAAACAAAAACATTTGGTGAGCAACTAATGAGTTAGTCATGTGTTAGTCATTTAACCAATGCAAGGAATATGTCTCTGGCCTAAATCTAGCCTGCAATGAAATCATAAGAATTATAGCATCGGAGGGGGACCACTCAAGAGTGTTCACTCCAAACCTAGATTCTTGCTCTTTTACCCTGTAGTCCTTCATATCCTTCCTTTTTCAATGAATCCCATTTTAAAATTGTGCTTTAGTTTTGCCCCAACTGCAACTAGTAAAGCATTGTCAGACACTAATTGTTCTCTATGTGGAAAGGTTATCTTCATAAATCTAAGCATAATTCTGTTCTTCTGTCGGATTGTGATCAATGAATCCCCTAGTTCAGTTGGTTGGAAACCTGGTTTGCAAGGCAGAGGAATGTCAACAGTGTGGGTTCAATTCCTGCACTGCCTGAGGTTACCATGAAGACATGACTTGACTGAGATATGGTGATCCTAAGGTTAAACTGCTGTCAATTATCTCTCTCTAATGAGAGAGCAGCAGCCCTGTGGTCTGGTAAGACAATGGAGCCTTTGCTAAAGAATCAGTCAATGAAGTTAATTTCTGTGCCCACTCACCCTTCTCTTATTGGTAAAAGTTGAGGTATCAGGAAAGAAACTTAGATGTGAGTGTTTCATTGTCTTCTTAATGTTCGCCTTTATTATTAAAGGCTGAAACAGAATTCTTTTTAGACTCATTTTGCAACCTACTTTCTGCATTATTTTCAGACTCTAAGGATGCAACCTTTATTCATGTTTCCAATAAATAATTGACTGCAGATGCACTTGAGTTTATAATTAGAAAATGCTCTCTTAGCAGATTTCTTTGAGCTCCTTGACTGTGTTAAGGTGATAAGGATTACATTCACTGCAGTAAAATGTGGCACAAGTTTGTGGCATGTCTGTGCACCAAGAGTTGAGGGTTAAACACAGGATTCCATGTGTTACTCTGTGCAAATTACAATCTTAAACATTCATACAGTGCAAGAGACTGGCATTTGGACCATCATACCAGTGCTTGCCCTTTGTAAAAGCAATACATTGAGTCCCACTCTTCCTGTTTAGTGTGCTTTTAAGCCCACATAACAAAATATAACAAAGAAAAAGTTCCATTTTGAGACAAGTACCTGGAAGATTATTAACAGCTAACTGTGCACTAATATGCTCAATAAGTCTCACATGTACGCTCTAGTTTTTATACCTCATTATATTATTACTGTATTACATACATAGATGACCAGCTGACTAGCAATTCGTCAAACTGACAATTGACTGTATGTAAAGATTATAAGATGGAGACTTCTTACACGACTAATTCTTTAGTGAAGGCTCCATTGTCTTACATCATTGTTATGATGTGATTCACCACACTATTCAGCCAATTCTCATCAAATGCGTTTGGAACAATGTACAGTTTTAAGTTATATTTGTGTTTTGTATGTTGTGAAGGTGGTGGGGGGGGGCGGGGGGGGGGGGGGTGGGGGGAGAAGCGAAGAGATGTGATTTTTGTACAGTTCAGTGAGAAAAGAGGTAGGAAAAAGCAAATCTGTACTGTTGCCTAGTGACAAGGGTTGAGGGACACACTGAGAGAGACAGTCAAATCCAGAAAGGGACTCAGTCAGTGTGTGCATCTGCGTGCCAGAGAGTGGAGTTAGAATTGTTGAACTCTGGCAAGCAACCTGGCAATACTGCTCAAATCTGAGATTAGGGAACATGTGTTTTTTGCTCCAAGGGTTTAGGTGCCTCAGGAGGAGATACCAGTTGAAGAAAAGCCACCTTAGTGTCTGTGCAGACAATTCCTGGCAGGACACCAGTTGCCACTGTGCTCGTCTGAGCTAGAATCCTTGATGCAGTGATAGTGCGAAAACTTTGCTGCGGTTTTGGTTTGTAAAGTTTTGCTTTGACAAAAACAATAGTGAGGTGAAAGTGAGGACTGCAGATGCTGGAGATCAGAGTCAAAAAGTGTGGCGCAGGAAAAGCACAGCCGGTCAGCAGCATCCGAACAGCAGGAGAGTCAACGTTTCGAGTGTCAGCTCTTCATCAGGAAGATATGATGAAGAGTTTATGCTCAAAACGTTGACTCTTCTGATCCTTGGATGCAGGCTGACTGGCTGTGCCTTTCCAGCACCACACTTTTTGACTAAATTTGTTCCTTTTTATGACGTTTATCATGAAAGCTTTCCAACCGTTTTGTCAATGATTGATATATCTCTTGTTTTTCTTCTCAAATAAAGGTTTTATTCTGTGTCAGAAGCGAAAATAGTAATTGCTGGAAAACTTCAGCAAGTCTGGCAACAATTGTGGAGAGATATCAAAGTCAACATTTTGGGTCCAGTGGCCCTTCTTTTGTAACTAATGGTAACTAGGAAAAAGATGATTTTTATGCAGAGGTGACAATGTCAGGAGTGAGTAAGGAGTGAGTTACAGGTGGAGGTAGAGTTCAAAGAGGCAGAAGAACAGCTGGATGGACAAAAGGATCAATAACGATCAGCCTGGGAGAACAAATAGCTCCTAATGGGGACAATTATGAGCGGTGAGTAATAGCAGACCATGTGATAATAAGATCTGGTGTGTGAGGGAATGGGGTAAGGACATATGAATGTGCCTCAAACCCTAAAATAGCTGAACTCAATTATGAGTGCAGTTAGAGAGTCATAGAATCATAGAGATGTACAGCATGGAAACAGACCCTTTGGTCCAACCTGTCCATATACCCATCCAAATCCCTCTTAAATGTTGCAATTGTACCAGCCTCCACATTCTCTGGCAGCTCATTCCATACACGTACCACCCTCTGCGTGAAAAAGTTGCCCCTTAGGTCTCTTTTATATCTTTCCCCTCTCACCCTAAACCTATGCCCTCTAGTTCTGGACTCCCCGATCCCAGGGAAAAGACTTTGTCTATTTATCCTATCCATGCCCCTCATAATTTTGTAAACCTCTATAAGATCACCCCTCAGCCTCCGACGCTCCAGGGAAAACAGCCCCAGCCTGTTCAGCCTCTCCCTGTAGCTCAGATCCTCTGACCCTGGCAACATCCTTGTAAATATTTTCTGAACCCTTTCAGGTTTCACAACATCTTTCCAATAGGAAGGAGACCAGAATTGCATGCAATATTCTAACAGTGGCTTAACCAATGTCCTGTACAGCCACAACATGACCTCCCAATTCCTATACTCAGTACTCTGACCAATAAAGGAAAGCATACCAAATGCCTTCTTCACTATCCTATCTACCTGCAACTGCACTTTCAAGGAGGTATGAACCTGCACTCCAAGGTTTCTTTGTTCAGCAACACTCCCGAGGACCTTACCATTAGGTGTATAAGTCCTGCTAAGATTTGCTTTCCCAAAATGCAGCATCTCACATTTATCTGAATTAAACTCCATCTGCCACTTCTCAGCCCATTAGCCCATCTGGTCCAGATCCTGTTGTAATCTGAGGTAACCCTCTTCGCTGTACACCTCCAATTTTGGTGTCATCTGCAAACTTACTAACTGTATCTCTTATGCTCGCATCCAAATCATTTATGTAAATGACAAAAAGTAGAGGGCCTAGCACCGATCCCTGTGACACTCCACTGGTCACAGACCTCCACCACAACCCTCTGTCTTCTACCTTTGAGCCAGTTCTGTATCCAAATGGCTAGTTCTCCCTGTATTCCATGAGATCTAACCTTGCTAATCAGTCTCCCATGGGGAACCTTGTCGAACGCCTTACTGAAGTCCATATAGATCACATCTACTGCTCTGCCCTCATCAATCTTCTTTGTTACTTCTTCAAAAAACTCAATCAAGTTTGTGAGACATGATTTCCCACGCACAAAGCCATGTTGACTAATCAGTCCTTGCCTTTCCAAATACATGCACATCCTGTCCCTCAGGATTCTCTCCAACAACTTGCCCACCACCGAGGTCAGGCTCACCGGTCTATAGTTCCCTGGCTTGTCTTTACCACCCTTCTTAAACAGTGACACGAAGTTTGCCAACCTCCAGTCTTCCGGCACCTCACCTGTGACTATCGATGATACAAATATCTCAGCAAGCGGCCCAGCAATCACTTCCCTGGCTTCCCAGAGTTCTCGGGTACACCTGATGAGGTCCTGGGGATTTATCCACTTTTAACCGTTTCAAGACATCCAGCACTTCCTCCTCTGTAATATGGACATTTTTCAAGATGTCACCATCTATTTCCCTTCTTTCAGTTTTTGTTCTATTCTGTGCTCAAGGAACACCTAGAGACACCCGTCAATACAAGAGCAAATTACAACAGATGCTGGAATCTGGACTAAAAACAAAAAATGCTGGAAATCACAGCAGGTCAGGCAGCATCTGTAGAGAGAAAGCAAGCTAATGTTTTGAGTCTCAATGAGAGCTCTGATGAAGAGTAATCCAGAACTTGAAACATCAGTTTGCTCTCTCACCACGGATGCTGCCTGAACCTCCAACATTCTTTGTTTTCACTCCTGTCAATATGTTCAGCAACTGACCACCGGAGTGAGAAAATAAAGCAAGCAGCTAAGCTATGAAGCTAAGTTTCAGTCTGGGATCTGAAATGTCTGGTATTAATATCAGCCTGGAATCATAACAACTTTCTATTACTTTCTTGAAATTCAGGAAATACAGAAATCCCAGATTAATTATGACCCAAAGCTAGCTGGGAGTGTAGGGTGAAATGAAGAGTAAAAGAACTTGCAAAGTGAATGAGAAACAAAGTGTTAAATGAAACATGATGTGAAGTTTGAGTTTACTCAATTTGGACATTAGAGTAGAAAATTAGATCCTTTTAGTTAAAGTCTGAAACTTTGAAATGTTGATGTTCACAGAGACTTGGGTCTATTCAGACAGAAACTTAGCAACAAGAACAGAAGTTGCTGGAAAAGCTCAGCAAGTCTGACAGAATCCATGCAGAGAAATCAGAGTTAACGTTTCAGGTCCAGTAACCCTTCCTCAGAATGGACTCGAAACGTTAACTCGGACTTCTCTACGCAGATGCTGGCAGACCTGCTGAGCGTTTCCAGCAACCTCTGTTTTTGTTTCTAATCTAAAGCATCCATAAGTCTTTTGGTTTTTATTTAGACAAGGTTAGCATGCTGATATAGCAAACAATTAGGAATGTGATGATGTGTTGGCCATCTGTAGCAAAGGATTGGGATGCAACAATAGTCTTGTTACAATCGTTCAAGATATTGGTGGGATCCTGTGTGGATTATGTTCATATCTGGTCTCCAAATTTAAAGAAGGAAATATGCTTCAGAGACACTACAGTTAAGGCTCATCGGATTGATTCCTGGGAGAAGTCCAACCAATGATGAGACATTGAGTACCTTGGGTCTACATAGACTGGTGTTTAGAAGTTTGAGAGATGACTTCATGGAACCAAGATGTTGAAGGAGTTTGACAGGGTAGACCAGAAGTTGTTTGCTCTTGTAGCAGAGTCTAGATCACTGGGTACAATGTCAGGATAAGGAGTCCAGCACTTAGGACTGAATTAAGAAGAAATTATTTCACTCAGAGGATTATTAAGCTTTTGGAGTGCTGTGTTTTTGAAGATATTTTGAGATAGGAAGAAAAGCTTTTGGCCTCTCGGCACACCCAGGCACATGAAGGGGCAGGTGAGAAAGTGGATTTGAAACACATCAGTCGTGATTATATTGAATGGTGGAGCTCAAGAAGCCATAAGCCCCACTTCTGCTTCTACGTTATGTCACAGAGCTACAAATTCACTATGTCTGGGAACATTGGTTCAACACTCACCGCAGCAGCTGATGGAATTTGAATTCAATTGATAACAAAATTGGAATTAAATACTAGGATCAGAAATAGTGACTATTATTTCTGTCATCAATTGTTGTAAAAATCCATCTGGCTCCCTAATGTCCTTTTTGGGAGGAAATCTGCCATCTTTGCCTGTCCTGGCCGACATGTCACTCCAGACCCACAGCGGTGTGTTTAACCCTAAATTGCTGTCTGTATTAGCCAAGCAGGTCACTAAGTACAAGAGCAATTTGGAATCATTGCTGGCCTTGATAATGATACCTACAACCCAAGAAATAATTTTTCAAACATTTGTGAATCGGCAGAGACATACTGGGTTGGGTCACGTGAGTCCATTGGCTGTTGGTTGTATCCTTAAAGACATGCTCCATGGCAAGTTTGCAATAGGCATGTGATCAACAGGTTGTTGATATCCGTGATGCAAGGATGTCTGAAAGGAGGTCAGGTTGACCAGGATCAGGGTTGACAGATGGGAAATCCTTACTACTGACTAGAGTGTCGGTAAACGAGTGGTTAGCAAGGATGTAAAAAGGATGGAGGACCAGAAGAGGCAACGGCTGAGTGATATTGTTGCTCGACTATTAACCCAGAAATTCAGCTAATCTTCTGGGTCCCAGGTTCAAACTCTATCATGGCAGATGGTGGAATTTGAATTCAACAGCCATCTGGAATTACGAATTGACTGACGACCATGAAGCCATTGTTGATTGTTGGAAAAACCCATTTGGTTCATTCAGGAAGGCAAGTCTAATCCTCATCTGGTCTGGCCTACATGTGACTCCAGACCCACAGCAATGTGTTTGAATCTCAACTGCCCCCTGAAGTTGCCTAGCAAGGCAACTAGGGACAGTTCAAAGGCAACTAGGGACAGGCAATAAATGCTGGTCAGCCAGCGATGACCACATCCCTTGAGTGAATAACAAAAAAGAAATCGTCAGATGGTAAAAAAGAGACTCCACTAGGAGGATAAACAATCAGTGAACCCTGGATTAATGCTGATTGCTGTGGAAGGGATTGTCACTGATAAACCTATCTTCACAAACACAACAGATAATGTTCAATACAGAGTAGGTAACCATCCCATTAATTCCGCAGACAGATAAATGCACATATTGGATATATACATTTATAAAATGCATGTTTGAAAGTCTTGAAGAATTCATGATAAATGATTGCATCCAATTCACATACTTTATACTCTCGCAGCTTCAATCTTTTTAATACCAAATGCTTATATGACTGCAACATCGATTACAGAAGCTGAGTCAATTTGACTGTATCTAAAAATTCAACCATTCTATTAATTTCTTGATCTCAGTGGTCATTTTAACTGAAACAATTTTGCAAATCCAGGATGATTTATTCCTAATTATCAATCTGAAATGTTAATTTAGAATGCATGTCTTTTCCTGATCTGTCATGTTATTTCTGTCCAATTTATCCTCTGTTGAATTTTGTAAGACTTTAACATTGCAGTTATTTTCAGAGGTGTACTCCTCACAAGAATAATGAGACATTTCAATTTACAATATTAGATGTTACAGCTCTCAACTTGGGTTTTTCTGATGGAGATCTATAATGCCTGCAGATCCCTTTATCTTACACAATTCTGGTTAATTTGTTTGCTGGTGCTAATTCTCAACTATCATTTCTTTGCAGTGCCTACAGCTTTAGAGTTTAATCTAATATAAGGGCATCAGAAATAAATACAGGAGTGGACCATGTGGACCCCTCAAGCCATTTCCATTATTCAGTAAGGATGCAACTGATCTGATTCTAATCCTCATCTGGTCTGGCCTACATGTGACTCCAGACCCACAGCAATGTGTTTGAACCTCAACTTTCCTGAAGAAGGGCTCATGCCCAAAACGTTGATTCTCCTGCTCCTCGGATGCTGCCTGACCTGCTGCGCTTTTCCAGCAACACATTTTCTGCAACTGATCTACCTCCGCTCCACTTTCTCGCCTGTCCCACGGTGAGCAAAATAATCTGTCATTCTTAGTCTTGAAAATACTTAGTCACTAAACAACCCTTTAAGTGAAAACGTTTCTCCTGATCTCAGTTCTATATGACCAACCCTGTGTAGCTATGACCTCAATGTGAGATTCCCTATCAGGGAAAACAGCATCTACCCCACCTAACTCCTCAGGAAATTTCTAGATTGTAAAGGGATCACTTCTCGTTCTTCTCAACTCTGGAATCAGTCTAGTCGATTTTTATTATGATCCTTCTAAGGCAAATCGACCCTTCCTTATAATGAAAAGAGACTGTTGTAGGCAATGTCACTGGATGTGCAATCCAAAACCATAGACTCTGGGAACTTAGGTTCAAATCCTAACACTTTGGACTAAATTATTAAAGGTCAGGAATTTCAAACTAATCTCAATAATAGTGACTATGAAACTACGTTGAATTGAAATCATCTGATTCACTAACGTCCTTGACAGAAGGAAATCTGCCATCTTTGCCTGGTCTGAGGCTCCAGACTCACTGTAATGTAGTTGAATTTTAGCTGTCTTTTGAAATGACTTAACAACTCCCTCAATTCAACCATAATTAGACATGGACATTAAATATTGCTGCTGGCAATGATCTCCATATCCTATAAAAGAATATGGAAAGAGAGTGAGATAACTGTCCACAATCCTTCAGGTGCGATCTTACCAGAGCCCTGTGTGATAGCAATAAGGCTTCTCACGTTTTTACTCCAACTCTTGCAGTGAGAACAAACAGACCACATGCCCTCCTAATTCCTTGTTATAAAACACATATTTAACTTTATATCTTTTACTCAGCCTCAAGAGATGCTTTCCCAACTTAACAAAAATTGCCAAGAAATAATTAAATCAACAATTGATCAATTTTTGTCAATGCGGTTATCCTGTATGAGATTCTTGAATAAAAACAGGAATTGCAGGAGAAACTCAGCAGGTCTGACTACATCTGTGGATAAAAAAGCAGAGTTAACTTTTCAGGTCCCATGACCCTTCTTCCGCTCCCTCTCCACAGATGCTGTCAGACCTGCTAATGTTCCCCAGCAATTCCTTTTTTATATTTCAGGTTTCCAGAATCCATTGTTCTATGGTTCTTTTTTGTTTACAGTCTTGAATAACCCTTAAGGCCATTGCTCTGATATTATTGCATTAGCAACGAATTTGAAATGAAATATAAAAACAATGGTGGCAAATTGTCAACTGTGAATAAACCAGACTGGGTAAATTCCCTTTGAGATGGGTGGTGGGATTAAACATGGAGGGGCAAATTTTCTTTCCAACTGCCTGACTAACACACACAAGCTTGCAGACAGACATACTGCTAGAGAGGTTAAAAACAATAACTGCAGATGCTGGAAAGCAAATACTGGATTAGTGGTGCTGGAAGAGCACAACAGTTCAGGCAGCATCCAACGAGCAGCGAAATCGACGTTTTGGGCAAAAGGCCTTCATGAAGGGCTTTTGCCCGAAACGTCAATTTTGCTGCTCGTTGGATGCTGCCTGAACTGCTGTGCTCTTCCAGTACCACTAATCCAGTATACTGCTAGAGAGAACCAGGCTGTTCACTTAGACAGAAAGATTGTATTCCATACTAAATGTGTGCTGGGCTGCATGTAAGTTAGGACATCATTCCAGGTTATGTGTTGACATTTTGAGAGCTGTGTGTAAATTGGAATCTAGCTTCTATGGTTAACAATGATATTCTAACGTTAATGGATGATACCTTAAAGTTGTTTCTGTTGTTGGGAACATCTGTATATTTGTGGATTCAGAGAATTGGCAAATTGGAATTGGACCATTTCTGAATTACAAAGGAGCTGCCATGTTACTTATTGAATGAAAAAAGCTCAGTCAAAAGTGCTAAGGATTGTATCCTGGTTACAAAAATTCCAAGAGACTTTGGAATAAATAGATCAAAAGAGATATAGGATTATTTAATGACCCTAAGCACTAGATAAACAGACTACCGATGGAATAGGTTGAGTGTTGAATGCTGCCTGTAAACAGCCTCTGAACCTTTGGTTTCTGTTTTGCCACAGCTCGAGAGTTATTTAGTTGGGGATAGGTTTACAAAGAAGCAATGATTTCCCTCTCTTTCCATCTCTCTTTCAGTTAGTAACAATATAACCCTTAAAGAGAACCAGTGAAGTTTTTCCTGCAAATCCAAAAAAGCTCCAGAAATCAATATCTCTGAACTTTTCATAAACACTGTAGGTTGAACCTTTGATACAATTATGAGATTCCTGACGAAGGCCTTATGCCCAAAACATCAATTCTCCTGGTCCTCAGATGCTGTCTGATTTGCTGTGCTTTTCCAGCACCACACTTTTTGGCTCTGATCTCCAGCAACTGTAGTCCTCACTTTCTCCACAATTATGACATGGACGTCCAGCTGACCTGCTACTGGAATGAAGGGTTTTTCATCATCTACTGATGTCAACATGATCTTGTCGATAAGAAATCAAATGTTCAGTGAGAAAGTGACCTCATTCCAACCTTTTATTTTGTTCTCTTGAAATGTCCCTGTGCTGGGGTGGGTGGGTAGGTATGGGTTTGTGTCAGAGAAATTTGCCCAGTAGGTTATAGATCACAGAACACAGCTCGAAGTGAAATTGACAAACCGTTTATTGCGAGCGATATTGCTGGAGGAGAAAACAGACTAGCTGACACAGAACTGGCAGTCTGCACAGAGAATTTGATTTCTCCTCCCAGAGCTAAGGATGAGACCTGTTTTACAGTAATGCTGCACAATGATATTGATTAAGAACTAGAAAAATACAATGTTTCTGAAAATGGAGTAATTTAGTTGCATGGGTGCTAATTGGAAAACTGTTTATCGGATGAATGTCCTGTTCCTTCACACAATGCAACATCCTGACAGTTATAATGGTTCCATTCATCTTCACAGGTAGGTGTTAAAGTCTTTTCTGGAGTGGTGAGGTGCTTCCATTGTCCTGTGGTGCCTGTCTGTCTGTCCTACTCTTTGTATGGCTTTGCTGTTGCTGGGTTGTGAAACTGCCGTAAGGGCTTTGAGCCTCTTGTCATGTCCATGGGAGCCTGAAAGCGTATTCCATTGTCTGTGTGCCATCTGACCCAGTTCATGAGCTGCTCGGGAATTCTGGGTGTCCTGGTACTATTTGGCCAATTTGCTTCTGTTGGTCTATCATGGTTAGCAAATCTTTTCCCACAGTTTGTATGTGTGTGAACTTTCTTAAGGTTGCAGAAGGTATCCCGGACTGGATTGCAAGATTTCACTCAGGCTAAGGTGACAGAACTGGTAAAGGAGTTAAAGGTCAACTACCCTGTAAAAGCTAAGAACACAGAGATAATTGAAATACTAGCCGAGCATTTGAGATTGGTAGAACTACAATAGAGACCAGGCCCAGCACATAATGAGCCTCTTTAGATAGCAAGAAATCAATTACAGGGGGTAAAGTAGATTGAGCATGAACAATATAAAGCGACTTGAAACTGAAAAAGGAAAGAACTTTAGAATTGAGAAGGATGGAAAGAGAATTAGAATTTAATAGACTTGAACTTCAGAAAGAGAAGGGAGAAAAAGAGAAATCATTTAAAAGCTTAAAACCAGAGGTTCAAAAGAGAAAAGAATAAAAAAAGAGAATCAAGACAACACTATCAACTTAGAAGGTTGGAGTTATAAAGGAGATCTCATGTGCAGAGTATGGGCTCTGATGAGGAGAGACATAGTTATATCTAAAGGTGAAAGTGAGGACTGCAGATGCTGGAGATTAGAGTCAAGAGTCTGGTGCTGGAAAAACAGTATCCGAGGAGCAGAAAAATCGACATTTCAGGCATAAGCCCTTCATCAGGAATGAGCTGTATCTAAAGTCTCGTAAGGAAATTTGTACAGGACCCACCATTATTTTCGGGCTTATGCCCGAAACGTTGATTCTCCTGCTCCTTGGATGCTGCCTGACCTGCTGCGCTTTTCCAGCAACACATTTTTCAGCTCTGATCTCCAGCATCTGCAGTCCTCACTTTCTCCCACCATTATTTGAGGCAAAGGTTTTGGAAGTGCGTTTAGATTGTTTGAAAAAGTATCAAAGCATAGGAAGTGGTTGAAGGAAACATGGACACTGCAGAGCAGGTTAACAGATAGAGCACATGAGGTTTATGTATCCCTATCAGAAGTGGCTCCAATGTATTTTGACACTGTAAAAAAGGTTACTTTGAGTATGTATGAGTTAGTTCCTGAAGCATACATGCAAACGTTTGGAAGTGTAAGGAAACAGGCTGGATAGATCTTTACTGAATTTGAAAGGGGAAAGCAATTTTGAGTTGGATATGGGCGTTAGAAATAAATGCAATGTATGTAGCTCTCAAGAGAAATCATTCTCTTAGAGAAACTTTAAAAATTCACTATCTTCAATAATCAAAAACTGTGTTGAAAGACCAATGGGGTTCCAATAGCTAGAAAGGTAGCGGGAAGTGCTGACAATTATGAGCTGATCAATAAAATCAAACCTTTTGTCTGTCACTCCATAAATCCCAGAAGATTGAAAATGAGAAGGCAGCAGTAGCAGCTAGCCAGGGTCAAATGGTGGGAAATTTGAGCTCGAAGGTTTGTTTTCAGGCGTTTCATCACCATACATGGTAGCACCATCAGGGAGAGTCTCCAGAATGTCCCGCTCTCTATTGAGAAGTCTTGGTTTCTTAAGGTTTATTGATAGAGTTCTGGTTAAAATACAATGCCTCTAATAATTCTCATGTGTGTCTTTGTTTTGCTTGATCTAGGATGTGTCCCAGTCAAAGTGGTGTCCTTCTTTGTATGTATAGAAACTAGTGATAGAGGGTCATAACTTCTGGTGATCAGTTGGTGTTCATGTAATCTGGTGGCAGATTCCTTGCTAGTTTTTCTGATATAGTGTTTTTTACAGTTCCTACTTGGTATCGTGCAAATGACGTTAGTTTTGCTGATGGTATCTATTGGATCCTTTAGGTTCATTTGTTGCTGTTTAAGTGTGTTTATAGGTTTGTAGGCTACCATGATGCCAAGGGGTATGAGTAATCTGGAAGTCATTTCTGATATGTCTTTGATGTAAGGTAACGTGGCTATAGTTTTTGGTTGCATTATGTCTGCTTGTTTGGGTTTGTTTCTGAGGAATCGACGGATTATGTTTATCGGGTACCAGTTTTCTTGAAAACGTTGTATAGATATTTTACTTCTCTGTTTTGTCGTTCTCGGGTGCTGCAGTGTGATGTAGTTCTTAGCAATAATGTCTTTCTGCAGCTCCATTTGTGTGTGTTGGGATGACTGTTTCTGAAGTTTAAGTACTCCCTTGAAAAAAAGAACTGGAAATGGATAGGAATAGGAATAATGTGATTAAGGATAGTCAGCATAGTTTTGTGAAGGGCAGGTCGTGCCTCACAAACCTTATTGAGTTCTTTGAGAAGGTGACCAAGGAAGTGGACGAGGGCAAAGCAGTAGATGTGGTGTATATGGATTTTAGCAAGGCGTTCGATAAGGTACCCCATGGTAGGCTACTGCAAAAATTACGGAGGTATGGCATTGAGGGTGCATTAGAGGTTTGGATTAGGAATTGGCTGGCTGAAAGGAGACAGAGGGTAGTAGTTGATGGTAAAGGTTCATCTTGGAGTGCAGTTACTAGCGGTGTTCCACAAGGATCTGTTTTGGGACCATTGCTGTTTGTCATTTTTATAAATGACCTGGAGGAGGGGCTTGAAGGCTGGGTGAGCAAGTTTGCGAATGATACGAAAGTCGGTGGAGTGGTGGACAGCGAAGAAGGATGTGGCAGGTTACAGCGGGATATAGATAAGTTGCAGAACTGGGCAGAAAGGTGGCAAATGGAGTTCAATGTAGCTAAGTGTGAAGTCATTCACTTTGGTAGGAGTAACAAGAAGATGGATTACTTGGCTAATGGTAGGCTACTTGGTAGTGTGGATGAGCAGAGGGATCTTGGTGTCCATGTACACAGATCTCTGAAGGTTGCCACCCAGGTAAATAGTGCTGTGAAGAAGGCATATGGCGTACTGGGCTTTATTGGTAGAGGAATTGAGTTCCGGAGTCCTGAGGTCATGTTGCAGTTGTACAAGACTCTGGTGCGGCCTTATCTGGAGTATTGTGTACAGTTTTGGTCGCCATACTATAGGTAGGATGTGGAGGCACTGGAACGGGTGCAGAGGAGGTTTACCAGGATGTTGCCTGGCATGGTAGGAAGATCGTATGAGGAAAGGCTGAGGCACTTGGGGCTGTTCTTGGAGAAAAGAAAGTTTAGGGGAGATTTGATAGAGGTGTACAAGATGATTAGGGGTTTAGATAGGGTTGACAGTGAGAACCTTTTTCCGCGTATGGAGTCAGCTGTTACTAGGGGACACAGCTTTAAATTAAGGGGAGGTTGGTATAAGACAGATGTTAGGGGTAGATTCTTTACTCAGCGGGTTGTGAGTTCATGGAATGCCCTGCCAGTATCAGTGGTGGACTCTCCCTCTTTATGGACATTTAAGCGGGCATTGGATAAGCATATGGAGGTTATTGGGCTAGTGTAGGTCAGGTAGGCTTCGGTCGGCGCAACATCGAGGGCCGAAGGTCCTGTACTGCGCTGTATTTTTCTATGTTCTATGTTCTATGAAATGACGTCACCCACCTTAAGAAACCAAGACCTATAAATAGAGAGGTGGGGCATACCACCAGCGCTTCACCAGAGACTCTCACTGATGATGTTACCAAGTCATGGTGGGGAAAGGAAGGTGTTTAGGGTGGAAGTGAGAATTGAAGACGAGAGTGCTTCACTTGCAGTAAAATGGGATACCCTTGTTCAGAATGCTGGAAGTTGTGAGGGAAGTCCATGGGATTTGTTGGAATTCATAAGAATGATTCTGAAAATAGAGCTTACAAGGAAAATACCATGGATCTATTTGTACCTTTAAATACAATTATGAGACCAAAGGTAAACACTACTATGAGTGCAGGAGAGGTGAATAATGTAGATCAGAGATAATAGATGACATTTGTCAAGACCGAAAGTAACCCCTTCATTCTCAAATATGGCACAATCCTTAATTGTGTTAAGGGATAAAAGAACTACATAAACTCTGTTCCTGGAGAAATATATCATTTATCCTTCAGAGAAGGCTAACGTTTTAATAAATATAATTGATGGAGAATATATATTTGTTCTATTATATACCATGCACTTAGAATATGATTTAAAATCCAGAACAGTGACAGTCAGTTATTCAGTAATGAACCATGGAGGGACTGACTTATTTCTAAATATTGATTAGCCTGGAGTGAGAGACGTAGCTTCATCCACAGACACGGAGCCTCCAAAGTGAGGTTAAAGATATGAAGCGGTTCCAAGAACAGGTTCCTGGTATTTTTCTGGTGTGGGTCATTGCCAGAATAACAGTGATTCCAGAGATCAAAGTGATACCACAAGCAGATAGAGCAGCTGAAGCCTTCTTTATAGATGGGGATATTTCAAAAGGAGTATTCAGTAAGTCTTCATTTATTGAGGAGTTAGGCAAGTTAGCAAATTGAGCATGCACTGAAGTTGAGGTTTATTGAGTTCTGCAGTGTTATTAAGTTAAAATGTAATTCTGAGAAGAATATGGAGATATCCTCAGAGATTTGTAGATGGAGTGGCCCATTGATCAAAGATTATAGTATTGCCCAGATATCATAAAGAGATATTATGTGTATCACATGAAATTCCTATACAAGAGTACGTAGAAATATGGAAAACTCAAATACTGATAAACAGGCATATTACCTGGCCAACATTTCTTAAGGACACAGAACAATTCTATAAAATATACCGTCTGTATCAGGTACTGGGAAAACCTCAATGTAGAATCAAATTGGCTCCTTTAATACCCACACCAGTTTCTGAAGTTCTTTTTACTTCTGTCATCTCTCCCTTAATCTTTCAAACTCAAAAGAATTCTTTGTTAAACATTTAACAGTAAAGATGTTTCATTTTTATTTTGGGGAAATTCCTTTCATCTCTCTCTCTCTAATTATTTTAATATGAAACAATCTTTCAATAAACGTTGATCAGTAAAGGTGTTACATTTTTCTGCCTTTAACAGTGTTGTCTTCTCCTGGTTTCTAACAGTATCGATGCAATAAGGATTTTCACCATCTGAAGTTAACAGTTTACTTTCATAGCTGAAAATGTGTTGCTGGAAAAGCGCAGCAGGTCAGGCAGAATCCAAGGAATAGGAGAATCGACGTTTCGGGCATCATTCCTGAAGAAGGGCTGATGCCCGAAACGTCGATTCTCCTGCTCCTTGGATGCTGCCTGACCTGCTGCGCTTTTCCAGCAACACATTTTCAGCTCTGATCTCCAGCATCTGCAGTCCTCACTTTCTCCTCGAAGAGTTAACTTTCATACTCTAGTAATGACGTGGTTTTGTCATTCCAGATTCCCTTTTTAATAATTAAACTATTGTTGCTACTTTTTTTTAAATGTCTGTGCTGAGTACAAATATAATTAATGTTTTACATGAGTTTTCCTTTTCCTCTGCTGGCTTTGATGGAGTTTTTCACAGCTGATTCCTTTATAAATCTTTATCTTTTAATTTTTTTCATGTCTGTGTGCATTTTAACTAATTAGTCATATTTAATTCTCTATCAAACTTACATTTTCAGCCAGATATCATTCCACATTGTGTGGGGCCATTACCAAAATAGAAATCAGGACTCAACTATATCCTTATCGTTTTGGATTTGACAACACAAGTTTCAGAAGCTATTCCTTTGAGGACAATTACAGCTAAAGTAGTGGTGCTTTGTTTTAGTTTGCTCCAGAAAACAGCAAAAAAGTAAAAGAAATTGACCATTTTGGTTTGGCTTGTAGAGCAGTGTGGCTTGACATTCAGCACACTCTTCCTTTCAGTGTTGTGATAAAAGAAAAAGGAGTTTTCTGATGAACCAGTTCACAGTCCTGATGCAAGATTCCGATCTGAAACGTTGACTCCCCTTCTCCTCTAATGCTGTACTTTGTTCCACCTCCACTCTTTATCCATTCATTATACGCCTCTACAATAGTTGGAGCTTGAATCTAGATGTCCTGATTTAGAGGCAGGAACACTATCATTGCACCACAAGAGCCCAACAATTACAAGCATAGCCCCTGGATGACCATGAGCCCTCAAGTACACCTGTATTACACTATCATGTTCTGGATTAGTGGTGCTGGAAGAGCACAGCAGTTCAGGCAGCATTCAAATAGCTTCGAAATCGACGTTTCGGGCAAAAGCCTCATGTTCCTATTCCATGGACAAATGAAAAAAGATTGAATTTAGTAGTAGCTGAATCAGTATTAAATGATGTATTAATTTGTTCTTAAACTTTTGCTATACTCTTAGTCAGGTGTTCCCATAGTGATGGTTGTGAACCTCTGGGACCGCATAGTGAGCAGTTGGGTTTGTGAACTCTGTGGCAGCAATGACAGGTTTGGAGCAGAGACTTGGATATAAAAGCCTGTGAATTGGCTTTAAGGCCCTTCTTAAATATATGCCTTATTTTTGGCTCTGAGTCTGACCAAATTCAATGAGGGTAGCATGGCGGCTCAGTGGTTGGGTGGCATGGTGGCTCAGTAGTTACCACTGCTGCCTCAGGGTGCCAGGGACCCAGATTCAATTCCACCCTTGGGCGACTGTGTGGAGTTTGCACATTCTTCCCCCGTGTCTGCATAAGTTTCATCTGGGTGGTCTAGTTCCCTCTCACAATCCAGAGATGTGCAGGTAAAGTTAATTGGCCATGTTAAATTGCCCCATAATGCTCATGGATGTATGAATCAGGAGATGTGTAGGGGTCTGGGTGGGACACTCTTTTTGGAGGGTCAGTGTGGACTTGTTGGGCCAAATGGTCTGTTTCCACAGTGTACAGATTCTATTCTAACAAAGGAAGTGAACTAATTAATTTTAATGAACCTGTTGGTTTGCACAGCACTGAAGGGGCTTGAACCTGGACCTTCTAGCCAGGAGGTAAGGACACTATAATTGCACCACAAGGCATAAAATAATGTGCGTTGAGGACATTTTTAATCAATCTGTTTTGACACACCCCTTCAGCAGGCAGGGCATGAATCCTGGCCACCTAGGTCAGAGTAGGGACACTATCAGTGTGCCACAAACAGTGGTGTGACTATGCCCTACTCAAGCATGTTCCAGGATCCGGCAATTGGAGGCTGCGAGGGATCCAGTGATCAGAGACTCTGAGGGATCTGGTGATTGGGGACTACGAGGGATCCAGCGATCGGAGGCTGTGAGCAATCTGGTGGTCAGATACTGAGAGGGATCTGCCGATCAGAGGTCATGAGGGATCCGGCAATCGGATAGTGAGGGATTCAGCTTTTGGAGGCTATGAGCAGGCCCTGAGCTGTTCCAGGAGCAGCAGGAGGAAATTGGACAGCAAACACTCCCCTCCTCCGAAGACTCCAGGCTGCGGCTCAGCCCAGGTGCCTGCATGGAATTAAGACTTAAATGAGACTTGAATATCTAGTCATTTCTCACCCCTTTTGACTTTACTTTGTTTATTTCTACTTATTTATTTTTTCCAATTCCGTTTTTGTAATCAAGTGTGCAGCCAAGATGGTGACAATTATGTTGGTGGAGGCTAGATGGCGCCAAAGAGTGGCACTTTCCTTGCAGTGACAGTGTCATGGTGAATGGGGCTGGGGCCTGACCCTCAGGCCTGTGGCCCATGGCCCATGGCGAAACTCTTAACACGATGGACTGTAAAGTTGGACACGTTCTTTATTTCTTCATTTTTCTACCTTTATATTCTATACAGAGTCATAGGTTCATAGAGATGTATAGCACAGAAACAGATCCTTCGGTCCAACTTGTCCATGCCACCCAGGTATCCTAACCAAATCTAGTCCCGTTTGCCATCACTTGGCCCATTTCCCTCCAATCCTTCCTATTCATATATCATCAGGATACCTTTTAAATGTTGTAATTGTACTAGTCTCACTTCCTTTGACAGCTCATTCCATACACTCATCATCCACTGCGTGAAAATGTTGCCCCTTAGGTCCCTTTTAAATCTTTCTCCTCTCACCCTAAACCTATGTCCTCTAGTTCTGGACTCCCCCACTCTAGAGAAAAGACCTTGTCTGTTTACCCTATCCATGGTCCTCATGATTTTATAAACCACTATAAGGTCATCCCTTAGCCTCCAACACTCCAGGGAAAATAGCCCCAGCCTATTCAGCCTCTCTCTGTAGCTCAAATCCTCCAACCCTGACAATATTTTGGTTTAGTTTTCTGCGTTTTAACATGGACAGTGGCTACACTATAAAACACTTTTCACTGTATTATGTAACACGAGACAAGAAATAAATAAGTCACAAGAAGCACAACAGAGGGGTTATCTTAAAAAGTTAAATATGGTCACCGTTGGTGATCAAATGAAAAGCATGCATATTAATTACATTTAATAATAGTCTTGAATCTCTGCTTTATCAGTGCAAAGTGTCCTTTATGAAATCTGCAACTTCAATTTCTCAATATATGTATCTACTGGTTTCTCCCTTTCACTAGATTCCCCCTCAGGACGATTAATTGCCTGTCAGAAGTGCTGAGGCTTTTTGACAATTCCACTCCAAGGGTACAATGTATCCTGGACTGCTTCCTGTCAAAGTTGTGTCATCCTGTTCCTGAGATCCTCGCTCCTAACTATACAAAACAATCTAATGATTTAAGAGAAGATGGTGCAATGTAATGGAATTATATTAGAAACATCTCAGAGTAATAACTTTGTTATAAGTCTGCAGACTTTAAATATTCTCCCATTCCTGTGATATATAAGCAACAAATGGTTACTGTATGGTATTGTTTTTAACTCATTCACAGTATGGAGGCATCACTATCAAGGTCAGTGATTATCATCTGTTCCTAATTGTATTTGAGAAGATGTTTATAATGAAGTGGCTAGCTTACAAAATACCGTGTAAGAACTGTAACAAGCACTACTTTGGACAAACAGGCAGAAAACTAGCCACCAGGACTCATGAACATCAATTAGCCACAAAAAGACATGACCCACTCTCACTAGTATCTTTACGTAAAGATGAGGAAGATCACCACTTCAACTTGGACAACTTGTACATCCCAGGTCAAGACAAACAGAGACATGCACGAGAATTCCTCAAAGCATGGCACTCCAGCTGGAACTCTATAAACAAATACATTGACTTGGACCCCATGAAAAAGAACAGGAAATGGCATCATCACAGGAAATGACATCACCAACCCAAGGAAACCTAGACACATAAATAAAAAGCGGGCCATACCACCATGCTTCACTAGAGTCTCACTGATAATATTACTTAGTATGGTGATGAAACATCTGAAAATGAACCTTCCAGCTCAGCGAGCAAACTTACATCCAGAACGAAGTGGCTTTCTGGGCCATCTACATACGATCATAAGAACATAAGAAACAGGAGCAGGAGTAGGCCCATTGAGCCTGCTCCGCCATTCAATAAGATCATGTCTGATCTTTTCATTGACACAAGTCCACTTACCCTGCCCACACACCAAAGCCTTTACTGTTCAAAAATCTATCTTTACCTTAAAAGTTCAAAAATATATCTAACTTTGCCTTAAAATTCAATTTCAGGAAACCACATTGCACTGGGTTAGCAATCAGAGGCTAGACCAGGTAAGGACAACTAATTTCCTTCCTAAAAAAACCTTGTTTTAAATTACAATTCAATAGTTATCATTTCAGACAAATAAAACAAAGAACTGTAGATGTGAGAGGTCTGAAACAAGCAAAAACAGAAATTGTGGGAGAAACTCAGCAGGCCTGGCAGCATCTGTCGAGGGAAAAGAGTTAACGTTTCGAATCCAGTGGATTTGAAGAAGGGTCAGTGGACTCAGTCCTTTGGGTTTCTCCAGTAGTTTCTGTTTTTGTTTGTTAGTATTTCAGAGTTATTTGATTAAGCAAATTTAAGTTTACATTGGTTTGAAGAGATTTATATTCAAAACTTAGGATCATATAGGGTTTTTGATTACCAACCCAATAGCATTGTCAATGTATTACAGTATACCAACAGGTGCTTGAGGATTTAAGTCATATTGTCTTTTGATGAAAGAAGTGTTAATTGTTCCAATTTCATCCACTCTGAATCGATAGAAGTCATTGACAGGCTATCTTACAGTTCACAAAAATGTAGTCAATGATTTGTGTCATTTGCTGTCAAGTGGGATTAGATTAATTTAAGATATGTGGTCGGCATTGATGAGTTGGACCGAGGAATCTGTTTCTGTGCGGTATGACTCATGACTTTATGAGGGTTTGAGCTAGAGGAAGAGGCTGAATAGGCTGGGGCTGTTTTCTCTGGACTGTCAGAGGCTGAGGGGTGACCTTATAGAGCTTTATGAAATCATAAGGAGCATGGTTAGGGTAAACAGACAAGGTCCTTTCCTCAGAGTGGGAACGTCCAAAACTAGAGGGCATAGGTTCAAGGTGAGATGGGAAAGATTTAAATGGGACCTAAGGGGTTACCTTTTCACGGAGAGGGTGGTACGTGTTTAGACTGAGCTGCCAGAGGAAGTGGTGCAGGCTGGTACAATTGCAACATTTAAAAGACATCTGGATGGGGATATGAATAGGAAGGGTTAGGAGGGATATGGGCCAGGTGCTGGTAGGTGGGACTAGATTAATTTAGAATATCTGGACGCGTTGGGCCGAATGGTCTGTTTCCATGCTGTGTATCTCTATGACTCTGTGATTCTGTGATGTTATTGGTCAATTATTGAGTGCCTTTACTGATGGCCATTTGAGCTCTTAGCTGTTACAATAGCATTTAACTGACGCGGCCACTGACTATTTTGCTCCTGCAGCTGTGAAGTGTGTGAGGCATAGTTAACATCTCCATCAAACAAGAGAATTGTTGACCTCCCCCAGAAACGTTAGCAACCATGAAAACAGGAGATGGTGGTCGTTCTTATTCAAAGAGGCACTGATCCTTTGGCAACAAGGCACAGAGTGTTTGTTAAATCACAGAAAATTGCATCCAGCCTAAAATGTTTATGCTATAATTGTTTAATCATTTCAAACCTAGAATGCTGGTTGGCATGGAGTCAGATTTAAAATTATAATCACAGCTGAGGTGATCATGAAGGGTAGATTGCAACAATACTGCAAAAACAAACTGGAATTGATATTTAAAATTCAAATAAAACGCAGGTTGAAGTAAATGCTGCTCATGAAGTTGTAGAATCATCCCAAGTTGAATTTTATTTAAAACTGGGATGCCATATGAATATTCATGTCTCTGACATATGTGTTCATTTTTAGTTAAGAAACACAAAGGGTGGGTTTGCAAAGCAGAATTGACAACTGAAAAGCTCAGCACTGATAGATCTACAGCTGTGGGGAACCTGCCCAACTGACACCTGTTCCTCATCTCATGTGCGAGAAAACTTAATGATGTTTTATATTCCAGATGATTGCAAATGTCGAAAAGATGTAACACAGACTTGGAGATGGAAAAATTAAATCAATTTATATAGACCTTAAAACTAATAAGAATCCTGAGGCACAGGATGGGCTGAACACACAGGCACCAATTCTGGAATGAGGAAAACATTTTGCCTTTTCAAATGACTGTAATAAATCAATGATAACACAGTGAAATAGGTCAGTGGGGATGTATAATTATTCAGAGGAATTCAAAGTTTGTGAGAAGGTTTGTAGCTCGGGTGCTCGTTGTTGTGGTTCTGTTTGCCGAGCTGGGAATTTGTGTTGCAGACGTTTCGTCCCCTGTCTAGGTGACATCCTCAGTGCTTGGGAGCCTCCTGTGAAGCGCTTCTGGAGGAAAGATCACAAATGCCGGAGCAAACATCACAGAAACGCTTCACAGGAGGCTTCCAATCACTGAGGATGTCATCTAGACCGGGGACGAAACGTCTGCAACACAAATTCCCAGCTCGGCGAACAGAACCACATATTCAGAGGAATGTATACTGTAGGAACACTTTGGAAAGGTGGACTAGAGATAATGTTCAATCATGTACAATAATTAATGGGTTCTGAAAGATTGTTCAAATCAGTTAGAATACTGTTACAATCAGGTGAACAGGGGAAATTGTCTCGATTATTAACCCTCCGATTATTGGTAGTAACAAATAATTGTTTTTTTTTGTGATTTGTAAGAGGTGTGATTCATCTTTATTTTCAAATAATTTCTTTCAGATTTTGGATTTGAACTAGTGCCATGTGGATTTAGTCTGTGCACATGAAAGGGTTTAATGATTTACTGATAAGTTTTGAGACACCATTTCTCACGTACAAAGCCATACTGACTTTGCTTAATCAGTCCTTGCCTCTGAAATGCATGTAAATTCCATCTCTCAGAAAACCCTCCAATAACTCACCTATCACTGATGTCAGACGCACAGAATATGATTTATCAAGACATGTTTGAGCCTGGAATCTGATTTATCCAGTAACTCATCTGGGATCATAACAATTATTTTTAGCCTGCCTGTATCACACTACGTTTAACGATGCAGTTAACTAGATCAAAACAGATGAGCCAATTACAAGATGTTCATGAGAGAAAAAAAGATTACTAATTATGGATTAGTCCTGGAAAAAAATAATAATAATGCAACATTAAATGTGCGCACAAACACAGGTAACATGTTTAGGAAGGAGAAAATGATTGGTACAGATGGGAAGAGTGAAGACTACATAAGGTCCTTATAGATGTTGAGGTGTTAGATTTTCTAAACCGAGATGGCAGTTGACTCAATGTTGACTGAACAGTAGCAAAAGTTTATAGATACCCCTGAGTTCGTGGTGATTGATTTATCTTTCCAACTTACTTTTCCTTTGGATGTCGTCTTCTGAGGTTGAGAGGAATCAGGAGAGACAGAGAAAGAGAGAGACTTCCAAGTCTTGCTGTTATAAATTAACTCAGAAGTCACACAACACTAGGTAATAGTCCAATAGATTTATTTTAAATCATAAGCTTTCAGCGCACTGCTTCTTCAGTGGGGAAGTGATGAAGGAGCAGCGCTCTGAAAGCTTGTGATTTCAGGTAAATGTATTAGACCAAAATCTGGTGTCACGTGACTTCTGACTGTGTCCACCTCAGTCCATCACCAAAACCTCCACATCATGGCTATGATCGACAGTATACGTTAATATAACCTTCACTCTACCCTGCTGCTCCAAAACAGACACTGAAGTATGGTTCTTATGGAACCTCATTAGAAAATTGATGAAGTTCATGCATACACTAAATAATCAAGTTAAAAAGAGGAAATCATGTGCCAAGCATGTAACAAAAATAGACAAACATATTCAGCAGATAACAGGAAAATCATGGAAAAAATTTTAAAAAAAGGAATATTGGACGAAAATTATATTGAAATGGGAACCCATATGTGGATCCTACTTTACAAGCACTGAAGTATATTTAGATTTTATCATTTAGGCATTTCATTGAAGATCCAAACTGTGTAAGGATTTAGGCTATTTTGGTATCTTTCTGTTCTGCATCTCATGTATTTTGTCAAAACTATGAGATGCTTTGATTACTCAGGGTGTTAAAAGTGGTGGAAATGAGTTCTGAATTTGACAGGTGCAAACCTGTCAAGGAATTTCCCAAACTTAGTACAAACATTCACCCTTTGGGCTCGTAAGAGTTGTAAACTTTGTAACATGAAAAGCATTGTTGCATGACTGGTAATGACAGCCAAAGATCAATATCGATGTGGATTTTTGTAGTTCCTGGATCTGAGCATCTTGAACAAATATGAGACCCTGAGATATTGTTGAGGGCAGATGCAGCCCAGTGTAAGTCAACTGCAGTTAGTTAACAGATAGAGATTTGAATAGAAAAAGAATCTGAGAATGTACACCTGTAACTTTGTATTTTTTATTCACTTTCTGTCCCACATTGAGTCGACTTGCATATGTGGACCTATGATTGTAACTTCCACCAGGGTGCCTAGCTTTATATCAAGGAGCATGTGCCCAAGTCACACAACGTTTGCTCAAAGCTGAGTGGCATTTAGCAACATACTGGTTTCCCTACACTATCTATTGGATTGAGATTATAGCACCACAAACTACAAGGAACCTTCTGAGGCTGCCTCTCTGAAAGCATTCAATTAATGGTAGAAGTGTATCAGGTTACTGGACTCAGCTCAATCCTTTTTCTCAACATCATTAATGTTTAATCATCCTCCAGTCTCAAATATTGGAATGATTCAAGCTTTAGGTCTCTTTTGACCTAATGAAATAGCTAAACGTTATTCAGTCCTGGGATGTATTAGAATTTAATCTGTCGGGCGAGATATCAGCAGACATTCTGGTTTAAATGTTCCATAAAACTGCAGGATGTCTGATAGGCGCATTTGTACAACCATGTTGTGGGACGGTAAGCCAAGACCCATTTGTGATAAGAATTGGAACAATTGAGACAAGATGAAAACAAGTTGGCATCTGTTGTTTTGAAGTAAAAGTTGCCTTTCTAGTGCTCTTGTTCGCAGTAACACTTGTTATGCTATAATTAATTAGCACTGGCAATAATTGTGAGAATCAAACTATAAGGATCCTAAGCTTTTCTTAATAAGTTGAGGAGAGAGTTTAATTTTGAAAAGGAATGATGAAGGTTGCATCTCAGTCATAGACAGCGATCAGGCAATGGCAATTATGCCTCTGTATGTCTACTGCTCAAATGTGCTGCACTTGGTTGATTACAATTAATGTGGCGCTGGAAAAGCAGAGCTGGTCAGGTAGCATCCAGGGAGCAGGAGAATTGATGTTTCAGGCAGAATTATACCTGAAACTTTGACTTTCCTTTTCCTTGGTTGTGCTTGATTGGCTGTGCTTTTCCAGCACCACACTCTTCAACTCTGATCTCCAACATCTGCAGTCCTCACTTTCTCCTGATTACAATTAGTGAACAGACTATATTCTCCTGTTGTAACTTGATACACATCAAATCAAATTCCTTTAATAAGTCTTTAGCAAGCTTTTGTTTCCTTTCCATTGTAGAAAGAGTCAGAGCATCAATAATTTGTAAGAGAAGTTCAAGCACTACCTTTCCATCATGGACATCATGTTCGAAGGAAAACTGAGCAACTGCAAACCTGTTTCCATTGCCTTGTAAGGAAATAAGCTGAAGCTTCTGCTGAACTAATTACAGGGGAGGCTCTGAAGATGAAACCATTGCAGAGGCGGATGTATATCGGATTAAGTGCTTAACAGGCCTGTCATTTAATTCAGTTTTACGACCAGAGAAAGAGCCTGGTGTTGTTTTCAGGGACCATCTCTAAATTTGTTTTTACACTCTGTTGTGTAAAATTATTTCATCTGGCTGATTTGTGCAAAAGGTGAAACCAGAAATGATTGAATGATTGATGATGGAGCAGACTCGATGGGCTGAATGGCCTAATGTCTGCTCCTATGTCTTATGGTCTTAAATCACAAAAATATGACAAAAGGCATGAGAATGAATCATCAGGCCCACCCCTTGCAGGGACACTGTATATGTACCTAAGAATATACGAACTAGGAGCAGGAGTAAGCCATTTGACCCCTCGACTGGCACCACTCAGCTCCACTTACCTGCCTGCTCACCATAACCCTTAATTCCTTTACTGTTCATCATATTTATCTATGTTTGCCTTGAAAACATTCAATGAGGTAGCCTCAACTGCTTCACTGAATTCCACAAATTCACAATCCTTTGGGTGAAAAAGTTCCTCCTCTGTCCTATATCTGTTCCCCCTTTATTTTGAGGCTATGCCCCCTAATTCTAGTTTCAGCCACCAGTGGAAACAGCCTCTCTGCTTCTATCTTATCCATTTATAATTTTATGTGTTTCTATTCGATCCCTCCACCCCAATACTTCTAAATTCCAATGAGTATGGCCCCAGTCTATCCAATCTCTCCTTATAAGTCAACTCTCTCAACTCCAGAACCAAATTAGTAAACCTCCTCTGCACTCCCTCCAGTGCCAGTACATCCATTCTCAAATTAGGAGACCAAAACTGTGCACAGTACTCCAGGTAAGCAGAGAGTTGGGATGAAAGGTTCTTTTTCAGAATGGCAGCAGGTGACAAGTGGTGTCCTGCAGGGTTCAGTATTGAGGCCATAGCTGTTCACTTTGTATATCAATGATCTAGATGAAGGGACTGGGGGCATACTGGTGAAGTTTGCCGATGATACAAAGTTAGGTGGACAGGCAGGTAGTTCTGAGGAGGTGGGGAGGCTGCAGAAGAGTTTAGACAGTTTAGGAGAGTGGTCCAGGAAATGGCTGATGAAGTTCAACGTGAGCAAATGGGAGGTCTTTACTTTGGAAGAAAGAATACAGGCATGGACTATTTTCTAAACAGTGAGAACATTCATAAAGTCAAAGTACAAAGGGATCTAGGAGTGCAAGTCCAGGTTTCTCTAAAGTTAACTTGCAGGTTGAGTCAGTGATTAAGAAAATGAATGTAATGTTGTCATTTATCTTCAGAGAGTTGGAATATAAAAGCAGCGATGTGCTTTTGAGACTTTATAAAGCTCTAGTTAGGCCCCATTTAGAATACTGTGTCCAATCTGAGCCCCACGCCTCAGGAAGGACATACTGGCACTGTAACGTGTCCAGTGGATATTCACATGGATGATCCCTGGAATGGTAGGCCTAACGTACGATGAACGGCTCAGGATCCTGGGATTGTATTCATTGGAGTTTAGAAGGTTGAGGGGAGATCTAATAAAAATAACAGATAATGCATGGCTTAGAAAGGGTGGACGCTGGGAAGTTGTTTCCATTACGCGGGGATACTAGGACCCATGGGCACAGCCTTCGATTTAGAGGGAGTCAATTTAGAACAGAAATGAGGAGAGATTTCTTCAGCCAGAGAGTGGAATTCATTGCCACAGAGTGCAGTGGATGCCAGGATGTTAAATGTCTTCAAGGCAGAGATTGATAAATTCTTGATCTTGCAAGGAATTAAGGGATATGGGGAAAGTGCAGGTAAATGGCATTGAAACGTCCATCAGCCATGATTAAGTGAGCTGAACGGCTTTGCTTCCATTCCTGTGTCTTATGGTCTTAGGTGTTGCCTCAGCAGCTCCCTTTACAGTTGCAGCAAAACCTCCCTGTTTTTAAAGTCCATCCATCTAGCAATGAAGGACAACATTTTATTTGCCTTTTTAATTACCCACTGCATGTGCAAACCAATATGTGCAAAGACACCCAGGTCCTTCTGCAAATTAGATCCCTCCACCCCAATTTTTCTAAATTCCAATGAGTATGGCCCCAGTCTATCCAATCTCTCCTTATCTCTCCCCAGTCTATCTCAACTCTCTCAACTCCAGAACCAAATTAATAAACCTCCTCCGCACTCCCTCCAGTGCCAGTACATCCATTCTCAAATTAGGAGACCAAAACTGTGCACAGTACTCCAGGTAAGCAGAGAGTTGGGATGAAAGGTTCTTTTTCAGAATGGCAGCAGGTGACAAGTGGTGTCCCGCAGGGTTCAGTATTGAGGCCACTATTTCACTATTTAAATAATAGTACATTTTGCTGTCATTCCTACCAAATTGGATGATCTCATCTATCTTCCCTTAAATTGGAAATCCCCCAAGTGAGGGTACCAACATGTAGCCAGCTGTACTGAGTTTCCCTTCAGGCTCCCTCAAGCAACATAACTTTCCTTCTGTGGCTCGAAATGCCCTCTTCACTCAAGAGTGTGTCTCCATTAATTTAAATCAAGGAATTAATGAGGCTGATTCAGGGAGGTTCACACTCTCTCAGAATTGCAAAGGACCCACTCTGTACTACATCCTCAGGAGAATTCATACTCTCAACAAACAGTATTTCAATTCCATCTCAAACATCAAAACTGTAAGTACAACAAACATTTATCCACCCACCTCCATAACCAGCGATCCTCAAACATTCCAGAAGATTCCCCTGGCCTCGGAAACGTCATTAGCCATGCGGCTGACGCAGCTACCACCCCCACGCTGAGTGATGATGTCACTTCCACCCCCATCATGGCCACTCCCACAGCCACTTCCGGCCCTCACATCATTGCTGATGCCACACGCTCAGTGACTTCCGCCACCCCTACTGCCGTGGTCACCACCACTTCCGCCTCCACCAGCGCCACTCACCTGATATTCTGCTGACACGGCCCCCACAGACCCCACTGCCACTATCCCCACACCCCAGAACCCCGAGGGCAGCATTACCCCAGCTCATGCCTCCACCCCCATTCCCCCCACCATCACACCTACTCCAGGTACTGGCTCCGACCCCACTCCCAGCTCCACACCCACACCAGATCCCAGCTCCCGGCCCTGCCGAGTTTTCACCATCCCTCCAGACATCCCACTCACTGAGGACGAACAATCAGTCCTCAGCAAAGGACTCACCTTCATCCCCCTCCGTCCACGCATCAATGAATTTAATACACGACGTGACATCGAACAATTCTTCCGTCGCCTCCGCCTCCGAGCTTACTTTCACAATCAGGACTCCCGCCCACCTTCCGAGGACCCCTTCGCCCACCTCCAACACACTGTATCCACCTGGACACTCCACGCTGGCCAATTACCTGCCCTCAACCTCTTCATTTCCAACTGCCGCCGGGACATTAACCACCTCAACCTGTCTACCTCCCTCCTCCACTCCAACCTCTCACAATGCGCAGCCCTCCAATCCTTCTGCTCTAATCCCAACCTCACCATTAAGCCAGCAGATAAAGGGGGCGCAGTGGTAGTCTGGCGCACTGACCTCTACACCGCTGAAGCCAAACGCCAACTCGAGGACACCTCTTCCTACTGCCCCCTCGACCATGACCCTACCCCCCATCACCAAACCATCATCTCCCAGACCATACACAACCTCATCACCTCAGGAGATGTCCCACCCACAGCTTGCAACCTCATAGTCCGGGAACCCCGCACTGCCCGGTTCTACCTCCTTCCCAAGATCCACAAGCCTGACCACCCTGGCCAACCCATTGTCTCAGCATGCTCCTGCCCCACTGAACTCATCTCTACCTACCTCGACACTGTCCTATCCCCCCTAGTCCAGGAACTCCCCACATATGTTCGAGACACCACCCACGCCCTCCACCTCCTCCAAGACTTCTGTTTCCCTGGCCCCCAACACCTCATCTTCACCATGGATATCCAATCCCTCTACAGCTCCATCCGCCATGACCAGGGCCTCCAAGCCCTCCGTTTTTACCTCTCCAAACGTCCCCAACAGTACCCTTCCACTGACACTCTCATTCGTTTGGCCGAACTGGTCCTCACCCTTAACAATTTCTCCTTTGATACCTCCCACTTCCTCCAGACCAAAGGCGTAGCCATGGGCACACGTATGGGCCCCAGCTATGCCTGTCTCTTTGTTGGCTATGTAGAACAGTTGATCTTCCGTAATTACACCGGCACCACTCTCCACCTCTTCCTCCGCTACATTGATGACTGCATTGGCGCCACCTCGTGCTCCCGCGAGGAGGTTGAGCAATTCATTAACTTCACCAACACATTCCACCCTGACCTTAAATTTACCTGGACCATCTCTGACACCTCGCTCCCCTTCCTGGACCTCTCCATCTCCATTAGTGACGACCGACTTGACACTGACATTTTTTACAAACCCACTGACTCCCATAGCTACCTGGATTACACCTCTTCCCACCCTATCTCTTGCAAAAATGCCATCCCGTATTCCCAATTTCTCCGCCTCCGCCGTATCTGCTCCCAGGAGGACCAGTTCCACCATAGAACACACCAGATGGCCTCCTTCTTTAGAGACCGCAATTTCCCTTCCCACCTGGTTAAAGATGCCCTCCAATGCATCTCGTCCACATCCCGCACCTCTGCCCTCAGACCCCACCCCTCCAACCGTAACAAGGACAGAACACCCCTGGTGCTCACCTTCCACCCTACAAACCTTTGCATAAACCAAATCATCCGCCGACATTTCCGCCACCTTCAAAAAGACCCCACCACCAGGGATATATTTCCTTCCCCACCCCTTTCCGCCTTCCGCAAAGACCGTTCCCTCCGTGACTACCTGGTCAGGTCCACACCCCCCTACGACCCACCCTCCCATTCTGGCACTTTCCCCTGCCACTGCAGGAACTGTAAAACCTGCGCCCACACCTCCTCCCTCACCTCTATCCAAGGCCCTAAAGGAGCCTTCCACATCCATCAAAGTTTCACCTGCACATCCACTAATATCATTTATTGTATCCGTTGCTTCCGATGTGGTCTCCTCTACATTGGGGAGACTGGGCGCCTCCTAGCAGAGCGCTTTAGGGAACATCTCCGAGACACCCACACCAATCAACCAAACTGCCCCGTGGCCCAACATTTCAACTCCCCCTCCCACTCTGCCGAGGACATGGAGGTCCTGGGCCTCCTTCACCGCCGCTCCCTCACCACCAGATGCCTGGAGGAAGAACACCTCATCTTCCGCCTTGGAACACTTCAACCCCAGGGCATCAATGTGGACTTCAACAGCTTCCTCATTTCCCCTTCCCCCACCTCATCCTAGTTTCAAACTTCCAGCTCAGCACTGTCTCCTTGACTTGTCCGGACTTGTCCGACCTGCCTATCTTCTTTTCCACCTGCCCACTCCACCCTCTCCTCCTTGACCTATCACCTTCATCTCCTCCCCCACTCACCCATTGTACTCTATGCTACTCTCTCCCCACCCCCACCCTCCTCTTGCTTATCTCTCCACGCTTCAGGCTCACTGCCTTTATTCCTGATGAAGGGCTTTTGCCCGAAACGTCGATTTCGCTGCTCGTTGGATGCTGCCTGAACTGCTGTGCTCTTCCAGCACCACTAATCCAGTACGTAATATTAGGTGACAAACATTTGCTTTCTATATGTTAATGCAGCTGCAGTTTCTCCAGATTTAAAACAGGTAATAAATGTTGGCCCACATCCCACAAGTGCATAAAAGGAACTACCAATTGTTTTGAAAGATAATTGATGCCTTACACTACTATCGTTTTTTACTAATTCACCTTGTGGCTTCCAAACAACTGTTGAGCATTTGTTCTTAAATCTGGGATTAAGAAGTTACTGGAGAATTTAATTTTGCCGTGGTTTTGGATTTGCCGTTTTGCTTCTTTGTGATTTATTATTTGTAGAATAGTTTCTCCCCTGTTTGAATATTTTTGAGAGAGAGGACTTTGTTTGCAGAGAACCCCAGCTATAGCATTGCTATTGTCATCAACTTTTAGTACGGTCATAGAGATGCGCGGCAGAGAAACAGACTGTTTGGTCCAACTCGTCCATGCCGACCAGAAATCCTAAACTAATCTAGTCCCATTTGCAGGCATTTGGCCCATTTCCCTCTAACCCCTTCCAATTCGTATACCCATTCAGATGTCTTTTAAATGTAATTGTACCAGCCTCCACTTCCTCTGACAGCTCATTCCATACATGCTTCATCCTCTGTGTGAAAACGTTGCCCCTTGGGTCCCTTTTAAATTTTTCCCCTCTCATCTCAAACCAGTGCCCTTTAGTTTGGACTCCCCTCACCTGGGAAAAAGACCTTTTCACCCTATCCATGCCCCTCATGATTTTGTAAACCTCTATAATGTCACCCCTCAGCCTCCAGGGAAAACAGTCCCAGCCTATGCAGCCTCTCCCTATAGCTCAAATCCTCCAACCTTGGCAACATCCTCATAAATCTTTATGTCAGTTCCAATCACCCAACTCAGTATGAGTCTGAGAGAGTCTGTCAAAGGCTGTTGTGAGTTAAGCAGATGGATGAAGTAAGGCAGGTCTGCCAACTCCTTCGATATGGTACTGGAGCTACAATTCCAGATTTTGTAGAACTCACTGCCTGTGCCTAAGGAGAATTGGCTTTGTTGTCTCCTCTAAGTAAGAGAGACCCGAAGAGAGTTGTCGCATCCAGTGAAGCTTAACCACGGTGCACCTGGATAACTCCACTCAATGCACTGAATGTCAATGCCATTTAGATCCTCTGGGTGTTATAGAGTAATGAGACATCAGCAGAATGTGGAGTGATGCTGATGAATAATGATACAATAACGTTGTCAGTGCCATGTGAGAGATTGAGAAAGACAGGAAGGATCTACAGAGAATGTATGTACCTATAATGCTGTAGGTAAAGAGTTTTAAAGAAAGCACCTTGGATTTAAGAAACAGTATTTTGAAGACTAAAATTAGTTAGATCACATACACATGAAGAAACAGGTGTCATTTGCGAGATGAGTTGTGGAGCAAATGGTTTCTAAATTCTTGAGTCTATGATGTCGGGAGGTGGCGGGGTAGTAGTGATGTCATTGAACTAGCAATCCAGAAACTCATCTAGGGACACAGGTTTCAATCGACTACTGGCAGAGGAGAAGTTTGTACTCCATAACATAAATGTAGTATTAATTAAAATTACTAGCCCACTGGTGACCGGTGATTATTGTTTAAAACCTGTCTGGTTCATCAATGCCCACCAGCGAAGGAAATTTGCCTTTCTTACCCAGTTTGGTTAAGATGTGTGACTCCAGGCTTGTAGCAATGTTATTGGCTCTCAACTGCCCTCTCAACAATTGGGGATAGCCAATCAATGCTGGCTTAGCTGGTGATGCCCATGTCCCATGAATGAATAAAGGTAATCACATGACCGGGAGAGGACTGGATGGTGATCTCATTTAACAGGCACTCTGAGTGAGACTAACAAATGTATAAAGTGTAATGGTGTCTCCCTTAAGAGACCACAGTCCCCCACCATGTTAATCTGAAAGCAAAACATTTGTCAGATTCAGATCCATTCAAAGCAGGACAGAGAGGTCTTGTTTTGAGGAGATGGGTGTTACACCACCTCCATGTCAACAGGGGGAGACAACACAGCAAGTTTCCCGTAAAATGTAATGCTGTTTTGACAGCTCACAGGGAGTAATAAAGGGTCCTAACAATAAATCTGTGAAAAATATGAATAAAATGCCTTTTATTCCATCATTGTACAGATGGTGGTAGAACCTCTGTGGCAGAATAAAGCAGGTGAGCGCACAATGTTTCCTGTTATGAACCACACAGCCTTTATTTTTCCTTAGTTGATGATACCTGTGCTATTTTATCAAGGGCATGGAACAGTATTAGGCCATTCAGCCCCTCAAGCCCGCTCCACTATTCAGCAGGATCATGGCTAACCCAACATTCTTCATGTCCAGTTTTCTGCTTTTCCCCATAATCTTCCATTCTCCTGATGATGAAGAATCGATAAACAGAAGGAATCTACACCCACAGCTCTCTGTGGCAAGGAATTCCAAATACTCACAACTTTCTGTCCACTTACTTTATCAATATCTCTCTATAAACTATTTCTATCTGTCTCACAGCCTGCTTTTGCACCCATCTTTGAGTTCGTTGCAAATTTGATGACAGTACATTCACTTCCTTCCATCAAGTCATTAATAAATATCATAAACATCTGAGGTCCCAGCACTGATCTGCATGGACCTCCTCTGGTCACGGGTCACCATGCTGAAAAATTACCCCCTGTGTCCACTCGCTGTGTCCTACCCATTAGCCAGTTCTCTATCCATGTCAATATACTACCTCAAACACTGTGAGATCTTATCTTATGACTTAACCTTTTGAGGGGAACATTGTTGAACATCTTCTGGAAGTCAAAGTATATCTGCTGTTTCCCTCTCTTCACTCTGGTTTAGAATTCCTCAAAAAACTCTAATAAATTAGTCAAACACAATTCCCTTTTCATGAAACCAGGCTGACTTTGCTTGATTAGGTTATGAATTTCTAAATCTTTTTTTATCGAATCCCTAGAGAGTTGCAACAGGCCATTTGGCCCAACAGTCTACACCAGCCCTCAAAAGACCATCCCACCCTCCCCTACCCTACCCCTGTACTTCCAATGACTAACCCACCTAACCTACACATCCCTGAACACTGTGTGCAATTTGGCATGGCCAATCCACCTAGCCTGCACATCTTTGAACTGTGGGTGGAAACCAGAGCATCTGGCAGAAACTGACACAGACACGTGCTACTACTCACTTAACAATTGGTTCCAATACTTTTGGGGCAGCAGGGTGGCTCAGTGGTTAGCACTGATCCCTCACAGCGCCAGGGACCTGGGTTTGATTCCAGTCTCGGGCGACTGTCTGTGTGGAGTTTGCCCATTTTCCCCATGTCTGCATGGGTTTTCTCCGGATGCTCTGGTTTCCTCCCACAGACCAAACATGTGCAAGTTAGGTCAATTGGCCATGCTAAATTGCCCACAGGGATGTGTAGGTCAGGTGCATTAGTCGGACAAATATAGGATAGGAGAATCGGTCTGAGTGGTTACTCTTTGGAAGGTTGGTGTGGACTTGTTGGGCTGATGGGCCTGTTTCCATACTGTAGGGATTCTAATTCTAATTCAGACGTGAGGCTAATTAGGCGAAAGTGAGGACTACAGGTGCTCGAGATCAGAATCCAGAAGCTGGAAAAGCACAGCAGGTCAGGCAACATCCGAGGAGCAGGAAAATCAACATTTCGGGCAAAAGTCCTTCATCAGGAATATGGTGAGGCTAATTAGCCTATAGTCACTTGCTTTTTGCCTTCCTCCCTTTTTGTATAGGGGTATCAGATTAGCAGCTTTCCAATCCTTTGTACTCCTCCAGAATTATAAGGTTAAATACTGAAAGGTTCACCTCATCACCACAAAAGATCCATAAAAACGTTGGTCATGGTTTTTGGTATGCAGCATCAGACCTTAATTTTAATCCGAATGGAAGCTTTTTTGATGCATATATCCTACTCTGTGCTTTACATTCTCTATGGATCTCTGTTCTGATAGCCTTTACTCAGACACAGAAACAGGAGAAGTGTATGGGACATTATTATCCACAAGGAAAACAAAATATTTTACACTTTTGGTAGGACACAGCACTTTAGAAATAGTCCCTAACTGAAGGCTTTTATTTTATAACAGCTCCATTTCCTTTCGTACTTTTTTTTCACTGCTTTTAAGCACATCGCTATAGCAACATTGGCCTGTGCAGCCTCTGCTGTACAGTGCCAGCTGCATCTCCCATCTCTTTGCTAACTCTGACACAAAAAGGGGATAGAAATGAATGGTGAACTCTTAATAGACTCTAAACCGACTTTTCAAACAAGCTCGGAAGATGATAAGCCAAAATATCGAGCAAGGTTCTGGGCTTGCTCAACGGATGGGATATTAGCACATGGGAAAAAAAGGCAATTGAATGGATTGTTTTCCTTCCAACTTCAATTGAAATATTTTCTCTGCAAGCTGTTCAAACACATTATGACACACCCCTGGAGGAGATGGGATTTGAACCTGGACCCCCTGGAAGGTGGCGCGGTGGCTCAGTGGTTAGCACTGCTGCCTCACAACACTAGGGAGCTGGGTTTGATTCCACCCTCGGGCTACTGTCTGGGTGAAATTTGCACATTCTCTCTGTGTCTGCCTAGGTTTCCTCCAGGTGCTTTGGTCTCCTCCCACAGTCCAAAGATGTGTAGATTAGATGGTTTGGCCACGCTAAAATAGAGTCCAATGTTGCGCAGACCAAACTGATTAGCCATGGGAAATGTCGGGTTACAGGGAGAGGGTGGGAGGCTCATCAGAGGGCCAGTGTAAACTCAATGGGTTGAATGGCCTGCTTCCACAGTGTTGGGATTCTTTGGAGCAAGAAAAGCATTATTAGCATACTCACTGAGAGAGGAAGAAACCAGTTAAATAAAGACATTAGTATTTGGAAATATTCATACTGGTTGAACCGGAACTCTGTTTTGAGGTATACAACATGAGTCAGTTCAGGTCTGAGTTCGGATGAAAATATCAGACTCAAAACATCAACTCTATTCATCTTTCCACAGATGCTTCCAGCCGTGCTGAAATTCTCCAACACTCTGTTTCAATTTCATTCAGTAGGGGGTTAATTGCAAGGAAACAGCCCCAGGTAGTTGACCGGAGCGTTGGTAGGTGAAAGTGAGCACTCAGATGCTGGAGATTAGAGTCAAGATTAGAGTATTGCTGGAAAAGCACAGCAGGTCAGGCACCATCCAAGGAGCAGGAAAATCAATGTTTCAGGCAAAAGCCCTTCATCGGGAATGATGGAAAACAGCATTGGTAAACAGGCAATTTGACATTGTGTCACTAATGAGACATAAGGAGCATCTTAAAGGATCAAAAAGGGACATAGAGACTGAAGGGTTCAGGTAGGGTGTTCAAGAACTTAGGGCCAAGATAACTAAAATCACAGCATTAAGATCTCTCAGGCAGAAGATGACTTTCTGATGCTGGGATTGTCAATCAGGCACTGGATCACCTTCGAACTGGAATCACTGCACCGATTTACAGACTGTACTAAATCTGTAAATTGAATTGCCAAACTTTGCCTTTTTTTTGGTATTGCTTTTGGAATATAAAGGGATGAACAGTAACATGATAGCAGAGGTGGGGGTGGGGGTGCGCCCAGGGAGATAGTGAGGAAACAGATCAGTCTGAGACTGGTACAGTTGAGAACAGAAATGAGTCAAACAATCAGGGCAGGCAGGGACAAGGTAGGACGACTAAATTAAACTGTATTCATTTCAATTCAAGGGGCCTAACAGGGAAGGCAGATGAACTCAGGGCATGGTTAGGAATACGGGACTGGGATATCACAGCAATTACAGAAACATGGCTCAGGATAGACAGGACTGGCAGCTTAATGTTCTAGGATACAAATGCTACATGAAGGATAGAAAGGGAGGCAAGAGAGGAGGGGAGGTGGCATTTTTAATAAGGGATAGGATTACAGATGTACTAAGGGAGGATATTCCCGGAAATACATCCAGAGAAGTTATTTGAGTGGGACTGAGAACTAAGAAAGGGATGGTGACCTTATTGAGATTGTATTACAGACCCCCGAATAGTCAGAGGAAAATTGAGAAACAAACTTGTAAGGAGATCTCAGCTATCTGTAAGAATAATAGGGTGATTATGGTAAGGGATTTTAACTTTCCAAATATAGACTGGGACTGCCATAGTGTTAAGGGTTTAGATGGAGAGGAATTGGTAAACTGTGTACAAGACAATTTTCTGATTCAGGATGTGGATGTACCTACTGGAGAAGGTGCAAAGGTGACTGAGGTGTCAGTGGGGGAGGACTTTGGGGCCAGCGACCATAATTCTATTAGTTTTAAAATATTGATGGAAAAGGATCGACCAGATCTAAAAGTTGAAGTTCTAAATTGGAGAAAGGCCAATTTTGACGGTATTAGGCAAGAACTTTCAAAAGCTGATTGGGGGCAGATGTTCGCACGAAAAGGGACAGCTGGAAAATGGGAAGCCTTCAGAAATGAGATAACGAGAATCCAGAGAAAGTATATTCCTGTCAGGGTGAAAGGAAAGGCTAGTAGGTGTAGGAAAAGCTGGATGGCTAAAGAAATTAAGGGTTTGGTTGAGAAAAAGAAGGAAGCATATGTAAGGTATAGACAGGATAGATCCAGTGAATCCTTAGAAGAGTTTAAAGAAAGTAGGAATATACTTAAGAGGGAACTCAGGAGGGAAAAAAGGGAACATGAGATAGTTTTGGCAAATAGAATTAAGGAGAATCCAAAGGGTTTTGAAAATATATAAAGGACAAAAGTATAACTAGGGAGAGAATAGGGCCCCTCAAAAATCAGCAAAGCGGCCTTTGTGTGGAGCCGCAGGGGATGGGGGAGATACTAAATGAGTATTTTGCATCAGTATTTACTGTGGAAAAGGATATGGACGATATAGACTGTAGGGAAATAGATGGTGACATCTTGCAAAATGTCCATATTACAGAGGAGGAAGTGCTGGATGTCTTGAAATGGGTAAAGGTGGATAAATCCCCAGGACCTGATCAGGTGTACCCTAGAACTCTGTGGGAAACTAGAGAAGTGATTGCTGGGCCTCTTGCTGAGATATTTGTATCATCGATAGTGACAGGTGAGGTGCCAGAAGACTGGAGGTTGGCTAACATGGTGCCACTGTTTAAGAAAGATGGTAAGGACAAGCCAGGGAACTATAGACCAGTGAGCCTGATGTCGGTGGTGGGCACGTTGCTGGAGGGAATCCTGAGGGACAGGATGTACATGTATTTGGAAAGGCAAGGACTGATTAGGGATAGTCAACATGGCTTTGTGCATGGGAAATCATGTCTCACAAACATGAGTTTTTTGAAGAAGTAACAAAGAGGATTAATGAGGGCAGAGCAGTAGATGTAATCTATATGGACTTCAGTAAGGCATTCGACAAGGTTCCTGATGGGAGACTGATTAGCAAGGTTAGATCTCATGGAATACAGGGAGAACTAGCCATTTGGATACAGAACTGGCTCAAAGGTAGAAGACAGAGGGTGGTGGTAGAGTGTTGCTTTTCAGACTGGAGGCCTGTGACCAGTGGAGTGCCACAAGGATCGGTGTTGGATCCTCTACTTCACATAAATGATTTGGATGCGAGCATAAGAGGTACAGTTAGTAAGTTTGCAGATGACACCAAAATTGGAGGTGTAGTGGACAGCGAAGAGGGTTACCTCAGATTACAAGATCTTGACCAGATGGGCCAATTGGCTGAGAAGTGGCAGATGGGGTTTAATTCAGATAAATGCGAGGTGCTGCATTTTGGGAAAGCAAATCTTAGCAGGACTTCTACACTTAATGGTAAGATCCTCAGGAGTTTTGCTGAACAAAGAGACCTTGGAGTACAGGTTCATAGCTCCTTGAAAGTGGAGTTGCAGGTAGATAGGATAGTGAAGAAGGCATTTGGTATGCTTTCTTTTATTGTTCAGAGTATTGTGTACAGGAGTTGGGAGGTCATATTGCTGCTGTACAGGATATTGGTTAGGCCACTGTTGGAGTATTGCGTGCAATTATGGTCTCCTTCCTATCGGAAAAATGTTGCGAAACTTGAAAGGCGTGTCGATGTTTCAAGCATAAATCTCCGTCAGGAATGTTGACTCTCCTGCTCCTCAGATGCTGCCTGACCTGCAGTGCTTTTCCAGCACCACACTTTTTGACTCTGATCTCCAGCATCTGCAGTCCTCACTTTCTCCTTGTTTAAAAACATACAGCCAACCTTGATAATCCCCGCTTTTAAAGCAGTTCTTTCTCATTTCAGTCCACAGTTTGAAGAAGCACAGACACTTAAAAAGACACAAACTTTACAAGTTGTATAGAAATTGCTCAGACTCCATCTGGAGTACTACCTTTAGTACTGCCGATCAAGAAAAATACATTGGCCTCACATGACTGGAATGCAAACTTACCAGAATGATAACAGACTAGCTATTGGATGAAAATCCTGGAAGATTTTTCATAATAGCACTGTGGGTATACCTACAGTAGAGGGACTGCAACAGTTCACAAATATGACTAAACACCACTACCAGAAGACAAATCAGGGATGAGCAACAATAATGGTCTTGCCAATGACACTCACAATCCATGAAACAAGTTCATAGTTTTGGCAATATTGAGATAAATTTGAAAGCTTGAGGAAAGACTGGATTAAGGACTTGGAATGAGTCATGGAGTCATACAGTCAAAGCATGAAACAGACCCTTTTGTCCAACTCATCTGCAATGGCCAGTCATCACAAACTGACCTAATCCCATTTGGCCCATATTCCTCTAAATTCTTCCTATTCATATACCCATCCAGATGCCTTTTAAATGTTGTAATTGTTCCAGCCTCCATCACTTCCTTTGGCAGCTCATTCAAGACACACGCCACTCTCTGCATGATAAAGTTACTTCTCAGGTTCTTTTTAAATCTTTCACCTCTCCCCTTAACCCTGTGCCCTTGAATTTTTGACTCCCCACCCTATTCACTCTCTCCATGCCCCTCACAATTTCATCAATATATATTGGGTAACTCCTCAGCCTCCGATGGTCAAGGGAAAATAGCCTCAGCCTTTTTAGCCTCTCTCTGTAACTCAAACCCTCCAGTCCCAGAAACATCCTTATAAGTCTTTTCTGAACTCTTTCAAGTTTAACAACATCCTTCCGAGAGAAAGACATCTAGAATTGTACACTGTATTCCAGAAGTAGCTTAACCAATGTTCTGTACAGATGCAACTTGATATCCTATCTCTTGTACTCAATGTTACGACTAATAAAGGCAAGCATGCCAAATGTCTTCCTGTCTACCTGAGACTCCACTTTCAAGAAATGATGTACCTGCTTAGGTCTCGTGGTTCAGCAACGCTTCCTGCCCTGGTTTGCCTTACCAAAATGCAGGACCTCACATTTATCTAAATTAAACTCTGTCTGCCGCTCCTTGGCCCATTGGCCCATCTAATCAAGGTCCTGTTGTAATTTGAGAGAATCTTGTTCGAAGGATTTGAAATAAGATGGGTACAGACAAAAAACAGTTCCTCTGCCAATCAACAGGAGAGCCAGGAGACATAGCCACGGAATCAGAACAAAGACATTTAAAAGAGAAATCATCATCTGAAGGGATACAGTACACCAGAACTTTTTCTTTCCTGTGAATGTTGTGCCTGCTGAATCAATTGGGGTTTCCAAAACTAACACCAATAGGTATTTGCTAAGCCAGGATTTCAAAATATATACTTGTGAAGGAAAAGAATTTCAGGACTGAATTGAAAAACTAGGAGAGCAGACTAAGTGGGTAGCACTCACAGTGAGAAACTGAGTTGTAGCAGTAACATCTTCTCATATCTCCATTCCGTCCTGTCAGCCTTGGTCCAGGAACTCCCCACACATGTTCGGGACACCTCCTCTATGACTTTCTATTCCTCAGCCCCCAATGCCTAACCTTCACCATGGACATCCAGTCCCCATACACATCCATTCGCCATGGTGAAAGCCTCCATGTCCTCCATTTCTTCCTCTCCCACCAATCCAACCAGTCACCTCCACTGAACACTCATTCAATTGGTGGAACTGGTCTCCTCCCTCAATGGCTTCTCCTTCAAATCCTCCCACTTCCTCCGGACCAAAGCCATGGGCACCTGCACGAACCCCAGCTATGCCTGCTGCTTCATAAGGTACATGGAACAGTCCATCTGTAGTTACACCAGCACCATCCCCCACTGTTTTCTCCGCTACATCAATGACTGTATTGGCTCCCCTACCTCATGTTCCTGTGAGGAGGTTATCATCAACTTCACCAACATCTTCCACCCTGACCTCAAATTCACCTGGACTATCTTGGACACATCTCTGCCTTTCTTGGACCTGTCCGTCTCCTTCTCTGGTGACTGAATCAACACAGACATCTATTTCAAACCCACCAACTCCCACAGCTACCTAGACTACACCTCCTCCAACCCCCCATTATGTAAAATCATGATCCCTTACTCCCAATTCTTCTCCTTCCACCGTATCTGCTCCAAGGAGGATCAATTCCACTCAATGACATCCCAGATGACCTCTTATGTTAAGGACTGTAATTTCCCCTCCCATGTGATCAACAATGCCCTAAAACACATTTCCTCCACTTCCCACAATTCCCACCTCTCTAACCGTGACAAGGATAGCACCCTCCCAGGTCCTCACCTTCCACCCCACCAATCTCTGGATATAGTGCATTATCCTTCAGCATTTCCACCACTTACAGTCAGACCCTACCACCAAAGATATATTTCCCTCCCCAGACCTATCTGCCATTCCCTCCATGACTCCCTTGTTAGGTGCTCGCCCCTCACCAACCCACTCTCCATACCCGGCACTTTCCCTTGCCACCGTAAAACCTGTACCCACACCTCTCCCTCATCTCTGTCCAAGGCTCCAAGGGGTCTTTTCACATCCAGCAGAGACTTTCCTCTACATCCAAACACCTCATCTACTGTGTCTGCTGCTCTCAATGTGGTCTACTCTACATTGGGAAGACAGAACGCCAGTTCACGGAACGTTTCAGGGAGCATCTCTGGGACACTTGCTCCAAACAAGGAAGAACTGCTCATCTTCCGCCTTGGGACCCTTAAACCACATGGCATCAACATCAACTTCACTAGTTTCCAAATCTCCCCTTTCCCCCACCTCATCCCAGATCCAACATTGCAACTTAGCACCACACTCCTGACTTGTCCATCTTCTTTTCCATCTATCTGCTCCACCCTCCCCACCGACCTATCACAGCTACTTCCCACCTGCATCCACCTAACACATTCCCAGCTACCTAGCCCCCAGCCCCACCGCTCTATTTATCTCTCAGTCCCCTTACCCCACCACACTCCTGATGAAGGTCTTAGGACTGAATTGTCGACTCTCCTGCTCCTCGGATGCTGCCTGGCCTGAAGTGTTTTTTTCAGCGCCACTCTTTTCGATTTAGACTCTCGAGCACCTGCGGACCTCACTTTCTCCTAGTAATCCAGGGAGCCCTGATTAATACTCTTGAGGGATGGGTTCAAATCTCACCATGGCATCTGATGAAGTTCAAATTTAATTACTAAATCTGGAACATAAAGCTAGTGTCATCAATCCTGATTATCACAAATCTGGTTCATTAATATCCTTCAGGAAAATGAAGGTGCCATCCTTGTTTGGCTTTTATCTGACTCCAGACCCAAAGGAATCTGAAAGATTCCCAGGAATGGTCTGATTCTGTAAGACAAGTAAGATACAAAGACTTAGTTTATTTATAAGCTACTTGAATGGTGGAACAGCTTGAATGATCTACTCCTTTTCCACCATCGGTTATGGAAGAGAGCTAAAATCCTGATATAATTGATAGAAATTTGGCTTTTTAGTGGGCGTCAATTGGTCAGGAAGGATCGATTACATGCAGAGTGAGACACAGCCCAAGTGTGTAGAAGAAGAATCCCTACAGTGTGGAAGCAGACCTTTCGGCCCAACAATTCCACACTGACCCTCTGAAGAGTAATACTCCCAGATCCATTCCCCTACCCAATTACTCTTCATTTATGCCTGACCAGCACACCTAACCTACACCTCTCTGGACACTACGGGCAATTTAGCACTGCCAATCCACCTAATCTGCACATCTTTGGACTGTGGGAGGAGATCCATGCAGACATGGGGGAGAATGTGCAAACTCCACACAGAGCATCGTCCAAGGCTGGAACTGGACCCGGGTCTCTGGCGCTGTGAGACATCAGTGCTAACCATTGAGCCACTTTGCCACTGGGGAATTTGCAGGCTGTGTGGGAATTTGGTGAAGAAGGGAAAACGGTACTTTTTGCTTTGTTTCCTGACGCATGGTTTATCAAGTCTCTTTCTAACAGCATAAATTGAATCCCAGGATCGGTAGCTTAGCACAAAAGAGTGATATCACAGGTGGACCATAAGTTCATTTGTTGGTGATAGGTTATTGACTATGTGTTATGGATTATTTTCAGATTGAAGGTAAACAGGGGAAATCTTTACAGATTACAAATTTAAAGATCAGTACAAAGATTTTAAATATCAAATTGAAACTAAGTAAATAAAATACAGATGCAGGGCCAGGCAATGTGTTGTAACTGCATGATATGGGAGCTAGTGGATCCCAATGTGATTCATGGTGACCACATCTACATTAAGTGTCGGTTACTTGAGGAACTCCGGTTCAGAGTTGATGAGCTGGAATCTAAATTTTGAACACTATGACACATTGGGGAGGATGAGAGTTACCTGGACATTGTGTTTCAGGAGGCAGTCACGTCCCTTAGATTAACTGCCTTGAATTCAGTCAACAGTCAAGGCCTGGGGGAAGGGGAGGTGACGACAAGGGAGGGAGGTAAAGGGATCTAGGAGGTAGTGCTGAAGGAGCTTCAGCCCTTGAGCTTGTCTAACAGTTTAAAGATTATTGCTCCCTGTGTGGATGAGAGTGGGGGGTTTCGGGAAGTTGAGCAAACTGACTATAGTACAGGGAGCCATTCAAAAGGGAGGAAGAGACATGCAATGGGACTTGGGAGACATAGTTCAGGATTCTAGATTAGATTAGATTCCCTAAAGCCCAACCAGTCCACATTGACCCTCTGAAGAGCAACCCACCCAGACCTATTTCCCTCTGACTAATGCATCTAACACTGTGGGCAATTTAGCATGGCCAATTCACCTGACCTGCAAATCTTTGGGCTGTGGGAGGAAACTGTAGCACCCAGAGGAAACACACACAGACATGGGGAGAATGTGCAAACTCTACACAGACAGTTGCCCAAGGCTGGAATTGAACCTGGGACCCTGGTGCTATGAGGCAGCAGTGCTAACCACTGAGTCACCATACCATACCTTCTCCTAAGGTTAATAAGAAGTTTCAGTTGGCAGATAGAAGGCAAATGTAATGTTAGCATTCATTTTGAGAGGGCTCTAAAACAAGAGCGAAAATGCACTGTTGATGCTGTATAAGGCTCTGGTCAGACTGCATTTGGAATATTGTGAGTAGTTTATAGCCCCATATCTAAGCAATGATATGCTGGCATAGGAGGGGATCCAGAGGACGTTTACAAGAATAATCCCAAGCATGAAGGGCTCGTCATATGAGGAGTGGTTCAGGACTCTGGGTCTGTACTCAATGGAGTTTAGAAGGATAATGAGTGATCTGATTGAAACTTGCAGAGTACTGAGAGTCCTGGTTTGAGTGGACGTGGACAAGATGTTTCCACTAGTAGGAGAAACCCAAGGGCACAGCATCAGAGTGAAGAAAAGACCATTTAGAACTGAGATGAGGTGGAATTTCTTCAGCCAGAGGGTGGTTAATCTATTACTGCAGAAGGCTGTGGAGGCCAAGTCAGTGAGTGTATTTAAGACAAGAGATAGGTAGGTTCTTTATTGGTAAGGGGATCAAAGATTATGGGGAGAAGGCAGAAGAATGGGGTTGAGAGACATATCAGCGATGTATTGACTTTTTTTCATTTATTCATGAATGGGATGTGGGTGTCTCTGGCTAGGTCAGTATTTATTGCCCATTCCTAATTGCCCAGAGGGCAGTTAAGAGTCACATCTAGGCCAGACCAGGTAAGGATGGTAGTTCCCTTCCCTAAAGGGCATTAGTGAACCAGATAGGCTTTTCTGACAATTAATTCATGATCATCATTAGACTCTTAATTCCAGACATTTTATTGAATTCAACTCCACTATCTGCCTTGGTAGGATTTGAACCCTGGCCTCCAGGACATCACCTGGGTTTCTGGATTAATAGTCCAGCAATATCACCACTGGGCCTTTTCCTCCCTAATATCTGATGGCAGAGGAGAATTCATGAGCCGAATGCCCTAATTCTGCTCCTATATCTTACAGACTTTTGATCGTCCCCTAGTAAGAATCAGTGAGAATAAATCTGAGGATCAATCCATTTGCTCATTCCAGCTGCTGCTTCTGATAGCTCAAAATAATCAAAGTAGACATGGTAGGTCACCTTATTCATCGCAGGTCTAACAAAGTTCTGGCTATTGAGGGAGTGCAGCGTAGGTTCACGAGGTCAATTCCTGGAATGGCAGGATTGCCTTACACGGAAAGACTGAAGCGACTGGGCTTGTATACCCTTGAGTTTAGAAGACTGAGAGGGGATCTGATTGAAACGTATAGGCTTATGAAAGGATTGGACACTCTGGCAGGAGGGAACATATTTCCGTTGATGGGGGAGTGCCGAACCAGAGGACACAACTTAAAAATACGGGGTAGACCATTTAGGACAGAGATGAGGAGAAACTACTTCACACAGAGAGTGGTGGCTGTGTGGAATGCTCTGCCCCAGAGGGCAGTGGAGGCCCAGTCTCTGGATTCTTTTAAGAAAGAATTGGATAGAGCTCTTAAAGATAGTGGAGTCAAGGGGTATGGAGATAAGGCTGGAACAGGATACTAATTAGGAATGATCAGCCATGATCATATTGAATGGCGGTGCAGGCTCGAAGGGCAGAATGGCCTACTCCTGCATCTATTGTCTATTGTCTAAAGTTGAGTGAAACACTAATGTTGAGTTAAGGTGAATTTCAAAAGAACCAATTGTGTCCTGAGGAAAACCTTTTTTTAAATGCAGTGAGTAGTTAGGATTTGGAAAACAAGTGTAGGGCAGGCATGTTCAATCATAGCTTTTGAAAGAGAAGCAGCTAATTACCAGAAGACAAATTTGCAGGTCTGTAACGAAAGGCCTAGGAAGCAATACTCACTGAGCCATTCTTGCACACAGCCAGAAACAGTGGGCCAAATGGCCTCCTTCTGTGTTGTAAACTTTCAATGATTTTATATTTGGCATGTATACATTACCTTTTTTTTTGGAGAAATCTGGTTATTGGAAAGAAAAATTGAAAAGCTAGTCCTCTCTCGACTGCAACAATGAAATCATGATCATTTGACGTCTATTCAGATGCTGAAATTTCCAAAGAGTGATGTCTTTTGTAGCTCTAATGCAATTTTTCCAACAGCCTTGAACAGCCCTGCTTTGTAGACCTTTCTAATTTAAAAGAGTCAATGCTTACTAAGCACAAAGACTAGCCGAAGTTAAAGTTTCAAAAAGTTCCTGAGAAATAAAGTGTACAATCGAAAGAATCTTTCTGGAAATGCAAATCAGAGTTTTAAAGAAATACCTGTGGGGGGGTGAGGGGGTGGTAATGTGGGTGGGGTGGTGGGTGGGTGGAGGGAGAAAGGCTAAATTATCCTCATTATTTCAGAAAATCGGTGCTGAAAATATTGAGTCTATGAAAATCAATTCTACTTCTGAACAATTTCGTAACAAAGCTATGGGAAGACTACATTATGAAGCAATTTTAACTCTGCACTGGCATCAAGTGTTCCCTCATATTGTTTGAAAATGCAAGCATTGATTGGGCAATTATGGCACATTTAATATTTGATGAAGTATGATTGAGTTGGATTTGAATACACTCTTTCAACTTGTGCTGGAATCTGATGTCGGATAATAACATAATGAGAGCCAAATGCTCTCTTCACCATGTTGAACCTCAGTGAAAATCTTTAATATCCCTTGAGTTTGAAGTTCAGTGAGCTCTGATAAGTCAGAGAAGCACGAACATTCAAACTCTTAACACCTTAGGATCTCAATACTTGTGAACTGAGATGCACATATATCTTAGTCTAGACTCATATCTTTCTTCCCAGCTTACCTGGTCATACTGGGTAAAACCAAGGACTGCAGATACTGGAAATCAGAGTCTAGATTAGAGTGGTGCTGGAAAAGCGCAGCAGGTCAGGCAGCATCCGAGGAGCAGGAAAATCAACGTTTCGGGCAAAAGCCCTTCATCAGGAATAGAGGAAGGGTGTCTGCAGAGTGGAGAGATAAATGAGAGGAGAGTGGGGGTGGGGAGAAAGTAGCATAGAGTACAATAGGTGAGTGGGGGTGGGAATGAAGGTGATAGGTCAGGGAGGAGAGTGGAGTGGATAGGTGGAAAGGAAGATAGGCAGGTAGGACAGGTCATGGGGGACGGTGCTGAGCTGGAAGGTTGGAGCTGTGTGAGGTGGGGAAAGGGGAAATGAGGAAACTGGTGAAATCCACATTGATGCCATGGGGTTGAAGTGTTCCGAGGCGGAAGATGAGGTGTTCTTCCTCCAGGCATCGGGTGGTGAGGGACTAGTGGTGGAGGAGGCCCAGGACCTGCACGTCCTCGGCAAAGTGGGAGGGGAGTTGAAATGTTGGGCCATAGGGTGGTGTGGTTGATTGGTGCGGGTGTCCCAGAGATGTTCCCTAATGCACTCTGCTAGGAGAGTAGAGGAGACCGCATCGGGAACAACGGATATCAATAAATGATATTGGTGGGTGTGCAGGTAAAACTTTGATGGATATGGAAGGCTCCTTTGGGGCCTTGGATGGAGCTGAGGGGGAGGTGTGGGCGCAGGTTTTGCAATTCCTGCGGTGGCAGGGGAAGGTGCCAGGATGGTAGGATGGGTTGTAGGGGGCGTGGACCTGACCAGGTAGTCATGGAGGGAACGGTCTTTGCAGAAGGTGGAAATGGGTGGGGAGGGAAATATATCAAACCCCACCCCTCCAACTGTAACAAGGACAGAACCTCCCAGTGCTCACCTTCCACCCTACCAACCTTTGCATAAACCAAATCATCCGACGACATCTGGCTTCAGTCCGCCAAACTACCACTGCACCCTCTTTATCCGCTGATTTGATGGTGAGGTTGGGACTGGAGCAGAGAGAGTGGAGGGCTGCGTGTTGGTGGTGGGGTCCATTTGGAGGTGACGGAAATGTCGTCGGATGATTTGGTTTATGCAAAGGTTGGTAGGGTGGAAGGTGAGCACCGGGAGGTTCTGTCCTTGTTACGGTTGGAGGGGTGGGGTTTGAGGGCGGAGGGGTGGGATGTGGACGAAATGCGTTGGAGGGCATCTTTAACCGCGTGAGAAGGAAAATTGCGGTCTCTAATGAAGGAGGCCATCTGATATGTCCTGTGGTGGAACTGGTCCTCCTGGGAGCAGATACGGCAGAGGCGGAGGAATTGGGAATATGGGATAGCATTTTTGCAGGAGGTAGGGTGGGAAGAGGTGTAATCCAGGTAGCTGTGGGAGTTGGTGGGTTTGGGAAAATTGTCAGTGTCAAGTCGGTCATCATTAATGGAGATGGAGAGGTCCAGGAAGGGGAGGGAGGTGTCAGAGATGGAAGAGTGAATTTAAGGTCAGGGTGGAATGTGTTGGTGAAGTTGATGAATTGCTCAACCTCCTCACGGGAGCATGATGTTGCGCCGATGCAGTCATCAATGTAGCGGAGGAAGAGGTGGGGAGTGGCGCTGGTGTATCTTCAGAAGATGGAGTGTTCTACGTAGCCAACAAAGAGACAGACATAGCTGGGGCCCATATGGGTGCCCATGGCTACCCCTTTGGCCTGGAGGAAGTGGAAGGATTTGAAGGAGAAATTGTTAAGGGTGAGGACCAGTTCAGCCAAACAAATGAGAGTGTTGGTGGTAGGGTACTGTTGGGGACATCGGGAGAAGAAGAAACAGAGGGCTTGGAGGCCCTGGTCATGGCGGATGGAGGTGTAGAGGGATTGGATATCCATGGTGAAGATGAGGTGTTGGGGGTCAGGGAAACGGAAGTCTTAGAGGGGGTGGAGGGTGTGGGTGGTGTCTCGAATGTATGTGGGGAGTTCTTGGACTGGGGGGATAGGACAGTATCGAGGTACGTGGAGATGAGTTCAGCGGGGCAGGAGCATGCTGAGACAATGGGTCGGCCAGGGTGGTCAGGCTTGTGGATCTTGGGAAGGCAGTAGAATCGGGCAGTCCGGACTATGAGGTTGGAAGCTTGGGTGGGAGATCTCCTGAGGTGATGAGTTTCTGTAAGGTCTGGGAGATGACGGTTTGGTGATGGGGTTGGGGTCATGGTCGAGCGAGCGGTAGGAGAAGGTGTCTTCGAGTTGGCGTCTGGCTTCAGTCCGCCAAACTACCACTGCACCCTCTTTATCCGCTGGTTTGATGGTGAGGTTGGGACTGGAGCAGAGAGAGTGGAGGGCTGCGCGTTGTGAGGGTGAGAGGTTGGAGTGGGGGAGCGAGGTAGACAGGTTGAGGCGGTTAATGTCTCGACGGCAGTTGGGAATGAAGAGATCGAGGGCGGGTAATAGGCCAGCACGGGCGGATGCAGTGTGTTGGAGGTGGGCAAAGGGTCCTCAGAAGGTGGACGGGAGTCCTGATTGTGAAAGTAAGAACGGAGGCGGAGGCGGCAGAAGGAGTGTTGGACGTATTAAATGCATTGATGCGTGGACGGAGGGGGATAAAGGTGAGGCCTTTGCTGAGGACTGACCATTTGTCCTCAGTTCGGGGGAGGTCTGGCGGGATAGTGAAAACTCGGCAGGGCTGGGAGTTGGGATCTAGTGTGGGTGTGGAGCTGGGAGTGGGGGCAGAGCCTGTAACTGGAGTGGGCGTGGTGTTGGGGGAATGGGGTGGAGTCATGAGCAGGGGTGGTGTTCCCCTCAGGGTTCTTGGGGGTGGGGATGGTGACAGCGGGATCTGTTGGGGGGGGGCGTATCAGCAGAATGCAGGTGAGTGGTGTTGGTAGGGGCAGAAGTGGTGATGAACAAGGCGGGGGGGTGGAAGTCTCAGAGCGTGTGACATCAGCAATGATGTGAAGGGCGGAAGTGATGTCACGTGTGGTGCATGAGGAATTGTGAGGGTCGAAGTGGCTGTGGAAGCGGAAGTGATGTCATCCATCACCGTGGGGATGGTAGCTGCAGCAGCCGCATGGCTAATGGCGTCCGAATAGTTCCAGAGGCCAGGGGAATGTTCTGGAATGTTTGAGGAGTGTTGGTTATGGAGGTGGGTACATAAAGTTTGTTGTACTTACAGTTTTTGATATTTGAGATGGTGTAGAAATATTGTTTGTTGAGAGCATGAATTCTCCTGAGAATATAGTACAGAAGGGGTCCTTTGCAGTTCTGAGAAAGTGTGGCCCTGAGCTGAGGCAGGGCTGACTGTAGAGAGGTTAGGTGCCGGCGCATTGCTGCGAGTGTGGAGTGAAGGATCTTGAAAGAGAACCGTTGCTGGTGGTTTTGAATCTGTAGTCTGTACTGCTTGTCCTGTTCGGTTCCGAACTCTGTTGGTTTAAAGGTGGTCTGGAGTCCGTGTGGGATGAGTTGGTTACGGAGGCAGATACTGAGAAAGGAGGACCAGTTCCACCACAGAACACACCAGATGGCCTCCATCTTTAGAGACCGCAATTTCCCTTCCCATGTGGTTAAAGAAGTCCTCCAACGTATCTCGTCCACATCCTGCACCTCCGCCCTCAAACCCCACCCCTCCAACTGTAACAAGGACAGAACGCACCTGGTGCTCACCTTCCACCCTATCAACCTTCGCATAAACCACATCATCCAACGACATTTCCGCCACCTCCAAATGGACCCCACCACCCCTCCCCACCCCTTTCTGCCTTCTGCAAAGACCGTTTCCTCTGTGACTACCTGGTCAGGTCCAAAGTTCTACCTGCACATCCACCAATATCATTTATTGTATCCATTTCTCCCGATGCGGTTTCCTCTATATTGGGGAGACTGGGTGCCTCCTAGCAGAACGTTTTAGGGAACATCTCTGGGACACCCGCACCAATCAACCACACCGCCCTGTGGCCCAACATTTCAAATCCCCCTCCCACTCTGCCAAAGGCATGCAGATCCTGGACCTCCTCCACCGCCGCTCCCTCACCACCTGACGCCTAGAGGAAGAACACCTCACCTTCCGTCTTGGAACACTTCAACCCCAGGGCAACAATGCGGACTTCACCAGTTTCCTCATTTCCCCTCCCCCCCCACCTCACCTCAATTCCAACCTTCCAGCTCAGCATTGTCCCCACGACCTGTCCTTATCTGCCTATCTCCCTTCCCACCTAACCACTCCACCCTCCTCTCTGGCCTATCACCTCCATCCTCACCCCCATTCACCTATTGTACTTATTGCTACCTTCTCCCCAGCCCCACCCCATTTATCTCTCCACCCTGGGGGCTTCCTGCCTCTATTCCTGATGAAGGGCTTTTGCCCGAACATCGATTTTCCTGCTCCTCGGATGCTGCCTGACCTGCTGTGCTTTTCCAGCACCACTCTGATCTAAACTCTGGTTTCCAGCATCTGCAGTCCTCACTTGTGCCTAGGTTAGGTGGATTGGCCATGCTGAATTGCCCATAGTGTCCAGGGGTGTGTAAGTTAGGTGCATTAATCAGGGGAAACGTCCAGTAATAGGGTAGGGGAATAGGTCTGGGTGGGTTACTCTTCAGATGGTCAGTGTGGACTTGTTGAGCCCAATACTCTGTTTCCATTTTTTTTTCTTATTTTCCCCAGCACCCATGTTGTGTGTAAAATCCTTGACATTGATCTAGCTCCCTCAGAGCCAGCACTCATGGTTTCAGGATGTCTGACACTCCTGTTCTTTTTTGTTACTTTTCTTTTACCCCCATACTCCCGCCTAACTGTGGTAGTGCTTATTTTATCCCCAGCACCCGTATTGTGTGTGTGTGCAGGTGTGAGACACAGTGAGAGACACAAAGTGCATGAATCTTTATTCAGTTTCCACCACCAGGAAGAAAGGAAACACCCGAGTGGCCAATGACAAGCAGTGCCCTTCACATTGAAGGGCAATGCTGTGTGATCAAAACAGTGAAGGGGAGGGCAGGGATCAAATCAACATAGAGTTGGAGGGGGAAATAATGCACTCCACTCCCTGCGGCGCCCACCTCTCCCTAAACAACTCCAGGGTGTTAGTGGAGACTGCGTGCTCCTTCTCCAAGGACACCCGGGCTCTAACGTAACCCCGGAAGAGGGGCAGGCAGTTGGCCCTAACAACCCCTTCCACGGCCCACTGCCTGGACCTGTTTATGGCCAGTTTGGCCAGGCCCAGGAGCAGACCCACAAGGAGGTCTTCAGACCTGCCCTCCCTCCTCCGTACCGGGTGCCCGAAGATCAGGAGCGTGGGACTGAAGTGCAGCCAGAAACAGAGGAGGAGGTTTTTAATAAAATCAAAAAGGGAGTGCAAACGCCCACACCCAATATATACATGGTCCACGGACTCCGCAGTGCCACAGAACAAGCAGTTGGGCTGCGAGTCCGTGAACCACCGCAATCTGCGGTTACAGGGGACTGCTGCGTGCAGCACCCTCCACCCCAGATCCCCGAGAGAAAGGGGGAGGACCCCCGCATAGAGAGCCCTCCACTGGGGATCCCCACCGCCCGGTGGCAAATGGGTACGCCAAGGCGTGTCCGGACGGTGGATGAGGGAGAAGAGGTGGACGGTGTGCAGCAGCAGTCGATACAGGGCCCGCCTTTTTATGTCCTTAAAAGGGACAAAACTAAAATTCTGGAGGCGGCTCAGGTTGTGGGGCACAGGCTCCCGCGGGAAGTACGGGACCTTGGGGCCAATGTGAAATTCCGTCCGGCCCGGGGTGAGCACGGACGGGATCCCACCGCACACCTGAGCATCCTCCAACCGGTGCACTACGTCGGGTCCGAGCACCGCCGTTTTAAGGCGTCGGATGGCGGTGGCCACGTACCGGACGTCTACCGCTGCCCTGCTCGCTATGTCCTGCGGCAGCGTCCAGCCCCGGCACCCAGCACGTCCCCGACCCTGGTCGCCCTCGCCGCCACGGCCCTCCCCTCTGACAGCCACTCGAACCCGCGAGTACGGAGGTGCGGATTCCTGAGCAACGGCTCCCTGACGACAGCCGCTACTCCAGCCGGAGGGTAGGCGCGACGCGATTCGACCATGTTCCAGACAGTGATCAGGTCCTGGTAAAAGACAGGCAGCGTCTTGAGGGCGACCTCCAAACCGTAACGGTCGACGAACAAGAGCTGCGTGTCGTAGTTGAGGTTACGCACCTGGCGGGAAAAATACGTAGCCAGGGCGCACCACCTAGGAGGAGGCTTGATGTAAAGGTATCGCCGCAAGGTCTGAAGGTGGAACGTCGTGACCTGGGTGCGGACGCACACCAGCGACTGACCGCCCCCCTCAATTGGGAGATTCAGAACCTGCGCGGTGACCCACTGCATCTTTTTGTCCCAGAAGAAGTCGACCAACGTTCTCTGGATGTCAGCGACAAAGCCAGGAGGAAGGACCAAAGTGACCAGCCGGTACCACAGCATGGCGGCCACCAGCTGGTTTATGACCAGCACTCGACTCCTGTAAGATAGCACTCGGAGCAGTCCTGTCCAGCGGCCTAGGCGAGTCGAGACTTTGGCCTCCAGCTCCTGCCAGTTGGCCGGCCAGGATTCCTCAGCGGGGCTGAGGTAGACCCCCAGGTAGAGGAGATGGATGGTACTCCAGCTGAACCCCCGTAACTGCTCCGGCAGAGAGTCCACCTGCCACGGACCGACCAGTAGTCCGGAACATTTGGCCCAGTTGATTCTGGCGGAAGACACTGCCGAGTACACGTCCTGGCACTCGCGCATCCTCCCCAGGTCAGCCAGGTCGGTGAAAGTGAGGAGCATGTCATCGGCATAGGCCGAGAGGACCACCCCTGTTCCCGCGCCACGCAGAACGAACCCCGACAACCTCCTCTGCAAAAGGCGCAGGAAAGGCTCCACGCACAGGGAACACAGCTGGCCGGACAGGGGGCAGCCTTGACGTACGCCTCTCCCGAAGCGAAGGGACAGAACATAGAACGTTACAGCGCAGTACAGGCCCTTCGGCCCTCGATGTTGTGCCGACCTGTCATACCAATCTGAAGCCCATCTCACCTACACTATTCCATGTACGTCATATGCTTGTCCAATGACGACTTAAATGTACTTAAAGTTGGCGAATCTACTACCGTTGCAGGCAAAGCATTCCATATCCCTACTACTCTCTGAGTAAAGAAACTACCTCTGACATCTGCCCTATATCTATCACTCCTTAATTTAAAGTTATGCCCCATCGTTCTCGCTGTCACCATACTTGAAAAAAGGCTCTCCCTGTCCACCCTATCTAACCCTCTGATTATCTTATATGTCTCTATTAAGTCACCTCTCAACCTTCTTCTCTCCAACAAAAACAGCCTCAAGTCCCTCAGCCTTTCCTCGTAAGAACTTCCTTCCATACCAGCAACATCCTAGTAAATCTCCTCTGCACCCCTTCCAAAGCTTCCATATCCTTCTTATAATGTGATGACCAGAACTGTACACATTTCAGTCTGAAATGTGATGCACTTGCATGGACGCCGGTTGAGCACAGCACAAAGTTTGGCTATGTTTCCCTCTACTTTTTATTATCCTAAGAGTATTCATGATTTGAGTTCAGTTGTAACGAGTTGAGACTTGGACCAAGAACGTCGTCAGGGACCTGTTAACTTTAACCAGACACTCTGCAGCAGCATACAAAGGTCAGATTCGGGCGACGAACCGCGTCCCGAACCCGAATGCCCACAGAGTCCCGAGCAGGTACTCGTGATCGACCCTGTCGAACACCTTCTCCTGGTCGAGAGACAGGAAGGCACTCGGCAGACCAGCCCGTTGACAGAAATGGATCAGGTCCTGGACCAGGTGGACATTGTTGTGTATCCTCCGGCCCAGGACCGTGTAGGACTGCTCCATGTGAATCATGTGGGCCAGCACGGAAGCCAGGTGAGAAGACAACACCCTGGTGAAGATTTTGTAGTCCGTGCTGAGGGGGGAGACCGGACGCCAGTTTTTTCATGGCCTGTTTCCATCCTGTATGGATTCTATGATAATTCCTCACACTTCATTATCAATGGACCGATGCGAGAATCATGCAAGCCCTATGTTGGCAGGCCATTTGGCCCATCGAGTTCATGCTGACCCTCCAAAGAGCATCCCACCCAGCCCCTACCCTATAACCCTGCATTTCCCATTTCCCTATAACCCTGCTAACCCACCTAGCCTTCACAATCATGTGACACTATGGGCAGTTTAGTACAACCAATCCATCTAACCTGCACATCTTTGGAAACCCACGCAGACACAGGGAGAATGTGCAAACACCACACAGACTGTCAGCTGAGGATGGAATTGAACCTACATCCCTGGCACTGTGAGGCAGCAGTGCTAACCATTGAGCCACCATGTAGAATCCTACAATGGTGATTGCACAGAGGGAGGCTATTTATCCCTTTGTGTACATGCCAGCTCAAAGGTGCAATTTAACCAGACCTACTCACCAGCCATTTGCTCCTCACTCTGCAAACTTTTGGCTCTTTACATTGATATCCAACTTCCTTTGTGTGTGAAAGTGGTCTCAAAGACCTGTTAAATAGTGAGCTTTAGAAATTTGACCCAGGCATGAAGGAATGGCAATATATTTCTAAATTGTTGTGATCTGTCAAACATCCTCATTGACTGATGCTGTTCTGTAAATGGTGCAGCCAAATTGACTGAATAAATACACTCTGAGGCATTTCTCAAATGTAATGGTTTATTGATTTCCTCTGTTTCTGCATTAAGGGAACTTGTCAAAATTATATGGACATTCCCTCAGGCAATGACTATTCATACCTTACTGGAAGGGAATCAGTGTACAGTTGCATAAATAACAGTGCAGCGTGTACTCAAATAGCTCCGTTTAATATAAAAACAAATGACTGTGGATTCTGAAGATCTGGAATCAAAACAGAAATATTCAGTAACTGGCAATATCTGCAGGGAGAAAACCAGAGTTAACAATTCAGATGCAATGTCACAGGTCTGAAACTTTGAAATTCTCCACAGATGCTGCTAGACCTGCTCAGTATTTCCAGTATTTCTTGTTTCTCTTGCAGGTTTAATGGCGAGCCACAATCAGTTCACGTTTCTAGTGGTTTACTGAGTTTTCCAGAGACTCTGGTTAGATTTACCCTTAAAAGAAAGTACCCTACACTGATTCTCTTTAACTTGCATAGTTCATTGAGAGCCAGCCTCTGCAGGCTTCAACTGATTCTGTAATCTGACTCTCTATCTTCTAACCCAAATGTAATGCTAATGATCGTAAGGATGAATTTATTAATCAATGATTAATTTGATTTCAACGTACTTACCAATAAAATGAAGTACTTGAATTTACATAGTGCCTTTCAAGTTTTTAGAATATGCAAAGGTCCTTTACGACCAATGAAATATCCACAGGAAATGTGGCAGGCAATTTATGAACAGCAAGCTCCCACAATCACCCACACAATAATGATCACACCATCAAGTTGTTTTTATGATTGTGTCATAAATGTTGGGCAGAATGCTGGGGAAGAATTCCTTTCTTTTCTTTGGGTAGCGCTATGAGACTACAGCCATTCAACTGAAAAAGCAAAGGGGACCATCACTTTAATGGCTCATCCAAAATCTTGTTGGTTAGAGAAAGAAAGATAGAAGGGGTGTCATGTGATGTATAAACATTGGCACAGAAAGTTTCTTTGTTGCGTATTTTCGGTAATCTATATCTTTCCCAGTGGCTTGGGGTAGGACGCGCAAAACCTTTTGACAAGGGCACACAGAAATGGCAGTGCCTTCAAAATATTTCAACATTTTGCTAATTAGGCTGGCGCAGGTTCTGGGCACAAAAGTCAATTGATCTCAGAGGAGAATTCACATAATTTTGGACTTAACAGTTTTTGATTTTTTTTAAAGTCCTGGAGCTCTGATATGTCACTTGCCTGCCTTAACCTTGGTGCTTAAATCATTGATCCATTCAGGGATCGGTTATGAGAGAATGGGTGTTAGGCTGAACCGCCTGAGACAAAAGTCCTCCACTATCTTGCTCTCATTGCGCAACACTGTCACCCAACTACCTTCATCCACAGTGAACCATTGGATCAATTCTCACACCTTCAAGACCTCCCTTCAGAAAGGACAGACATTGTTAATCAATCTCAACATCACCTCCAGTGTGCCAGCCCAGCCTTTGACCATCTGAGAAACAGAGTGTCTAGTGACGAAGACCTTAAGCCCAGCACCAAGCTCATGATCTACGTGCAGTCACGTTACCTGCCCTTCTGCATTAATTCTTTTTTCATTCATGGAAATCTGGCTTGACTAGCGTTTGCTGTCCATCTCTAATTGCTTGAACTGAATGGTTTTCTAGGCCATTTCAGAAAGCAGTTAAGAATCAATCATATTGCTATGGATCTGGAGCTGCACACCAGCCAGACTAGGTCAGGATGGAAGTCTTCCTTCTCTAAAAGACATTAGTGAATCAGATGGGAGTTTACGACAATTGATATGAGTTTCATGGTCATCATCAGACTTTAAATTCCGGGTGTATCAGAGCTGTGAAGAGCAGACATCTCAAATATCATGAGAAATAACACTACTAGAGATACCCCCACAAAAGTTTATAAGTCTTATATCAGGACAGGTGCTCCAATGACAATGTGTCCTCTCAGGCCATACTCCCAGTATTGAGGCACTTGATATAGTCAGTCAGCTGCATTAGATGGGCTTTATGATGGGCGGCACAGTGGCACAGTGGTTAGCACTGCTGCCTCACAGCGCCAGAGACCTGGGTTCAATTCCTGCCTGCCTCAGGTAAGTGTCTGTGTGGAGTTTGCATATTCTCCCCATGTCTGCGTGAGTTTCCTCCGGGTGCTCTGGTTTCATCCCACAGTCCAAAACTTTGCAGGTTAGGTGAATTGGCCATGCTAAATTGTCTGTAGTGTTAGGTGAAGGGGTAAATGTAGGGGTTGCTCTTCAGAGGGCCAGTGTGGACTTGTTGGACCGAAGGGCCTGTTTCCACACTGTAAGTAATCTAATCTAAATATGCTTGGCACAAGACTTTGAGAACAAGCTGGAAGAAAGTGAGGACTGCAGATACTAGAGATCAGAGTCGAGAGTGTGGTGCTGGAAAAGCACAGCAGGTCAGGCAGCATCCGAGGAGCAGGAGAATCAGGATGAAGGGTTTATCCCTGAAACGTCGATTCTCCTGCTCGTCAGATGCTGCCTGATCGGCTGTGTTTTTCCAGCGCCATACTCTCGACTTTGAGAGCAAGTTCCCTATTCCAAGCTTTGTCATTGCAAGGGGATAACAGGAAGGGCAGAGGAAACACTTCAAACATGTCCTCAAAATTCTCCTGAAAAATGTGATATCATCACTGGCCCATCAGAATCTCTTGCGCAAGACTATTTAAACTGGAGAAAAAGCATCTGCAAAGTGCAAATGGTGGAAAGAGCATGTGGAAATCTGATTGTGTTGCCTACCCACCTCTTGAAAAGGCCCCTACCCTCCGTGTGGCAGTGTGCGCAGCCTTAGCACTGGACTTCTTTGTTCCCTCAGGACACATAACTCTGGAGAGTGGAAGAAAGTCATTCTTGGTCTCTACGGGCTGCCTCAAAACAAGACTTTGCTAACCTTTTTCTCACTTTATGGAGGAGGTAATGGCCTAATGACATTATTAGTTTTTGGAGTATTAATCCAGAGACCAGAGAATTAATGTTCTTGGGACATGGGTTCAAATCCCACCATGGCAGATGGTGAATTTTGAATTCAATGAAAATCTGGAATTAAGAGTCTGATGATGATGACTATGAATCAATTGTTGGGAAAACCTATCAGTTTCATTAATGTCCATTAGGGAAGGAAGCTGCCTTCCTTACCTGGTCTGGCCTACATATGACTCCAAAGTAGTTGACTCTCAACTGCCCTGTTGCCAATAAATGCTGGTATAGCCAATGATGCTGCAGGTACCAGGATGGGTGGGAATTCTAATTTGCTCCTGTCATACTAGAACTCCTGCAGATTTTCCCACCACCCCACCCCATGCATTAGCAGCAGAACAATGCAATCAGGTAGATTTTTTTGCTCCTTGTTCCCGTTTTCCACCATGACTTGAACCCAACATTTGCTGAAATGTGGAAGCTCTCAGAAAATTTGCCCTCATTTTACGTGTTACAAAAATTCTTTAAAACTGTGTATGACTTACCCAAGATATGTCATGGCAGATCAAATGGTACAGAGGCATATATTAATAGGAATCCATTTTAATGCCTCTATATAGATCAATTAGTTTCAAACAGCATGCAAATTGCAATTTCTTTATTTAGCTCTCCCTATACCATCAGCTTGCATTTCCTGATTTACTTCAGGTACCGTAACATTTAGAGCTTTACTTAAGATCCACTTTAAAGGAGGGTATTGGGAAGTGTCATGGTAATGTCCCTACCTTTGAACTAGGAGACTGGAGTTCAAGGAGAAAGTGAAGGCTGCAGATGCTGGAGATCAGAGTCAAAAAGTGTGGCCGCTAGAAAAGCACAGCAGCATTCGAGGAGCAGGAGAGTCGATGTTTTGTGCATAAGCCACAATGCCCACCTGTCCCAGTCTTGTCTAACAGCATCACTGAACAAGTCAATTAGGAAACGTCTACAAGCTATCTCAATATCAATGCTGAACATAGCACAGTAAAATGAAATAACCATTGGCATCTAGTATGAAAACTTGGCCAGAACAATCTCTAAAACAATTGCAGTGCTGTTCAAAGGTAAACTGCCCTTTGTAGCTCGCATTTGAAGGAGCATTGGAACCTTTGGTAAACTCATGTGTAGTTGTTAATATGTACATTCTGATAGAGGTGTGGTGCAAGGACTAATTGAAATATGTTCCCAGGTGCATAATTCTCATGAACCGTTTACCCATTTAAAGAGACATCATGCTTATTGCCTCAAAAGTAGTCCAACTCTGGTAAGAAGTAATCATGGAGGTATTTATCATGTGACCATCAATTGTAAGATGTTTGACCACATTGTATTCAATTATGTGACATTCATTGACATGACACTTCCTCATTATTTTCTTCACAGAGCTGGAATGGCATGGTAAGGCATGAATGGTGGGGTTGGGGTTGGCAGTTATTTCCATGGCTGCAGGACAATCTATATTTGAAGCATGGCGGAGTTGTCCCTCTGTTGGCACTGTCAATTTTGCATCAGCAAAAAAGGTTGCTAACATTGCCTCTCATTGTCCATGAGACTCCCTGACAATTTGGGAAGTGCTGGCAAGGCTGTTGAAAATCCTCATGCGCGTGGGTAACAAAGTCCTCATGTATTGACTTTCCTCACAGATAGAGCCCCGTTCAGTCCTCCTGTACTCTACTTTGGCCTTGTGTACAGATCAAGGTTTCAGCTTGGTTGCTGTCACTTCCAAATAGCACCGCGGAGGCACCATACCACATGGACTTCAGCAGGTCAAGAAGACATCTCCCACCACCTTCTCAAGGGCCATTAGAGATGGCAATAAATGCTTGTGACGCCCACGTCTCATGAACAAATAGATAAAAAATCAAGGTGTCATGAGATGATTTCAAGCACCTCCGCATGATAAATAATACATTTTTTTAAATGACTGACAAAAACTTTAAAGACAATTCTCATATTGCATAGCACAAGATTTCTTTATATTCGAATTTTTTTCTTGAGTTTCATTAAAGTTCCATAGGTGTACATTTTGTAAGCTTAGGACATAATTGAGCATTATTGCTGCCTTACTTGAACAAGGCAAATTCTTGCACATAAATAATAGAGGATGGTGAAAGGAGGATTAGGGCCAATTGGGGACCAGACAGGAGATCTACAATGGAGGCAGGGGGCATGAAAGAAATATTAACTTAATATTTTGTCTTTATCAAGAAGCAATGTTGTCCAGGCACATTGACAGAACAGAATACTCAATCACTGGATAGATACCAAAATGGTAAGGAAAAGGCATTGAATAAACTGTTAGTACATAGAGTTGAAAGATATCAGGTCCAGATGAGATGAATCCAAGAATATTGAAGGATGTAAGAGTGGACATTACAGAGTCACTTTGCATCTTCCCTGGTGAATGGTGTCCAAGGACTTGAGAATGGCCAACATTTCACTTTCGTTCACAAATAGGTTGTAAAAATAAATCCAGCAGTTGCAGATATATCCTTGCAAGGCCAGTCAGTTTAACTTCAGTAGTTCTAGAAACAAAACTTTGAGATAGAATTAATGGTTACATAGACAAATGTGGAAGAGACAGGATGGATTCTGTCGGTAGAATATCATCTTAATGAATGTACTGGAGTTCTTTGAAGAGGTAACAGTGAGGGCTGATGAGGGCAATGCTGCTGATGTGGTGTACATATGGTGACCAAAAGGTGTTTGATACTGTGCTGCACAATAGATTTGTGAGAAAAGCTGCAGTGCATAGAATAAGAGGGACAATAGCAACTTGAAAAATTGAAAAATTACAAAATTGACAGGGATTCAAAAAACACAAAGTAATGGTTGGTGGATATTTTTCAGGCTGGTGGGAGATTAATGCCTGTGTTATGTTATGGGAGATAATGTGAATATTGCTGCATCAGGTATAATACCTTGGTGGAGGAAAATTCACATCAACAGTCTGTATTAATAGAGTCATATAGAGTCCTAAAGCATGGAGGCAGGTCCTTTGGCTCAAACTGGCCCATGCTGACCAAAATGTCCATCCATGCTGACCCCATTTCCCTGCACTTGACCCATATCCTTCTAATCCCTCCCTATGTATGTATTTGTCCAAATGCCTCTTAAATATTGTTAGCATACCCATCTCTACCACTTCCGCTGGCAGATATGCATACCACCCTCTATGTAAAAACATTGTCCCTCAGGTTCCCTTATATTCTTTTCCCTCTAACCTTAAACTGATGTCCTCTAGTCCTGGATTGTCTAACCCTGGGAAAAAGACTGAGTGTATTCTCCCTATCCATGCCTCTCATGATCTTATACACTTCTATAGGACCCCCCCCCCTCAGTCTCCTATGCTCCAAAGAAAAAGGTCCTAGCTTGTCCAACCTCTCCCTATAACTCAGACCTTTGAGTTCTGGCAACATCCTTGTAAATTTCTTCTACATTCTTTGCAGGTTAATAACATCCATCCTATAACAAGGTGACCAAAACTGAACACAATACTCCAAGTGTGGCCTTACCAATGTCCTGTACAACTGCACCATAACTTCCCAACTTCTATACTCAATGCCCTGACTATGAAGGCCAGTGTGCCAAAAGCCTTGTTCACTGCCCTGTCTACCTGTGACTCCACTTTCAGAGAACCGTGCACCTGAACTCCAAGGTCCCTCCGATCCTTAAGGCCCTACTATTCACCATGAAATACGACCTTAATTGACTTTCAAAAATGCAAGACCTCACACTGATCTATATTAAACTCCATTTGCCATACCTCAACCCACTTCCCCAGCTGACCAAGGCCCTGCTGCAATTTCTGATAACCTTCCTCACTGTCCACGATACTGTCTATTTTAGTGTCATCTGCAAACTTACTAATCATGCCTTGTACATTCTCATCCAAATCATTGATAAAGATAACAAACATTAAAGGGCCCAGCACTGATCCCTGAGGCACTCCACCAGTCACAGGCCTCTAGTCTGACAAGCATTCTTCCACTATTACCCTCAGCTTCCTATCATTAAGGCACAGTGGTACAGGATACAAGAAGAGGGGAGTTCTGCTGAACCAGTATAAGACACGGGTTAGACTTCAACTGAAGTATTGTGGACAGTTCCAAGTGCCACACTGTCGGAAGATTGTGAACACACTGGCGGTAGTACAGTGGAGGTTTATGAGAATGGTTCCAGAAATGGGAAACTTCAGTAATGACAGATTGGAAATGGGGGTTGTTTTCCAAGGAGAGGAGAAGGCTAAGGAGAAGTAGATTTGACTGAAACTTTCAAAATCATGAGGAGTCTGGACAGAGCAGATAGGAAGTAACTGCTTCCACTCGTAAAAGGGTCAAGAATAGAACAGATTTAAAGTGATTTTACAAAAGAAGCAAACATGATATTTGAAAAAAAACCATTCTTCACACATTGTGTTATTCAGGTCTGGAATGCTCTACTTGTAAATGTAGTGGATACTTGTTCATGAAGGTATTCAAGAGGGCTTCAGATGATTATTTAAATACAAACAATGTGAAGGATTGCAAGGAGGCTGAGGGGTGACCTTATAGAGGTTTATAAAATCATAAAGGACATGGATAGTGTAAATAGACAAAGTCTCTTCCCTAGGGTGGGGGAGTCCAGAACTAGAGGGTGCAGGTTGAGAGTGAGAGGGGAAAAATATAAGAGAGACTTAAGCAGCAATGTTTTCACGCAGAGGGTGGTATGTGTATGGAATGAGCTGTCAGAGGAAGTGGTAGAGGCTAGTACAATTGCAACAAATTAGCCTTCCTCCAATTTAGAACTTCAACTTTTAGATCTGTTCTATCCTTTTCACTGGCCCCAAAGTGCTCCTCTACTGACACTTCAGTCACCTGCCCTGCCTATTTCCCAAGAGTAGGTCAAGGTTTGCACCTTCTCTAGTAGGTACATCAACATACTGACTCAGAAAATTTTCTTGTGCATTGTTTACAAGTTCCTCTCCATCTAAACCCTTAACACTATGGGAAACACCTGTCTGTACCTCTGACTAGAGACTCCCCTATCACAATCGATCGCTTGGAACCCGACGTATCCCTCATTGCATTAAAGCCTGTCTTGACACCAGAAACTTGGCTGCTTATGTTACATTGCTCTGAGAGTCCATCACCCTATACACAGAAAAATGTTTGGGATGGACAATTGGTTGGGATGTTAAACCAGTGCCCCACCTGTTCTGGATGTGTTGGGTTACTACGGAACATGTGCAGCATTGTAGTGATATCTGGATTACTCCCGGTGCTACGAGCGAGTGAGAGTAGGAATAGGAGGATAGTGCAGATGAATGCATGGCTGAGGAGCTGGTGCATTGGCAAAGGGTTCACATTTTTGGATCTTTGGAATCTCTTCTGTGGTAGAAGGTTTAGAAGGTTGTGTGTGTGTGTGTGTGTGTGTGTGTGTGTGTGTGTGTGTGTGTGTGTGTGTGTGTGTGTGTGTGTGTACACACACGTGCACGTATATCTCATCTGTGTATGAGACTTTGATGTTTACCATAAATTCTGTGTTCTACGATCCTGCCCCACTAGCCACCTGACGAAGGAGCAGCACTCCAAAAGCTTGTATTCTCAAATAAACCTTCTGGACTATAACCTGGTGTTGTGTGATTTTAAACTTTGTCCACCCCAACACCAGCACCTCAACATCATTGATAAAATAAGATGGAGAATATTTTTAAAAATCTATTCAGAGAATCACTACCGGGCAGATTTATTGTCAAAACTTAATCTCTCTTGAGAAGGTGAGGGTGAGCTGCTTATCTGAGATGCCGTAGTTCGTCTGCTTCAGGTACATCACAGTGGGGTTCGGAAAATGTTATAGGATTCTATCCCAGCGACAGTGAAGGAACAGTGGTATGGATCCAAGTCAAGATGGTACTTGATCTAAGGATGGATCCCAGCTGGTATTGTTTCCATTTGCCTGCATGGTTCATTCTTCTAGGTTGTAGAGGTTGTGGGTTTGGAAGGTGTTGAAGAAATTTCAGTGAGTCAAACGAATGGTACTGTGGTGAAGATGGTAAAATAATTAAGGTGGAAACAGGGTTCGAGGCATCAAGTTTCATGGGTTTTGTTGGATCTGCATTCATGCAGGTAAGTGGAGCATAGTTCATTGCACTGCAGGCTTGTGCCTTGATAATGATGGAAAGGAGTCATTCTACTCAGCACAGAATTCCCAGTCTCATACCCTTGTGGCCACAGTATTTATATGGCTATTCCAGTTCAGTTGCAAGGTGGGTAACTTACGGGATGAGGAGGAATGTTGTTTTACATTCACCCGCGAATAGTCTTCACTGAATTCACTAGGCAGTAAAATTGCTTAGGATGTTAAACCAGTGTCCCACCTGTTCTGGGTATGTTAGGTTACTATGGAGCATGTGCAGCATTGTTGGATATGCACACCACATAGCAGATAGGCATGTTTTACCCCAAGCTTCTAAAGTTATTAGGGAAGGAAACACATTAATTTGTTTAATAGTGTGGAGAAATGGGGCCATCTGTCATTCTTAACCAGCGACAATAATAAATAAATTCAACTGCAGAATTGCAGTATGACATTAATCACCAAAACCCCACGATGATAACATTCTGTTTTAAAGCTGAACCCATATCTCTGAATAATCCAATTTATAAACTGAAGAGGAAAGAAATATTTCCAGTGTGCATTTGCAAAAATGCAATGACATTCATTCAGTTGTCTATTAGCAACTAAATTCCTGTGAACAGCATTACTTCCTTCCAAGCCAACGCTTCAGACTTCAGTAAGAAATTCGTGCGTCTGACCAGGTGCCAAACACATAACCAGACTATGTGATATGCTGTCTGCTAGTGAGCCTGAGTGCTACTTGACAGATTGCTACTAAATTAACCTGACTGAATTTAAAGACCAGTTAAAGTGGAGTGGTTTGCACTAGCTGGTTATATCACAAATGTAGACAGGGTCTGAAGTGTCTTATAAAAATACTTTGAAAGAATACTTATCAACTCAAACTGGAACACAGTTTTCCTGAGTAAAGCTGTCTCTTAACTGCTTGCACATCGTGTTCGAATTATAAAAACCTACGTGAAGCTGAATCTTGGATTTTATCAGAAACATCACTTGTGTTGTTTTTAGTGCTGCCATATTTACACAGATATAATTTGAGGTAACTCATATCTTGGCATGTAACATCTACCATAGTGAAACATATGGTTGCCATTGCAAGATTCAGTATTTTAGAAACATTGGCTTACTTTTAAAGTTAAAAGTAATCTTAAACAAGCATGTTCCCCATACATTGAAGGTGGTTTCTTTCCACATGAAGTGAAATCAAAATCCTTAAGAAGCAAAAGGCAACACGAGAAAGCAGAAATGGTGCAGCTATTGGGACACCTTTTATGGTTAGTGGTAATGTCCTTACCTCTGAAAGAGAGCTGGGTTCAAGTCCCAACCAGTTCCAGAGGTGTGTAATAACATCTCTGAACAGATTGATTAGTAAACATCTCCACAGGGTGGGTGTTCCAGGATGTATTAAGGGGCAGGAGGTTGAGAGTGGGGAGGAGTCACCTGGAGCATGATGGGAATCTGGAAGTGACTATCTGCAAGGAGGGCAGAGGCAGAAATCCTCATGACTTTTAAGAAGTATTTAATTGAGTTGCCAAGACATGCAAAGCCAAGTGCTGGAAAATTGGATTAGAACAGTTAGGGTGGTAGTTTTTCACTGACACAGGCTTTACAGGCTGAAGGGCCTTTTTCAGTTTTTACATGACATGGTGGCTCAGTAATTATCACTGCTGCATCACAGCCCCAGGGACCCAGGTTCAATTCCCCCCTCAGGTGACTGTCTGCGTGGAGTTTGCATGTTCTTCCTGTGACTATGTGGGTTTCCTCTAGGTGCTCTGGTTTTCTTCTACAGATGTGCAGCTTAGGTGGATTCGCGACGCTGAGTTTTCTGTAGTGTGCAGGCTAGCCATGGAAATGTGGGTTCTGGAGATAGGGTAAGAGTCTGGGTCAGTGCAGACTCGATAAGCTGAATAGCCTCTTTCTGCACTGCAGGGATTCGACAATGGATTATTGGCACTGAGAAGCATCATTCCAACTCGACATCCAACATAATAATCTCATGTTTAGAGTCATCAAGATCTACATCATGGAAGGAAGCCCTTTGGTCCATTGCATCCATGCTGGTTAAGAACCGTTACCTAACTATTCTAATACCTTTTTACAGCGCTTGGCCTATAAGCATGTATGCCTTGGCATTGAAAGTGTACTTTTAAATGCTTCCTAAATATTATGGGGTTTCTGTCGCTACCACCCTTTCAGGCAGTGTGTCCCAGATTCCCACCATCCTCTGGGTGAAAAACTGTTTTCTCACATCCTCCTCAAAGCATTCTGCCCCTCACCTTAAATCCATCGCCCCCGGTCATTGATCCTTCCATCAGGGGGAAATGTTTCTTCCTCTCAACCGTATCTGCACTCCTCATAATTTTATACATCTCAGTCATGTTCCCGATCAATCTTCTTTGCATAAGTAAAACAATCCCAGTCAGTCCAATCCTTCTTCATAATTTAAACTCTCCAGTCCAGGCAACATCCTGGTAGATTTCCTCTCCACTCTTTACAGCACTATCACATCCCTCCCAATATGTGGATCCCAGAACTGCACCCATTACTGCAGCTGTGGCCTAACCAATGTTTTATACAGGTCCAGCTTAACCTTCTGCTTTTAAATTGTATGTCTTGGCTAATAAAGGCAAGTATGATGTCCTTACCACTTTATCAAATTGTCCTGATAACTTAAGTGACCAGTAGACACACACACCAAGACACCTCATTAAAGCTTACTGCTCAAGATTGGATACGGTTACAGAGAGTGGTGAACTCGGCCCGGACAATCTGTAGAATCCATCTACCAGGCCCACTGTCAAGGAAAGGCCGCCAGCATTCTCAAAGATCCATCCCACCCTGGCAATGTTTTTTTACAACCTCAACCATTGGGGAGAAGGTACAGAAGCCTGAACACATGCACCAACCAGTTTCAAATCAGTTTCTGCCCTTCTGTTGTTAGAATACTGAATGGACTCACAAATCTTAACATTCACCTGTACCTGTGTTTTTGTTTTTGCCACTGTTTACCTATTATTTACCTATCTATGCTACTTAACTGTGTGGTCTGTCTATATTGCTCGCAAGACAAAGCTTTTCACTATACCTCGGTACGCATAACAATAAATTCAATTAAATTCAATTCCCAGGGTCCTACCATTCATCAGGTTTTTCCTTGCCTTGTTTGTCCTTTCCAAGTGCATCATCTCACATTTATCCAGATTGCATTCCATTTGCCATTGATTAGCCCACCTGACCAGCCCGCCTATATCTTCCTGTCCCCCTCATCATTTACCACCTCACAATGTGAACTGACGGACCAACCTCTGCATTCAAGTCTAAATCACTTATATAAACCACAAACAGCAAGACCCCCATTACTGACCCCTGGGGAAACCTACTGGACACAGGCTTCCAGTTGGAAAACAAACCCTCACATTCTGCTGAAAGGTTACAGACCTAAAACCTTAATGCTGTTCCCCCCCTTTCCACAGATATGATCTAACCTGTTGAAGTTTTTCAAGCATTTTCTTTCAATTTCTAGCATCTAAAGTATTCTGCCTGTCCATACCTAACTCCAGTCTGTGCTCTTAATTTTCAGAATAAGACTTCATGGAGTCATAGAGTCTGGCAGCACAGAAACAGATGTTCTAACCATAATCCCAAACTAAACTAGTCCCACCTGCCTGCCCTTGGCCCATATCCCTCCAAACATTTCTTATTCAGGTACTTATCCAAATGTCTTTTAAATGTTGTAACTGTTTCCACATCCACCACTTCCTCAGGAAGTTCATTCACAAATGAACCACTCTGTGTGTAAAAAAGTTGCCCCTCGTGTCCTCCTTAAATTGTTCTCTGCTCTCTTTAACAATATACCCCCTTGTCTTGAACTTCCCCATCCTAGGAAAAAGATATACCTGCCATTCACCTTATCTACACCCCTCACGATTTTGTAACCCTCTAAGGTCACCCCTCAACCTCCTACACTCCAGTGAAAGAAGTCCCAGCCTATCCAGTATTTCCATATAACTCAAATGTTCCATTCCCAGCAGCCTGATAAACCTTTCCTGAATCTTCTCCAGCTTAATAATATCCTTCTTATAACCCAGGTGACCAGAACTGGACACAGTACTCCAGAAGTGGCCTTACCAATGTCCAAAGTTTTGCTGATCTGTCTGAATATCTCCAGATTTGGCTGGCTGTCAGGTTATGTCTGAATATGTTCTTGCAAAGCACTTCAGAACATTTTACAGTATTAGACAAGTTATGTGAATACTAGTTGACGTTACACATGGCAGGGTAGAATTGTTGGGCAATTACAACATGTACAGAGATTTGAAATTGAATGTGTTAACAACAGAGTATGAGAAAATGGGAGAATTTGGCTTATTATGATAACAATCAAGACTTTAAAACAATACCAACAAATTGGCATTGGTAAAGATGGCCAAATTCTGCTTTTTATTGTCTTTCATTAAGAGACAGATTGTAGTATCTCTAAACAAACCCATTGAGAGTGAGAAGTGACATATAAAATGACATATTAGCATTCTGTTAGACAGGTGAATGTGTGGGGAAGAATCTTGTGTTCCTGGAAGTGATGGGTTTGGAGGCAAAATTCCCACTTAATTGGGAATTGAAGTCATGGCTACCAATGGTGGGGAAATTAGAATGAGAGACCAGAATTGGTAAAGCACTAATATTGTAGATGGTTTTACAGCTGGAGAAGAATACAGAAAAATAGAGAAAAAAGAAACAAAAACAAAAATTGGTGGAGAAACTCAGCAAGTCTGGCAGCATTTGTGGAGAGAAAGCAGAATTAATGTTTCAAGTCACTAGACTCTGTTAACTCTGCTTCTCTCTCCGCAGATGCTGTCAGACTTGCTGTGTTTCTCCAGCAATTTTCATTTTGTTTCAGATCTTGAGCATCTGCAGATCTTTGTTTTATTTGAGGAATAGGTAAGGTTTGTTGAGGAAACAAGGATGAGAACTTTAAAATCAAGGCATTCCTTAACTGGGAGCCAGTGTAGGTCAGTGCACAATTTTAAACACGATCTTTGTAGATCTTTGACAGCCTGATTAAATCGATCTGATGCTCTGTGGAACATAGTCATAGAGTAATAGAGATGTACAGCATAGAAATGGATTCTTCGGTCCAACTTGTCCATGCCAACCCAATATCCTAAATTAATCTAGTCCCATTTGCCTTCTAGGAACTACTTATTCATGTACCCATCCAGATGCCTTTTAAATGTTGCAATTGTACCAGCCTCCACCATTTCCTCTGGCAGCTCATTCCCTACACTCAACACCCTTTGCAAGAAAAAATTACCTCTTGGGTTTTTTGTATCTTTCCCCTCTCATCTTAATGCTATGCCCCCTAATTTTGGATGCCTCTACTGTGGAACAAAGACCTTTGCTATTTATCCTATCCATGCCTTCATGATTTTATAAACCTTAATAAGGTCATCCCTCAGCCTCCCACACTGCTGGGAAACTAGTCCCAGATTATTCAGCCTCTCCTTACAGCTCAAACCCTCTAAACCTGGTAACATCTTTGTAAATCTTTTCTGAACCCTTTCACAACATCCTTCCTGTGCCAGGGAGACTAGTATTGAATGCAATATTCCAAAAGTGGCCTAACCAATGTCCTGTACAGCTGCAACATGACCTCCCAACTCCCAACATGCAGTAATCTCCCCTTACTATGTCCAGCAGTTATTTAAATCAGTTTCTAATTAAAAACAAACAAATATTCTCAGGATATGGAATGTATGAGCAAGGCCATATTTTATAGATCATCCCTAGCTGTTCTTTGTAATAAAGGTACACAAGATGGGAGACAATCTATTAGAACCATGAACAGAGTGACCTGATAATTTAAATAGGAAGATGAAAGAAGAAGCATAAGCTTCCTGCAAGTCATAGAAATGCCAGTATTGTATATAAAGGCCATGCTCAACATATAGTGGTCATGGTCATCTCTCATCATCTGAGATGGAAGGGACATGCTGTCAGAATACTCAAACAAAACTGCACCTCCTCAGAACTGCACCAGGGAGCACGTTCCCAGAGGAACTGTGATTTACAAAGAGAGAGTGACAGAGAGTGAGGTAGGCTACCCTCACCAACCATCTGCCACCACCACTGGCAATCCAATTTCCCCATTGACGGAGAGCTGACAAGGTTAAGAAAAGTTTCGTAAAACAACTGGGAAGCCACAGCCAACATAACACTTCACTTTCACCCAGTTCTCCACAAAGGGGGCATGGTGGCTCAGTGTTTAGCACTGCTGCCTCACAGCACCAGGGACCCAAGTTCGATTCCAGCCTCGGGTAACTTTCTTTGTGGATTTTACACATTCTCCTCGTGTCTGTATGGGTTTCCTCTGGGTGCTCTGGTTTCTTCCCACAATCCAAAGATGTGCAGGTTAATTAAGGTGAATTGGCCATGCTAAATTGTCCCATAGTGTTCAGGGATGTGTAGGTGAGATGCATTAGTCAGGGGTAAATGTAGAGTAATACGGTAGGGGAATGGGTCTAGGTGGGATACTCTTCAGAGGCTTGGTTGGACCAAAATGGCCTGTTTCCACACTGTCAGGGTTCTATGAAAGAAGAATCATGTTCAGCATGAGGATTGGCAATAATGACTTCAGAAAGCATTAAAACTGAACTATGTAATGTAAGATTGGGACCATGAGTCAGTTGGACAGGTTCCTTTCCCTGAAGGCTAAGAGTCATTCAATTGGCTTTTAATGTCCATCTCACAGGTTTCATGGTCATTATTCTCCCACCCTAGTCCATAAATGATCAATTTCATTACTTTCTATGTTGGATTTACACTGAAGACCTGTGGTTTGTTAGCCCAGCACTGGAATCACTACTGTTCATTATTAAAGTAATTTGTTTGAAAACAAAGCTGAGATGCAATTCATCCCTACTGGCTAGGTCTGGCTCACGTATTCTTGGTCTTCTCTTACATATGGGTTCCACAGTGAGATTAAACACATATTCTTCCTGCATGGGTGTGAGAATTTCAGTGGCAGCTCCTGCAGTAGCAGTGGGATTTAAGGAAAGAATGTGCCTCCCTGCAACCACACACGCTGTTTACTGGCTAGACCTTCTACCCCTCACAGTGTAAGAACCAAATTAGGAAAACAAATTGTATTGTTGATAATCTCTTTGCATCCAAACGTTCAGCAGCTGTCTCACTGGAGTCGATCCCTACAAATGGTGCTTTCAAGCAACACACAAACACATGTCAAAATCGCGTGCTCCATACAAATTAATTGGCCATACGCTATTGCCAAGAGAGCCAGGCTGAGTCGCAGCCTCATTACATGGGATGAGATTAATTAAGGAAATCAAAGTTGTTAAAAATGGTGAACTGATTTGAAACCTTATTTTTAAATTAAACTGACATGATTCTGTTTAAATTCTCCAAATACCCTCGGTCTGGTGACCTTCAAATCCTTATTTCACAAGTATACTGTAATAATTAGCTGAATTCCATGAGGAAATAAAGATAGAAGAGAATTAGCTGCATTAAGTAGATAAATATTATGACTCCCAATGCATTATTTCATGATAAATGCCTTCAGGAAGGAAAATACAGTGACCTATTTCTGAACATTTAATAAACATGTATTTTTCTTATTTGGTTTGTCTTGCTGTAGCAAACCTCAAATTTCTGAGTTAAAATGGAGCACTGAAATATTTCTTCACTGGAGTATATCCAATACAAAAAGCCGAGAAGTGAAATTAGACAGTGGCAGTCATGTAGAATGAATCATTAGCCAATCATCTGCCATTTTGACACTGTATCCAATTTGTTACATTGGGAGAGTATAAATCCGGATGGCGGCTGGTTTGTTACCAGCCCAATTCACAACACCAATTTCAACTCCGCCCCCTCACCAAATGTGTCTGCCATCTTGACGTTGCTTTTGATGCAATTCAAGATGAAATCATATAGAATCTTAAGGACATAGAAGGCCATTCAGTCTACTGAATTTGTACTGGTACTCTGTGCAGCAATCTAATCAGTCTCATTTGTTCCCCTGTTCTATCTCTGGAGTTTTGCAAGTTTATTTCCCTCAAGTGCCAATTGAATTTCCTCTTGAAACCATTCCTAAACTCCATTTCCACCATACGTAGAGTCATAGAGTCATAGAGATGTACAGCATGGAAACAGACCCTTTGATCCAACTCGTCCATGTCGACCAGATATCCCAACCCAATCTAGTACCATTTGCCAGAACTTGGCCCATATCCTTCTGAACCCTTCCTATTCATGTACCCATCCAGATGCCTTTTAAATGTTGTAATTATACCAGCCTCCATCACTTCTTCAGCTCATTCCATACATGCACCACCCTCTGCGTGAAAAAGTTGTCCCTTAGGTCCCTTTTAAATTTTTCCCCTTTCACCCTAAACCTGGGGTGCCATCTAGGTCTGGACTCCCCCATACCAATGAAAAGATCTTGTCTATTTATCCTATCTGTGCTCCTCACAATTTTATAAACCTCTGTAAGGTCACCCCTCAGTCTCTGACACTCCAGGGAAAACAGCCCCAGCCTATTCAACCTCTCCCTGTAGTTCAAATCCTCTAACTCTAGCAAAATCCTTGTAAGTTTATTCTGAACCTTTTCAAGTTTCACAAAATTCTTCCGATAGGAAGGAGACCAGAATTGCACACAATATTACAAAAGTAGCCTGACCAATGCCCTGTACAGCCGCAACATGACACCCCACTCCTATCCTCAATGGTCTTACCAATAAAGGGAAGCATACCAAACACCTCCTTCACTATCCTATCTACCTGCGACGCCACTGTTGGCAGTGAATTCCTAATAGCAATCTATACACACACATTCTCACATGCCTAATGCATGCTTTCATCCAAATTCTTAAATCTTTGCCCCATGACCTTTCTCCAACAGTTAATAGGAACTCCTTTCCTTTTTACACCATATCTAAACTGGTCATTACCCATGCACACTTTTATCAGGTTCTTTACACAGTCTCTATTTCTTTCATCAGAGTGACCTCAGCTTCTCCAACCTATTGACCTGACTTATGAGTTTTGCTCACTCCTGGAACCCATGCTGGTAAATTTCCTCTGCACCCTCTTAAGAATCTTCACATCAGTTCTACAAAGTGGTGACCAACACTGAAGCCAGCAGAAGGCGGGCTGGGTGGGTGCTTGAATTAGTTCAACTTTTAATAATTAACACTGGACCTGAATATTTTTGCAGCTTCAATCAAAACTGGTTTAATTAAAAAATAGCTGCCTTCAAAGTACAGAAAAATCTGATAAAATCTGCTCATGATTTTGAGATATAAATTTCAAGCCCACCTTTTGTCACTGTATTACAGCATAAAGATATGTCATATACTGTAGCATTTGATTGACTAATTTCAAAATCACAGCAGTAAAACTTTTAAGTTTCAAACAAATAACATTGTCGATAACTTGGTAGTTCCCAGTTAGACACAGCTCAGGAGAATAACATGCAGCAGAGCATTTTATCAGTACAGGGAAGGCATTAGCTAATATTAACCCACTGCTAAATATCCACTGTCCTAATCTCTGAGACACAGTTTTGACTAGCCAAAGAAAAAAAATGCTTATTATAATACCCTTGGTCATTTCTAAAAATTCATTCATGGGTGAGGGCATCATTGGCTCATGCCAGAGAGCAGTTCAGAGTCAACCACATTGCTGTGGGTCACATGTAGGCCAGACCACATAAGGATAGCTGTTTTCTTCCCTAAAGGACATTAGAGAACCAGATGGCTTTTTCCCCCTGACAGTCAACAATGGTTTCATGGTCATCATTAGACTCTTAATCCCAGATTTTTATTGAATTCAAATTCCACCACCTTCCATGGTGGGATTCAAACACAGCTCATTCGCTGGGTCTCTGGACTAACGCGCAGTGATAATACCACAAGGCCATTGCGCCCCTTTGCACTGATTCAGCTTACCACAAGACTGCAAGGGGGAGCAAGATCATGTGACATTGCTATATCTTATTGATATAATACACGATTACACCTAACCCCTTATTTTTCCTAGAAGATATGTAACAGCAAAACAATTGGGCATGTACTATACTGTGAACAGTTTTGGTCCCTTTACTTAAGGAAAGATATTATTTCATTGGAGGCAATTCAGAGAAGTTCCACGCGGATGATCCCTGGTATGGAGGGATTGTCTTATGAGCAAAGGCTAAGCAGGTGGAGACTCTACTCTCTTTGGAAGATTGAGGTTTGATCTCATATAAAATTCTTAAGGGTCTTGACAGGGAAAGTGCTGCGAGAGTGTTTCCCCTCATGCAAGAGCCTAGGACCAAAAGATATATCTCAGAATAAAGGGGTACCAATTTGAGACTGAGATAAGGAGGAATTTGTTCACTCAGAGAGTCTTTGGACTCCTTGCCACAGAGATTTGCGGGGACAAAGTCCTAATGTGTATTTAAGGCTGAGATAGATTCTTGATCAGGAGGGGAATCAAGGATTCTGAGGAAAAGGCACGAAAATGAATGTGAGGATTGTCGGATCAACCATGATCCTGTCAAATAGCGAAGTAAGCTCAAGAGGCTGAACGGCTTCCTCCTGCACCTATTTCTAATGGTTCTACACACCCACTACAACAGGCCACACCCAACACAAGGATAATTGGATTGAACATTCTTTTAACCTGATCTTCCCTCAGGGACCTTCGATAGCCCTAGAACCACAACATGAACACTTAATGGCAAAGTATTTGCATGTCATCAGGTTAATAATTGTCCTAACATTTCCTTTTGATTATTGAAGTTATTTATTATGAATGACACAACAGGCCATGGCCCTATGTCAGGAGCTCTGGGTTCAAGTCCCACTCCAGGAAGGTGAGCTCATAACCTGATCAAATTAAGTTGATTATCAATTAACAAGAACAAAATGGTTTCTCAACTGCAATCAATATGGAAGAATGTCACTCCGGTTTCAGACTAGCAACCTGCTGTCAGAAAGAAACAAATTATGGCATAAAAAGGGTTAAGCATCTGAAGTCACCGTGAGCTAAAACTATAAAATGTCACCACATCTTGCGTAACAGTATGCAAGTGCTCAGAGTGTAGCTGGGCTCTTACAGCTTGGTATTTCAGCACAAGTGTAACATATCATTTTCCCTCTAGCTTGTTATTTCGCTCTCCCCATATAATGAGTTTCATCCCAATGAGCAGTAGGGAAAGATCAGCAAGCTTTATTCACTGTTCAAGGTGTGCTTGACCTTTGGGTGATTTTTGTTGGTTTGATACAAAATTAGAAAGATGTTCCATCACCACTTCTGTCCTTTTAACCTCTCCAATCTTTGAAAATGACAAGCATTGAACCTCAGCCTTGACAATACATTTTTCACATATTTTACTTTCTTTATCCACTCTTTCTAAATATTCCATTTGGGGCTCATCCACACAGGACAAAAGATCCTGTGGATCATCATATGTTATTCATCATGGTCTAGAATGGCAGAGTACACTTGACGGGCTGAATGGCCTACTTTTGCTCCTATGTAACCTACTCACCTGCTTTTAATTGGCATTGCAAAATAACAATCATCTGAATAAATGGGAACTGATGGACTCTATGAATATTAAATAGGTTGTTCACTTTTAAATATAATAAATTCATGTTCATTAATCTTTTCAGCGAAAAACCAGAAGTAAATTATTAGTTATTAGCGAAAGTATTGGTGCAGTGCTAATGTCATTGGCTTAGCAATCTAGAGTCCAACTCTTACGGATATGGGGTCACCATGTAGCTGGTGGAATTTAATAGAATGAATCGAATTCTAGAATGAAAAGCTAATGTCAGTATTGGTGCAAGGTCGATTATTGCAAAAGAATTACATCTGATTTATTAATTATCTTTCAGGAGAGAAATCTGCTGTCCTTTCCTATTTTTCCTCAATGTGGTTAAGACTCAGCAGTCTTTGAAATGGCCAAGTAAGTCAATCAGATTCTAATGATAATCATGAAACCATTGATGCTTGTCAGAAAATCCTATCTAGTTCACTAATGTCCTTTAGGGAAGGTATCTGCTGATCTTCCCTGGTCTGGTCAATATGGGATTTCAGACCCATAGCAATGTGGTTGACTCTCACCTGCCCTCTGGGCAATAAATGCTGGCCGAGCCAGTGACACCCACTTCCCATGAATTAACTTTTAAAAATGCTTTGCTCATAAGTAATTCTGCTGGTGAATATCCAGTTCCCAAAGGTGTTGAACTGCGATGCAATGAAGCTAAATCTTAATCAGAGTTTTTAGGCATTAGTGACTTTCATAGTTTCACCTCTCTCTCAGCTTCCCCATATGCCCATGGATGAAGAGACACTGTGCGTGATTGATTCCTTTGTGAATCTCTTAAAATCTTCAGTCACCAATTGTGGGCATTCGTCTGACCTTCCCTAGTCCATTTACCTGTGTGTCGATGAAATTTACTTCTGTGCTCGGAGAGTTGGTGTGGACTTGTTGGGCTGAAGGGCCTGATTCCACACTGTAGGGAAGCTAATCTAATCTAAACTGACTGATTCACCTAGAGTTGTATAAATTCTAGACAGAAATTTCTATCAGTCTGGACATTGGACGGGCTAGTGTCTGACTATTCATCGGTGACTGACAAATCACGACATGTGTGTCAAGACGATGTAACAATCTCTAATGTTTTTGAAGTACAGACTGTTGCGCATGAGCTCAACACGTATCCAATTCTGAGTGCCCTCCTTGAATTTGTCTCAGAATTTATTCTCTCGTGGGTGTGATATTGCCAGCCTGTCATCAAAGTTATGTAGAATCTCTAATGTGGTCAAGCGTTTGCTTTTGTTCCTGACGTCTGTATAAAGTCTGGTCTGTTGCCTATACTTTGAAAACCGGTCTAGCCGTGATTGTCTAATTGCATGCATTCCACTTCTGCCTTGTGAGCTTGAAAAGCCTCTTGTAACTTCTCCTATGAAGTTTGTAAAGAATTAATTATTTGTGGGGAAAATGATTCTACTAGATGTTCTGCTTCAGCCTGATTCATGGTCACTCTGGATTACTGGGAAACAGTATTCTGTATTTTCCCATGGACATTGCCTTTTGCGTTTCATATCTTATCAACCTGAGGCCGAAGTTTTACGATATTTCATGGCAGCTTGATCATTGCCACGGAATCTAACACTGTAAACTGATGGTTTTTGGTCAGCTTTCACTTGAAGCATCAAACCCATCGGGTAATGTGAGAAACATTCATAGCTCCAAGTACCTACTACAGCCTCTTCCTTTATAGTTGCGTACTGTTGTTCTGCTTCAGTTTGCACCCAAACTGCAAAGTACCAGGCTTAATTCCAGGTCATTCCTGATGAAGAGCTTTTGCCCAAAACGTGGATTCTCCTGCTCCTTGGATGCTGCCTGACCTGCTGTGCTTTTCCAACACCACACTCTCGACTCTGATCTCCAGCATCTGCAGTCCTCACTTTCGCCTACTTCAAGCTCCCATCATCCTGACCCTGATGGATACTATGCTTAATTCTGTGGAAGACGCATCTGCCATCACTATTGTGGATAATCTGGGATTGTAGTGAGCTTGTAGACCCAAGAAAGTAATTTTGCTCTTTCTCATAAACTGCAATAATCTGTTCCAGACTCCGAAACCACTCTTGAACTTTTCTTAAAACATTTCCTAGACGTTGTCTGTTTGTGGCCAGATTTGCAATGAATCGCTTTTGTCTTCCTGGGATCTGCAATTAATTCTTCCTCTCATATGATGTAACCCAAGAATTGTCACTCTTCTCCTGGCGAACTGATACTTCTCAATGACCCTGCTTTCAGGACTTCAAAAACTCGGTGATTATACACCTTTCCTGTCACGCTATGTATAAATATGTCATCCCTATGACAGATTACTCCTCATTTCTTTTCAAGGATTTGAGCTGCCAGAGGATGTGGTGGAGGCTGATACAATTGCAACATTTAAGAGGCATTTGGATGGGTATATGAATAGGAAGGGTTTGGAGGGATATGGGTCGAGTGCTGGTAGGTGGGACTAGATTGGGTTGGGATATCTGGTCGGCATGCACAGGTTGGACCGAAGGGTCTGTTTCCATGCTGTACATCTCTATGACTTTATGTCGCATGTTAAAGTATTATTGGTGTTGATGACATTAAAAAGGTAAGGGATTACAGCAAATCCAGCTGCATTTACAGGGAAGGGGAGGACCTAGTAGCATTATCAATAGACTATTAATCCAGAGGCAAAAATGAGTACTGCAGATGCTGTAGATCAGAGTCTAGATCAGGAAAGAGATGGGCTTTTGCCCGAAATGTCAATTTTCCTGCTCCTTGGATGCTGCTTGACCTGCTGTGCTTTTCCAGCACCACTTTAATCTTGACTATTAATCTAGACACCCAGGTTCAAATCTCACCGTGGCAGATGCTGGAAGCAAAATTGAATAAAAATCTGGAACAAGGTATTTAATGCTGGTCATGAAGCCATTGATGGTTCATTGAATTGCTACAGTGAGGAAGCAGGCCATTTGGCTCATTGAGTCCACACTAACCCTCCAAGGAGCATCCCACTCAATTTCTTCATTTCCCATAGCTAATCCACTGAGCCTGCACATCCCTGGACAATGTGGGTAATTTAACACAGCCAAACCATCTAGGCTGTGCACCTCTGGACTGAGGGCAGAAACCAGAGCACCCAAACGAAACCCACACAGACACAGGGAGCCCATGCAAGCTCCACACAGACAACCACCCCAAGACTGGAGTTGAACCCAGGTCCCATGAGGCAGCAGGGCTAACCACTGAGCCACTGTGCCACCGTTTCATTCCTGGAGGATAAAACCCATCTAGTTTACTGATGTTCCATAGGGAATGGTAGTTGCTGGTCTGGCCTGCATGCAATGTGGTTGTCTCCTGTGGGCAATAAGACATGGGGGCCTTAATCAGTAATGTTCAGATCCTGTGAATGAATGAGAAAAATGTCCTGCCTGTGAAAGTTGGTCTGGTCGCTGGGTGCCATGCGAGTGAAAGGTTCTCCTGGGTAACCCTGGCTGTGACATTGTGTGATTTGCATTTTGAATAGCCTATAGACCATCATGAGAACCGTCACAAACTTTGAGAACCACGCTTAGGTCTAATAACTCAATTTGCTCCATTTACCCTTCGCACAACATTTGTGCAACATCAAATTATAAATTAAAAACAAGGAGCAGCAGTGGCCATGCGGCCCTTCAAACCTGCTACACTCTTCAAAGTGTGTGAATGCTGCCCATTTAACAAGATTATTTCATCCTTGGTTTTCTTTTTCAAGAGGGATTGTAAAGGCAGAAGTGCCGATGTGTCTGGAACTGACTACTTTAAACAATGGCAGGGGAGCAGCCAGTTCTCCCAGTTCAGGTTTTTTTTCAAGTTTGATTTGTTTTAACAGGATGTGAGAAACTGCTGGTAGCAGAGAAGCTGTAACTGTGAAAAAAGGTTCCAAGCTTCAACAGATGATTCTTGCCTGACTCTTCCGCAATCTCTCCTGCCTGTAAGAACCTGAGTTTCAATTTAACATTTGCCAAGGAGTATGTTTCTAGGATGTTATGGGTATTGGATCAGCTCCTTCATCAAGTTGCAATAGAGTCAGCTGGGTTTCCAAATAGTTGTTATTCTAAATTCCATTTTTTTTGTTCATGTTTCAGCTATAGTGTGTAAGTAAATTCTGTTTTGCTTAAAGCCGAGTGGTTTGATCAGCTGCATCATACCTGGAATGTCCACTTCACATCTGCCTTTAAAATAAGAAAATGTTAGGGTCTGGGTTACCTTCTTAAAGTGTTTTGAGGGGGGTCTGGCCTGGTCCACAACAAATATGATCATGGCTGATCCTCTATCTCGATACCATGTTCCTGCTCTTACCCACTAATTTCTTGACCATCTAAATAATTATCAATCTCCTTTTTAAATATATTCAGTGACTTGGCCTTCACAGCCGTGTGTAATAGATAATACCACAGTTTCATGACTCTCTGACTGAAGACAGTTTTCCCTCATCTCAGTCCTGAATGGCCTAGCCCATATCCTGACACTGTAACTCACAGAGGGCTGGGGAGGCCAAGTTCTTGAGTGTATTTAATATAGAGATAGGCAGATTCTTGATTAGTAAGGGGGTCAGGGGTTACGGGGAAAAGGCAGGAGAGTGGGGTTGAGAAACATACCAGCCATGACTGAATGGTGGAGCAGACTCGTTAGGCTGAAAGGCCTAATCCTCGCCAATATCTTATGGATCCCTTGTTCTGTGGGCGGCACGGTGGCACAGTGGTTAGCACTGCTGCCTCACAGCCCCAGAGACCCGGGTTCAGTTCCCGCCTCAGGCGACTGACTGTGTGGAGTTTGCACATTCTCCCAGTGTCTGCCCGGGTTTCCTCCGGGTGCTCCGGTTTCCTCCCACAGTCCAAAGATGTGCAGGTCAGGTGAATTGGCCATGCTAAATTGCCCGTAGTGTTAGGTAAGGGGTAAATGTAGGGGTATGGGTGGGTTGCGCTTCGGCGGGGCGGTGTGGACTTGTTGGGCCGAAGGGCCTGTTTCCACACTGTAAGTAATCTAATCTAATCTTCTAGAGTCCCCAGCCAGGGGTAACAAGGTCACTTGATTGTTTGTCATAAAATGCAAAGAAATGCAGGGGATGGTGGAGGCCATTAAAAAGGCATTATCACCAAACATTTATTTGTATTCAGTATTCTGGTGGTCTGACAGCTCGAACACGAGAACTGTGGTGTTCTGTTGATATTACTTTGCAGCAAACAGTATGATCCAAACCAGAGTGAGTCAGTCGAGTCACCAACTCTCCAGGATTTGCCGCAATAGTTTCAGGAATTAATAACTAATTTCCAGCATGCTGCTGTGCACCATGAGGAGAAAACTCACCAGGGCAATAAAGGGATTCTTTAGTATTTTTTGAGTAGTGGAATGGAAAATATTGGGTGTAGGAAGAACAGCTGTTTGTTTGGCTGTGAAGAATCACGCATTGGGATAATGGACAATCTCTTCAGTCTGTGACTGGTATAGAAAGGTCATGTACAGTGACCATGGATTGCCCAATTGGTCAATGGCTGGACTGTGGCAGTGGGATCGGTAGAGGCACATGGTCCTGTGATGGAGCTTGCAATTTCTATAGATTTGATTAGAACTGGGCACTGTCGAGCCTATCAGTCTGCAGTTTGATCCGGCATTGTGTCCTCTTCTGTGTGGTGGAGGATATTTAATCAGTTGGGTGGGTGGACCTTCGGGCCTTTGCTCTGATACTATGACGGTGCTACAGACCTTGGAATATGAAGCTCTCCAGGCCAGACACCAACTGAGGCCTTGATGTGGGCAATTAACACACATTAGAATCATAGAATTATTACAGTGTAGAAAGAGGCCATTCAGCCTATTGAGTCTGCACTAACCCTTCAAAGAGCATCCCACCCAGACAGCACCTCACCCCACCCTCTAACTAACGGTAGGGTTCTAAGTAAGGTGGAGGAGCAGAGGGATCTTGGGTCTATGTTCATAGATCTTTGAAAGTTGCCACTCAGGTGGATCGAGCTTGTAAGAAGGCCTATGGTGTATTAGCGTTCATTAGCAGAGGGATTGAATTCAAGAGTTGTGAGATGATGTTGCAGCTGTACAGGACCTTGGTAAGGCCATATTTGGAGTACTGTGTGCAGTTCTAGTCGCCTCATTTTAGGAAAGATGTGGAAGCTTTGGAGAGGGTGCAGAGAAGATTTACCAGGATGTTGCCTGGAATGGAGAATAGGTCGTACGAGGATAGGTTGAGAGTGATAGGCCTTTTCTCATCGGAACAGCAAAGGATGAGGGGTGACTTGATAGAGGTTTATAAGATGATCAGGGGAATACATAGAGTAGACAGTCAGAGTGTTACAAGGGGACATAAATTTAAGGTGAAGGGTGGAAGGTATAGGGGGAATGTCAGGGGTAGGTTCTTTACCCAGAGAGTGGTGGGGGCATGGAATGTGCTGCCTGTGGGAGTGGGAGAGTCAGAATTATTGGTGACCTTTAAGCGGCAATTGGATAGGTACATGGATACGTGCTTAAGCTAGGACAAATGTTCGGCACAACATCGTGGGCCGAAGGGCATGTTCTGTGCTGTATTGTTCTATGTTCTATGTACCCTCTTCCCTACCATTTACCAGGCTAACCCACCTGATCTGCACATCCTTGGACTGTGGAAGGGAACTGGAGCACCTGGAGGAAACCCACTCAGACGCGGGGAGAATGTGCAAATTCCACACAGACCGTCACCCATTATTAGATTCAAACCCAGGTCCCTGGCGCTGTGAGACAGCAGTGCTAAGCACTGAACCGTCATGCTGCCCTTGAATAGTCCCATCTTACCCATCCAACAGTGGGCAAGAAAGGGAGGGTGCCAGCTGCATGGCCTTGCTTGCTGATTGCAGGGAGTATGGACTGTCCTTTGTTGGCTGGCACTTGGTAGCTGACATTGGGAATGGGAAGTGCCCACTCTCCTCTGCCTTTTGCAGTTGATGCCTCTCTCCCCACCATGACCTCCTGTCCCTTGAAGACTTCGTCCCGCTGTCTTCCTACCCGTGGCCTGGGATTGAGTGCTTATCACAAAGCACAAAGGTGTGCAGTTGGTAGGGCCCAGAGGGTGTGAGAGACCAGAACATATTACCAGCAAACGTTCAATTGCATTCAGATTTGTGTTGGTGTAACAGCTCAAACAGTGATAGGTTCTTTTTCTTAGTTATCCATTGACAGGATGAGGGCATCATTGGCTAGGTCAACTTTTCCTGCCTATCCCTAATTGCCCAGAGGGCTACTAAGAGTCAACCACATCACTGTGGGTCTGGAGTCACATGTAAGCCAGACCAGGTAAGGATGGTAGATTTCCTTCCCTAAAGGACATTAGTGAACCAGATGTTTTTTTTCCCAACACGCGACATGATTATCATTCGACTCTCAATTCCAGATTTTCTTTTAAAATTGAATTCAAATCCCACCATCTGCCATGGTAGGATTCAAACCTGGTCTCCAGAACACTACCTAGGTCTCTGGATTAATAGTCCAGGGATAATACCATGAGACTATTGCCTCCCCTCTTGATTAGGAAGGAGATCAAGGATTACAGGGAGAAGGTAAGAGAATGGGTTGGGAAATATATCAGCCACATGCGAATGGTGGAACAGATTTGATGGGCCGAGTAGCCTAACTTTGCTCTCATATCATGTTATTTTATGATCTAACATGAGGATTGTGATGCTCTGTTGATGCCTTGTTGATATTGCATTGAAGCAAATGGTTAGATTCACAGCACAGTGAGTCAGTCGAGTTGCCAACCCTCCAGGATTTGCCTCAAGTGAGTGTTGTGCCAATAGCTGCTACCTCCTACCCCGTGGCACTGCCTTTCGTTATGGCTGCTGGCCTCCGATGGACCAGCAGTTCCTAGTGGATAGGGAGTGTGACCCCGGGAGTCCTGAGTAGCATGAGATGCACCGAGCTATCCCGTGAAGTGGGCATTTTGCCAGCTCTCCAGCTGGCATGAGACTTCCATCATCCACAGAAGATTCTGCCATGGAGAGAGGTTGCCGGGGTGCAGTCTCAGAGTGCAAGAGCACGGGAGGGCAACTAAATGCAGACCTTCTCCAAAAGGTATCTGGTGCAGACACAACAGGCAGAAAGGGCTTCTCCTAAGCTATTTCATTTCCATAATTTGATAATGGAACATCTTATTCAATTGACTGAGGGGCAGCAAGGTTCTTTGGGAGAAAAGTATTGGTCCAAACATGAAATTCCAAAGTGCTTCCAGATAATTCAAACGATCATTAAATCCAAATTAGTCAAGGCAGCTGAGCTCAGAAATGTTCCCTGGCTGGAGAAGGTTCTGTTGCTGGGTAGACCAATGAGAATTGTAATTTTAATAAGCTGCTACTGTGCTTTTGGGAATCCAAACAAAAAATTATATCTGAATGCAGGAGATATAAGTAAATATTAATGCTCTGATCTTTTGACATGTTTATCTGGAGTCACTTCTTCAGGAATTGTTCCTGTATGTAACACACTGGGTTCTTAATCAAAACTGTAAAAACAAAGACTGCAGATGCTGGAAACCAGATTCTAGATTAGAGTGGTGCTGGAAAAGCACAGCAGTTCAGGAAGCATCCGAGGAGCAGGAAAATCGACGTTTCGGGCAAAAGCTTCATCAGACCCGCTGAGTTTCTCCAGCAATTTCTGGTTTCGTTTCACAGCTTCACCACCCTGAGTTCTTCGTTTAATAATAAAGTACTTTTGAAATCTCACCATTGCTGTGGGCTTGAAAATGTAGCGGTCAGTTTTGTAAACTGTAAACTCTCAGGAACAGCGATGGTCAGTTGATCTGCTTTGAATGATTTTTGCTGAAGCTAAATATTGGCCGGGGACCGAGAGAGTACTCCACTTTTTATCTTAGAATGAGCACCATGTGATCCGTCCTGTTCACCTGAGCAGGTAGATGAGGTCCTAGTTCAATCTCTCACAGTTGCCCCTTAATATTCCCTTTTGGCAGAACAATACCCATTCAGCAATACTCACTGACTGCCGCTTGGCACAATAAACCTTTCCACCTCTGTCCCTCCCACAACACTGACTTCCAATGGTGCAGTGTTCCCTCTGTACCAGCCGTCCAACAGTTTGGCATTCCCTCAGTGTCTCAGACAGTGCAGTATTCCTTGAGTACTGTCCCTCCAACTATGCAGCATTCACTCAGAACTATCCCACTAACAATGCAGCATTCACTCTGAACCATCCCGATAACAATGCAGCGTTCTCTCTGTGCTGTTCTCCGGATAGCGCAGTATTCCATCAGTACTGCCCTCTGGCAATGCAGTGCTGCTCTCAGCACACCCTTAGTACTGCTGCTTCAACTTTCACCCTCTGATCCTGCAGTGCTCCCGAACATTGGTGTCATTTCTCAGGCCAACGAATCCAGTATTGAGACTCTGGTTCTTGTCAATCAGCTACATTGGACAGGCCACATCGTGCACATTCCTGACACAATATTTCCCAAACAAGCTATCACCAATGAGCTCCATTATGGAAAGTGGTTCCCAGCAGGGTACAGAATATGCTTCGCGGAGAGCTCAATGGTCTTGGGGCCTCGGAGATCCAAACAGCATCCCTAAAACATACATAATCCCCACCGATTTGTGGGAATTTCTCACCCAAGACCACACCAGGTGGAGAATAAGTGCCCTCAAAAGTGTTACAAACCTTGAGTATCTCTCACTGTCCCAGGTTGGAGAGCCAACGCAATCAGCAGAATGACACCTTCCCCAGAGTGCAGCAATCCCTCATAATTCAATCTCTGACAGTGTTATACTCCCTGGGCACTATCTCTCTAAAAGTGCTACACTTCCTGAGAACTGTATCTATCATGAGAGCACTCCCTGAGTTCTTCCTCTCTGACAGTGCAGCACTCCCTAGGCATTGCCACTCTGACAGTGCAGCACTCCCTGAGTTCTGCCTCTCTGACAGTGCAGCCCTCCCTAGGCATTGCCTCTCTGACAGTACAGCACTCCCTGAGCACTCCCTTTCTTATAGTGCTGCAATTCCTGAGCACTGTCTGTCTCACTACAGCACTCCCTGAGTTCAGCCTCTCTGACAGTGCAGCACTCCCTGAGCACTGCCTCACTGACAGTACAGCACTCGCTTGGCACTGCCTCTTTGAAAGTGCAGCACTCCCTAACCTCTGTCTCTCTCTCAGTGCAGCACTCCCTCATCACTGCCTCTCTGACAGTGCAGCATTCCCGAGGCACTACCTCTCTGATAGTGCAGCACTCCCTAGGCATTGTCACCCTGACAGTGCAGCACTCCCTGAGCACTGCCTCTCTGACAGTGCAGCGGTCCTGAGGCACGACCTCTCCGACAGTGCAGCACTCCCTAGGCATTGTCACCCTGACAGTGCAGCACTCCCTAGGCACTGCCTCTCTGACAATGCAGCTCTCCCTAGGCACTGCCTCCCTGACAGTGCAGCACTCTCTAGGCATTGCCTCTCTGATAGTGCAGCACTCAATGCGTGCTGCCTCTGTGATGGTGCAGCACTCCCTAAGTACTGCCTCTCCGACAGTACAGCAATCTATGAGCACCGACTCTCTGACAGAACAGCACTCCCTGAGCACTGTCTCTCTTATACTGCTACACTTCCTGAGCACTTTCTATCACACTACAGTGCACCCTGAGCACTGCCTCTCTGACAGTGCAGCGCTCCCTGAGTTCTGCCTCTCTGACAGTCCAGCACTCCCAAGACACTGCCTCTCTGACAGTGCAGCACTCCCTGAGCACTGCCTCTCTGACAGTGCAGCACTCCCTAGGTACTGCCTCTCTGACAGTGCAGCACTCCCTGAGCACTGCCTCTCTGACAGTGCAGCGGTCCATAGACACTGCCTCTCTGACAGTACAGCACTCCCTGAGTTCTGCCTCTCTGACAGTCCAGCACTCCCAAGACACTGCCTCTCTGATAGTGCAGCAGTCCCTAGGCACTGCATCTCTGACAGTGCAGCATCCCCAAGACACTGCCTCTCTGACAATGCAGCATTCCCTGCGTTTTGCCCCACTGACATCGCAGCACTCCCTAGGCACTGCCTCTCTGACAGTGCAGCAGTCCCTAGGCACTGCCTCTCTGACAGTGCAGCACTCCCTAGGCATTGCCACTCTGACAGTGCAGCACTCCCAGAGCACTGCCTCTCTGACAGTGCAGCATTCCCAAGGCACTGCCTCTCTGATAGTGCAGCACTCCCTAGGCACTGCCTCTCTGACACTGCAGCACTCCCTAAACATTGCCACTCTGACAGTGCAGCATTCCCGAGGCACTGCCTCTCTGATAGTGCAGCACTCCCTAGGCACTGCCTCTCTGACACTGCAGCACTCCCTAAACATTGCCACTCTGACAGTACAGCACTCCCTGAGCACTGCCTCTCTGACAGTGCAGCACTCCCTAGGCACTGCCTTTCTGACAGTGCAGCACTCCCAAGTCATTGCCACTCTTACAGTGCAGCACTCCCTAGGCACTGCCTCTCTGACACTGCAGCACTCCCTAGGCACTGCCTTTCTGACAGTGCAGCACTCCCGAGGCACTGCCTTTCTGACAGTGCAGCACTCCCTAGGCACTGCCTTTCTGACAGTGCAGCACTCCCAAGTCATTGCCACTCTTACAGTGCAGCACTCCCTAGGCACTGCCTCTCTGACACTGCAGCACTCCCTAGGCATTGACACTCTGACAGTACAGCATTCCTGAGGCACTGCCTCTGACAGTGCAGCCCTCCCTGTGCATTGCCTCTCTGATAGTCACACTACAGCGTACCCTGAGTTCTGCCTCTCTGACAGTGCAGCACTCCCTAGGCATTGCTCTCTGACAATACAGCACTCCTGATTTCTGCCTCTCTGACAGTGCATCACTCCCTAGGCGCTGCCTCTCTGACAGTGCATCACTCCCTAGGCACTGCCTCTCTGACAGTGCAGCACTCCCTAGGCGCTGCCTCTCTGGCAGTGCAGGCTCCCTGAGCACTGCCTCTCGCTCAGTGCAGCAATACCTGAGCACTGTCTCTCTGACAGTGCAGCACTCCTTGAGCACTGCCTCTTTGACAGTACAGCATTCCCTGAGCACTATCTCTCTTATAGTGCTACACGTCCTGAGCACTGTCTCTCTCACCAAAGTGCTCCCTGAGTTCTGCCTCACTGACAGGGCAGCACTCCCTAAGGCACCGCCTCTGACAGTACTGCACTCCCCGAGCACTGCAACTCTGACAGTACAGCACTCTCTGGGCACTGCCTCTCTGACAATGCAGTACTCCCTAAGCACTGCCTCTCTAATAGTACAGCACTCTCTGGGCACCGCCTCTCTGACAGTGCAGCCCTCCCAGAGCACTGCCTCTCTGATATTCCAGCACTCCCTGAGCACTGCCTCTCTGACAGTACAGCACATCCTCTGCACAGCCTGTCCAGCAACGCACCCTTCCCTTGGTACTGTATCTCCAACAATTCAGCAGTCCCTCAACACCGCCCAAGTTATAGCACAACTGCCTCTCAGTTCTCTGCTGGAACATTAAGTTGTTTGTGAGGATCTTACAAATTTGATTAGATCAGATTAGATTTCCTACAGTGTGGAAACAAGCCCTTTGGCCCACCAAGTCCACACCGACCCTCCGAAGAGCAACCCACCCAGACCCATTCCCTTACATTTACCCCTGCACCTAACACTACGGGCAATTTAGTATGGCCAGTTCACCTGAACCTGCACATCTTTGGACTGAGGGAGGAAACTGTAGCACCCGGAGGAAACCCACACAGAGACGAGGAGAATGTGCAAACTTCACACAGACAGTTGCCCGAAGCAGGAATTGAACCCAGGTCCCTGGTGCTGTGAGGCAGCAGTGCTAACCACTGAGCCACCGTCCTGGCCAACTTGGGAAACTTGAGAAAAGGATAATTCCATGGATAACCTGACAGATTCAGAGTTGAACTGACCCTTCAGGGTTAATATCCAATTAACGCTGGGATATGATTCCACAGGTGATGAAATATTTCATACCACGGAAAATGACAATTTTCCTCCTATGAACTGAGATAATTAGGAACTGTTGTGTTTGACTATTAAAATTCAGAACAATACATGGAGACATGCACATAAATACTCACAGTAGGGTAGTGATGTTACAGCATTTCTTCCACACAGATCCAATTAAAAGCAAATTTATTTTCTGTTTTTCTGTGTTCTTTTACTATTGCACCATTATTCATGGTGCTCACTGTGTTAGCTGTCATTCTGTTCCTATTTCACAGCCTTTCTAATCGAGGAGGTCAAGTTACAATTGGAAGAGACAAAATATTAATGTAATCTTGCTGGGCAAGGCGGATCATTGCAGATTGTAAAAACTGCTGATTTTTCATAAAAATGTCCAAGTTGTGCAATCAATTGTAATCCTTTAGCAAAATGACATCGCAGCATCTGATTCTTTAACTGAAGAAGCATTTGGTGTTGGAGAGGAAACAGTATCCTCCACGGAGGAGCGTCATTTATAAACTTAAGTGTGTCAGCCCCTTATGGCCCAGGCATCTGGCATCTGAACAACACTGAGTGATTCACCCCTTTCGTTCTACTATCTAATCTATTTGTAAATATGTTTACTGCTGTTTGGGGGTCAAGGGGGTGAGACTGCTAAAGTGTCAATCAGTTCCCTGCATCGCTGGAGTGCTCACATTTTCACCCCTGTGTGTGAGACAGTGTACAGAGACCCCACAGCACTGAGCTCTCTCCCTCAGCACGGCTGGGCTGTAGGCAATAGCCTCATTTATCTTCTTAAAACAGAGAGAGAAACATTTGTCACACTGCAACGCTCCAGGGTTTTATTAACTTATTTCTTTATTAATTACCCCACATTGACAGAGCTACCTCATTTTGTCTTCAAAGTTCATTCAAGGCAACAGTGCCGCTTACATTTCGCAGATCCAATAACTGTGGTAACTTGCTCGCAGCCTTAATTTATATTTGAGAAAATTTCATCTCCAAAACAAAACCAAACTGCAAATGGGTGTTTTATTTCTCCTCTCCTCATCTGTTAGCCTTAAAGAGGAAAATGTGCCAGCATCCAAAATGATAGAGTTTCTGCCCGTTAAACAGAAAAGAGCTATAGGGTTTGGGAAGAAACAATAAGGTGAAACTCTTAACATCCTGGGGTTACCATTGACCAGAAACTCAAACTAGACTCGTCATATAAACACAGAGCAGGTCAGAGGCTGCGAATACTGTGGTGAGTAACTTACCTCCTGACTCCCCAAAGCCTACAAGGCACAAGTCAACAGGTGAGTTGATACCTTGGAGGTCCATATTTTGCAGTGCATCAAATGTTTCTCTCTGCTTAAGGAGATAAGGTCAGAAGTCACACGACACCAGGTTTATTTGAAGTCACAAGCTTTCGGACCTGACATAAGAGCAGCACTCTGAAAGCTTGTGATTTCAAGTAAACCTGTTGGACTATAGAATCACAGAATCCCTACAGAGTGGAAAGAGTTCCTTCAGCCCAACAAGGCCACACTGACCCTCCAAACAGTAACCCACCCAGATCCATTCCCCTACCCCATTACTCTACATTTACCTCTGACCAATGCACCTAACCTACACATCCCTGAACACTATGAACAATTTAGCATGGCTGAATCTCCTAACCTGCACATCTTAGGATAGTGGGAGGAAATCGGAGCACCTGGAGGAAACCCGTGCAGACACGGGGAGGATGTGCAAACTCCACACAGACAGTGGCCTGAGGTTGAGATTGAAACCAGGTCCCTGGCGCTGTGAGGCCACAGTGCTAACCACTGAGCCACTTTGCCACCCTATAACCTGGCATTGTGTGACGTCTGATCTTGTCCAATCCAGTTCAGCTCCAGGGTCTCCACGACATGACTATATTAAGAAGATTAATAAAGAAGTAAATTAATAAAACCCTGGAGTTTTGCAATGTGACAGATGTTTCTCTCTGTTTAATTAGGCCATTGCCTACAGCCCAGCCGTGCTGAGGGTGAGAGTTCAGTGCCATGGGGTCTCTGTACACTGTCTCACACACAGAGGCGACAATGTGAGTGCCACAGCAATGCAGGAAACTGATTGACACTTTAGCAGTCTCAACTGATGACCTCCAAACAGCAGTAAACATATTTACAAATAGATTAGACAGAAGAACAGAAGGGGTGAATCATTCAGTGTGGTTCAGATGCCAGATGCCTGGGCCATAAGGGGCTAATACACTTAAGATTATAAATGACATTCCTCCATGGAGGACATTGCGCATAGAGAAAGAAATTCAGAGGTTGTTAGGTAAAAAGAGATAACATAAATAAAAACCAAGGCCTTGCTGATATTGGGAATGTCCCTACAAATAAACAATCAGCTTTGTGCTCCAGCTATGGCATAGAAACAGGAGCTTAACAGTCACAAATGACTTAAGTATACAACTGTAACCAGGGGTAAAATTCCAATTCCTCCTTCCCATCAGTCTGTCAATTTTGACACATTTGACCATATCCCACAATCCTCCAGCATCTTTTTAGATTAGATTACTTACAGTGTGGAAACAGGCCCTTCGGCCCAACAAGTCCACACCGTCCCGCCGAAGCGTAACCCACCCATACCCCTACATCTACATCTACCCCTTACCTAACACTACGGGCAATTTAGCATGGCCAATTCACTTGACCTGCACATCTTTTGGACTGTGGGAGGAAACTAGAGCACCCAGAGGAAACCCACGCAGACACGGGGAGAACGTGCAAACTCCACACAGTCAGTCGCCTGAGGTGGGAATTGAACTCAGGTCTCTGGCGCTGTGAGGCAGCAGTGCTAACCACTGTGCCACCGTGCCGCTCTCAACCATCCTCTAGTAGTGTTGGACCGTCCACAACTGGATCCATTCCTAACCATCCAGTGATAACAGCAGATGGTCTTCTGCACTGGTTTCATTTCACTGCTCCCACTTTATAAGAATGTCTTTCTATTTTTGTGTCTTTAAAAACGATGTGCCGCAGGGAAAAAGAACTGCTTCTTTCTTAAGGAAACAGGGATTTACCAGGATGGCAACATGTCTCAAAGTGCAGAGCAAATGCAGAGATGTGACTTATCACTGATGCTATATTTTAATGCCAAGGCAAGAAGATTGATTAAGAAAAAATGGCAGACCAACCAAAGTTGCCCTCAACATTGTCCAGGTTGAGTCACTTCTGAGCTACCTACTGACTCTTACTGGAAGCATAGATGGAAACTCAGCTGCTCTCAGAGTGATAGACCAAGAGCAATCCATGTGCCAAGTCACACCTAATGAAAACTAGGCAGGGTTACCATAAGCCAAGATTCTAAGGCAGATGTTACAGAAATAGGAGTCATGAGGAGGTAGATTTCACATTGGCAGTCCATTACGTTCCTTTCATAGAGCCTATCTGACTTCCATTCCATCTTTACTTATTCAGGAGACATCCAACAGCTTGTAGTTCATGAATCTCTTTGATCTCTGCCCATCTTTACAGAGAACCACTTGATAAAGCCAGAAATCAGTCCAAAGGAATGGTTAGGCAGTGAGCAAGAAATAACTTCTGCTCTAATGCCGCACATAGACTTACAGTAAGGGTTCAGCAGGGTACCCCACTACCTTTGAAAGACAACCAGGGAATCAACAGGAAAAGGACATAAAAGGACAAAGAAAGGACTACATTACTGCATATAAATATCATAATAGCAAAATGCATAGGCAAGATGAATCCAGTCAGTACTAAACAAAAGTAGGAAAGCAGAGGAAAATTGGTGAGACTTGTACATAAAATATCTCTTTCCACACCAAAGTGCACTCTATTCTATATTTTTACAGCCACATGTTAATGCTGTGCAATTGTCAGAACAATCCCTCTGACAGTAACTCCCTTACAGTAGCTATACTATTAGACAGAGGATAAATCAGGAGATAATAAGCTTAAGTATAGAAAAGGCATAATGTTTACACTTCATGTAGGTTGGGAAAATAAAATTGGCAGAGTTAGTCATTAGAAATAATTTGTGGAGTGTATTTTGGACGATTTTCTATAATAACATGTTGTGGATCCAACCAGGGACCAGGCTAATTTGGATCTGGTAATAGGTAAAGAGGCAAGTTTAATAAATTCTCTCTCTGTAAGAAATTCCCTAGGAAGCAGTGACCATAACATGTAGCCCTCAGTTTGAGAGTGAGAAATTGAGTTAGAAACAAAGCTGCTAAATTTAATTAAGGATAATGACAAAGGACTTAGGGCAGAGTTTGATGGAATGGATTGGGAAAAGATTTTATCAAAGAGATGGCTGATAAACAACGTTTGATGTATTTAAGCAAGTACTTCTTGACTCAAGTACTTCAAGTAATGTCAAAAATAACAGTAAGAGCTTCTTTAAATATCTAAAAAGGAAGATAGAAGCCAAAGTGATTATAGGTCCCTTAGAGAATGAGGCTGGGGAATGTTATGAGCTAGGTCAGGCCACTCAAACCATTCTTAAGCAGGCAGCCCAGACCATAACTTTGCAATTTGTTTCGATAAGTGTACAATGAAAATTACCCAGAGTAAGTTAGCTAGGTTGACTACCAGGTTTTAAAACAGACAAAACTTTATTCTCAAAATTACACAATGAAACACAAAGAACAGAATAAAGAACCCCTACAGAACTCAGTCTATCCAAACTAGACTTAATTATACTGTTCCAAATATACACAACCGTCCCAATAAGCAAACCCCCTTAAACCACAGGTAAAAAATGGAACAGATGCTTACAGGTTGAAGTTAGAAGGGCAGAAATAGGGAGCGCCTGTTCACATAGTCCACTGCTGAACTCCGAAGTAGTTCTGGACTGAACTGCTCAACTCGACAGCTGACCACTGCCCTTTCCTTCTACAGGTCACTTCTTAAACATGACCACTTTGGCCTGAAGTCTCATCTGTTTACATATAAACAAAAGGCCTCTCAAAACCCCTTTCATCTCTGTATCAAACTAGTCTAATCGCAGCCTGGCCTGGTTTATTACCCCTCTGAGAAAAATCAAGGACAGAGTACCCTTGAGAAGAGGAACGGCATGTAGAAAATAGGGACCAGCTTTAAAACAAATGAACCAGCAATACCAAAAGATGGCTTCATTTTTAAAACCCTTCAAAAACAAACTGGTTAGTAGTCTAAAACACACATATACACTGTAATAATTATACACATGCAAATGTACACAACCACATGAGAATGCATGCCATGGCACACCCACCACTGAATGCCTCCGTATCTCATTCGAGTCTCGATAGCGCACTGACAATCATATTTTCATGACCTGCCAACTGCACAATTGTCAAGTTGAATGGCTGCAACAACAAGCTCCATCTAAACAGTCTGGCATTTTTATCCTTAAATTTTTCCACAAATGTCAATGGGTTATGATCAGTCCATACAATTGTCTCAGATACATTGCTGGTAATATAAACTCTGACATGTTGTAATACCAATACCAAGCTTAAAGCCTCTTTCTCCACCGTTGAATATTTCAACTTTCTGGAGAAATACCCGATGGGTCTTACTATTCCCTCATCATCCTCCTGCAGGACCACTGCACCAACACCCACATCACTGGGCATCAATAGCCACTTTGAAAGGCTTCATAGAATCACGTGAGTCTAATACTGTGACAGTGGTTAAGATTAGATTCCCTACAGCATGGAAACAGGCCCTTCAGCCCAACAAGTCCACACCTACCCTCCAAAGAGTAATTCACCCAGACTCATTTCCCTGCATTCATTCCTGACTAGTGCATCTTACACCATGGGTGACTTAGCATGGCCAATTCACCTGACCTGCACATCTTTGGAGTATGAGAGGAAACCGGAGCACCCAGAGGAAACCTGTGCAGACACGGGGAGAATGTGCAAACTCCACACAGACAATTGCCCAAGGCTGGAATTGAACAAGGGTCCCTGGTGCTGTGAGGAAGCAGTGCTAACCACTGAGCCAATGTACCACCTCCTGCAGGGACACCGCATAATTCTTAACACATTTTTTAGGCTGTCAAATGCCTTTTGACAGTCCGCTGTCCACTGAAACTAGCCTTTTTTAAAAACAATTTGGTGAGTGCAGCAGCCACACTGCTAAAGGTCGGCACAAACTTTCGATAAAATCCATTCAATCCCAGGAACCGTGGTATTGCTTTTATCGTTGATGGTGTGGGAAATTCCCCAATTACTTTCGTTAGCGCTTCCCATTTGGCCATTTGTTCATGTCCAATTACATGGCCCAGGAAGTTGACTTGGGCTTTGGCAAATTCACTTTTAGCTAGGTTTATCACCAAGCCTGCCTTCGGAAGTCAATCGAATAAGTCCAATAAATGCTGTAAATGTTACTTCCATGAGTGACTAAAAATCACCAGGTCATCAATATACACCACACGGTTGGGTAATCCAGCAATGACCCTATTAGTCAGTCTCTGAAATGTGGCTGGAGCATTTTTCATACCAAATGGTATGACTTTGAACTGATATTGTCTGTTTGGAGTTACAAAAGCTGAAATTGCATTTGCTCTCTCTGACAGAGGTACTTGCCAGTAGCCTTTGAGCTAGTTCAACTTAGAAATGTAAGTTACTTGTCCTACTTTTTCGAAAAGTCCTCCAATCATGAAATTGGATATGCATCAATCTTTGTAACATAACCGTTGGGTACCATCTGGCTTTGACACCATGGCTATGGGTGAGCTCCAGTCACTATAACTCACTTCCATTTTGCCATCTTGGAGCATGCACTCTATCTCCTTCTGAACCTGTGCCAATAAGGATATTGCTTAATCGGACCAGCATCTCCTGTCTCTACATCATGCACAATTAGGTTATTTCCACATATCTTCCCATGATAGTAATAACTCTTTCAGGTAATTTTGATTTTCTTGTGGAAGGTAACTCAATAATTTATCCCAATTTTTGCCAACTTCCTCATTGTCCAATTTGATTTGAAGAATGTCCAATTCAGAATCCTCTGAACTTTGTTCTTCCTTCTGTGTGTAACCATTAACACCTTCTCCCCTTGCTTTCCTTCCCTATAAAAATACCTTTTGAGCATATTCACATGACATGCTCTGTGAGATTTCTTCCTGTCTGGAGTCCTTATCGAGTCGTTCGCCTCACTCAATTTCTTCTTGATTTTAAAGGCTCAATTGTTACTGGAAGTAACACCAATACCTTATCCCCAGTTGCAAAATTGCAAATTTGTGATTTCTTATCCGCTTCCTGTTTCATTGCATACTATGCTACTTTTAAATGCTGTCTAGCCAACTCACCAGCTCTACTTAATTGTTCTCTAAAATTTGACACATAGTCCAAATTCTGACTTATTCATTTCTCCTTAATCAATTTAATGGTCCTCTTACTTCATGCCCAAAATTAATTCAACTGGACTGAATTTGTTCGATTCATGCGGTGCATCTCTGATCACAAAAAGTATGCACAGAACTCCCTTATCCCAATCATCTGGATAATCCTGACCATAAGTCCTCAACATGGTCTTTAATGTTTGACATCTCTCTGGTGTTCCCTGCAATTCTGGATGGTACGCAGTAAGTTTGAATTGCTTTATTCCCAAGTTATCCATAACCTCCTTGAATAGTTTGGATGTGAAGTTTGATGCTTGATCGGACTGGATCACTATTGGTAGTAAAAAAATTTAAGTAGTTCTTATACAAGCCTTTTAGTTGTGATTTTGCATCATGGGATTGCCTCTAGAAATCTAGTCAACACATCCATTATTGTTAATAAATAATTATTCCCACTTTTTGTTTGAGATAGGGGACATACGCAATCAATCAAGGCTCTTGTGAAAGATTCCCCAAAGTCTGGAATAGATATTAAAGGTGCAGGTTTTATTACTGCCTGTGGTTTTCTGAATAGCTGACATGTATGACACATCTGGCTAAGTTCAACTATATCCTTGTGTCGTCCAGGCTAGTAAAAATGTCTTTTGAATTTTGGTCTGTGTTTTCCTCACCCCTAAATGACCTCCAAATAGTAGCTCATGTGCCACTCACAGCACCTCCTTTCTGTACCCTACTGGCAAAACAATTTGAAGAATCTCTGCCCATTTCTCATCTGCTTGAATGTGTGATGGTCTCCATTTCCTCATTAAGACATTATTTGTTAAGTAATAATACACAGGGATACATTCACTCTCCTCTTCTCTGTATGCCATACAATACAACTCTTTTAACTTCTCATCTTTCTACTATAATTCAATAAGCGTAGCAGAGCTAAAGATATTTGCATGATTACCTATTTGCTCCTGTTCTGTCCCACTTATCTGATCAAAGAAAGTCTCAGATAAAGCTATGTCAGCTTCCTTATTTGTGCTTTTTGATCTCTCCTGCTTCAGCTTGTGCCTCTATGACCTTGTGACCACACAATTAGGGAAACTTTCTCAATAAAGATCCTTCATTTCTTCAGTTGCCTGCATCTCCGCTGGCTTTTCAATTAGAGTAGGCTGCATTCCTACTGGTGAATCAGCTATATCAGGATAAATTGTATTACTGGAGCTGAGAGTTTGTCCAGTACTCCTCCCACAAATTCTTCACTTGTCTCTGGACTTTCTAGCCTCACTTTACATGATTGAGCACTTCTTGTCTCATCATGGATTCCTATTACCAGCACCTTTTCTGGCAATAGTCCTTCATAGAACATAGAACATAGAACATAGAACAATACAGCACAGAACAGGCCCTTCGGCCCACGATGTTGTGCTGAACTTCTATCCTAGAATAAGCACCCATCCATGTACCTATCCAAATGCCGCTTAAAGGTCGCCAATGATTCTGACTCTACCACTCCCACGGGCAGCGCATTCCATGCCCCCACCACTTTCTGGGTAAAGAACCCACCCCTGACATCTCCCCTATACCTTCCACCCTTCACCTTAAATTTATGTCCCCTTGTAACACTCTGTTGTACCCAGGAGTACACATCCCCGCATCCTTCAGCACGACAGACTGAGAGGATCCTGTGTCCCTTAATATTGTAGGAGAAAGTGAGGACTGCAAATGCTGGAGATCAGAGCTGAAAATGTGTTGCTGGAAAAGCGCAGCAGGTCAGGCAGCATCCAAGGAGCAGGAGAATCGCGTTTCGGGCATGAGCCCTTCTTCAAATTGTAATCTCCCATAATATTGTAACCTCTTTACCTGCTACTCCTGGCCTATGTAAGTAAACTTTATCCTTGCATGTATATTTCTAAACAGATCTAGCATTTCTGCCTTAATCAACCTTGTACACTCTGAGGCAGTTGTCTAACTTCCCTTGTGCTTTTTGTCACTAGTCTAACCGAACTCCCAGGCTTGTCTGGTTTTCCTATGTCTTGTTTTCTCCTAGCCCACCAACTCTGTGATTTTGTGTGGCCCACTTTATTACAATGAAAATAAAACTGAGTTTTTAAAATTCTTTGTACCCCTCAAGGGTTTCTTTTTATACCCTGTGGTAAGTTCTCCTTATGATCTTCACTGAGATCTACCTTTCCCTTTCCACATGAGGATTTCTCTTTGCACCAATTTCTATCCCTCATGGACTGAAATTGATTCTGGAAGCCAAACCATGTTATATGAACCAGCTCATAATCATCAGCCACTTGCTGCTAACCCTGCTTTTTTAACTCTCTGCTCTTCCACATGAGTTTGCACTACTTCCTCACTAAGCCTACCCTCAGCCTTTATCTTCAGCCTTTTAAGCTGACTTTCCTTTTTAAGTGTCAGTTTCTGAAGTTCAAACACTCTCTCTTCTTTTCTCTCTGTTCTGCTGCTCTCTCTTTTCCCCACACTTCTGCTTTTAATCGGAACTCAAACAGTTTCATTTCTGCTGCAATTTCCTTATCTTTCGTCTCAAACTCAAGCTGCTTCAGTTGCAATTGAATTCTTGCCATCTCTATAGATTCTGATGGTTGCTCCAGCAAGTTTAAATGCTGAGCTACTGCTGTAATTATGTCTCTTTTCCTCTCAGAAGCAGGCAGCTCCAATTCCAGCTTCTCTGCTAATTCCTGCAGCTTGGTCTTATTCACCTTTTGCAAACCTTCCAAAGTCAACGCATCCATTTCCAGAAACCTTTTGGTGACTGAAAGAACCATTACTATCCCAGGCTTTGTCTACCCAACCAAACCAACGCCCAAAATAAAGACACTAGCACCTACCACTCACTGTTTAAAATCCCGCAAAGAGCCCCCAATCTGTCATGGACTAGGCCAGACCACTCAAACCATTCTTAAGCAGGCAGCCCAGACGATAACTTTGCAATTTGTTTCGGTAAGTGTACAATGAAAATTACCCAGAGTAAGTTAGCTAGGTTGACTACCAGGTTTTAAAACAGACAAAACTTTAGTCTCAAAATTACACAATGAAACACAAAGAACAGAATAAAGAACCCCTACAGAACTCAGTCTATCTAAACTAGATATAATTATGCTATTTCGAATATACACAACAGTCCCAATAAGCAACCTCCTTAAAACACAGTTTAAAAAAGGAACAGATCCTCACAGGTTGAAGTTAGAAGGGCAGAAGGAGGGAGAGCCTATTCACACAGTCCACTTCTGAACTCCCACTAGTTCTGGACTGAACTGCTCAGCGAGAGACCTGCCGACTCCCCTTCCATTATTCAGGTCACTTCTAAAACATGACCACTTTGGCCTGAAGTCTCATCTGTTTACACATAAACAAAAGGCCTCTCAAAATCCTTTCCATCTCAATACCAAACTAGTCTAATTGGAGCCTGGCCCGATTTATTACCCCTCTGAACAAAATAAGGATACAGAATCCTTAGGAAAATGAACAGCTTTTAGAAAGAAGGGACCAGCTTTGAGACAGAAATTAATAATTGGGATCCAGGAAATGGCAAAAGAGTTGAGTAAATACTTAGCACCAGTCATCAAAACAGACAACACTAATAGCATTCCAAAAATATCCAGTAATTAAGGGGTGAAAGGAAATGTGGGGGCAGTACAAAATTTATTGCGAGATTAAAAATTACTGAGGAAACTAATGTCGAAAAAGGCTGGTAGTTTTTTATTCATTCATGGGATGTGGGCATTGCTGACTGGACCAGCATTTACTGCCCATTCCTAATTGCCCAGAGGGCATTTAAGAGTGGATTGCTGTGGGTCTGGAGTCATTTGTAGGCGAGACCAGGTAAGGACGGCAGTTTCCTTCCCGAAAGGATATCAGTGAACCAGATGGTTTTTTTCCCCGACAATTGGCAATGGATTTATGGTTAATAAAGTGCAGTGCTGGAAAAAGCACAGCAAGTCAGGCAGAATCTGAGGAGAAAGAGAGTTGACCTTTCAGGCATAACTCTTCTTCAGTCCTTTAGAGGCAGGTTTGGAGAAACCAGACCCGGTGCTAAAACACCCAGGACGGGCTACAAAAAAAAACTGACCTGTGTCTTTGAACTCAGAGGGTGAGGTATGTAGTGGTTGTAACACAGTCAGCCAGGGGGACCACGTAGAATATGAGTTCCCTGATTGAGGCTGTTAAACTGGTCCAATCAGGGAGCCCTGGCTGACAGATATAAATAGGAGTGTCAGAGTCATAGTCATAGAGTCATAGAGATGTATAGCATGGAAACAGACACTTTGGTCCAACCCGTCCATGCCAACCAGATATCCCAACTCAATCTAGTCCCACCTGCCAGCACCCGGCCCAAACCCTTCCTATTCATATGCCCATCCAAATGCCTTTTGAATGTTGCAATTGTACCAGACTCCACCACTTCTTCTGGCAGCTCATTCCATACACGTACCACCCTCTGTGTGAAAAGGTTGCTCCGTAGGTCTCTTTTATATCTTTCCCCTCTCACCCTAAACCTATGCCCTCTGAGAGTTGGTTCTGAGGAAGCCAGATAAGTGACAAGGACTCTGCATGCATAAATAAAGGGTGATTTGATAATGGGATATTAGTCTCTGTGGAGTTATTTCTGTGACAATGATACAAAAAGTCTAGAGAGGGATATAGACAGGGTCTGTGAGTGAGCAAAACTTGACAAGTGCAATATAATGTGGGAAAATGTGAGGTTGTGTCCTTTGGTAAGAAGAACACTTAGAGAGGTTTAGAAAATCATGAGAAGCGTGGATAGGGTAAATAGACAAGGTCTTTTCCTTGGGGTAGGAGAGTGCAGAACTGGAGGCATAGGTTTAAGGTGAGAGTGGAAAGATATAAAAGGTACCTAAGGGGCAACATTTTCACGCAGAGGGTGATGCGCGTATGGAATGAGCTGCCAGAGGAACTGGTGGAGGCTAATACAATTGCAGCATTTAAAAGGGATCTGGATGGATATATGAATAGGAAGGGTTCAGAGTGATATGTGCCAAGTGCTAGAAAATGGGACTAGGTTAGTTTAGGATATCTGGTCAGCATGGACAAGTTGGACCGAAGAGTCTATTTCCGTGCCATACATCTCTATGACTATGACTCATACGGAGGTGCTGGATATCATTTAACTGGAGAAAGTCGGCAGAAATACAGCACAGTTAGATTTGGGCATCCTCATACATGAATCAAAAATGCTAGGATACAAGTTCAACATGTAATAGAGACAGCAAATGGAACGTTGACCTTTGTTTTTCAAGAAATGGAGTTTAAAAGTAGGTAGGGTTTGCTAAAACTATAGAAAGCACTAATCATGTCACAGCTAGAATTTTGTGGACAGTTTTGTTCTGTTTACCTCAGGAAAAACAAACTAGCATTGGAGTCAGTCCAGCTAAGGTTCACTAAGATGGCCTCTGTATGGAAGAGGAGAGGTTGAGTAGGTTCATTGGAGTTTGGTAAAATGAAATGCAACCTTATTGAAACAAAACAAAAGTATCTTAGGGCACCAGACCAGGTAAATGCAAAGAGGTTGTTTCCCTTTGTGGAAGTATCTAGGTCCAGAGATTTGTGAGCAAGTTGACCAAGTAAGACAGAAATGAGGATGAATTTCTTCTCTCAGAAAGCAGTGAATTTGTGGAATTCTATCCTGTGGGTGCTGGATATATTCAAGGTAGATTTTTAATCAATAAGGAAATCAAGGGTTATGGGCAAAAGGCAGGAGAGTGGGATTGAGGATGACCAAATCAGCCACGATGTTACCGAATGACAGAGCAGACTAGATGGGCCAAATGGCCTACTTCTGCTGTTTTGCCTTATGATCCTGTTATGGAACAGGGTAATCTCCCCTGCTTAATTGAAACACAGAACAGATTTATCCTGTGCAGTAATTTGTGAAAATTCAAGAGGCCAAGAACTATTTAAAGTAAAAATTAACAACTTTATTTCTTAAAGCATAACAGAGACTAATTAACTAACAACTATTTATAACTCCTTCCTCTAGCTTATCTTTTACTTTCCCTTCTATAATACTAGTCTGGTAAAACCCCTGATTAAGATTTTCCAAACCAGCCAGATGTCGAATCTTCTCGCTATGTCTTCCTCTGTCTTCTTCTTAGGGATTTCTGTTTCACAGGTTACTGATCGATAAAGGTACCTTTAAGAGAGCTATTCTCTGGACAGTCTGCAGATGCCTGTGGTTTGGCAGTTCTCCTCCCAACTGCTCAATTTTACCCAGTCTTATACCCCCAAAGCATCCGATTGTGTCATTGTTTTTTTAAGAGTGTCAATGTACTCAGTTCAAACTTGATTGGAGTTTGGGTTTTTTTGGGGTATAATTTAAACTGTTTGGCCTAATTCGAATTTGCTTTGTCATTTCCAGGCAACTAGTTAATCGAGTTGTTTGACCAAATGTTACATTAATCTTGTTCAGAACACTTGTGTCAGGTAGTTCTGCTAGCTTTTAACTCACTTAAAGTTATAGTACACCCACAACTTCATAACAATCCAACAGTCAGAATATGTCATACTGACTTTGTTTTTTTTTTGTCAAAAATGACAACGCAATACTGAATATAAGGAATGCTTGTTCAGTTCTGGAGTCCAATATTGCTTGCTCAATGAATAAGTTTTTAATCCAGATACATCATCATCTCAGCTTTAATTGAAGATTACAGCATTATCCCTGTTACACCTCCTAAGATAAAAAAAACAGAAAATGCTGGAGGGACTCAGCAGGTATGACAGCATCCTCAGAGAGAGAAACAGAGTTGATGTTTTGCCATTGATATATTTCTTCTTTGACATTTAGTAAACTAACTGAGGTATAGCTAGTTGGCTTCAGTATCTCTCTTTTTAGAAGTGAGCTTTGTCTTGCCCATTATTCGGTCTTTGGAAATCTGCGGAGTATTCCGAAAGATAATGCTGTTTCGAGATGCATGGCAAGTGATAGAAAAACATAAAAGATAGGAGTGGGAGTAAACCATTTGGCCTTCTGACTTGCTTGGAAATTCTATATGACCATGGTGGACCCTTGATTCATGCTTTGCCTTCATAGCACTTGATGTCAAAATAAACTATCTGTTTCTTGGATATATTCAGTGACTTCACCTCCGCAGCCTTTTGTGGTTTAGAATTCCACAGGTTCGCTATCATTTGAGTGACATAACTTTTTCTCATTTCCATCCCAAATGGTCTCCTGAGATGGTGTCCCCTGGTTATAGATTCTCGCGCATCTAGATTGCCTATTCCTATACGTTTCAATTAGATCCCTCTCATCCTTCTAAACTCTAGTGAGTACAGACTCAATTAATCTGTCATCATAGGAGAATCTGGAATCTGCCTAGTGAACAGCCACTGTACTCCCTCAATTGTTAGTATATCCTTTCTTAGGTATGGAGACCAAAACTGCACACACTATACCAGGTGTGGTCTCATCGAAGCCCTATATAGTTGCAGTACAGCATCCTTATTTTTGAAAATTAACTCCTCTTTCAATGTACATTAACTTCCTAATTGCTTGCTACAACTGCTTGTCTATTTTCATTGACTGATGTGCAAGGACACCCAGGTTCCCTTGTACATCCACATTTCACCATTTAAATAATATTCTGCCTTTCTGATTCTACATCAAAGTGTATCATTTCACATACACATTTCAGTGATTGTTACCCGTTTAAGAAAAGACGGTCATTGCCAGTCCCTAAGAGGTGGCAGTAGCAATGGAACAGGCCAAGGAATGTTCTGGACTTTTTAAAAAATTCATCCACAGGATGTGGGCGTCACTGGCTAGGCCAGCATTTATTGCCCATCCCTAATTGCCCAGAGGAGCAGTTATGAGTCAACCACATTGATGTGGGTCTGGAGTCACATGTAGGCCAGACCAGGTAAGTAGGGCAGTTTCTTACCCTGAAGGACTTCGTGAATCAGTTGGGTTTTTCCAACAATTAACAATGGATTCGTGGTCATCATTAGACTCTTATTTCCAGATTATTCAAATTCCACCATCCACATTGGAATATAGGTGTTCAAAGTTTGTGAGAAGATTTGTAGCTCGGGTGCTCGTTGTTGTGGTTCTGTTCGCCGAGCTGGGAATTTGTGTTGCAGACATTTCGTCCCCTGTCTAGGTGACGTCCTCAGTGCTTGGGAGCCTCCTGTGAAGCCCAGCTCGGCGAACAGAACCACAACAACGAGCACCCGAGCTACAAATTTTCTCACAAACTTTGAATACCTACGGGCGAGAGATGCTAAGACAAGCCAGGAAATGGGAATCCTGTGCCAACCGCCTAAGCGCCACATATGAAAAACTCCGGTTCCTGCAAACAGCTGGAACTGACAACCGGAAGCAGCAGATACAAATCACTATAAATGCCGGAGGAAACATCACAGTAGTGCTTCACAGGAGGCTCCCAAGCACTGAGGATGTCACCCAGACAGGGGACGAAATGTCTGCAACACAAATTCCCAGCTCGGTGAACAGAATTGGTACATAGGTTCCCGGATGATTGCTTGGATTTATAGTGTGGTGATAATATCACTAGGCCATAACCTACCCAGCAAGCCCATTGGGAAATTGCAGGGAAATGAATTTGATCTGTTTTATTGCAGATGAGTGAGTTGGTAACATTAGTACCCTTCAATCGACAGGTTCTGGGTTTGCATTCTATGCTCGGATGTGGAGTACATTAGCTAGACTCTGAGTCAAACAGCACAGAAAGGGGCCTTCAGGCCATTGTGCTTGTCTGAAAAATAACTATCCATTAAAAGTTACACTTCCTGCTAGTTCTCTGTAGCCCAGAAAATTCTTCCTTTTGAAATATGTGTCGCACTTGATTTTGAAAGTTACTGGTGAACCAGTTTCCTTTGATCTTTAGGACAGTGCCTTCTGTATAGATTAGATCCCTTACAGTGTGGAAACAGGCCCATAGGCTCAACCAATCCTCCAAAGAGTAACCCACCCATAGCCACTTCTCTTCTGACGAATCACCTAACACTATGGGCAATTTAGCACGGCCAATTCACCTGACTTGCACAACTTTGGACTGTGGGACAAAAAAGGAGCACCCGGAGGAAACCTACGCAGACACTGGGGGAACGTGCAAACTCCCCACAGAGAGTCACCCGAGGCTGGAATTGAACCTAGGACCCTGGTGCTGTGAGGCAACAGTGCTAACCACTAAGCCACCATGCCACCCCAGTATCATCCCAACCTGCTTCACAAAATAATCTCCCTATTTATCTGAAAACTATTCACTGGTTAAGTGAAACCATTCTGGCACGAAAAAAATATGTATTCTGGATTAGAGTGGTGCTGGAAAAGCACAGCAGTTCAGGCAGCATCCGAGGAGAAGGAAAATCAACGTTTCGGGCAAAAGCCCTTCATCAGGAATAGAGGCAGAATGCCTGCAGGGTGGAGGGATAGGCAATTATCTCTCCACCCTGCAAGCACTCTGCCCCTATTCCTGATGAAGGGCTTTTGCCCGAAACGTCGATTTTCCTGCTCCTCGGATGCTGCCTGAACTGCTGTGCTTTTCCAGCACCACTCTAATCTAGAATCTAGTTTCTAGCATCTGCAGTCCTTGTTTTTACCTGGAAAAAAATATAAAATAAGCATTTTATCTAAAGGTGAGCTAAGTTCTGTGATCAACAAGATCTGTATGTTCTTGTGTATGAATTGCAGAAGGTTAGGATGCAGGTACAGCAAGTTATTAGGAAAGCTAATAGAATGCTATGTATATTGCAACAGGGCAATTGTATGCAAAAGTAGAGAGATTATCCTTCTATATACAGAGCATTGGTGAGACTGCATCTGAAGTATTGTGTACAATACTGGTCACTGTATTACAGACGGATGTTAATGCATTGGAAGCAGTTCGGAGAAGGCTGATGAGACAAATATCTGGAATGGACACGTTGCCTTTTGAGAAAAGGCTAGACAGGCTGTATCACTTAGTGTTTAGAAGAGTCAGAGGTGACTTAATTGAAACTTGCAAGTCCCTAAGTAGGCTTTACTATGTGGACATCAAAAGGATGTGTTCTCTTATGAAAGAATCAAGACCTAGATCTCATAACCTCAAAATAAGGGGTTGCTTATTTAAGACAGAGATCAGGAACATTCTTTTCTCTTGGAGGGTTGAGAGTCTTTGGGATTTCAGTCCTCGAAAGCCAGAGTTTGTGAGTATTTTAGAGGCAGAGGTAGATAGACTCTCAATTACCAAGGGAATGAAAGATTATTGGAATATGCAGGAATGGAAGCGTTGCTGTGAAGATCAGATCAGCTGTGATTTGACTGAATGGTGGAGCAGGCTGGAAAGGTCAAGTGTCCTATTTTTGTTCCTTATTCATGGATTGGAAGCAGTTCCTCTAATCTACTCCATCAAAACCCTCACAATTCGAACATCTTAATTAAATCTCACCTTAACCTCAGATCAATGTAGCCCAATACTGGTTTGTATAGACTCTGCATATCACTGAGGTCCCTCAGCTGTGGAGTCCCTCACTCCAATGCAACACTAAGCAAAGGCTGCCTTCTGGGAAGGTCTTACCTTCCAATCACATGACAGAAAAATGATTCATGTCTTGTTAATAGGATGTTGAAGACCCAAAGAAGGTTTCCATAAGAAAGATTTCTCATTTGTAGAATAGCCATCATAATCTCTGAACATCCAGAAGCATTCCACAGTCGGCGTGGAAATTTGACACACAAGATAAATGATCAGATCGTTGGGGGGGGGGTATTGTGGTTGCAGGAACAGAGAACAAACTAAATCACTTTTTCTGTCCTTTGTATTAGATGCACAACACAGAGTAGGGTTGAAATCAGTGTTAGCAAGTATCAGGATTTATAGACACTTTGTTGGCCTCCCTGCAACCAATGTTATTATTTTTTTAAAAAAGATGACCCAATTATTTTCCTTATACTCTCTCAGGCAATGTTGCTTGTGTAGGTTCCCATCAAAAACACAGTTACTGTGCTCTAACGTCAATTTGCATTTTGAATTATATTTACGCCTGGACTAGACGCCATTCACATGTAAATGTCCCTTCCTCAGGGATTCTCTTCTTGCTGTTTATTTATATTGAAAAGCCGTGTGAAAACATTACTCATCGTTATCTTGTATCATTCTAACATATATTAACATCTGTTGGTATACTGTATTTTAGGATTGGGATTTAGTACAACACCAATGATAGCAGCAACCAGGGCCTTGGCGAGCTGTTCCTGTAAAATGTAAGTCACATTTTTTGGAACAGTTGTGGAATTCTAGCTACAGACCATTCTGTTACTTGATGACTTAGCTTGCAATCTCTGGCTGTAGCAAGTAAGCTATGAAAAATTGTCTCTGAAAAACTAAAGGATAAATGTCGAGGAATAATGTTCAGGCAACTACAGAATGAATCCAGAGAGAGTAATACTCCTGTCTGCTATGGGCAGGTTAAAAAAAAAATCATCAGCACAGTTTAATACATCGAATAAAGCACTTTGGCGCATTAAATGGCTATGCTGCCTAAACCATTCTTTTGCTTTGCCACCCTCACTGTCGGGCAGTAATGATTTAACACCCAATCTTCTTTTGAAAGTTTGAGACAGGGATGGGGGCATTTTAGATTGGCTCTGGTTACCCAGGTGGCTTTGGATATGAATGTTTAGTAAATCATTGAGGTGTCTTGAGTTTCCTAGCATTCGAACTGCATATTGAGCTTTATAAAAACACTCCCCACTGCCATAGTGCGTACTACTGGAGGATGTTTTTCCAGTGTTTGTTCCTGTGATGTGAACATTGTTGGCAAGGCCGGCAATTGTTGTTCATTTTTAATTGCTGTGGAGAAGGTGATGGCCAAGGCACCTACAGATGAGCAGCATGGTAGACTCAAGAAACATGGGCCTTGACTGAGGTGCAGAGTCTTAACACAAATGGATTTAGCCAGTTGAAACCGGAAGAAAGCCAGCCTTTTAACCAAGAGCAGCCGATCTTTCAGAGCACGGCCGACTAGATTAACCTGAGCCAAACGGAAAGAGTCCCAGCCTCCAGTGACAGATCTGTCATCCTAATTCCCATTGATCAGCAAAGATGGCTGATCAATCAACCTGTCTTCACATTCACCATTCCACTGAACGCTTTGAATGTGTTTAATCACCCGAAATCAGGCTAGAATAGTCAGTGCATGTTTTTGACCAAAACAGACTCGATGGGCTGAAGGACCATTTTTTTTGTGCTGTAGACGTGTATGACTCTAATTTATATCCAGTTTTCCAACTGGCTTGAGCTTGGTGGAAGTTGGGAATCCTGCACACTCGAGCAAAAAAAAACATCCAGGATGACACTCCAGTGCAGTACACAGGGAGGGCTGCTTTGCCAGAGATACAGTCTTCGGATGGAACATTCGACTGAGGCTTTGCTTTCCTTCACAAATGGAGCTAAAACGGCCCCATGATGCTATTAAGAAGAAGAACATGGGGGAGTTCCCCCTGGGGGGCCTGACAACTATTTATCTACAATGAACATCATAAAAACAAATGATCTGCTCAATGTTACATTGCTGTCTTGGGTGCTTGCTGTAATAAGATTTGCAGTCATTATTCTATATTACAACATGACAACACGTCATAATCACTTCTTGGGCTATAAAGGCCCGGGTATGCAAGTTTTTTTGAGTGTTTTTCCAAAGATATTTTTATATCGCTTGCTCTCTGGACTGTGATCTAAGCTATTCCTGTTGTGTCACTTTTCACCGCCTTGCTCGCAACAGTTAGAGTATTTTAGTGTGTACATTTCTCTTTTCCATGTCTACAGTGATAAAACACAATGAAAATGCCTTTAAAGTCCGTCCTGGTGAATAATTTTTTGTTGCCATAGTGAAAGTCTCCTTTCTCTGTTTCAACAGAAAGACGTCATTCAGGAGCTGGGTCAAGTTATACGTGCAATTTATTGATGTGTGCATCATTGACGTAACATTAGATACAATCAATCAGAAGTGCAATTAACTGGTCTCAGAGTAATTTGGCATCAGTCAAAACCTTCTCCCAATGTCTCAGAACAGTTAAATTTGAAGAATTAACCAGGTCAATGGCACTGCATTTGATCTGTGATTCTCTGTATCTCACATGGATACAAGATAAAAAATTACTAACAAGTATAAGTTTAACCTGTTAAAGCTTACATTTAAAAGACTTTAGGCAGGACTTGATAGAGATGCTGTGGATCTTGAATGTTGCCTGGAGTGCCGGTGAGAGATACATATTGTCTCTTCTGGGATGGTAATTTACCTCCTGCAGTTTGGGTTGTCTTGATTATACTGAGGAGGCAATTGTGACTTAGGGTTAATAAGGTCTGGGTTTTAATGATTCAGTGCACAGACTGGGGTCCAGAACACAGGAGATTGAGATCAAACTGAAAACCAGAAAATGCTACCAATCACAGTGTGTCAGGCAGCTTCCATTGAGAGAGGGCAAGGTAATTATGTGTGACAGAGACAGAGCAGACAGGAAGGAAACTTTCCCCTTTAGTGGAGGGATCAATGACCAGGAGACCTACATGTAAGCTACGGGGCGGAAAGTTTCGAGGACCAGCTGTGTCTAGCTGCTGTTATGGAAGGCCTTGGTGAGACGTCAAGCAAATGAGGACTCCAGATGCTGGAGATCACAGTCAAGACGCAGTGCTGGAAAAGCACAGCAGGTCAGGCAGCATCTGAGGATCAGGAGAATCAAAGTTTGGAGCATTAGCCCTTCATCAGGAATGCCACAGATTAGCACCAGTGGTGATGGGATGAGATCCTTAAGAGGTCATTAATGTCTCATTGGTAATGGGACAGGGAGTCTGACCTACTCACTCCTGCATTCATTGTGACAGATGCAGGAAGGCGGCAGTGTTTGGGGTATGCCACCATCCTGTTTAATTAAATGGCCATCTCTCCTCCAAAAGTACCATGAGAGAAGCCATAAAAGTTTACCTATAGAGACCTGAACACATGGATTATTGGTGTAGACTCTCCACTAAAGGCCACTACTTTACTTTTGCTTTGGAAAAAGCCATTACTTTGTGAAAAATTTTACACCGTCAAAAGTGATTAGTAATTTAATATTCACTTTGATTCCCTGGTGCCTTGGTCAATATTCATCACTTGTTTTTCCATCCACATGTTGCTGTCACTGGGACCTTGTGCAATTTGTGTGCTATGTTTCCAAGTCACAACCAGTGTTTCAGGATATCCCAAAGTCATAATCGACGCAGTGTAGATATGAGTCTTCCTTGTTTTTAATTATCTGTGATGTGGAGGTGCTGGTATTGGATTGAACTGGAGAAGGTCAGAAATCACACAACATCTGGTTATAATCCAATTGGTTTATACGACATCATAAGCTTTCGGAATGCTGCTCCTTCATCAGGTGATGGGGAAGCAGTGCTCCGAAAGATTGTGATTTCAAATGAACCTATTGGAGTATAACCTTGTGTCATGTGACTTCTGACGTTAATTTTCCATGAATAACCTAATAAATGAAAAATTGTATGATTTCAAAGCTCCCCCATGTTATGTCTAACAATCATAAGTTAAGATGCAGTGTATTTTTTTCTGATATCCAGTAATGGATGGGAAGAAATATTATGAATTTTGAAACTTTTGCTCCCTGTTGTAAATTCTGTTGCCTAACCATCACATCAATCGGCATCTAGCTGGCACAGTGTTAGGAAGGCTGACTCACCCTCCTCTGCCTGGAAGCCTGACGCCTCTCCGAACCCTCCAGTTGTCCTTTCCCTCCTCTCAGGCTGGTGAGAAATGTCCGTGGGCTTGTGTCAGACCTGCTGCCTTGAACATAAAAGACTGATGCTGACCCAGGCTTCGACTGACCTCACCCAGGTCATTAGTACCGCCACCGACCAAACTCAAGACCAGAAGAAGCTCTGTAGCCCAGACAGAGTGCGACGCTGCCCACGCTATCTCGTGGCCTAACATAAAGCCTGCACTCAGGATGTGGGATGGGAGGGCAAATTTCAGGACTGTCGCAGAAAACTCAGCTTGTCATCCTGTTCTTGTGGACCAATCACACTCTCCTCTCACACAGTATAAATGATGGCTTCCCCATTGTTTTGAGAGGTGTGCTTAAGAGTGCAAGAAGATAATCTTTAAAAAAAAAGTCATTTTACCCACTTAAAGACACTACTCCTTATATTCATTCATGGGACATGGGCATCGCTGGCTGGGCCAGCATTTATTGCCTATCCCTAATTGCCCTTGAGAAGGTGGTGGTGAGCTGCTTTCTTGAACCGCTGCCATCCTTGTGCAGTAGGTTTCCCCCCACAACGCCTTTAGGGAGGGAATTGTAGGATTTGACCTAGGAGTGGTGATATATTTCCAAGTCAGGATGGTGAGCAGCTTGGAGGGTTTGGTACTCCCATGTACCTGCTGCCCTTGTCCTTCTAGATGGAAGTGGTTGTGGGTTTGTAAGGTGCTGTCTGAGGATCTTTGGTGAATTTCTGCAGTGTATCCTGTAGATAGTACCCACTGCTGCTACTGAGCGTCAGTGGTAGAGGGAGTGGATGCTTGTGGATGTGGTGCCAATGAAGCAGGCTGCTATGTTTTCTGTTGTTCAGTAGGATTATCGATATTGTGAGACCAATAATGTGACTGGCAACCAGGTGCTGTTTAGGGAGAAGACTCCCATATCCTTTAATGCCGGATCCAAAGGTACAGGTCGCACATCCTTAAAGTGAATGTTACATTTAACATTTGGAAGAATTTAATGGAAGGCTAGCCTGGTACTTGCAGTTCTGGTATGTTATAAACACAGGGGCCAATTGGAAATGATGTATTTTATTTGACAGCCATGTTCTGCCATTTCTTAGATCTCAGGCTGAAGAGATTTGGGGTTAGTGGTGTTAATGTGAATGCTGATCTTTGCAAATGCTGACTGGCCATTGTAATGCACTGCAATGAATCTTCCTGAGTCTGACACTGACTGTGTGTGCTGTAGTTTATTGCTGGAAAATTACAATTGTAAATAAAAAAAACACCCGAGACAGCAAATACTGCACGATTACAAATCACTTGACATGACAAAAATTGCTTTGAACATCATTTCTGAGAATTTATCGGCAAAATAATTTGACTTAGCTGTTGAATATTGGAAGGGACAATACTTTATAAAATTGAACATATTTCAATCGTTTTAATTTTTCTTTTTCCTTGTTTCCTCCACACACTGACTTCCATTCCCTGGTCAAAAGTCCAAAAGACATTCTGCTTCAAGTCTCCCCTTCCCATTACAGGCAGCACAGGGCTCAGTGGCTCAATGGTTAGTTCTGCTGCCTCACAGCACCAGGGACCCAGGTTTGATCCCAACCTCAGGCGATTGTGTGGGGCTTACACATTCTCCCTGTGTCTGCGCAGGTTTCCTCCGGGTGCTCTGGTTCCTCATACAATCCAAAGATGTGCTGGATTGGCCATGCTAAATTGCCCCATAGTGCTCAAGGATGTGGAGGGTAGGTGCATTAGTCAGGGGTAGATATAGAGAAATGGGTCTGGGTGGGTTTCTCTTTGGTAGGTTGGCGTGGACTTCTTGGGCAGCAGGCCCTGTTCCCACACTGTAAGGATTCTAAAAAAAATGACAAATGGGCAGAATTTCCTTTGAGGCTTATTTTTCAATGGGTTGTGGATGTCAGTGGCAAAGCCTGCATTGGCTGCCTATCCCCAATTGCCCATGAACTGAAAGGCTTGATGGGCCATTTCAGTGTTATTACACTGCCCTGGGTCTAGAGCCACCTGTATCACACGCATCACAGAAGCCCTACAGCATTGAAACAGGCCATTCGGCCTAACGTGTCCACGCCAACCCTCTGAAGAGCATCCCATGCAGACTCATCTCTCTATCCTTTCCCCCTACATTTCCCATGGCTAAGACACCATCCCTGAACACAACAGACAATTTCCCATGGCCAATCTACCTAACCTACATGTTTTTGGATTGTGGGAGGAAACCAGAGTACCTGGAGGAAACCCACGCTGACACAGGAAAAATGTGCAAACTCCACACAGATACTTGCCCAAGAGTGGAAATGAACCCAGGTTCCTGGCACTGTGAGGCCACAGTGCTAGCCACTGAGCTACTGTGCCACCCCTGTAGGTCAGACCACATAAGGATGGCAATTTCCTTCCCTAAAAGACACTAATAAACTAATTGGGCTTTTACATCAGCTTCATGTGCACTATCCCTGAGACTAGCTTTATTTAATCATGTATTTATTTTCCAGATTTTATTAATTGAATTTAACATGTTACCAGTCACAATGATGAGATTTAAATTCACATCCCATCGTGAAAGAATTAAACATTCAATCTGGTGAAGACACATAATGGCCTGACCTCACTTGTATACTTCAGTATGACCAGTTCATTCATTTCCAAGTATTACTGCTTCCTCCCTTCAGGCAACATTTCGACCTGGGCCCCAGGATTATTGGTGCAGTGACAGTATCACTACACCACCATCTCCTCATATTAACTAACATAGGATCAATTTTCATTTATATTTGGCTTATGGAGTTAAACATTCACAGCAGCGAGGGTTTAGATTGTGCAGTCACTGGTGCTTACCACTGAGTTTAGGAAAAGCTGTCTCCCATGATCCGACGATTCTCTCTTTTCCAACATTAACACCATCACGTGTGCACACAGCCAATCATGTTGAGTTCAAAGACTACAAACCAGGAAATAAAAGCACTGAAAAGATTTAAAAGGATGTTGTCAGGGTTGGAGGGTTTGAGATATAGGGAAAGGCTGAATACACTGGGGCTGTTTTTCCTGGAGTGTCGGAGGCTGAGGTTACAGAAGTTTATAGAGTCATGAGGGGCATGGATAGGGTGAATAGCCAAAGTCTTTTCCCTGGGGTGGGGGAGGCCAGAAGTAGAGGACATAGGTTTAGGCTGAGAGGGGAAAGATATAAAAGAGACCTAAGGGGCAACATTTTCATGCAGAGGGTGGTAAGGGTATGGAATGAGCTGCCAGAGGATGTGGTGGAGGCTGGTACAATTGCAACATTTAAGGGGCATTTGGATGGGTATATGAATAGGAGGGGCTTGGAGGGATATGGCCCGGGTGCTGGCAGGTGGGACTAGATTGGGTTGGGATATCTGGTCGACATGGATGGGTTGGACTGCAGGGTCTGTTTCCATGCTGTACATCTTTATGACTATGACTCTCTGACTACATAAAAAGGACCTAAGGGGCAACATTTTCATGCAGAGGTTGGTGCGTATATAGATGGCAGAAGAAGTGATGGAGGTTGTTACAATTACAACATTTATAAGGCATCTGGATGGGTATATGAATAGAAAGGGCTTAGAGGAATATGGGCCGGGGGGGCACAGTGGCTCAGTGGTTAGCACTCTTGTCTCACAACACCAGGGACCCAGGTCTGATTCCAGCCTCGAGCAACTGTCTGTGTGGAGTATGCACGTTCTCCCAGTGTCTGCATGGGTTTCCTCTGGGAGCTCTGGGTTCCTCCCACATTCCAAAGATGTGCGGGTTAGGTGAACTGGCCATGCTGAATTGTCGATAGTGTTTAGGGATGTGCAGGCTAGGTGCATGAGTCAAGGCTAAATGTAGGGGAATGTGTTTGAGTGGAATTCTCTTCGGAGGGTTTGTGTGGACTTGTTGGGCTGAAGGGCCTGTTTCCACACTGTAGGGATTCTAAATCTGAAGGGATTCTAATCTAAATGCAGGCAAATTGATTAATTTAGCTTAACTGGTCAGCAGGGACAAGTTGAACCAAAGGGTCTGTTTCCAAGCTGTACATCTCTGTGACTCTATGACACTGATTATCCCTTATTTTTAATCATTTTACAGTGATTGAGACAAAGATTTTGGGCATGCAGAAAGGATTAAGTTGGAAGAAGAAATATTGTAATCAAAGTTTAATTTTTTTAATATTTTAAAATGCTATAGAAATTTATTATCATAATGGAAAGATTTAATTTTCCATAAATATAGTACAAGGTTTTCAAAGCCAGAGGGGTCAATATCAAATATTTATGGTTTAATACACCATTGAATTCCTGATTGCATCTCATCTAACGAGGATGACATTTCCAATCTTTTTATAATGTGAATACTGTAATAGTGTAGGAAGTTTGAGGCTCACTTTAAAGTCAGTGATTTCTAAGCTTTTCATGTGTGGGGGCTTCAACAACCCAACCAGCAGGTGGCAGCGTGGGGAGATTATGGAAACTGCACCTCTGATTTTTCGGTTTAACCGCCCATGTGGGAATGTCAGAGGTTGGTGTCAGTTGCACCATTGTATTGATGGAAAACATTGTAGTTTATCTATCATTATCACTGGAAAATTTAGTCCATTTTTAATTCATGTTTGACACTAAGCCTTAAGTCAGATGATCATGGAAAGATAGTAAATAGGTGCGGAAAAGGGCGGGTGAGAGCCCAATGGTATGTCGGGGCAGACCGAGGGCCAGAAGGCGGGTAGCCATCCTCAGCGCTGTCATCCCGGGCAGGTACCGGGGTGGGCTGCCCCAGAGGTGGTCGAAAGGTGCTGAGGGTGGTTAGTGAAGCCGGAAGGTGGGTAGGCCATGCTGACCGGTGTTACCCGGGGCGGGCTGTCCTAGAGGTGGTCAAAAGGTGGGTATGGGCAGACCACGAACTGGAAGGGGCATGGGGTGGACTGAGAACCGGAAGGTGAATAGGGGTGGGCTGCCTCAGAGTGGTCAGAAGGTGGGAGGGGCGGGGGCTTGCTGGGTCTGTATTCTCTGCACTTTTGTATGTAACAGTATTGTCTAATGTACAAATGTCATTGTCACTGTCTTGTCATATGTGGAACTGGGATTTGAGGTTTGTCCTCATCTCCCTGTAAAATGGTTAAATGGTAGGGTTTGGGGCTTAGCTTTGCTGCTCCTCTCCCTTGTAAAATTGCTGTCTTTTGTGTACAACTGTAAATGTTTTTTGTAAACTATTTGTAATTTGTTTCATAAAATTAAAAAAAATAAACAGGGGATTCGGGATTTGAGATTTGCCCTCATCTCCCTGTAAACTGGTTGAACGGTAGGGTTTGGGGCCTGGCTTTACTGCTCCTCTCCCTTGTAAAATTGCTGTTGTATACAGCTGTAAATGTGAAATGTGTTTTGTAATTTGTTTAATAAAATATTATAAACAGGGAAAAAAATAAATAAATAAATAGGTGCGGAAGTAGGCCATTCGGCCCTTAAAGTCTGCAACCACCATTCAATACGATCAAGGCTTATCATACAATTTCCTGCTTTCTCTTCATACCCCTTGAACCCTTTAGCCGCAAGGGCCAAGTCCAGCTCCCTCTTGAATATATCTAACGAACTGCTGCCAACAGCTTTCTGCTTTCTGCCATCATCATCTCGCTCAAGGAAGTAGGTTCCAAGGAAAAACTTAAAGGCGAAGGGATTTAGGAAGGAAATTCCAGGGCTTAAGTGTAAATTACGTCTGCCGACGGGAATGAGTGCTGAGATCAGGGATCTGGAAGAGGTCAGAATTAGATGGTAACTCAAGTGGACGTTGGCAACTTACAGAAATGAGAAGTAGCAAACTCACAGAGTGGGATTCGAAAACGAGAATGTGAGTACCGAAATTGAGATGGAAGCTAATGTAGCCAATTTGGATTGGCAAGCAGCTCACTTTCTGGAGGACTCCCAGGCCTGAACCAAGTTTGAACCATGGTGCCAGAAGGATCGAGAATTTGCAGGCACAGAAACAGAGTGAGAGATTTTCTAAAAATGCATTATGAAACAAATGTTCAGTTCCTAACAGGGCTGCTGGAGAATTAAACTCTTCTTTAAAAGTAAAAGCAAATCTTACCAGGGCTTATACACTTAACGGTAAGGTCCTAGGGAGTGTTGCTGAACAAAGAGACCTTGGAGTGCAGGTTCATAGCTCCTTGAAAGTGGAGTCGCAGGTAGATAGGATAGTGAAGAAGGCGTTTGGTATGCTTTCCTTTATTGGTCAGAGTATTGATTGCAGGAGTTGGGAGGTCATGTTGTGGCTGTACAGGACATTGGTTAGGCCACAATTGGAATATTGTGTGCAATTCTGGTCTCCTTCCTATCGGAAAGATGTTGTGAAACTTGAAAGAGTTCAGAAAAGATTTACAAGGATGTTGCCAGGGTTGGAGGATTTGAGCTGTAGGGAGAGGCTGAACAGGCTGGGGCTGTTTTCCCTGGACTGTCGGAGGCTGAGGGGTGACCTTATAGAGGTTTACAAAATTATGAGGGGCATGGATAGGGTAAATAGGCAAAGTTTTTTTCCCTGGGGTCGGGGAGTTCAGAACTAGAGGGCATTGGTTTGGGGTGAGAGGAGAAAGATATAAAAGAGACCTACGGGGCAACTTTTTCATGCAGAGGTTGGTACGTGTGGTATATATGGATTTCAGCAAGACATTCGATAAGGTTCCACACAGTAGGCTATTGTACAAAATGCAGAAGAATGAGATTGTGGGAGATATAGCAGTTTGGATCAGTAATTGGCTTGCTGAAAGAAGACAGAGGGTGGTGGTTGATGGGAAATGTTCATTCTGGAGTCCAGTTACTAGTGGTGTACTGCAAGGGTCGGTGTTGGGTCCACTGCTGTTCGTCATTTTTATAAACGACCTGGATGAGGGCATAGAAGGGTGGGTTAGTAAATTTGCAGACAACGCTAAGGTCGGTGGAATTGTGGATAGTGACGAAGGATGTTGTAGGTTACAGAGAGACATAGACAAGCTGCAGAGCTGGGCTGAGAGATGGCAAATGGAGTTTAATGCGGACAATATGAGGTGATTCACTTTGGTCGGAGTGACCGGAATGCAAAGTACCTGGGCTAATGGTAAGATTCTTTGTAGTGTAGATGAGCAGAGAGATCTCAGTGTCCAGGTACACAGATCCCTGAAAGTTGCCATCCAGGTTGGCAGGGTTGTTAAGAAGGCATACAGTGTTTTAGCTTTTATTAATAGAAGGACTGAGTTCTGGAACCATGAGGTAATGCTGCAGCTGTATAAAACTCTAGTGCGGCCGCACTTGGAGTATTGTGTACAGTTCTGGTCACCGCATTATAAGAAGGATGTGGAAGCTTTGGACAGGGTGCAGAGGAGATTTACTAGGATGTTTCCTGGTATGGAGGGAAGGTCTTACGAGGAAAGGCTGAGGGACTTGAGGCTGTTTTCGTTCGAGAGAAGAAGGCTGAGAGGTGACTTAATAGAGACATATAAGATAATCAGAGGGTTAGATAGGGTGGACAGGGAGAGCCTTTTTCCAAGAATGGTGATGGCAAGCACAAGGGGGCATAGCTTTAAATTGAGGGGTGATAGATATAGGACAGATGTCAGAGGTAGTTTCTTTACTCAGAGAGTAGTAAGGGTATGGAATGCTTTGCCTGCAACGGTAGTCGGTTCACCAACTTTAAGTACATTTAAGTCGTCATTGGACAAGCAAATGAACATACATGGAATAGTGTAGGTTAGATGGGCTTCAGATTGGTATGACAGGTCGGCACAACATCAAGGGCCGAAGGGCCTGTACTGCACTGTAATGTTCTATGCTCTATGTGTATGGAATGAGCTGCCAGAGGATGTGGTGACGACTGATACAATTGCAACATTTAAGAGGCATTTGGGTGGGTATCTGAATAGGAAGGGTCTGGAGGGATATGGGCCGAGTGCTGGCAGGTGGGACTAGATTGGGTTGGAATATCTGGTCGGCATGGACGGGTTGGACTGCAGGGTCTGTTTCCATGCTGTACATCTCTATGTCTCTATGACTCTAAAAGTTAAGAAAAGAAAGCAATACTGACCATGGAGTTAAAAAGTTTCCCGGCTCGCTGAAGTTCCTCCAGGGAGGGAAGCTGACATGACTGGCAGGTTGTTCTGAGTAATGGCGAGTGGTGAGATGGGGTTAGAATTGGCTGATTGAAGACACCATCAAAGCTGGGCAGGATGTTCATGAGGCGAGCTTGGTAAGATACACTGAGTGATCCTACTGGGTCTCACAAAGACAAGCTCTCCATGAAATATAACAGAGATATGGCCAAGGAGAAAGTGAGGACTGCAGATGCTGGAGATCAGAGTGTGGTGCTGGAAATGCACAGCAGGTCAGGCAGCATCCGAGGAGCAGGAGAATCGACGTTTTGCCCTTCATCAGGAATGAAGCCTGACCTGGTTACATAGCCAAATAAACATAATTTTCAGCCTATTGACCCTTTCTAAGTGCCCCAATATAACCTCTTTATGATTGATTTTAAAACCATCCCCATAAGATATGTCAAACAAATTTGAGTATGTTTCTTGTTTTCTGTCTCCCTCCTTTTTTCAATAGAAAGGTTATATCTGCTATTTTCAAGTCTAATGGAACCACTTCAGAGTCGAATGAAGTTTGGAAAATTAACATCAACACATCTACTGTTACACATCATTAGCCTGAACTACTTTTTGATGCAGATGCTTGAGTTCAAATCCCACCCCAGGAGATGGGGGAATTTAGATTCAAATAATTAACAAATCTGGAAAATCATCATTAATAATAATCCTTGAGGTAGGAGACTGCTGTCTTCACTTGGTCAGTGAGTCCAACAATGCAATTGGAGCAGAACTGACCTCTGACATTGTTTAGTAAGCCAATCAGATGCACCTGACCATTACAAATGTATCATGGGTGTAAAGGTGAAGTCACTATTGAAATAAATCAACATACCTCCGACGACCTTTGCTCGGGGCAATCACTCTCACTCCCCATAATAATATGCCGCCTTCCACTGTTATCTGGCCTCCCTGGGTTCAAAAATGGTTTCAATTCTGGTTGTGATGGCCCTTTGATTTCCATCATCTCCACCAGACGTTTCAGTTTTGCTTGGACCGGATCTTTCTGTGTTCAAAGTCCAATATCATCAACCATGACTGGAAATATCCCCGAAAATTTAAAACCACGATGGACTCTTCCAGTGGTGGTACTACCGGTGGTGTATCTGCCAATGGGAGGTGATTCAATGCATCCTCATTTGCTATTTGGCCTCACGGACAGTGTTCCAACTTGGAATTATATGCACTTAGAATTAGAGCCCACTGCTGAATTCAGCCTAAAGCTATGGATGGCACTGCCTTGTCCTCTTCAAGCAGACCTAGCAGGGGCTTGCGGTCCATTATCATTACAAATTTACATCCACCTAGGAGCAACATCTAAGGACTTATGTCCAAGTTCTCTAAGTGCTCTTTATTTGTCTTCCCTAGTATTAGCACATCATCCAGATAAATGGTGATCTTGGCTAGACCTTATAAAATATTCTCCATCATCCACTGAAAAATTGCACAGGCCGACGATATCCCAAATGGCAATCTCGTACATTGAAAACCGTTATGGGCATTAATTGCAGCATACTTCTGGGAACCCTCATCTAACTACAATGGTAAGTACGCATGGCTCATGTCCAGCCGATGGTTTTGCACACAGATCCTTAACGCCAGGTATTTATTTGTCCACTTATGAAAAGCCATCGGGCTTCACAATTGGTATGACCGGGGCTGCTCATTTCACAAACTGGACTGATTAGATGACCCCCTTCGCTTTCCAGCCTCCTGATTTCTGCCTCTATGTTTGCCCATCAGGCATATGGTACCGGGAAAGATCATGGAATTGCTTCCTGGTCAATATGTCAGGTGGCCTTGGCTCCTTTGATAGTTCCTAGACCTTCCTGAAAACCATCTGGGTATTTAATTAGGACTTCACTCAGGCAGCCGTTTTTTTAGTACAGGTTGTTGAGCCAATCGAGGTGAATCCTTTTCAAACAATTTCACCCCATCAGGCTTGGGGCCCAAGCCTTTCACTAACATCAGTAGTAACTGAAGCAGCTGCTTCTCATAAGAATCTGCAACTGAGGTTGTACTTTTAATCTGTAAAAGCTCCCCGGTATAGGTTCTCAGTCTTGCCGAACTCTTTCATAGACTTACGAGTTGGAGTGCAGTGAGAATTTGTGAAAGACTGCTTCTGTAATCACTGAAACAGCCATACTGGCATCAATCTCCGTTAGAACCAGGAGATCATTTAACCAGAGGCTTATTTTAATTGGTTCTGGTTTGGATGCTGCTCAGCAATTTATCTGGTCCAAACCAGCCAAAGATGGACTTTCCATAGCGTGCATTCTCCTGGATACTGGTCTATGAGTTCTCTGACTGAAGTTAGGTCTAGTGGGACTCTTTCTTTTTGTCTCAGGACCACGCAATGGTTTGCTGACCCAGATCCTGAAGAAAATTGTAATCGTTTCGCCAAAGCTTGGTTTTGTTTTGGGGTTTTGCTGTGGGCTCACCTGCAGTCCCTCTGTTCAGGGTATGTCTTGACTGAGACTATGCAATTGCCTTCACGCAAGTGGGGTGCTCCATAAATAAATCTGTCAACTCTTGAAAGGTTTTAGCATCTGATGCCTCAGGGAAAGTTAGGCTATTAATAACCAAAAAAAAGCTATGGAGCCACAAGCTAACTCAAGAATTACTCATTGCTTTTTGTCTGCTCGAATCTCATTTGCCCGGAAAAAATAATGCAACTTTTCAGCAATCTGGGTCTCGTTTATGACGGTAGGATCAAACGAGTCAAGGTTCCTAAATAACAGCATGATGCCAGAAATGCTTGCCCAAACTCAAAGCTGACTCTTGCGAGCAAATTTCTTCAGGACCGTATTTTCTTCTCTCGTCACCACTGAAAGGACTCCACAAAAGCTGGTATGCTAGCACCAAGTCACCATTCATTGACACACCGAGAGTCATTAACACTGATACAGCTCCCTCAGAACTAGTTCTCAGATGGCTGACTCTCCTGTCTCTATCTGTCAGCCAGGGCTCCCTAGATTAGCAGTCCTAACCTGGGAACTCATATTCTATGAGGTACACTAGGGTGGCCTCATTATAATCAAGGTATAGCAGACCATTGGGCTGTTCTTGCATTAGAAGATAGAGAGAGACTGACTGGTGATGATTTAAGCTGAAGGCTGCAGCACCTCAGGAAAAGTTGAGAAGGAGGGTCCTTCATTGTAACCTCAGCTGGTGCAGGAATTGAACCCAAGCTGTTAGCATCAATCTGCATCACGAAGTGGCTGCCAACATTTCTCCATTTCTGTTTTCACCAGCAGGAAGAGCGGGGGTTTGGACGAGGGAACTGCCGGGAAAGGTGAGTAATTAATTTAAGTCTTTACATCTGACATCAGAGACCAGAGGCTTCTGGGATAGGAGGGACCTTTTTCTTTCCCCTCATCTATTTGAGTGTTTAAGGTCTTATAGGCCTCCAACCCATCCACCTTCTCTAACCTAAACACCAGGGACACATCAGGTAAGCGTCTCTTCTTTTTTACTTTGTGATAAGGGGACTAGCAGGGATGGCAGTGCAGGGAGAGCAATGTTCCTCCTGCATGATGTTTGAGGTCAGGGATGCCATTAGTGTCCCATCCAAGTACACCTGCAGGAAGTACACCCAATTCTCGCTCCTCCAAAACCACATTAGGGAACTGGAGCAGGAGCTGGATGATATTTGGATCATTCGGGAGGCAGAGTCTCTGATAGATAAGAGTTACAGGGAAGCAATTTCTCCTAGGCACGAAGAAAGCTGGGTAACTGTTAGAAGGAGGAAAAAACAGTCAGTGCAGGGATCCCCTGTGGACTTCCTCTGAAAACCAAGTATATTGTTTTGGATACTGTTGGAGGGGACGACTTACTGGGGCATACATTTGGGTGCAGGTTTCTGACACAGAAGGGAAGGGGGGGAAGGAGGAGAGTGTTAGTCACTGGGGACTCAATAGTTAGAGGCTCAGATAGGAGGTTTGTTGAGAACGAACGAGCCTCACGGTTGGTGTGTTGCCTCCCAGGTGCCAGGGTCCGTGATGTCTCGGATTGTGTCTTTGGGGTCCTGAAGGGAGAGGGTGACTAGCCTCAAGTCGTGGTCCACGTAGGCACCAATGACATAGGTAGAAAAAGGGTTAGGGATGTAAGGCAGGATTTCAGGGAGCTAGGGTGAAAGCTGAGAGCTAGAAAAAACAGCGTTGTTATCTCTGGTTTGTTATCCATGCCACGTGATAGGGAGGCGAGGAACAGGGAGAGATATCAGCTGAACACATGGTTGCAGGGATGCTGCAGGAAGGAGGGTTTCAGGTATATGGATAATTGGGGCTCATTACAGGGAAGGTGGGACCTCTACAAACAGGACAGTCTTCACTTGAACAAGAGGGGTACTAATATTCTGGGTGCGAAATTTGCGAGTGCTATTCGGGTGGGTTTAAACTAGCTCGGCAGGGCGATGGGAACCAGTGGTGTAATTCCAGTGCACAGGAGGATGTGAGTAGGGAGGACATGGACAGGATTTCATGGTCACAGGAGTGTGCTGCTGGCAGACAGCAAGCTGACTTGAAGGTGCTTATTTCAACATCAGGAGTATCCCGTATAAGGTACTTGAGCTTGCAGCATGGATAGGTATCTGGGACTTCGATGTTGTGGCCATTTTGGAGACAATGAATACAGCAGGGTCAGGAATGGATGTTGCAGGTTCCAGGGTTTAGATCTTTCATTAAAATCAGGGAAAGTGATAAAAAAAGGGGGAGATGTGGCTTTGTTAGTCAAAGACATTATAATGGTGGCTGAAAGAACTTTTGACGAGGACTCGTCTACTGAGGTAGTATGGGCCCAGGTTAGAAACAAGAGAGGAGAGGTCACACTGCTTGGAGTTTTTTATAGGCCTCCACAGAGTTCCAGGGAGGTGGAAGAGAGGATTGGCAAAACGATTCTGGGTAGGAGTGAAAGGAACAAGGTTGTCATTATGGGGGACTTCAACTTCCCCAACATTGACTGGAAATGCGTCAGATGGATCAGTTTTTGTCCAATGTGTACAGGAGGGTTTCCTGACACAGTATGTCGAAGGGCCGACAAGAGGGGAGGCCTCACTGGATCTGGTGCTTGGTAACGAACCAGGCCAGGTGTTTGATTTAGTGGTAAGTGAGCACTTTGGAGACAGCAACCATAATTCGGTTAAGTTTAGTTTAGAGATGGAAAGGGATAGGTACATGCCACAGGGCAAGAGTTACCGATGGGGAAGGGCAATTATAATGCAATTAGACAAGATTTAGGAGGCATAGAATGGGTTAGTGAAAATTCAGGGGATGGGGACAATCGAAATGTGGAGTTGGTTTAAGGAACAGATATTGTGTGTCCTTGATGGGTATGTTCCTGTCAGGCAGGGAGGAAGTGATATGGAAAGGGAATCGTGGTTTACTAAAGAAATTGTATCTTTTGTTATGTGGAAGAGGGAGGCTTATGTGACATTGAGACGAGATGGTTCAGATGAGGCAATGGAGAGTTACAGATTAGTTAGGAAGGATTTAAAGGAGAGTTAGGAAGAGCAAGGAGGGGCCATGAGCAGTCTTTAGCAGGTAGAATAAAGGAGAACTCTAAAGCTTTCTATTGGTATGCGAAGAATAAAAGGATGAATAGGGTAGGAATAAGGCCAGTCAAAGATGGAAGCGGGAAGCTGTGTGTGGTGATTTGATTTGAATTTGACGGGTTCCACATAATTGACCAGGTTCGACATTTCCTCCGTCGCATTGACCTCACTCCCCGCAGTGCCCTGGAAACAAGCAGAGAATCCCCTCAGACACTGACCCTCAGACAGGGCCCGCCTCCCTCAGACAGGGCCCGCCCCCCTCAGACAGGGCCCGCCCCCCTCAGACAGGGCCCGCCCCCCTCGGACAGGGCCCGCCCCCCCCTCAGACAGGGCCCGCTCCCTCAGACACTGACCCTCAGACAGGGCCCACCCCCTCAGACAGGGCCCGCTCCCTCAGACACTGACCCTCAGACAGGGCCCGCCCCCTCAGACAGGGCCCGCTCCCCTCAGACAGGGCCCGATCCCCTCAGACAGGGCCCGCCCCCTCGGACACTGACCCTCAGACAGGGCCCGCCCCCTCAGACAGGGCCCGCTCCCTCAGACACTGACCCTCAGACAGGGCCCGCTCCCCTCAGACTGGGCCCGCCCCCCTCAGACACTGACCCTCAGACCAGGCCCGCTCCCTCAGACACTGACCCTCAGACAGGGCCCCCTCCCTCAGACAGGGCCCGCCCCCTCAGACAGGGCCCGCTCCCTCAGACACTGACCCTCAGACAGGGCCCCCTCCCTCAGACTGGGCCCGCCCCCCTCAGACTGGGCCCGCTCCCCTCAGACTGGGCCCGCCCCCCTCAGACACTGACCCTCAGACAGGGCCCGCTCCCCTCAGACACTGACCCTCAGACAGTGCCCGCCCCCTCGGACAGGGCCCGCCCCCCTCGGACAGGGCCCGCCCCCCTCAGACAGGGCCCGCCCCCCTCAGACAGGGCCCGCCCCCTCGGACCCTGTGGAGATCGGAGAGGTGCTAAACCAATATTTCTCATCTGTTTTCACTCAGGAAAAGGAGAATATTGTAGAGGAGAATACTGCAAAATGGACTATTAGAAAGGATTGAGGTTAGTAAGGAGGAAGTGTTATCAATTCTAGAAGGTGTGAAAGTAGATAAGTCCCCTGGGCCAGATGGGATTTATCCAAGTATTCTCTGGGAAGCTAGAGAGGACATGGCAGAGCCTGTGGCCTTGGTTTTTGAGTCGTCATTGTCTGCAGGTTTAGTACCAGAGGACTAGAGGATTGCAAATGTTGTGCCCTTGTTCAAGAAGGACAGGAGAAATGACCGAGGTAATTATAGACCAGTGAGCCTCATGTTTGTTGTAGGAAAAGTTTTGGAAAGGATTATAAGAAATAGGATTTATAACCATCTAGCAAGCAACAATTTGATTGGCGATAGTGAACATGGTTTTGTCAAGGGCAGGTGATGTCTCACAAATCTCATTGAGTTTTTTGAGAAGGTGACCAAGCATGTAGCTGAGGGTAGAGCAGTTGACGTGGTGTACATGGACTTCAGTCAAGCCTTTGACAAGGTTCCACATGGTAGGCTGATGGAGAAAATACAGAGGCATGGAATTGAGGGTGATTTAGTAGTTTGGATTAGAAACTGGCTTTCTGAAAGAAGGCAGCGAGTGGTGGTTGATGGAAACTATTCAGCCTGGAGTCAGGTTACTAGTAATATGCCACAAGGATCTGTTTTGGAACCACTGCTGTTTGTCATGTTTATTAATGACTTGGACGTAGGCATAGGTGGATGGATTAGTAAGTTCACAGATGACACTAAAGTCAGTATTGTGGTGGACAGTGTGGAAGAATGTTGCAGGGGGACCTAGATAAACTGCAGAATTGGGCTGAGAGGTGGCAAATGGAGTTCAATGCAGATAAATGTGAGGTGATTCACTTTGAGAAGAATAACAGGAAGGCAGAGTACTGGGTCAATGGAAAGATTCTTGGTAATGTGGATGTGCAGAGGGATCTTGATGTTCATGTACAAAGATCCATGAAAGTTGCCATCAAGGTTGATAGTGCTATTAAAAAGGCATATGGAGTGTTTGGGTTTATTGGTAGAGGATTGCGTTCCGGAGCCGTGATGTCATGCTGCAACTGTACAAAACGCTAGTGTGGCTCCATTTGGAGTATTGCGTACAGTTCTGGTTGCCACATTACAGGAAGGATGTAGAGGCATTGAGAAAAGTACAGATGAGATTTACCAGGATGTTGCCTGGTCTGGAGCGAAGGTCTTATGAGGAAAGGCTGAGGGGCTTGAGTCTGTTCTCACTGGAGAGAAGAAAGCTAAGAAGGGATTTAAGAGAGACATACAAGATGATCAGAGGATTAGATAGGGTAGACAGTGAGAGTCTTTTTCCTAGGATGATGACGTCAGCTTGTACGAGGGGACATAGCTGAAAATTGAGGAGTGATAGATTTAAGACAGATTTCAGAGAATGGTAAGGACATGGAATGTCCTGCCTGCCAATGTAGTTATTTCAGCCACATTAGTGGCATTTAAACAATCCTTGGATAAGCGTATACATGATGATGGGATGTGCTTAGATTAGTTCACAGGTCAGTGCAGCATCGAGGTCCAAAGGGCCTGTTCTGTGCTGTATTGTTCTATGTTCCATGTTCCATGTTCTATGACTGAACTGACCAATCCACAACTATGGGCATAGCTACAGCAAAAAGACTGTAATATTCCACCATCACTTTGTTAGCGTCAATCGGGCTGGGAAATAAATGCTGGCTGATCGACAACAATTATGAAAGTTTAAAAACATTTAAAGCTGTGCAACACGGTGATGTGATTTGTTCTCCCTCTGCCTGTTTCTGTTCTGGAGTGATGTCTGCTTCATTCAAAAGAACAGTTACAATCGATGATGTCAATGAAAGGGTTAACTCTACACCGTAAGCTCAACAAATTTCAAAGAGGATATTTCAGCCAAATGACTGTGAACTTTCAACCGCAATTGATTGCCTGAATCGTGCATTGGGCACCTGAACGAAATAGTTGACAGTGACAAATTAATCTATCTGACAGGCAAAGAGACAGCAACATATTGAGGAAGAGAAAATGTCATTTTTGATTGCCAAGAGTGACGTTTGTTGAAAACCCATTTTAAGATGCTGAGCTGTGTTTATTTTTCAGAATGGCACACACTCAGTAAGTTATATTTTTTGGACAAATCGGATTTTTGTTGCTGCCAATGTTTGGTACTTGATGGATGGTAAAGAGTGATGAGAGAGATGGGAGAGGAGACATCTACCAATATGAGAATGGACCTCCCTCAGTACTGCACTGGAAAATGTCCCACCTGTCATTTGACCACCTGGAAATTTCTGAAAAATCCACTTGGGCTAGTATATCCTGAATATTTCCAAGCATAAACCTTGTCGTGAGCCAGGGCTGTATGTATGTCATCAGTTGTGAGTAAATGCAAAGCTACTGACAAAGTGGGGCTGCTAAATTAGAGCAATTTTGTATAAGAGAACTATTTATATAGTATCTGTCACAACTTTCCACAAATATCTTGAAGCACACCATGTACAATAAATTCCTTGCAAGTGAAAATGCAGAAAATGCCATCATGCAGATAGACCTGGCAGCCATCTTGGATACAGCAGTTCCTTTTGACATCAACAAGCTGAATAATTAATCATTCCATTTTACACAATGGTGATCGACGCAGCAACGTTAGCCAGGACTGCAGAAAATCTCCCTGTTGGGATTTGAAATAACGGCAAGGGATCTTCACAAAATGACCCAGTAACACGTGGAGGAGGCTTCAGCTTTGCATCTCATCTGAAGGGCGGAAACTCCGATAGTACATCCTAATCCCAAACAATGACGGTAACAATTAAAATTTGATAGTACTTTTAATATGCTAACTTATCATGGGTTGGGAAGATGATGGCATAATGGTCTTGCTAGATTATTAATCCAGTGACCTGATAATGTCTTGGTTTGAATCCTGCCATCACATGGAAACAGACCCATAGGTCCAACTAGTCAACGCTGACCATGTTCCCAAATTAAACTAGACCCGCTTGCCTGCGCTTGGGCCATATTCTCTCAACCTTTTACTATTCATGTATCTGTCCAAATGGCTTTTCAACATTATAACCTGACCTGCATCAACCACTTCATCTGGAAATTCATTCCACACACGGATCACTCTCTGTGTAAAAGAGTTGCCCCTCATGTCCTTTTCCCTTCTCACCTTAAAAATATGCCCCCTAAATTTGAATTCCTCCATCCTAGGGAAACAACCTTGGCTACATATGTATTACATATGTATTACATATTATGGGCGGCGCGGTGGCACAGTGGTTAGCACTGCTGCCTCACAGCGCCAGAGACCTGGGTTCAATTCCCGACTCAGGCGACTGACTGTGTGGAGTTTGCACGTTCTCCCTGTGTCTGCGTGGGTTTCCTCCGGGTGCTCCGGTTTCCTCCCACAGTCACAAAGATGTGCAGGTTAGGGTGAATTGGCCATGCTAAATTGCCCGTAGTGTTAGGTAAGGGGTAAATGTAGGGGTATGGGTGGGTTGCGCTTCGGCGGGTCGGTGTGGACTTGTTGGGCCGAAGGGCCTGTTTCCACACTGTAAAGTAATCTAATCTAAACCTTATCCACGCCCCTCAAGATTTTATAAACCTCTCAACCTCCCACGCTCCAATGGAAAAAGTCCCAGTCTATCTAGCCTATTTTAATAACTGAAATCCTCCATTCCCAACAGCATTCTGGTAAATCTCTTCTAAACCCTCTCTAATTTAATAATATCATTTCTATGACAGGGTGGCCAGAACACTGGAAGATGTTTCACCAACATCCTACATAACCCCAACAGGACATCCCAAATCCTATATTCAAAGGTTTGAGCAATAAAGGCAAGTGTGCTAAATGTTTTCTTAACCACCCTGTCTACGTGTGACGCAAATTTCAAAGAATTATGAACCTGAACCTCTAGGTCTCTGTTCTACAGCACTATCCAGGGCCCTGCCATGAATTATGCAAGTCCTGCCCTTATTTATTTTATCAAAATGCAATACCTCATAATCTACCTGCCACTCTGCAGCCCATTGATCCAATTGACCAAGACCTTTTTAGAATCTTAGATAACCTTCTCTACTGTCTAATCTATCACCAATTTTGGTGTCATCCTCAAAATTACTAACCATGTCTCCTAATGTTTCATGCAAATTGTTTACTTATCCAAATTTGAATCCAACTTTTACAAAAATCTATAATTAAAAGCTAATAATGACCATGTAACTGTTGTCAATTGTCAGGAAAAAAATTCTCTGATTCATTAATGTCCTAGAGGGAAGGAAATCTGCGTTCCTTACCTGGTCTGACCTACATGTGACTTCAGACCCACAGTAATGTGGATGACTCTTAGCTGTTGTCTGGGCAATTAAGTGTGGGCAAAAACTGTTTAGCCTCAATCCCAAATCCTGTGAAAGAATAAAAAAAAGACTGTTGCCAAATAGAAATTTTCACTAATCCGTATAAAGAGGCATGTTGTTCCCTTGTTCAAGAAGGGGAGTAGAGACAACCCTAGTAATTATAGACCAGTGAGCCTAACTTCGGTTGTGGGTAAAGTGTTGGAAAATGTTAAAAGAGGTAGGATTTATAATCATCTAGAAAGGAATTAGTTGATTAGGGATAGTCAACACAGTTTTGCGAAGGGTCGTGCCTCGCAAACCTTATTGAGTTCTTTGAGATGGTGATCAAACAGGTGGATGAGGGTAAAGCGGTTGATGTGGTGGATGTGGATTTCAGTAAAGCGTTTGATAAGGTTCCCCAAGATTAACTATTGCACAAAATATGGAGACATGGGATTGAGGGTGATTTAGCGGTTTGGATAAGAAATTGGCGAGCTGAAAGAAGACAGAGGGTCGTGGTTGATGGAAAATGTTAATCCAGGGGTTCAGTTACTAGTGGTATACTGCAAGGATTTGTTTTCAGATTAGATTACATTACAGTGTGGAAACAGGCCCTTCGGCCCAACAAGTCCACACCGACCTGCCGAAGCGCAACCCACCCATATCCCTACCCCTACATTTACCCCTCACCTAACACTATGGGTAATTTAGCATGGCCAAGTCACCTGGCCTGCACATCTTTGGACTATGGGAGGAAACCCACGCAAACACGGGGAGAATGTGCAAACTCCACACAGTCAGTTGCCTGAGGTGGGAATTGAACCTGAGTCTCTGGCACTGTGAGGCAGCAGTGCTAACCACTGTGCCACCGTGCCGTTCAGGCTACTACTGTTTGTCATTTTTATAAATGACTTGGATGAGGGCGTAGAAGGATGGGTTAGTAAATTTGCGAATGACACTAAGGTCGGTAAAGTTGTGAATAGTGATGAAGGCTGTTGTAGGTTACAGAGGGACATAGATAAACTGCAGAGCTGGGCTGGGCTGAGAGGTGGCAAATGGAGTTTAATGGAGAAAAGTGTGAGGTGATTTACTTTGGAAGGAGTAACAGGAATGCAGAGTACTGGGCTAATGGTAAGATTCTTGATAATGTAGATGAGCAGAGAGATCTCAGTGTCCATGTACATAGATCTCTGAAAGTTGCCACCCAGGTTGATGGGTTGTTAAGAAGGCATACAGTGTGTTAGTTCTTATTGGCAGAGAGATTGAGTTTCAGAACCAAGAGATCATACTGCAGCTGTACAAAACTCTGGTGCGGCCACATTTGGAGTATTGCGTGCAGTTCTGTTCACCATATTATAGGAAGCATGTGGAAGCTTTGGAACAGGTTCAGAGGATATTTACCAGGATGTATGGAAGGAAGTTCTTACGTGGAAAGGGACTTGAGGCTGTTTTCATTAGAGAAAAGAAGGTTGAGAGGTTACTTAATTGAGACGTATGAGATAATCAGAGGGTTAGATAGGTTGGATAGTGAGAGCCTTTTTCCTCAGAATGTGTTGACTAGCACAATGGAACATAGCTTTAAATTGAGGGTGATGAATATGGGACAGATGTCAGAGGTTGTTTCTTTACTCAGAGAGTAGTACGGGTGTGGAACAGCCTGTCTGCAACAGTAGTAGATTCGCCAACTTTAAGGGCATTTAAATGATCATTGGATAGGCATATGGACAAGAATGGAATAGTGAAGGTTAGATAGCATTCAAATTCGTTCCACAGGTCGACTCAACATCGAGGGCCGAACGGCCTGTACTGCACAGTAATGTTCTATGTCCTATGTTCTATGACTATCTGAGGAAAAATGCTCTCGCTGTCCACCCATTACTGATTTAAAAATCTCCTCCTAAATTTATCTGGTGTGCCCTGAATAATGAATTCCACTGATTCACGAATGTTGAGCTAAGTAATTTTTCCCCACCTCTGTTTTCAATCTACTAGGCCCTTAGCCTAATTCAAGGCCTCGAATTCCAGATAACCTCATAAGTGGGGGGGGGGGAGCATCCTCTCCACACCTAGTTCATTAATCCCCTTTAGCATCTTATATATCTCTGCAGATCTATTTGTAGCTGGCAAGTTCATGATGCAAGTAGAGAGGAAATGAACAAACTTTGCATGATTAGAAAGAAAAGACTCAGGATCTTCCAGAGGGCATGGCAAAGATGATTGTCAGCCTGAATTATATGAACTGTTGTGCGGACATAACATGAGCAATTCATGCTGTAAGTAAGCTGGAAATTGTTTCTATGGTTAAGCCTCTTTGAATATTTAGTAATGCTGTAAATATTTATGTATCATGTTAATAATATGTGTTTATAAACTCTCAATTAAATATAATTAATTTTATGTCTGCCTCAATAATGAATTGAAATGCAAAACATTAGTACTCCAATCTTTCCTAAAGTTCCTGACATTGCAATTGGATGTATCATCTAATTGAATATGACATCTTCATTTTGTCGCTCAGCTGTGGAAATGTTTGCTTTCTGATTGTGTATATCATGGGTGAGGTGCAGCTTGCAACTTTTCTGACAATATTCCTTAGAAAGCCACCCTGACCCACATTCCCAGTCGAAGAGAGTGCTCCATCTGTGTCAGCTTACCTTCACATACTGTGCTGCTCTCCTTCCAATCTCTCCCAGTCAATGCTGATATAGAATCATAGAATCCCAACAGTGTAGAACCAAGCCTTTCAGCCCATTGAGTCCTCACTGTCTCTACAAAGAGCATCCCACCCACATCCACTCCATCTCTCTAACCCTGCATTGTCCATGGCTAATCCACCTAGCCTGCACATTTCTGAACCTGCACACCCTTGGACTGTGGGAGGAAATTGTTGTATGAAGTGGAAATCCACGCAGACACAAGGAGAACATGCAAACTCCACACAGAGTTGGCCGAGGCTGGAATTGAACCTGTGTCTCTCACGCTGTGAGGCAGCAGCGCTAACCACTGAGCCACCGTGCTGTCCTTCATATAGTCGCTTCGGCATTATAGTGTCAGCTAATGTTTATACGTGTGGTGGGT